>NW_023596921.1:12077612-12173431 GCF_011947565.3 Pollicipes pollicipes
CTAAGCATGAACTATATATGTATATATATATATATATTATATAATACATATATATATATATATATGTATATATATATATATATGTTATATTAGTTATTATATATAGTTATATATTATATATATAGATAAGTTATATATATAATAAATATATTATATATATAGATATATATATAATATATATTAGTTAGTGTTGTGTGTAACAAGCATTCTTCAGGACAAACCCAGTATAGTATGAAGCTGTTTGATTGCAAGCCTTTGCTGATAGCCTTTGCATAAAAATTTGCTGTAAGCAAGTTTTTTACAACCCTTGGTCCTGCAGGCAGGAGTGGCAACAGCACAGCCCATAACAACAGGTGGTGCTCTTTATAATGGTAACACATTTGTTTTGGAAGCATGCATTACCTGGTCAATACTGGTACAATCCAGAGCAATGTGCACAGCTTACCTCCTCCTTCTGTGTGGGCACAACTGCCATGTGCTTCTCACTGTCCTCTTCTGCAATCACTAATGCCATTGAGCCAGAAAGCTGACCAAAACAAAAATCTCCTGCAGACCCATTTTGATTTTCATCATGGCCTGAAAATGATAACATATTTCAGCTTGGTTCAACTCAATACCAATATTTGCATTTGTGAAAACCTGGGTCCTGATTCACATACTAACAGAAGGCACAGACAACCCGGCAAGCCTCAAACCTTTTGTATCTGTGCACTAGATATGGGATCAATAAAAACTGTGGGTTACAAGGCAACTGGAGGGAGGGGGGGGGGTATATGGTATCACCCAGAATACCTTCTGCACAAAATCCCTAACCTTGAAAGCCCCTTCACAAGGTCATTGGATGTAGCCCTAAAAAACCTAAGCTAAGAATGTTATTAATCCTGACATGAATGTCTGCCACTCAAAAGAACTACACACAGAAGCCTTATTCTTGAAAAACCTATGTGTAGAAGACCAACTGCTAGAAGAACTACTCTGTGAGAACATTGTGGCAACATATATTCAAAAATTCAGAATAAGTTAGCAGCATGGGGCAAGTGTTGATTGTTAGGTGATAGTTATTGTTCATGGCATGAGGTGAGGTGAGAGCTCTTCACTTGTTAATTACAAATGCTGAGTGTTCTCCTTCCTAGTGTTGGTGATCATGGCAGGTCTTCCAATAAAAAGCTTTCTAGGTGTAGGTTCCTGATTTTAGCAATTCACAACAGCGGACCCTCTGAGAGCATGTCCGGATAGACCAGGCAATGTGAGACTGGGCAATACCAGGCTATTTTTGAAATATTTCCAGACATGTGCATAAGTAGACCCCCATGAACACACTTCACAGACCAAATTACATCTCCTGGAGCCTTCTACCAGTTCGCCAATGAAATATGCTTGCACTTTCTGAACTGACAATCCATCACGTTCTAGAGATGACAATGGACGGTCATGGCGCCCAATTCATGAACGACCCTGGTACATAAATAGCAAAAACACGGTCAACACTCCTGTCAAGCATTATTCGCTTACTATTCAATTACCTCTACGTGTGTAGACCCCGATTAATCACAGATTAGCCACCCTGCTCCCATTGGAAACACAACGACGTGCACGACCGCTGCGGTAGGCCTTGCGCGGGCAGCACGCCATGCGGCAGAAGCGCCAAAGAAGCGCCACATAACCGGTTCTCATCTTTTTATAAAAGACTTGATATCCCATGGCAAATACAACCATCGCGCACGTGTTACGTACTCGATGTCATCAGTTTTTGTCCTACTTGCATTCATTCGCGTTCGAGTACTGCCGAAGCCGACGCGTTCCGGCCGTGTGGGGTGGCGCGTGTTGGTGTCTGGATAAGTGTAGAGCATTTTTGACAGGCCATACGAACGGTGGAAGCGAGTTCTGTGGGGTCACATTTAATTTACTTCTGAATTTCTTCCTGTTTCAAGACTTCGGGTGAATCTCAGTGTAATGTTCTTTCTTCTTGGTGGTGATGGAGTGAAGTGAAGATGACTGGGCCGAGCCGACCCGGTAAGCGAGTGCGTACAGATGAACTTTTCTTTTCTCAGGTAGGGGGGGAATCCTCAGGCTCATACCTGAAAATAACACTCAACTCAGGGAAATCATTCAAGTCCAAAGGTTGGCCATGGATCCAGATGTGCGTGAGAGGAGTTCTGGGAGGCTCTGAGAAGGTTGAAAAGGCGAATCTTCTGGCTGCAGGCAGCCTTCTGATAAAACCAAAAATCATGGACAGACTGAAAAGTTCATGAAAAACAAAAAGTTTGGGAATGAGGAGTGTGAGGTTGTTCGGGAACAAAGAATGAACACATCCAGGGGAACCATCATTGCATATGACCTTGTAGATTTGTCCGAGACCGAGATTGTGGGATGGCTGGGTGAATTTGGGGTAGTGGGTGCTCGGAGATTCACCAAGAGGGTGGATGGAAAGACGGAGAATACCCCAACCATACTTTTGACATTTGACAGGTCCTCATGCCCAGCCAAATGGAGCTAGATTACATCACATACCATGTCCACCAATATATCCCCAACCCACTGATATGTTTTGGTTGTGGCAGATTTGGCCACCACTGAAACAAGATGCCCTGGTGATCCTCTATGCCTTCGTTGTGGGAAAGGAAGCATGAAGGGGAATGTGAGCGCTGGTGTGTGAACTGCAAACAGTCAGGACACTCATGCATGGCCAGAGAGTGTGAAATATGGAAAAAAGAAAAGGAGATATGTAAGATTAAAACTGAACAAGAACTCTCATACCCTCAGGCTAGAAGGCAATATGAAAAAGAGCATGACCCCCCTGTCCTGAAGTCATATGCTGCAACTGTCCGGCACCCAAGTGTGGCTCCCACTAACAAGCAGCATGATGACCTCAGGGAAAAAGTAGGAAAACTGGAAGAAAAGGTGGGTGAGATGATTGCTCTGCTTCAGCAACTGCTGATGAAACAAGGTGCCCAGGGGAATACCAGGGGGAGGGATGACAGTACCAGACCTGTAGGTAGACAGGATGAGGAAGTTGAGGTGGATGTTATAGCAGAGGGACAGAAGGACACTCAAAAGATGAGCAGGAAACCTATGAGAGGAGGAATGATGGAGAGTTCAAGTGATGCAGAGAGATGATGTAGAAAGTGAAAGAGTGGACAGGGAGATGAATCATATGACTGTGGAGCATAATGAGGAGATGGAGGGTTGGCAGAGAGCATGTAGGGCAAAGAAAAAGGACAAACAACATGTAACATATCTGAGGTACCTAATGACACTACCCCATCACCAATGATTAGCCGAGCAGGGAGATCTATGGAGAGGCCGAAGAGAAACTCCAGCCAAAGGAGGTCATGGAAGGAAGACTAACTAGTATTGAAATGGAGTGAACCACGTTTCTTTCTTCTTTGTTAATAGCTGAATAGTTTGTTGGTGATTGGTTGACAGGTATGTTGAATATTTGAATGAATAGGCCAGCAAATTCAGACGTTCTCCACGTAACTGTTCTCGTGCGGAGGGCATGCAGAGGTCGGTGGTGTTTGTTTTCATAGTTATTTTAGGACCCTTAATGCCGGGATTGTTATGCGAAATGGTTTGCAAAGTTGAGGGAGACTTAAATAACGAGTTCATGGTGTTTTTCCGGAGGCAGCTGCGTTTTCGGTTTGAGCAGAGGTCGCCCGGTTGGGCTAGTCCCAGCCCACTTGGTTCTCGGAGGTAAGGTTAAACATCCAGGTGCGATACCTAATTCGGGTCAGGGGGTGGACGAGCTGAGGTTGTTTGTCTCGTGGAGGTCACCCTTCGGAGGGTGCGGGGTGATCCTTGCCGGGGGCAATGGTACAGGCGCTATTTCCACTCGACCGGCCGGAGCGCGCCTGGTTCCGACCGCGGGGTTGGGGCTGGCTGGGGAGGGGAATAAGGGAAAGGGAAATGTGTATGTACTGAGATGTTTTGTTCGCAGTTACAGGACAAGTAGTACATACCGATGTTTGGCATATTTATTAATTTATTTATCTGATTTTTTCATGTTTTTGGTGGCGGTCCTTTGTTGGATTTCGGCGTTCGGGCTGCGCATTGGTTGTATGTTTGTGTGTGGGGATATGGTACGCGGTACAGGCTACTCGCGTGATTTTCTGATGTTCAAGTTTAAAAGTTCAATAAATGTCGAACTGTTGTCGGCGTGTGTGCTTGACTGGACGGAGTCTGCAGTCTAAGGCAACAATAAAATGACTTTCAGCATTATGCAGTGGAACTGTAGAGGTGTGATTTCAAAGTGGGCGGAGATAAAACCACTGCTGCTGGCAAGACCACATAGTGCCGTATGTCTCCAAGAGACACACTTCCTCCCTACTGACCAATATGATTTCAGAATTCCCGGATATACTCTTTATAACGCTTATTCTGACGCACATATTAGACGAGGCGGAGCATCAATCTACGTCAGCAACGACCTACCTCATTTTCAGGTCACACTAAATACTAATTTTCAGGCGGTGGCATGTTCGGTGACAATGGGGCATTCTCGTATTTGTGTTTGTTCTTTATACTTACCACCAAACGAGAATTTGACGTACCTTGAACTGAACGACTTGGTTACACAGCTACCGCAGCCGTATATCATAAACACGGACGCCAATAGTCGGCATTTCTTATGGGGTGCAGACCGGTGCGATTCTCGTGGAAAGGTGTGGGAAATGATAATACGGCAACATGCCTTAAAAGTGATGAACGATGGTTCCCCAACCAGAATGGACGAGTACACAGGATTATGGTCACATATCGACCTGACTGTGACGTCAAGCAGTGTGGGACAATTCATGCATTGGCAAACGGACACTGACTTACACTCCAGTGATCATCTCCCAGTTTATATTACATATGATAGGTATGGAGATATTCCACCACGACGTGACGAATTTACTGGTTGGAATATTAACAAGGCGAACTGGTCTGAATTTACTGACAGATGTTGTTTGCGATTCAATGAAAGGGACGGTATGCAAAACTACCAAAACATTACGAAGGTTATGCTGGGAGCAGCAAAAGAAAGTATTCCTCGGAAAATCAGAAACACCAAATATAGCTGCCCCTGGTGGACTGACGAGTGCAAGGAGGCAATTCGGGCAAGGAAACGGGCGCTCAATCGATTCCGACGTTCGCACACACATCTGCATTTATTGGCTTATAAGGAGGCGAAGGCGAAAGCCAGAAGGATAATTCGTACGGCAAAGAAAGATTCGTGGGAAAAACTATTGCATATGTTCAATGTGAATACGCCGATACAACACTTATGGGACATCATTAGGAAATTTACCAGAAAGGAGCGATTTGCGAGACCCTTACCTGTTCTGAAGGTGGCTGGTAACATAATTGACGACCCAACTGAAGTTGGAAATATCTTCGGACGGTTGTTTTCTGACATGTCGTCCTCTCGGAACTACCGAGCCACTTTTAGAGAGCTGGAATGGCAGATGATGGATCAAATGCCGTCATTTATTTCTGACAATGAGGAGGTTTATAATGATGTATTCACGATGACTGAGCTACAAATGTCTATTGCTAAATGCGGCAATACATCCATTGGACCGGATGAGATACATTACGCGTTTTTTAGACACCTACCTGATGAACAATTGCATTCAATTTTGGAAATGATGAACTGCATATGGTGTGGAGGTGATATCCCTGATGAATGGAGACACTCGATTATTGTTCCTATTTTGAAACCAGGCAAACCTAGGGAAAACCCTGAGTCATATAGACCAATTCAGCTAACTTCATGTTTTAGCAAAATAATGGAACGAATGGTCGCCAGACGGTTATCCTGGTTTCTTGAGCGGAACAATATGTTGTCTAAATATCAGTGTGCATTTAGGAATGGAAGAAGTACCACAGACCATGTAGTCAGGCTGGAGTCCGAGATTAGAAAAGGTTTTTTCTACAACAAATATACCTTGGCTGTTTTTTTGGACCTTAAAATGCATATAATCTCACGTCTAAAGTTGCTTTGCTCACAAAAATGTTTAATATGGGTTTTAGAGGACGCCTTATGTATTTCGTTAGATCGTACCTTGATAACAGAACCTTCCAGGTGCGCAATGGAACATTATCGGATACGTTCGAACAGGAAAACGGCTTAGTCCAAGGAGGAGTTATATCCCCGATATTGTTTAACATCATGATTGATGACGTGTGTGGAAATGTCCCGAGTGAAGTGTCCCGAGCGCTGTACGCTGACGATTGCTCTCTATGGGTGCAGGGAAGGAGAATTTTTCATCTAGTTAATAAAATGCAGGGGGCGTTGAACCATGTGAGTGCATGGGCTGATCGGTGGGGTTTCCTTTTCTCACCTCACAAATGCAACGCAATTGTATTTCGAAGGTATATGAAGGCAAGAGAGATGACGAACATACCTAACTTACATATATATAACCAGCCGTTAACATACACCGACACCGTCAAGTTTTTGGGAGTGATGCTGGACTCTAGGCTGAACTTAAACACGATGATGCAGTACATTAAAACAAAGGCTGTCAAAAGGATATCAATATTAAAATGTTTATCTGGAAAAGGCTGTGGCGCAGATCGTTCTACACTATTGAGAATATACAAAGCCATGATAAGACCGATATTAGAGTACGCATGCCAAGTTTTTGATGGTCCCCGTAACAAGGCAGTGGAAATGATTGATGTTATTCAAAATGAATGCATTAGAATTGCTACTGGAGCCTTTAGAACTTCGCCCATTTTACCATTGATGGTTGAAGCAGACATACTTCCCTTGAGACTGAGGAGATGCGACTTGTCTCTCCGTTATTCCCTGAAGATACTAAGTCGAGAGGATCATCCATGCAGAAAACTTATGGCCAATGAGGCTGCGTTACATGAGGTAGAGACTGGATATATGAAAAGGATTTCTGGTTTCCCGCTATATGAGAGAATACTTGATATGTGCCATGAAACAGGATTCGATTTCCCAGAAGAGGTGACCTTAAAACGCAGCGTCGTTCCGCCATGGAGATTACGTAAATGTACGTTGATAAAGTTGACTAACAGGAGCAAGAGAACGCTAGATGAAGTGCAAATTCAATGTGAGTTTAATGATTTGAGAAGCAGGTATACAGAATACGAGTTCATATTTACCGATGGAGCAAAAAGTGCAGACGGAGTTGGATGTGCTTTTGTCCACGGTGAAAGACGTCAAAAATTTAAACTTCCTGAACTTTGTTCGATATTTATAGCTGAAGGATTCGCAGTATTACAGGCTCTGAATTATACACATACAAATCGCATCCTCAAATGTGTTATATGCACAGACTCCTTGTCCATTATAACAGCCCTGGGAAATCCGACTTCTGAAAACCCGATCGTGATCCATTTACTAGAGACGGTCAGTCAGCTTATTGAAATGGGCAGTATAATCATTGTCCTCTGGATCCCAAGCCATAGTAATATACGTGGAAACGAGACAGCGGATGCACAAGCAAAGATGGCTATAAGATTGAATGACGTGTGTAATTTTCAAATGGGTCCTAAAGATTATTTTCCTAAAGTGCGTCGAAGTATTCGTGAATTATTCAACAAATATTGGACAGATTACAACCCTAGGACTAATTTAAAACGCATCAAAGAAGAGGTAGGAGACTGGGTCTCCTGTAAGCGAGCAGTCCGACGCGAAGAGATAGTGCTGTGCCGGCTGAGACTTGGGCATACTCGCTATACCCACGCATACATGATAGATAGAAACCTCCAACCTGAATGTGAACGATGTCAGTGTCCATTAACAGTGTATCACATTCTTCTTGAATGCCCCGTATATTTTCACGAAAGACGATCATTGGTAACACTATGTCAACGGTCCGGAACACAATTTTGTGTGAGGTCGCTGGTAGGAAATCAATTCCCGGACATCATTGATGGAGTGATGAAATATTTGCGACACTGCGACGTACTGAAACAATTGTGAAGTGCTGCCTTTGCGTGCGGGACAAGTGCAATTTTTGCTTTGCTGTCATTGATTGCTGCCATGCTGTTTATACTATATTGTAATTGTTTGAAATGAGTTGTTTATTCTATGTATAATTTAAGCTTGCGTGCATATCTGCGTACGATGTCTGACTGGATGCTTGAGAAATGTGATAAGCAAGGAAGTGGTATAGGAATTATGTGTAGCAAATATGTGTATATGTGTGATACGTGGGTGTGTGCGTAAGCAGAGGAGATAACATGAATGAGGTTTGAACGAGCATGGTGAAGACAGATGAATGTGCGTGCATGCGTTAGAGTACACGGCATGGCAGATATGTGAAATTTCCATCTGGTAAATGCTTTGTTAAACGACAATGTTGTGACTGCCGACTGACTGATGACTAACCTGCAACGTCTATCATGTGGGGAAGCTGCGGTTAAAAGAAAATGATAAAAAAGAGCCTGGCAAAAAAAAACCGGACTTTTTGTTCTCTTGTTTTAGTTCACTAATCAGTTTATGTATCTGAACATTTAACACCGAGTTTTCTAGAAACTAACACCGTTTACTGCACCTCCTTGCTACACCACTATCCTGCACGAAAATTCCTGACCAGCGCGACACATTCCTTCTATCCTCTGTCGCGCTTAGTTACCACCTGTGCTACCAAACTTGCAAGACAACACTTCAACGATGGACGCCTGAGCCCAAGAGGCTATGCGCCCTTAACCAACAACAACAACAACTACTTGCATTCTGATTGAGGCCGGTTGGCTGACGCGGGGTCGGCTGAGGGCTGACGTGTGGCTGGCGCGGGTGCACGGGATCAATTTCTGGATCAGAATAATAGATAGAGACCTCCGTTGCCCATATTTCAGCTTGACAGCTTCAGATTTTGGTGTGGGTAAGTGCGTGATAGGTGCGGACCGTTGCTGAGATAGTTATACCTTCACGGCGCTTATCATTGATGATCAGGTGAGGTGACACTTCGCCGAGACATTATCTTTTTCCTTTAAATTTCATTGTTATGTTTTTAGGAGCTTTGGCTGCCACATTAAGGTCATAAATATGTCAGCAGAACTGTTAGTGGTATGTTATGCCTGCCTGTTCATATGTATAAGCTTTCCCAATTCCTATCCACTTTGGGCCGCTCCAGCCTCCAAGCTTCAAGCTGGAAGTAGGTCCCTGTCAAATGCACTTTTGGCAATTTGAGTTTATTTTAAGCTGTTTATCTTGTCCATCCCCCAATTTTATTTTTTGCAAAAATGCATGACTACATTCCCTGTGTGACCATGGTTACCAATATTAACCTGAAGTACCTTTTATCAACTTACGTTTACTGACCATTTTCTGGGATAGTATTCACAGCTACATGCCTAGGAACCCAAAGCTTACCCAAGCTGGACCAATCATACTCCTGATATGAAAATTAGCTCTCCTCTGTGGCTGGTTCATTCATATTGACCTTAGATCAGTTGTCATGATCTAGGGAGTGAATACATCATTTTTGAACTTCATTTTCCAGTGTGTAGACTGGGTCAACTATAAGATGGGCCTAGATACATTTCTTGCATCTTTGTGGGGCCTTATGTAGGTTACCAGGTATCTCTCAATGTAGAAGAGATGGTGGGGTTATGATTGATACAGCTATTGGCTGACCAGTTGGGTCTCAATTTCTAGTAAAAATGTTGGATGAACAGATTGCTTTTTGTCTGCTTTAGAGGTATTTTTAGCAACAGCAATGTCATTTGAAATGAATAATTGGGTTTGGACCTGAAAGAACCATGGAGCACAACATGTTCCCAGTGATGGTGACACATGGTTAGTCCAGTATGGTCTAACTTTTCCAAGGCCTTTTTGAGCCTGCATGACACTGCACAGCCAAGAAATTTAAATTGCTCTAGAGTAAATGGCAGTATAGCTGGATAGAAGTGTTACACTCATTAACCTTGAGTCAGTTTTGGCCAGATTTGGTGATCATTCTATCATGAGCCACAAGGGAAAATATGCAATAAATTATAACAGGTGAGGAGGGGTGCAGATAAGTGATATAGGTGAAGCAAGTTGTTTGTGTAAGGTTTATAGGAAATTGGCATATCTAAGGACATTGAGCTTACTTAGTGGTTTGTGCATGACAGATTCTTCCACTGCCTGCACCAAGGTCCCAGCACTTTTTTGTTACTCTAAAACACCTATAGGGCTTCTAAAATATGATGAGCCCCTGAGAAATCACAACAGGAAACCAAGATTACAGATCCCTTCAGGATTCAAGAACCAGGGCCTCTGCAGTGACAGAGAGAGAGCCCTTGACTGATAATGCCTGTTGTAACTTGAATGAGCCCCAACCGAGACAAAATTTTGGCTACACTCCTTCATGAGCACACCAAACAATGTTTTTTGTCTTCAGAAGAAAAAATATAAAAGTCAAGTCCACAAGGACATCCAACCATGAACATGTTTCATGCAAAATAATTATAGGTGAAATCAAATAAATTTTACAGGCAAGTCCATCATTGTCACTGCCAGTCCTGCCTGTATCGTCATTTGCATTTCACATATTTTTTGTGTCCTTTCATGTTGTGGTGTTCGCTGGGTACTAACAACTTGTCTATTCTTCATAGGTTGCATACTATGTTTTGATGCACCAAAATTGTTTCAGGTGCATGCCGGCAAAATGGCCAACGTCATCGTCGCGATCAGTGCCGGCATGCTGATGGTGGCACTCACAGTCAACTTTTCTCTTCACAAGATAGAAGAGGGCCATGTGGGGGTGTACTTTAGAGTGAGTTCACAAAGCCAGGTTCATTGTGCACCAAATGCAGCAGTGGTATTTGGTTTATATACATGCAGTCAGTGTTGGTAGTTGTGTATATGTAAAAGTATCAGTTGTTTGCTTGGCAGATGATGGCAGTGGAAACCATATTTTCAGACTCCTTGAACATAACTTTTTCATGCATTATAGCAAGCTTAGTTGTTTGGAACGCAGGACTCGGTGTTGTACGCGACGATCACCGAACAGGTTTGGTTGGATGAACTCGATTACTTGTATTGGGCATCCATGGCATTACGACCCATTTGGCTTTCTGCGAACTTTGCGCATCTCTCGGTCATCGTCAGACACGCGGCCTTTGTGGATCTCTCGGTCAATGTAGGACACGCGACGCTTGAGGATCTCTCGGGCACTGTCGGACACGCGACCTTTGTTGATCTCTCGGTCACTGTCGGACGCGCGATCTTTGTGGAACTCTCGGTCGCTGTCGGACACGCGACGTTTGTGGATCTCTCGGTCACTGTCGGACACGGGACCTTTGTGGAACTACCGGTCACTGTCGGACACGCGACCTTTGTGGATCTCTCGGTCACTGTCGGACAAGCAACCTTTGTGGAACTCCCGGTCACTGTCGGACACGCGATCTGCGGTCAGCCTCTTTCGTAGCGGCCAGGAGCACACGAATCTGCCAGTCTGCGCTGGGAACGTTCGATGACTGCGGTATGGCGTCCTTTCCCCCGGGTGCCTGGGCCTCCACCTGACTCCATTGCTTGGGATGCACTGATCCGTTGGGGACTGTTGTCGCCAAAGCTGTAGTCGTCGCACTTCCAGCGGTCCCCGGAAGCGTAGCGTCTTCCAGTGCGGGTGCCAATCAACATTCGACAGTGGAAGTGCGCCTCTTTTTGCGCTCTGAAGATATTTGCGTCTTTTGCGTTCCGTAAAGCTCTCCCGTCCTATAACGGTCTTCTGGACACTCATGTATTTGATTGCACCAATCAATATCGACAAGCGCACCTGCCGCGAAGGGATTGTTTAGTATTATTAATGTAACGCTGATTGTGTGGCAACATCATGATGCATGATACATCATGATGCATGATGCTTCCTCCCCCGCCCCCCCCCCCCCCCCCCGTAAAAAAATCCAGAGGGAAACGGTGGTGACAACATAATAAGCCATATGCTTCGCAGCCCTTTTTCTCCTCTCATATCGGTTACATAGTTTTTTTTCTGCAGCCTCTTTGAACACTGGTATCCTTGCGACTGAGACATGCGTCTTGAAAGAGTGCGTGTGTAATCATCCTCGGTCTGTGTTCCGTGTGGCCGCCCTCGTTCCATGTTCCGTGTGAGCGTCCGCGGCCTTTATACCCTGTGACTGTCCTCGGTGTGTGTTCCGCGTGACCGTCTCGGTCTGTGTTCCGTGTGGCCGTCTCGGTCTGTGTTCCGTGTGGCTGTACCACCAGCCCTGCGTTCCGCGTGACCCACCTTATGCTCTGCTCCAGTGACACACCCTGTCCTTCTGTCACAGGGTGGTGCCCTTCTGCAGCAGACCAGCCAGCCCGGCTACCACATGATGGTGCCGTTCATCACCTCGTTCCGCTCTGTCCAGGTACGGTGTGTAGGGCCTGGCGAGGGCGCGGTGCAAGGATTCCCAAGCGAGCGCTAGACTAGTCTGTAACCGATATTCAGTTAGTTGTGTCCAGTCTGTACTCGTTGGCGTAGATAAGTCTTAGACTTCGTTCTTTCGCCGATATCTGCTGTCTTTGCGTCAAGCACCAAGTGGCCGCTCGTTTACAATATGGAGGGGCTTCTTCATGCCTTAGGTCCTTGCCTGGCGTGAATCAGCATACGTGGTTGCAAGCGCACAGGGTGCGGCCTGTGAATACCTGGGGACATCAGTGCAACAGTGAAATGATGTCAATAATTATCTGTGGGCCATGACTGAGAAAGTCATGAACCAGCGGCTTGCGGTGATCCAGGCATCGGCGTTCTTTGTGTGATTGCCGGCGAGAGAAGGTATTGCCACTGAAGTCCCGTCGCCATGTTGCTGGCCGATCTCATAATGTGGTGAAACCCGGTCCAGACCCGCTCGGTGTCCCCGTCTGCCCGTGGCTCACAGTTGGGCACAGAAGACCGAGGTATATTGTTTCGGTTATTGCAATGTAATTGGTAGACAAAGTAAGACCAGGGAGAGAAAAAACAGTGTGAAGTTGTGGGTCCATTGCACATCATGCGCGAGATAACAGCGGAGTTCCCACTAACCCTTCACGTAAGGCCGACAAGAATGCTAATCGAGTAGAGCGTACTATTGTTTCAAACACGAACAAGGTGCTTCTTCCATGTCGTAACGCACCATCGCGCCACCCCATGGTTCTTGCCGCTCGGACTTGACCATTCGCTAGCGTGCTTTTGACGACCTGTTCCGACCCGCTTGGCCGTCAGGTAACGCTGCAGACAGACGAGGTCACGAACGTGCCCTGCGGCACGTCCGGCGGAGTGATGATCTACATTGACCGGATCGAGGTCGTCAACTGGCTGTCGCCGGACGCCGGTGGGTGTCGACCGGACGTTACAGGGTGTGACGCGGACGCGCTGCGCCCGAGCAGGAAGCTGTCGAGCCTGAAGAGGTCGACTGGTGGTGTGGTCCGTAATTATTTGTAGATCAGTAGCGAAGCAACGTCGAGCATTTTGTGAGATTGTCGTGGAACGTTGAGACGGACCGTCTGAAGGGGATTGTATTGTTTTTATTGCGACGCTTGAACGGAGTAGGCGAGACATTGGTAGTTCGCAGTTGGAATGGCACGGGCGTGGGCAACACTTTGCTGGGTCCGGAAGAAATGTGTGTGTGCAAATCCCGAGCTCGCTGTTGGGATGACCTCAGCTGTTGGATTGCATCCATACTTGGTGAAACCCAAAAGCCGTTCTCGACCATTTGTTATGGACGGGTGTGCTGGTACTCAGAAGTGTATTTTGTAAACCTGCATTTATGGCAATACAGCATAATTTTAACAGGCCCAAAATATATGAAGTACTTGGGTTAAAATAGGTTAGAATAGGTTGAATTTGTTCGTAAAACTTTGTTGGCCACGTCGTGACGCTACGTTTGACAATCTCAGTGCTACGTGCCGCGCCTCATTGTCCTGGATGGCGTGCATTTTCCAGTGCATCCTATTGTGAGGAACTACACAGCCGACTACGACAAGACGCTCATCTTCCACAAGATTCACCACGAGCTGAACCAGTTCTGCTCGGCCCACACGCTGCAGGAGGTATGACTGCCAGTTGTGCCTGTCTGTCACGAGTGACCCGCTCTGCCATCGGTACCGCACTAGCGCGGATTGTTTCTGCAATGCCATGCCAGCATGTTAATTTCATTCAGGTACAGCTCAGCGGCGATGGTGCACATTAACGTCTCGTACGCACCATTGATGTGTAAGTTGTGCACGAAGTTCTGTCATGACACGATGTTGCACGACACTGCGACTGGGAGGAGTCAATTTGTTTCACATTTGTGTGTGGTTTTGAATGAAAATAGCCATTTTAAAGACCATTTGGCGCAGTTCGCAGCCCTGTCCTTAATGTTTTAAATCCTTTAGGTTCTGGGCTACACGCCCGCGAAGACGTGCAGACTTTCGTGCAGACTACTTCAAGGCCATTCAGGCGTGCATGACGCTAGAGCTACGTCATCTACATCATGTCACCAAATAGGCCATGCGGCATTCAAAGCCAGGAAAGACATTATTGGTGAGCCGTCGAGATCTGGCGTCTGTGATCACGACTTCGAAATATTGTAGACGTGAGTTGGCTCTCAATCAATGTTCAGTGGGCTGTACAAGTTTCAGTCACGAATCACGTTTCGTGCTGCATCATAAAATAAGTTGGACATAGTTGCTAGCTGTTACGAAAGTGAGCCTTGTAATCAAATAACTTGATAATGGCACTGTAACTGAGTGTGTGAATACAAGTAGACACCTTAAACGCATGGATACATAGGCAGGAATGCCACGAGAAAGGGCCAAAACACGAGCACATAGATATTTGGTTCAGCGAACACGTCCAGCACCGTACTGTTATCTTTTGGCGAATCTAAAGTACTATAAGCTAGTGCTGGGGTGGCAATTTTGCACGGCTAGTTTGGCAGTGCCTCGACGTTATGCAAACGTTCCACGATGCAAACAAAAAATGACGTATTGAGGAACATATTTACTAAAAAGAGAAGTTGTGTTGTTCAGAGCAGTCTTATCCTCTCAAAAGTATACCATTAGTTATAAGTGAGCCTGTTTCATCATCTGATGTTTGCTTCATATCCTGAAATGTGGAATATCCCCTTTACCGGACACACCGCAATGTTGTGCGGGTCGAACGTCATTCACCACATTGCAGTCCTGTAGCGATGGCTTCTGATGGGCTGTTACGCGATGTGGCCCGATAATCCCGCCGCTACAAAATGCCGGGCCTCAGTGCTGGACGGTGGCTGTTCATATCAAACTGGCATCCCAAATAAAACATCGCCGCTAATCGCATTCCAAATAAAACCGTCACATGTCGCAAGTGTTCAATTCCTTGATTGTACCAAACCGGTCTTTTGACCCCACGTTCTGTCTGTGTGTCTCGTTCTAGGTGTACATCGACCTCTTTGACCGGATTGACGAGAACCTGAAAGCGGCGCTGCAGAAGGACCTCACGGAGATGGCCCCTGGCCTCACCATCCACGCCGTGCGCGTCACCAAACCCAAGATTCCTGAGTCCATCCGCAAAAACTACGAACTCATGTGAGTCGATGTCTTGGTCATCTCGACGTTAAGCAATGAGCGCTTGGTTGTCTCCGTATAGAAACGACTGGCTTTGTTGATCGCTTTTGTGAAACCTTCGGTTCAGTTCTGTGTATACAATATATGGTGAAGGGCCGCGTTGGCACGAATCATGGTGGGATACAATTTTAGTTCATGGCTTCAGAAATGTACGAAAAATTTGGTGCCGTCTAATCGTCCTGGAGCTATCCTTCTCACGCATATTTGGAGATTGGAAAAGTAGATGTCCTCGTCCTATTGTTTCTTTTTAGTTGCAGTGGAAAGCAAATCAAATGCATTCAGCTATATTGCATTATAGGATAATGCAAAACGAAGATGGTGAGTTTTGAGTGTCGAGATAACGTCGGCACAACAAAACGGATGAATCAGGGCTAACTGAGACGGAAGGATGACTAGTGCGGAGAGCGGCAACGCGGAGGCAGCTGTGTCATTACTGGATGGTAACACACAGGTGTCCGACAGGGAGGCGGAGAAGACGAAGCTCTTGATCTCGACACAGCGGCAGAAGGTGGTGGAAAAAGACTCGGAGACAGAGCGGAAGAAGGCAGTCATCGAAGCCGAAAAGAACTCTGAGGTGGCCAAGATCCGCTACCAGCAGAAGGTTATGGAGAAGGAGTCGCTGCAGAAGATATCTACCATTGAAGGTGAGCTGACTGAGAACGATGACGGTGAGAGTAAGATGCGTTGGTCAGGCGTAATCATAACATGGTGGGGATTTACAAGCGAAGCACAATAACCAGTGTGAATATTCTGGTCCGGTTTAGTTCCTTGTCTGTCTGTGAATTGTCTTAGGCAACGTCTTTTTTTTGAAATATAAATTTTTTAAAACAATTTATGAGCATTGTTATATTGTCCACCATCACCTAACTGTTTAATTTACGCCAAATGCTTGGCGTATGACCTGAAAATAGTCATGTCGTTGGGAACCCTTTGTAGTCATATGTGGAACCAGAACACAAACAGAGAATTAAACCAGCGCGCTTATCAGTGGAGCTCGCTGTGCTTCCATACACCAGTGTGGAACCCCACTGCAGTGCCTTATCAGTGGAGCTCGCTGTACTTCCATACACGAGTGTGGAACCCCACCGCAATGCCTTATCAGTGGAGCTCGCTGTGCTTCCATACACGAGTGTGGAACCCCACTGCAATGCCTTTTAGACCTGTCTGTTGTCATGCCTGATCGCGCTTGAGGTCCAGTTAGCGAGCTTGTACCGAGTGACTGAAGGTGTTCTCACGTTCCCAGTTCCCAGTTCCCAGTTCCCAGTTCCCAGTGTTCCCCCTCACGTTAACGTCTTCCGGCGCTCCAGATCAGATGGAAGTGGCCCGGAAAAAGGCGACAGCAGACGCCGAGTTCTACTCGCGCGAGCGCCAGTCGACCGCCAACAAGATGCTGCTCACGCCCGAGTTCCTCGAGCTACGTCGCTACGAGGCCATCGCCGCTAATAGCAAGGTCTATTTCGGCTCGCACATCCCCAACATGTTCATCGAAAACGCCGCCGTCCAGCCTGCCGCCGCCACCGGTGATGCCACCGCGGCGGCGGCGGCGGCGGCGGCGGCTGCAGCCTCGACCGGCAGCAAGAGCGTGGCGTCGAAGCCGGAGCCAGCGGGGGAGCCTTGACGCAGAGCTCTGCTGCTGCTGCCGCGCCCAGCGCGCGCCAACCGCGGCGGTTCGGCGGCGGCCGCCGCGACCCGGAGAGAGCCGCCAGTGGTCCAGCCAGCTGTGGTCTGTGGTATCGGGTCAACGTTCGGGGCGGGTGGGGCTCGGCTGTTTCCTCAACGGTGCGAGCGGCTGGCCGGCCGTGTGTCGCTCTCGTGGTCAGACACCGCGTGCACTCCCGGAGGTTTCCAGGGATCAAAGCGCAGCCATAGATGAGGCGGGCGATTTGTCGGCCCCTCCCACTGCTGCCGTCACATGCGGGAGTGCGTGACGGGTGGCGCCGGTCCGGGGAGTCGTGCGATTAGCCGCCTGCCACGTCCCGCTGGGGCTCATTGTAATACCAAGGTGCCCAGGCCGTATCATTTGTGGCGCAGGTCCCGTTTTGTTTGTTTGTTTTTGTTTTTTGTATCCGCCGTGCGCGCAGGCACACCGTGGGCCTTGTGCGCGGTTCCTGAGCGTGGACACGGTGTAACACATCCCCCGGTGGTCTGCCGTCTCTGGGAGAGCTCTTCACGGCATGGAGCCTCGCGAGTAGGGACGGCGTGCCGTCCTGCGTTGCTGGCACGCGCCTGGCTGAGGCGGTGTTTTCGGCGAGTTTAGGCTGCCGGCTCACGTGTGTGATACAAAGGCAAGTCCAGAGAGGTACTGACGGACACGCGCGTCCTACTGTTAGAGGTCGGCTTCGGAAAAAAGCAGGATCACGAGCGGCGGCGGAGCTGTTGGCTTATGCGTCGGGATGTGAATGTGATGAAATTATGATGTCTGTCGTGAAGCTCAATCAGTAGGAATGAGGACCTTCGCCATAGCATGCCTGTTAAGTGTTCAGTGGCGAGCGACGGAGATGAACTGCTAGGTCACTGAACCGATAGATGTAGGTCACGGATCATTTTGAGTGTGACACTAACAGGAGGTCATGGGCCTCGTCGGTCTGAATGAGCGCATGGTGAACATCGACCAAGGGCATTTTTGTGGTCCAAAATATACGTTCTGTGATCGCTAAGCGCCTTGTCGAAAGTTTTAGACAGATTGCGACATTTTGCTCGGAATGCATAAATCAGGCGGGAACTACAATTCTTCCCACAGATCCCACACCAGCCCAAGCGGCTAGGGCGGCAGCAAGGCTGGTGACCAGTCTCCCGTCTTCGCGCATTTTAAAGGCTGTTTGAAGAGGCGACGCACGCATTTATTTCGGTAGATAAAAAATTCCACTGCGGGAAGAAATGTGCCGAAAAGCTACCAAGCCAGAAAAGTTTTTCACCATAGGATTGGTACATAAAATAAGTGCGCATGCCGAGCACGTAACTGACATGGGTGGTACACCTGGGTCCTGTAGACATACGAGTAAAACGGAACGGGGCCGGAACGAGTCAGGGGCTCACAAAATTAGCAACGCAAGTTGATTTTGAACACCTTCGGCTCCCAGGACATACGCGACCTCCAGGGGAGGGGGATGGCAGCCAAACAAGGGTGCAGTAACTGGGGAGGGGAAGAGCAGTAAGGGCAGCTCATCCTCTCCCAACTTGAAATCTGGCGGTGCCACCCCTTCTCCCCACGTGGAGGGCCTGTGGAGGACCCGTTCTGAAAGATAAGAGGATTATATAAGCATACGAAAGTCCATTCCGGCCTGTCGATGGCTCATTATTGGCTATGTAGGATCTCTTCTGACCAAAAGAGAGCAATTCTGAGCCTGCAGAGGACGCCCATTCTTACCTTAAGAGGGGTCATTCTGGTCATAAAAGGGCTCATTCTGGCCTGTAGAGGGCCCCTATGACCTGCATACCTATTATGACCTGTAGAAGGTCCAGTAATTACTGTCGAGAGTCTAACTCCATTCTAGCATGCGGAGAGCTCATTCTGGCCTGGAGGACCAATTATGTGATCTTAGGAGGGGGGGGGGGGGCATTTTGGCATTTAGGAGTTTCCCTCCCCAACGTGAGCATAGTTCCCGCGCCCCTGCACCCAAATCCTCCTTGCCAGCATCGTCGTTGGTTGCATGCGTAATGTGATCAGCGCGGCGCTAGGTAGTGCGTCACAGAAGTGGCTGCGGCCTGCGGCTGCGGATGCGGCTGGGCCTAAACCTGAGACCGCGGCTGGGCCTGGGCCTGGGCCTGGCACTGCGGCTGGGTCTGGGCCTGGGCCTGGCACTGCGGCTGGGTCTGGGCCTGGGCCTGGCACTGCGGCTGGGTCTGGGCTTGGGACTGGCACTGCGGCTGGGCATGGGCCTTGGGACTGGCACTGCGGCTGGGTCTGGGCTTGGCACTGGGCCTGGGCCTGGGATTATTCCCTGCGATGGACCTGAGACTGGGACTGGGACTGGGGCTGACATTGACGCTGGGGCTGGGATTTGGCATAACATGGCCACGGACGGCGGATCCGGGGAAGGCAGAGGGCATTTACCCTCTGCCAAATCCGGGCAGCATTTAGCATGGCGGCAGCACACATCACAAAATAGGCAAGTTGCGTGGGGCCTTCCAAGTTTCCACAGAGAGTCCGCCACTACTGACAGAGCGGAAGACAGGACCGGGGGGAGGGGAGGGGCGGGAGGCAACAGAACAGTGCAGGACGGGCCAGGACAGATCAGCGGCTGGGGCATGGTGGAAATCCACAGCGAAGAAGAGCGCATGACAGGAGGCAGCAGAATGGGACGGGGCAGAAGATAATGGCACAAGGCGGGGGAGCAGATATGACATCGCAGGACAGGTAGCGACAGGAAGACAGGGCTGAGGAAAGGGCTGAGGGCTAAGTGAGTCAACAAGAAGTTTATCATATAATGTGGGTTATCGGTACATACGACAGGTTCTAGAGGTGACAAATGACATTTTCTACACTGTCTGTCTCTGCCTTGGTTTTGGCCTTAATTTGATCTTGATGTCTGACCCAAGGAGAATAAGCCGTAATCACAGCTGTCTCATTACTTCAAATGTCAGCTGAAAGTTATAAAACTGCGTGTAATACCCGTTCTCGCATCATACCGAACTATTCCCAACGAATTGTCCTCGCTGACAAGCACCACTTTACTTTCACCTGCTCTAGACCAGTGACCCTACGACCTAGTTACATGTAATGTTATCAAAATATCGAGTATTCAACCGTGGGGTCGGTAATTGTCTGCGACGCCGGCAGTTATACCTCGGCTTGCGCAGTTACATCACAACGTTCGGAAATTATTCTGGAGAACCACCGGGTGAGGGAGCAAGTTGCCTCCACCACAGCGTGTGGTAACGGAAAACGGTGATATACCGCGCCAAGCTCCAATGGAAGTATCAATATGACCATCAAAAAAGCACATAAGCGGAAGTCCGAAGTGTACCATGCTCACCTTACCGGACACGTGTAGTCGTTCGCTTAGAACAAAACGGTGTTACCTTTGTGATCACAGAGATGTCATCCTGTCAGTAAGCATAGGTTTGTTAGTAAGAAAGCGAAATGCCAGCACTTAAGCCAAATCACTGCGGAGCGATCTGTGCTGATGATTTCTTCAGCCTGTGCTTTTTCACGTGCATATCTATACAACCTTTTTCAAGTGGTTTTTATCCATATGATTGCTACGCTTTTTGCGCTATATATATTTGGGGAGCATTATAGTGCGTTTTAATATTACGTAAGTTGTTACCTGCGGGGGCGAAAATATTGTATATGCATAGTGCAGTACTGAATGCCTTTCCTCTTCGAATAACCAGGAGAAAGGAAGTGACAAACATTAATATTTCGGTTTGCTGCCTTTGTCGACACGATGATGAGCAGCAAGTTAGAAACTGCGTGCCGATCCCACTCAGTTTTTGCTCTTACGCTTTTTACTCTTACTCTTTACTTTAGTGCGGCTCTAACTTCAACTCGACTATAGTGCATAGGGGGCAAAAACCTCTTGCATGTTGTCAGTCGACGTATACCAAAAGGCAGTTATTGCAAAATCACTCATTACTCGCCATGCTTCCAGAAAATGCTCTTTTCCTGGTACTGCTGACGGGTACGTTAGGTTGGGTCATACGACACTGCTTAAAATGTGCTCATATGCGCCATCTAAGGAAGCGAGGTGGGGACGGGGATCGCGACTGCACTGTTCCTCTTCGCAGACCTTGGAAGTCTGCTGTACTCATAAACTTACTACGTACAAAAGAGTTGAAATGGGTGAAAGCCACTCGATAACTAATGTGATAGCCATACGGTCCTAACCACCTTAAAACATTTCGGTGATTCTGAATGCCGCCTCCTACGTCATTAGTTGCATGCCATCTGCTTCACGTTTTCCTGCTCACGCTGACCACGACTATCCATAGTGCTACACGTTTTTCAAGGGAAAATCACTTTTAACACTCAGGCAGTCGCGGCTAGGGGAGAAATACCTAAGTGCTGCTGGGTCTATGGCATGATGTGTCGCAAGCTCATATTCGTGTCGCAAGTTCATATTCAAATAGTCATTCACTGACATGCGACGACTTGCAGATCTGGCATAACAACAATGCCACGACAGCCTCGAGGGAGGCGCGTTACGGACTACCGCGTACCAAACCTGGCGATGTCGGCTTAAGGCTTTAACCGTTACTGGCGTCAGGCAATACGCGTGACGATCGGAAAGCGCATCCATTCCGTTCAGCAGCGCGTGGCCTTCTGCACACCTGAATCCATGTGTTCAGGCATGCAGAGGACATATGTGTGGCGGCACGACTGCACGCTGTTGTCTCAGCCAAAATATTTTTGTCGCACGTTGTTTCGACGGCCGGCAACCGAACGCGCAGTCACGCGGCTGTGGGATGCATCTGCTGCGCGGAAGGCCCTCAGCAGACACACGAGACTGTGCAACCAATTCATACCCAGCGACACCCCGGCTAGAGGACTCGGCTTTTTGGGCCGACGAAATCTGAGAATTGACGGCGGGTCACGTTTCAGGCTATCGCCATTTTACGTCTACCTCTCTCTGGGTTTGGGCGACAGCGTGCTGCTTTCGAGGTCGGTTTCGGAAAACGCGACATTGGCCGCTTCACGACCGATTGCTGACGTCTCTTCAGATTGGACAGTGTTGGACAGCATGGATGGTTTGTAGACGGCGCATGCGCCTAAATTATACATCCAGTTTCAAGACGTTATATGCATGGTCTGCCGGGATCCCACATCAATCCTGTAAAATGCCAGGAAAGTGTTGGATCCGTATTTTTAACGATCTCACGTGGCCCGCCTGCGCGCAATGAACCGTGCTTTTGTCAGGTCGAAAGTCCATTTTTTGCCGAGTCGAAATGTGCTGATTTCGTTTTGTTCTAATGTGTCGGATTTATAGGCTCCGCCAATTCTGTGTCACATGTTTTAGGTGTATTTTTACGACAAGCTCATCTACTGTAACGAACGAAAACAAGGCAATTGTATAACAATCTAAGAAAAATTGCTAAGTTTATTATTAATATATTCGGGACAACTTGCTAGCACAGAACCCATTCGTAGGCACTCTGGGCCCCAGGCCGTCGATCGCCGTGGACATTTGGTTGCAGATTTTATGAATGCACATTACTTAGTTTTGCTAAACAAAGGCAATAATACTCCACACTACATATCCACTGGCACGGAGCAGTCGTTGACTCGCTGTTGTGCTCTCCCTCAATATGGACTTCCGTCGATCGGACTGTCGAGGGGGATGTCCACGACAGCGACCATTTTCCAACTAAACTGCTTCCACTTTTGATCTGCTGCTGATCCTGTTCTGCGATGCATGCCCCTCTGGAATCTGCGAAGCCAGACTGGGCCAAATTTCAGGAACTTTGTTTTGCCGACCATGATCGCTACGACTCACCGGAGCGGGCCATTGGTCTTACACACATATTTTTCCTTTTGCAGCAACCACGATAATTTCACTGACTAATTGTTCACCATGATGTCTCCCCGTGCCGTGGTGGACAGATGAAGTTAAGAAGGTGACTGCTGAGACGTCAACATGGTTTTCAGCAGTTATTAACACAATCACGATATTCCTCGTTTACTCGCCCGCAGTTCCGAACGCACACAAACCAGGAAAACTGTAAGAGCCGCCAAACGCTGTTCCTGGTTAAACTGTCTACGACAATTTACAGCAGCCACCCATTGAGCAGAATTTGGGGATAAGTTCGTGCACGATCTGTCAAGCGGTCCGTCTTTTTCCCTTCCAGTTTTCCGAATCAACGATAATTTAGTTACATCATCGCTGCAGGTCATGGTAGCTCTTACCCAGTGCCTCGTCCGTTGTAGTTCTACAGAAAATTATGAGGCAGGCTTCGTGGATCAAGCGCAACCTCATTTTCAATTAAATCCCCATTCCTTTTCTTTCTGGCAACACAGATAGACTATTACGTACCAATTTCTTTCTCAGAGTTCTGCGATGTAATTAAGCCCACTGGTAACACTTTACTGGGTCAAGATGATGTACATTACGCCTTCTTTCGTCACTTACTTGAGAGCATGCTGCAATTGATATTGAAAGTTTTCAATGGTTTGTGGTGCTCCCATGCTTTCTCGGAAGCATGGAAAGACACATTAATAATTTCGATCCCAAAGCCAGGCAAAGACGCACACGATCTAGTCACCCGTCGTCCCCACTGCGCTCACTGGCTGCCTGGCAAAGCTTCTGGAACGAATGGTTGGCACACACCTTGTCCGGATAATAGAGCATGACAAACTCATATCGGATCAGCAATGTGGATTTTGACGCGAACGTATCACCTATGATCAAATTGACCGTTTCAAAACAGGCATTCTTCGCGCACTTCGCCAAAAAAGTCAACTCACTGCTGTATTTCTAGACAGTACCCGCGCTTAAAATGTGGTATATAAACCTGACCTACTTTTCAAAGTTAAAAAGCTAGCATTTAAAAGGCATGCAGTGCACGCGCACTATCGACCGTGCTGTGGTGTATTCTGGATGCGCGCGCCCCTGTGTGGGCCGGTGATACTGTGCCGGCGGACGCGCCCCCAGTCGTCTGTAACTGGTCGCGGCCGGGTCAACGGCCGCGCCCGGCAGCGCGTGCTGAGATTCGATACAGCGAGGTCATGTTGCTCTGGCCTTACTCTGGCTTAGCAGTACATTGAGAGGGAAGGGCACACTTTTATTACGCTTCGCTTCAGAGTCGTCCCGAACTGAGATCCAGTCCTGTCAAGCTGCCATCTACACCGATGATGTGATTCCAGTGCTGGGGGAGGGGGGGGGGGGGGGTTCAGAACGTACGTTTCATACAGGGTCAAAAGCATGATAAGCTCAAGGTCGTGGTGGTGCAAGGGAACCGTGCGAGCTTATTGCACTGTGACTGGTTTAAATGGCTTAAAATCGACTGGAGGGCAGTGCATGCTGTGGAAAATGTTACTGTAGGTGATTTGGAACACAGGTCTTGTTGGATGTTTGAGCATGGATTGGATGAGCTCAAGAGCGTCAAGTTGCGTCTTGACATTTACGAAAGTGTACAGCCCATACTCCCTGGAGCTCTTTCACTGCCGTGCGCCTTCAAGGATAGGATCGAGGAGCAGCTGCAGAAGGACATCTCCGTCGGAGTTCTAGAGTCCGTGGCGCACAGCAGCTGAGCAACATCGCTGGGTTCAGTCTTGAGAAAGAACAAAACTTTCCGGGTTTGTACGAATTTTACGCTCTCAGCCAAGCGAGCGGCGAATCTGAACAGCTATCCGCTGCCCCACGCAACGTGAACGTTTAGCGGGGGACAAGTGTTCAGTATGGTAGATTGAGCGCAGGCGTACAACCAGCTCGCTGCCCATGAAGACTCAGAAATATACTTACTGCAAACACGGCGAAAAATCTCCTGCGCCACTCGGCGTTTGCTGTTTGGGATCAATTTAGCCGTCAGCCTTTTTCAGAAAGACATAGAGCACGTGCAGCGTAACGTTCCTGGCGTCGTGGCTTGTCTCAACGGCATCTGGATGGCCAGCAAGACGAGAGGACATCTTCGAACGCTGGATAAGGTACTGGCCAGGCTGGAGAAAGTTGTCCTAAAGGTGAGACCAGCCAAATGCGAATGCGTCTCCGCGGGAGGCTGTGTATGCATCCTTGGGGGATTTCTCTCCGGAACTCGACCGTTCCGTGTAAGGTGTCGGTCGACTGTCTCTAATGTTCACATTCAAGAGAGTGGTCTTTCACACGGCAGCTTTATATCTCCAATGCTCTTCAACGTATGCTAGATTGTTTATTTGATGGCATTGCTTCAGACGTATCCTAGTCACTTTTCGCTGATGAACACGGAATTTGGTGCTCAGGTGTGGTCACTCGTTACTACGATGATATGATATGATGATATGATATGATCAGATGATATGGTCACTGATCACTACGCCTTCAACGCGCACTACACAAGCAACAACAATCGTCAGGGCGTTATGGTCTCCATTTTTTTTCGCCCAAACTCGGCCATCATGATTTTCACTACAAACGATGAGATACACCGGCATATTCTTTCCAACTCGACGGTCGCAATATTCCTTTTGTTTGACCGCCCAAATTCATAGGCATCGTGCACGACCCGAGATTGTCTATGTCCAAACACGTCGGGCATGTCCGCCCCAAAGGCATGACACACATGATCTTTTTAGGTGCATTTCGGCGTTAAGATACGGTGCTGATCGATAGACGTTTTTAGTTAAAGAGAATCTTTTTAAGTGAAAAAGACTGTTCTAGACGACACAATTCTCTGTTTAGTAAACATCCTCCTCAATGCGTCGTGGTTTGATTATCTCATCATACCTTGCACAACATTGATTGTGAGTTATTTGATGGCCGTTATATCTTAGAATCGCGCTCACGAACGTCAGATATGGACGTCTCGGCAATTATATTTTTCTTGGCCTTGATCGATGCATGGCTTATTGAGTGGCAGGATTTCAATGACCGTGAAATACTCTCCCCGAAATGCCTTCCCCCATTTTCGCGGGCGTATGGAACAGGAACTAGAGCGGTTTTGGCCTTATAAAGGGCAGAATTGTGAACAGCACCAAAAGGTCTTCAAGCTCGCTATCTATCTATATTATTATATATCGCTAATATTATACTCTGACACGGTTTACACTGTGTTCTACCGCGAGCCTCCGTACCACCTGATTCAGTTGTGCCCCCCTGGCAGCTGACACCTAGACAATTTTTGTTTATTTTTACTGACATTTAAGGCGCCGTGACAGCAGCTTATGTACATCAAAGGCTTAATCGCGTGATCGCACAATTCATCACTGTTGCTTCATTTTTACCAATGGCTCCAGGGCTGAAAGGCACACCGCATGCGCGGTATTCTGCCATACGTATCACTCACAAAAATGTGGACTACCGGATGGAGCACCCGTTCATTTTGCAGGACTATTCGCCCTATTTCTTTCCTTGCAACACATCGAGTGACAGATCATAGGGCCAAACCCGTAGTGACCTGCTCGGATTCGCGGGCGGTCCTGTCGTCATCTACTGCTCTCGGCTTAACTCACCGCCTCCTGGTCAAGATCATAAGCCTTTATCGTTCTTTTACGCGCACAAAACATAGACGTTCACAATGTGGCACAAGTTTGCCAACGACAATGGACGGGAAACGCTAGGATCTAACTTCATGACATGGTACCAGAAATTACACCTTGGCCATAAGTAAAACGCACAGAAAGTATCGACTGGTCTTCGAATTGGACACACAAAGCTCGCACATAGTTATTTGTATTTGCAAAGCCTTCGTCCTCTGTGGCATCTGTGTGGTCGTCCCATTTCAGTTAAACATATTTTACTTGAACGCGGCCAATTTCAACAGCAGCAAAAGACACTCGAGGCGTATCGTCATCACCACGGCGTTGCGCTTATCGCGAAAAGTGCCTCAAAAGTAATGACTATCCATATCTTGTTGATCTTTGTTTGATTTTCTCTAGGCGTACCGGTGTGCCTCAAACACTGTAAAGGGTTACCAAGATATTGATGTTATTTCCTTCTGCAAGCCATATTTTAGTTTGATTTGAAGTAGTCCCTTCCAAAGTCGTAAAGTGGTCGAGTGGCCCGAAACGCCTCAAACCAAATAAAGTAAAGTAAAACACGCGTTGGAATCATCCAACCCCCATATCCCCTTTCGTGCTCCATTCCGCATCCCTGCGACGCCCCGCTTGTTCGGGCCAGGCTGCATGCGCCAGCCACGAATGCCTCCCTGCAGGGAGACCCCAACCGAGCCGCCAGCGGATATCCCGCAGATGGATCCTTGCGCGGCTAGACCTCAGCGGTTGCCCCCCCCCCCTCCCAGTGCATGCAGCCCTTCCCCACCGTAGTCCAGTCTCCTTCATCCCAGAGCCTTGACTGGCCATTACTGGTCGAAGGGCCTTTAATCCATATATTCATATAACCATTCGTGTTAGTCTTGCACAGCTAGGACAACATTGGTTGAGAGCTTACTGGACGGCTATGTCTGGAGACCATGCTCGCGAACACCAGATATGAACGACTCGACATTTATGTTTTTGTTGACCTTGAACGTCGCATGACCAGTGGAATGGCAGGAGCTCAATACGTTAAAATGGAGTCATGGATGCCTGGGTAGCCTGTAGATAACTTGCACATCTTCGTGGACGTGCAGCTCAGAAACTAGAGTGTTTTAGGTCTAAAGAAGGGCAAGGTTCTGAACTGCACCGATTGATCTATTTCAGCTCAAACTATTTAGACTATTACTATATAGATTATTACGGGACTTATTACGTCGGCATTGTATAGATTATTTCATTTCAAAGCCCTATACAAATTTGGAACAATCCTTCTAATACGCCTATTACTGATGACAGACTGGCACGGTGAAGTTTGAGTGCATGAACAAAACGTTGTTTATGTTCATATATAATGGTTTTCTATGACAGCACTGTACCGCATGACGTCATTCACCAGCATGGAACGACAATTTTGGATACGATATCCTTCTGTCGGGTAACATCCAACCAATAGTTTAAGATTTACCAGGAAATATCCCCATCATTTGAACGTCATGAACACTGGACAGCATAAACTTTGGATGTTGTAATTTTAGATACCGCGAGCTGCGATGCTATGATTCCCCTCTGTCCAGAGACATGGGATGATTTTTGGGCATTGCGAACCCTGGATGGTGCTATTTTGAACGTTTTGACCATTGGACAGTATGAACTCTTGATATTTTGATGTCCCCCGCGGACCGCGCTGACCGTAGATCATCCTGTTATGCTCCACAGTCGGCGAACACGGGTGTTACATGTGGAGCGATGACGACACTGGCCTGTGCAGGAATCAAAGAGGAGGCAGGGATAGGAGCATACAGGAGCCGAGGTTCATACTTTTATTATGGAAGGCTGAAAGAAACGTCTCTTTTCGACGCTTTTATATGGCTCCCTGGCTCGTTCTTGTCATGTGCCGTTTGTTTATGTGTCGACAGCACGCCTGCTACTTCCGTGTCTAGTAAGTATTTATTGTGTGCTTGTTTTGTGTTTACGGCAGTGGTTGCCTGGAAGCACCGTAAAAACTCTAATTTGGCAGCTTTGCAGTACATTTTCATCAGGGATGGTGCTTTTTATCTACAGGAATAAATATACTTTGGTGCGGCTTTGCATGACGCCTGTGCAAAGCGCAAAGCGCCAGCTGGTGATGACGCCACTAGGCAATTAATCTGCAGCTGATTTGGCCTTCTTCCGAGAGCTGTAGCTTTAAAACCACACACTGAACATTGTAAGGGTACGTCCAAAAATATGATTACCCCATACACAAGATCAGTGTTCTTATGCAGTCATAACTAGCTTAAATCAATATATGTTCACAATTTCACGAACTGCCCGTAGGCAGATCCCAAGCAGCTGGATTAGAAAGATGTTCGATGAACGAAAGCGCTAAATAATAAAGACTTTGATCACACAGCTTTGTAAGTGGTTGTTGATACCACCAAAACATGTGCTAAGCATGTTGGCTCGGTTTCTGAATCAATAACACAGAATGGACAGCGTGACATAACACGGAAAAGAGCTGGGGGCGCAGGGAATGTTTCCAATTATCGAGTTGAACTGAATTATGACGGAAGAGGGCAAGAAAGGAGGAGCAGAACCACAACGTAACAAACAGGATTGATATTAGTGAATGCCTTGAGGATATTGATGACGTCATTATCAGCCGGTAGGATTGGCAAAGAGTAGACCTTCATGATCGTCTGCGCCACGTTCGCAGCATGCCCAGGCGGTGCCTAGAGTGTGTGTGGGCTAGGAACGGGCTACACCAGCTAGGCGCGTTGCAGTGAGGTGCGGCTAGCGCGGAGTCGGGAGATGTCGAGGTCGGAGGCTCATTCTGGTAACTACCTGAAAAGGTTCACTGTACCATCAGTACATACCATTTAAGAAAAGAAACTGACAGTGTGCCTTCCCGTTCTTTCAATATCGTTTGAGAAAGTCGTGCGTTTTGGAGTGTTTTGAAGCTAGGTGCTCCAAGTCCAGATGCTCGGGGAATATGTGTATTAGTACCTAATACCTGGGTACCTACTAAGCTTACCAGGGCTATATCATATTCATTCCTCTCCCCTGCACTTATCCCTACAGTCTTGTGTGCATGTGTGTTTTGACTGATGTACTGTGGGTAGTCTGTGTTTTATGTGTGCTGTACATTTTTGCCACTTCTGCCTCATCTAAGCTAGGTGCTCCACATTCAGGTGCTTGGGAAATATGCATCTGGGTACCTGATACTTGGTACGTGCTAAGCTTACCAGGTTTATATCATATTCATGCTCTTCCCCTGGACTGATACATGCAGTCTTGTCTGCACATGTGTCTGAGTGATGTCCAGTGGGCAGGCTGTACTTGTATGTATACTGTACATTTTGACATTTCCATCAGAGTAAATAAATGCAATATGTGAAGGAGAAGGAGAAATGCAATAGTGTCTAGCCTTAAGGCCTTACAACATTTTGGGTTTTAGCTTAGTTTCTAATAGCACCTGAGCATGACATTATGCTGCCTGAAATCTCCCATTGCTTGCTTTTGCTATGCTGCACCAAAGCTCCTCCCCCTCCATGCAGATAATTTAGGCGCAGGCTATATATACTGTGTGTTGACACATGCATGGTGTTAAATGAGCCTGCCTTGCTCACTTCATTCCTTAGTTATCACATTTTGGGGAAAGTAGTATTTTGATAGTGCATTAGATATTTTCATCAATTGTCATAATTCATTCATTTTGGGTATATTTGGTGTTTTTTTATCCCAATAAATTTTTAGTCATCTCAGATACATAATAAAAGAAACAAAGACTGCATTCCCAGTTGGTGCCAATTAAGTAGTGGATAACATCTGCACCATGTCAATGTTGAAATTCTGCAATCAATAGATATTATGCACATTACAAATCTTAAGTCTCATTTTAGCAATAATTTGGATATTTTACTCACCAAGACAAAATCAAGTAAGGACTGTATGGTGACCTAATGTGTTTTGAAGAATTTGACAGCTAAACTTGCCATATGTGATAGCTTTATGCCTTCAGGCCTTTTACAAGCAGTGATCTGGGACCTGATACACCACTGATAGACAAAGTACATGGGCTTTTAGGCCTGTTACAAACAGGGATCTGGGACCTGGCAGCTTTCAGCTTTCAGGCCTTTTACAGTCATCTGGGACCTGGCACATCACTGATGGTGAAAGTACCCTGGCTTTCAGGCATTTTACAAACAGTGATGTAGACCTGGCACATCACTGATAGTGAAAGTACCCTGGCTTTCAGGCATTTTACAAACAGTGATGTAGACCTGGCACATCACTGATGGTCAAAGTACCCTGGCTTTCAGGCCTTTTACAAACAGTGACATTGGATCTGGCACATCACTGATGGTCAAAGTACCCTGGCTTTCAGGCCTCTTACAAACAGCTTACAAACTTACAAACAGTGGTCAGCATTAATCAGGCAGTGCCATGTATGTTGTGTTGATCAAACAAGGACTAAGCATGATGGGTCATCACAGTATCTATGATGGATGGGGAGCAGGAAGGTCAGCTGGATATGGTGATACTGCATGACTATGGTATCCCATGTAAGCCTTTATTAAAATTTATGTTTCCAGGAACATAGTTCTTAAGCTTGGTATATGAATATCATGGGTGTCATGTGTTTGCCACTGTTGTGCATATAGCTGTCATGCACATGTTTACTGATGCCTGTTTCTTTTCATCTAGGGTGCAAGGGAATGATGGACAAGCTCAAGGAAACAAGTCAAAAATGATGGGGTACCAATAATCTGCTGGCGGCTGCCAATCATAGAGCAATAATTACCTTAGAGGCAGAATTGATATGACAATTGTGACCTCAGGTAAGTGCAAGGCTGCAATGCATTGGCTAGCAAAACAGATGTGTGGTAGGTATGCTGTCTGTTTAACCCTAAAAGTCATGCAAGGGTGATTAAGGCTTCTTGTGTAACATGGAATGAGTGAGGTGATAGTAGATGTGAGAGTTGTCAGTTATTTTCAAGTAGACTGCAAAGAATATGGCCAAAGAGTCAAACACCTTTGGCATGAATGGCATTGGGTTTATTTTTTGTGCATTTCAAGATACTTTTCATAAGAATCAGGGAGGTGGAGACCCTCTGGTTTAATATCTGGGGGCTCATTCAACTGCATGCCAATTCACACTAAAACTGCTTCATAATTGACTGGCAATGCATATGGTCAGGCAGGCTGTCAAGATTGAGGACATTGATGAAGTGGCAAGGATTCGTAGCTTTCACAACTGTGAGCACTGGCATCTAAAAACTTAATTGTTTTGAAAAATATTGGTTATAATGAACAGGACTCTTTGGTTCTGATGCTGTAGTTTTCCTTGGGTAAGGCCATATTATTTTGTTAAGATTATTGTCAGGGAAGGTGACATTCACCACCATTCCATCAATGATCTGACATCAGCCACTTTTCTGTCAGTATATTGTCATACCAGGCAAAGAGTTTTGAGACCTGCTGGTGAGTTTTAACCACTAGATTAGTATGAAACCAGCTTTATACACAGTGCAATTTGTTTCAGGTTTTCATCTATTCCACTTGTTTAACTCTGACACTTTTGCATGGAGACTCCCTCAAATGGGCTGATCCACAGTTTTCACAATGACAAAGAGAGCTTGTCTGCATACTGTGACCCGCATTTTATCCAGTGCTACCGCCCGTTTTTTCCTCCAATAGTACTGGTCTTGTAGCACTGAGATGAGGTGTAGTCGAGATCTGGTCAGAGATCTGATCGTCGAGATCGGCGAGACCGTGGGAGGGATGGGATGGTAAACTGAAGGGGGAACGTGGCACCGAAAATTAAGTGGGAGAGATGGCATGGTAGTGATATTCCAATGTTCCAGGGAGACGCCGCCCGATTCAGCAGTTTGGGTGCGCGCACCCAACAACGCGTGCAGCACACCTCAGGGATGGCCCTCTTTATGTTGAAAACCGAAAACGCTATCATCGTGATCCGTGGTTGCAAAGGGTTCAGCTTCCGGATAGGGCCGAACCGCTCAAGCTCGAACGTGATTATAGTTCAACTGAGACTCGCTCGACCTGTGGCAGTCTCGCTTGGAATGTTGCAAGAAGATTTAGAAGGTCGCCCATTTCATAGCAGCACTCGGTATCGTCGACGACGACTGAGTACGCTCACTGGATATGCGAAAGAGGTCCTGTAAAGGTGACAAGTGCGGCCCGATCTTCCGTGAACTTAGTCTGAAACGTTTTACGTGAAGTTATTCAGTGCATTAGCGAGGAACATTATTCACATAGATAAGACAGTAGTATTAGCCTTAGTCCTCGGAGAGAAAAAAGAACAGGAGAGTTACCCAACCATATCTCCATTCTCCTGGTTTTTCCGAGGAATAAGGTTAATACTTCTGTCTCATCTCAAACTTTTGTATACACCTTTGCACTGCGCACAAGTGTGTCGCCCATGTCTCGTGTAGGTACTTTCCGACTTCCACGCCACGTCAATTCAGGTGACGGCGATGGCGGATGGTGCGGTTCGATAACGGATGGCACGGTTTGATAACGGATAGGACGGTTCGATGACGGATGGCACGGTTCAATGACGGATATCCCCGTTCGATGACGGATATCACGGTTCGATGACGAACGGCGCGGCTCGATGACGGATGACGGATCCGGAGCTACCCTGTATTTGCTGGGAAACGAGGAGTCCCGTTTGACCTGGACGGGTGTGGCGGCGGCGGCCCCGCGTGACGCCGCGGCGGCAGTGGGTCCCGTTTAACCTGGCCGGGTACAGCGGCAGCGGCCCCCCTGACGCCACGGCGGCGGGGTCGGCTGTCGCCCGGCCAGGTGGCACCCCTCCAGCGGTGGCCACCTGCAGCCGGGCCGTGTTTACACCGGCCCTGTTTGTTGACCCGGGCTGAGGCTGCTGGGGTGCAGTCGTAAAGCGGCGCAGGACAAGTCACGCCTCCGAGGTGGCATACGCGTTGCGAACGGGCGCGATAAATAGAGGGTGCGCAATTAAGACGTCAATTTCATGTGCATTTTCAGTGACGTATATAGCCTAGGCTGTGATGTTGCCCAGATGGCCTTGCTGCGTTTCGGGTTGTTGAATACATTTTGGCTGGGATGTGGCGAAAATCTACCTACGTTGTTTACAACTTTGAGTGGCGGGCAAGGCCCAGTGAATGCACATTACACATTAATGGTACGTCCCATCAGCGGTAGGTGCCCAGACGACAGCGGTTGTTTGGGGAACCATTTCAGCGAATGCCAGCGTACATTCTGGCTGTTGGCGATGGATGGGGAATGTTTCCACACTATTTACGGCGCTGATTTCCGTGAGCACGCACTCTGTTATCAGCGCGATCTGTGCCCAGCGGGAGCGAGTGCCGCCCAGCGCGAGCTATATTGGGTGCAGCACTTCCATGGACCGGTATGCGTCGTACCGTGTGTGGGCAGCGGGGTTGAATGCCGCCGTTTGTGGTCAATACAGACCGGTTGATCCTGAATGGACCACCTGGGAGGATATGGAAATTACGGCCTTTTTATCGATGAATGATCGGGATTTTTGTGTATAGCAATGCGGACAAATGCACCGGTTCTGTTAGAAAGGCTCCGTGTCGCCGCAATGAGCAGCGCATATGCCTGGCATCCGTGTCAGTGGCAGTGGTGAGTGGTGGGCGGTGACATCGCTGCCGCACTGCCAGCAATAACGCCGCCGCGAACAAGCTCCGACGCCATGGCCCAGGCCTTCAATCGGAGCCGGGTGGGTGGGCGGCCGTCCGTCGCTGACCGGCGCCACTCCTATGTCCGGGCAGGGCCGGCCATGGACAGAGCGACTCTGGACCAGGTCAGCTTCCGGCTGAACCTGCGCACCCTCAGCAACCTGGTGATGAGCATCCCGCTGCTCGGCATGATCGCCTGCTTCGTCACCGCCAACATCTTCCACGAGGACATCAACCGCACGCGCTGTCCGGTGCGTCCCTCGGCCGCCACGGGACAGCCACGCTGATACGCTACAGGCTCTTCACGGTTGTCGGTTTTATGTTGAGTTTTGACGGTGTTTTGGTAACGCTTAAGTGGAGTGTGCTGGGGCGTGTGAAGTTTACGAGGGCGCAGCGGAATGTTTTTCTGTTTGTGCTGTCGCAAACAGACAACGCCGCGTAAACCTCCTCTAAGTTTGTCTCATCGAACCACTGGTACAGCACGCCTTCGGCGGGTGTGCTGTGGATCTAGGCTGCGTACCAGTGCATCACACACAGTCCGCCCAAGTGACTGTCAGTGGCAGTTCGACCCGTGCAGTGGGGCCAGACAACCACGGCTGCCGGCGCGTCCCAACACACCAGCCTGCCAGCGGCTCACGTGGTGCGACCGGTGCGCGCCGCTACCTGCTGACCGCTGACCGCTGACCGCTGACCGCTGACCGCTGACCGCTGACCGCTGACCGCCGCCTGCTGACCGCTGACCGCTGACTGCTGACCCCTGGCCGTTCACCGCCGCCTGCTGACCGCTGACCGCCGCCTGCTGACCGCTGACCGCTGGCCGCTGACCACTGACCGCTGACCGCTGACCGCTGACCGCTGACCGCTGACCGCTGACCGCTGACCGCTGAACGCTGAACGCTGAACGCCGCCTGCTGACCGCTGACCGCTGACTGCTGACCGCCGCCTGCTCACCGCTGGCCGTTGACCGCTGACCGCTGGCCGTTGACCGCCGCCTGCTGACCGCTGGCTGTTGACCGGCAGGTGTACAACTTCATCCCGTCTGTGAGCGCCATCACGGGCGTCAGTCCGCAGCGCTACCTGTGGCGGCTCTGCATGGCCGTGCACATCATCCCGCGCTGTCTTTTCGCCGTCGTCTGCTACAACCACTGGATGCGCCAGCTGGCGAGCGTGCCGGCCGCGCGCCGCCTGCTCTACCGGCGCCTGGTGCGCGCCGCCTTCTGGGTGCACACCGCTGAGCTGGCCAGCCTGGCCGGCGTCACCTACGTCTCCAACAAGGAGAACTATCGTGAGTAGCGGCGGCGTCGGTGGGCCGTCACGGCTGCGGCCGCTGCTCGGTCGTCGCGAGTTCAGCGGTGGTCGATGGCTGGAGTCGGACGTGTTCTCGCATGTTTTGCCTCTATAGTTGCTGAGTTCGGGTAGGGTTTTGTTTGGGTTGCGGGATGCTGGCTTGCCGTGGGGTGCGTTGTTTTTGTTCACTGCCTAGAAGTGTTCCTCCGACATCGCACCTCTTGTCCTGTGTTATCAAACATCGGCAATTGCGTCGTGGTTTGCCGTGGTGTGCGGCGTTTTTGTTCTCTGCCTAGAAGTGTTCCTCCGACATCGCGCCTCTTGTCCTGTGTTATCAAACCTCGGCAATTGCGTCGTGGTTGCACTACCGGTGCCTTGCCACGCATGTGCGCGCGTCGGTCACGTGCTCAGCTCTCCTATCCAATGCGCTCGGTTCACCGATGATGAGGATGCGACCGATATCCCGCTCAGCTCCCCCCTCCCCCCCCCCCCCCGGAACAGATCCCAGCCGCTGCTTACCTGCCCGCCCTCCAAGGCTGCGACGGCGCCGCCACTGACGGGCGCGGCGCGCTGTGTTGCAGCGGTGCACGAGAAGCTGTTCTCGTTCTTCCTGCTGTCGTGCAGCACGTACATGCTGCTGGCACTGGCCGTCGAGCGGCTGGCCTACCCGCACATGACGGCCGCCCAGCGCACCTCAGCGCGCTGCAAGGTGGCCATCGTGCTGGTGTACGCGTCGCTTTTGCTCGGCCTCCTCTACTACTTCTGGAAGCATCGGTTCTTCTGCGAGGAGCTCGGTGAGTGCTCGTCCTCGGCGTCGGCCACTCTCCGCTCCGGGGAGTCCCCGCTATGTGATGGAGAAGGGATCCTCATCTCCGCAGAATCCGCCGCCGCAGGACTGCCGCGTGGCCTGAGATGTGGCGAAGTTGTGCCGATTCAACTCAAATACGTAATATGCGAAGGCGGTGTCAAGGCCGCTTGGAAGCTGGCCTGCCGTCCACTGCCCACTGCTGATGTCCGGACCATCTGACGTGTGACGTCTATCGGCTGCAAATCTGATTAGCGAACAGTTATGTAGACCCGGGACAGTACCGGTGGAGGGAAGCCTACCTTTTGGTTCGTTTCGTGTGTTTGTATCGTTGCATCCAGACACGCTCGGCCTTGGTTTCTATATTTCTGTCCCACACATCACGCTGTATCCCGGGACCTGTCTGGTCAGGTACGAATGCTCCCACCGTATCTCGGCGCGCTGGCACACGTTACTCATCCCGCCAGTCCGATGGCCGACCAGGCGTGCAGCACACTCGACATCGTCCCCGGAGGCGCTGGTGGTAATTGACAGGCCATGCCGCCACGTCCGACGCGGACCCGACAAATCGTGCAGTCGGGCGTCAGCCCCGAGTCCCGCACTGAGCACGAGAGGGGAGCGGGGACGGAAGGCGCGGCCGGCCGTCATACCGGCCGACGTGTGCCAAACAGCGCAGCCCGGGAGCCTCGGTCGCAGGGCGTTGTCGCCTGGCCGCCCGAGTGTCGCCCGGCCGTCGCTGCTTGGACTCTCGTCGCTACTCCGTTTTGGCCCGAACGATTGACGGCGTCGTGAATGGCGCTCGACCGCCCGGCGGGGCAGCGGGGGTCGGCGGCAGCCCCCTGCGATGTGAGCGAGCGGCCGTTGGAATTTTACGACCCATCCATTGATCCTATGGGCAGACGGGACTGTCTGCACCGGCCTCGTCCCCCCCCCCTTTCCTGTCCCGCTCGCGCCGCTGTCCCCCCCCCCCCCCCGCAACGTCGCGGAAGCGAGCTGTGCTTCGGGTCGGCGGTCCTGAAGGCCGCCGGGTGAAGCGAAATATGTTAGAGCAGCCGCCGGGACGGGCGGCCGCGGCCGCGGGTCGCGCGGCTGTCGGCCGTCCGCCTGTGACCGGCGGCGGCGACAGCGTTGGCGCCCCGTCGACGCCCGCCTTCGGGCCGCGTGTTTGTGGGTCGCGCAGTGGCTGATCGATCAAGGATCACCTGTGCATGCGGGGTTCACTACCGCTGTAGGGACCGGTGCTGTACCCGGATACCGCGTAATGGGGTGTTCGTCGCAGTGCTGACTTAACCGCACGTTGTCGTGTGTGTAGGTGTGTCAATGTGTCAGTGTCGTTGGGGCCTTACGGAGTACTCAGCTGCTGAAGTTGTATGGCGTCGCCTGCCTCTCATCTTGGCAGGAAGGGCGGACGCTGCGGGGAATCCAACCCGGTACATCACGTTGTCGTGTGTTTCGTTTTATGACGATGCGTTGGCACTGCGATGGGCGGCTGCTTCTCTTATATGCTTCTTGCTGAGCGTTTCTCTGCCGCCTAACCGGCGTCCGTCTTATTGCAGCTTTATCGTGGTTCTCGTTCTGCGAGTACTGCATCTGCACCTGCATCATGGTGTTCAACGTGCTGGTGATCCGCGACATCCCGGACTTCTGTCTGACCGTCGGCCGGCCGCTGCCCGTCACAGCCAACGGCACGGGCGCGCCACTCAAGACCGACTAGCGGCACGGCCTCCCCCGGTGGCACGCGGTCGGTCTGTGCACCCCTCCCCCTCCCCCCGGCCGGTGGTCGGGCTCGCCGCCGCCGCGCAGGGCTGGCCTCAGTCCTGGGCGGACGCAACGACCTCCCCTGCCGTCAGCGATCGAGTACCGTTCAATCAGCGCGTGTGTGGGTGGGTGCTGGCGTGTTTCTGAACCGTGGCGGTCGGTGAGCGGCCGTCCTCAGTCTGGGCCGCGCACCGGCAGCTGCGGCTGGTCCGCCGTCGGGACACCCTCCCGATCTCAGCCGAACGATTCTGGTCGAACGTAGTCGCGCCGCCGGCCCGCGGGCGGCGGCGGTCTCGGACTCCCGCTCAGTGGCGCCGGTCGGGCGCGCGGCCCGCGGCGCCACGCCGTCCCGTTACGGTGCTTGACTTTGCTTAGTACAAGGAGTTACCTCTCACGATACTGATAGGGTTAAGTGGTTTTTGGGACGTTTTGTTTGAGTTTGTTTGTTAGAGAGCGCTTGATCGGCGGGTTTGACCACCTTGATTTTGCCAATTTTACGTGAGGTCATACGCCCAGCCTGATGCTAGCAATCCCCGGTGATAGTCAATGATGGTACAAGGCGGGTCCCGGGTGGCAGGTGGTGAAGGAATCGAATACTATACGGATAAGCCGGTAGTCGCGTGATGACAAATGGGATGTGGTAAGCTTATCGGCAACTGTAATTAAGCCTGAGGGGGGGGGGGGGGTCGGCGAATTACGAATCGACTTATTTGAATTGTGTTCAGAGCAGTATTACGTGATTGGTTTGAGCTTGATCTGTGTGAGGCTGTGTTATGGTGACTATCGTCAACCCCCGCTGAGTCATGGCTGAAGTGAGAGTCGTCATCGTCGTCGCTGCACCACACGCGCGCCACGATGGTTCGGTTGCGCGGTGGGAGTCAGCAGTCCAGTGCTAGTGATCCTTCCTAGCATTCAGCTGGCTGCGTGGCTTGCCGAGCTCAGACCAGATAGCAGCGGATCCAACGCGACTTTTTGTTGGGTTCTGCGCCGAAGTTGAAAGGGGACCGTGTGGGTATACTGCCAGTGCCCGCTGGCGCAGCATTCGCTCGTGGGTTGTGCATTATGTCATCAGGCGTCGCGACGTCTTTCTGGTTCGCTTTCCACTCGCTCGTCACTGCGCGTCGGGTTGAACGTCGACGTCCTGACTGTTTGGGCCTGGCTGCTGTTTGGTCTGCCTGAGCGGCCGGGCACGGGCCCGGTGGCTGTGCGGTTCACTTTCACGGTCAGGCGCATCGCGAGCGAGCGCACTACATCGCCGGAGCGAGCTAGTCCGGGGAGGCGGGCGGTTCAGTCCAGCTGCTGACCGCCGCCGGCCTTGGAGTGCGTCACAAAGGCCGCCCGGCGCCCTCTGAACCGACCAGCGCTTGGGAGGTGGCCAGGTCCCGTCTCAAGCGCCGCTGCGACGAGCACTCGCGCTCCATGTACATAGGGTCGTTCTCAAGACATTTGCACTGATTGTCGTTTCTCAGGCCTTTTGCCGCACCGCACAGCCTTCGCCCGACTCTCACGTGTGTGCCGTGCTGTCTCGTGTGCTGACTCGCTCTCGTGTCGTCGGCGTGGACCGGCGTGTCGCCCGCCACTCCCCGGGGGGGCTGGCGGCGGGCGGGTCTTTCGTGCGGCCTCGCCGCCATCGACGACCGGCCCTGGGCGTGCGTCGCCGGCGCGGCTGGGCGGTAATCGGCGTGGGAGCGAGGGGCGGGGCGGAAGGCGCGCACCTGGCCGCCGCCGCCCGGCTCAGCCCGCAGCCGAGTCGTCCGCCGCGGACGGCGCCCTTCCTTGGTGTCTCTCTGGCGGTCGGTACCGACAATCAAAGGCGTGGCGGCCGACGCCCAAACGGCGCCGGACCGCCGGCCGTTCGGCGGGCGCGGTGAGCGGTCGGATCGCTCAGACGGCTGCAGCTGCGCGGCTGAGGGCAGCGCCAGGCTATGGTGGTGCGGTGCTCTACCCTGTCCGGAACGGGATGGGCCGCGGCCACGGCCGACGTGCGACAAACAACGCGTCAGTTTCCTCGCCGTTTGCTCCGCTTTTGAGATTTATTTTGGTGTATTTAGTTCGTTAAGTGCATGTTTTTTTACTTCGAAAAAAGACAACCTGAATTATGCAGTGCTGAGATTGAATAGCTATTCGATTCTATGCAGCTGTTTTTGTGAAGCCAATGAAAACGTGGGCCCCATAGCAATGCTTGTTAGACATGAAGTGTGCTCCGTGGCTTTACATTTTTACTCATGCGGTTTTCGCGTGTATCCCTCGTGGTCTGAGCCGAACCGAGATAGTTTTCTGCGGAACGTCGACCACATTATGTTCGAGTCTCACACATTCCAGTTTCGCATGGATCCATCTCAAGTTCCCTGTGCGACGGCAGGCCCGGTCCACGGTTGTACGCTTGTTTCACTGCATCGGGGCTCCAGTAACCCCTGCATCCTCTGGGATGCGTGCTGGAAGGACATCTGGCTACCGAGGGAAGTTCCCAAGATATTATTACCCAGGTCTGGCCTGGGTCAGCTTTCAGTCCAGGTCTGAACGCAGCTGTGATGACAGTTGGTATTTGCCGTCACAGGTTTCTTTCATATCGAAATAATTGCGACGGGTTTCTGTCACGTCGTCATCGCCATGGGTTCCTACTCGTGTCGAGTCGTACCGTTTCAGTGAAGTATTGTGGTTGTTTATTGAGCATGGTTCGGAGAGAGGGCATGAACCCGTGAGCTGACGGGGCCGTAAGACCCCGGCTCTCTCTCTCTCTCTCTCTCTCTCTCTCTCTCTCTCTCTCTCTCTCTCTCTCTCTCTCTCTCTCTCTCTCTCTCGCTCTCTCTCTCTCTCTCTCTCTCTCTCTCTCTCTCTCTCTCTCTCTCTCTCTCTCTCTCTCTCTCTCTCTCTCTCTCTCTCTCTCCTCTCTCTCTCTCGCCCTCTCTCTCTCTCGCCCTCTCTCTCTCTCTCGCCCTCTCTCTCCCTCTCTCTCTCTCTCTCTCTCCTCTCTCTCTCTCTCTCTCTCTCTCTCTCTCTCTCCTCCTCTCTCTCTCTCTCTCTCTCTCTCTCTCTCTCTCTCTCTCTCTCTCTCTCTCTCTCTCTCTCTCTCCCTCTCTCTCTCTCTCTCTCTCTCTCTCTCTCTCTCTCTCTCGCCCTCTCTTTCGTGGGGCACTGTACTGCGTCTCTGGTGTCGCTCTAACTGTCCCCGAGTCTTCACCAGATCTAAAACTTGTCCCAGGAGGGCGGGAGGGGTTGTCCGAAATCCGTGCTGCCCACATCAGATTCCCATTGAACCATGCTGCGGACCCGGTGGGATAGCGGCTACCTTGGAGGCTAAACGCGCCGTGTGATTCGCCTAGTCTTCTCACTTCAAGCCAATGCGAGATGGGGTCTGGGCGAGTCACCATTCGGACGGGTGTGGCGGCGGGGGACCTCGTCATTGACCTTCGGGCATGATGAGCCACGGGCAGATGCTACTGTTCAATACGTTCGCGGGTCAATACCCTTTCCTGCCCGGTTCGTGCTAATAGTGCAGACCGTAGTCCGGGGACTTCGACCCAATAATGGATGGGAAAAATGTGTTTGACTCGCACTCGGGAAAATGCATTGATGGAGTTACGAGAATAAGCGATGATGGGGGCTTTGTTCCTGGTCGCCAAATTCCGTTACGAGCATGCCATGCCTCCCATTTCCCGTGCTGTGCCTTTCCCTTCATGGGCGAACGCGAGAACCGTGTATACCATCCGACGCTGTCGTTCAGAAGGGAAATTTCGATGGCTGAGAACACTTTGGGCCTCTCACTTTTGCATCAAGAATGTATCGATGCCATGAAATGAGATATGTGACACTCCAGTCGACACGGTCGTTATTTCAGGAACGATAAGATTTCTTCCGCTCCGAATATGAAATGCCAAGACAAACTTTCATTCGCATCCCAAAGCGACCCAAAAATCCCATCTTGCGTGTGGAGACATTCAAACCACGTGGGGCATCCTCTCCGGCTCTATGTTGGGCACATCTCCGATTGTCTGCGTGCATTCGGGGTTGCCCGAGCAGATTGGAGTTTGACGTCAATCGTACGATAACGGATGTGGACAGTTGGTGCCGATATGCGCGCCCGCCCTGAGACCAGGGCTTCCAGTAGACTGTCGCCAATGACATCAAGGACATTATGTATGCAACCCGTAGGTCAAACCATAGCGTCGCGTTTCAATCGCGCATTCTGCCCTGCTGTGCATTTGAATTTACGCTCCAGAATCGCACCGCTTGTTGCTTGTGATTGCATTGTGAACTACTGTGACGGTGCTCATCACCTTTTTCCCGTTTCCTGTGAATGACACGTGTTGCGTGACGTAGTGCGCGATAATGAGACTTGTTCGCGTGAGTTCGTTTCGCACCTCTGCACCGTATCGCTGTGTGACCGCGAACACCACATGTCAGGATGAACGCTAGTCATTTTTGATCTTTTTATTACGGTCCGTTTTGTCTGCGCCAAGCCGCGCGGGCCGGACCGGTAGACCGTGACCTCTCATGTCGCGCGCGCGGGCGGTGGCGGCCGCCTGTCGGGCCGGGCGACGCAGCCAGCAGGGGTCGACTCGTGTATTTCCCGCAGCGGCCGCCTGCTCTCTTGTACGAACCACTGTGTGTCGCCGCACGCCCCGACGGGCCGCGTCCTCAGCATGCCGCGAGCGACGGGGCAATTCTGCCCAAATAAACTTCACGAAGGCGGTACGAGGGCGTGTCGCCGGCGGCGGAGCCGGTGCCTCGCGGCGGACCGAGGCCGCCCCAGCCCCAGCGAACTGCGGCAGATTGGCAGCGGAGTCGAGCGAACACCAACACGGCGCGAGCGCAACACAGGCCTCTCACGCGTCTAAGCTCCGTCGCGACGCCACAGCACAGCCGTCGCCGACCGCCGGCGCGGCGCAGTCCCTGAGAGCGGCGCACAGCCGGCTACTTGCCGTCCAGCTCTGTCTGCGAGAGCTGCGCGATCATCTCGTCGTACTCGCGCGACTTCAGCTGGAACGTCTGCAGCTGGTGCGTGAGCGAGACGAGCTGCGGGTCGACGGCGGGCGCGGCCGAGCCCAGCGAGCGGCGCCGCTCCGCCACCGTGGGCAGCGTTGGCGCCGCCTGCCACTGCCGGAAGAACGCGCCCAGCTCGCTGTCCGAGTCCGACTCGCTGAACGGCGTCCGCTGCGGGGCGAGGGCGCGGCGCGTCAGCAGGGCAGGCTACATGGCGGGAGGTCACATCAGCTGGAGGTGCCGCCGGGGCGGCCATGTCAGCTGAAGATAGCACCAGGGCGGTCATGTCAGCTGGAGGTGGCGCCGGGAGTGGTCATGTCAGCTGGAGGTAGCACCAGGGCGGTCATGTCAGCTAGACGTAGCACCAGGAGGGCCATGTTAGCTGGTGATAACACCTGGGTGGTCATGTTAGGTGGGGACAACGCCAGGGCGGTCATGTAAGCTGGACGTTGCACCAGGGTGGTCACGTCAACTGGAGGTAACACCAGGGTGGTCATGTCATCTGGAGGTAACACCAGAGTGGAACATGTCAGCCGGGGCGCCCGTCTCGAGTGGTCATGCCCGCCGGGGCACCGACCTTGGGCGGCCATGTCGGGAGAGAGAGCATGACAGGACGGTTAATTCAGTCCTGAAGGTTAGGACAGGGGGTAAAAGGAACCACAACGGCTGGGCCCCGCGGAGGATGTCACACCACTGACAAACAAAATGTCGCCATGTGACAAAGTACGTCACACCGTGTGGGTTTACTGACGAGCACGCGCTTCATGTCAGGACGGTGTCACTACGCTCAGGCGAGGGCGCTTGATGTGTGACTAGCGGCAATCGCTATGACAGTGCTCCGCGTCATGGGAAGATACTCGCGTTGAATATGCCACGTCTCGCTGCGCACCGTTACTTCATTTGCGCGCGCAGCGGGGTTACAAAACGGTGACTTGTAGCCGCGGGCTATAATATGGGGTACGTATCTCAGGAATCACTTTATTACAACGCTCTGCGAACGAGTGCCATCAGCTGGTACTCGGATGATGGGAGGAACAAGAGCCGGCATTGTCCGGGCTTGCCGGCAGGAGCATAGATTCGTTAAAATCGATTGTCGCATGAGCGTCTTGCACACGATATCGGAGAAAGTCATCACATCACGGTATCGCAGATTGCCTGGAATACGTCGGCTGTCGATGGTAAACTGCAATTACTGCTGCATGTGATCGCCGACCATCGATTTTAGCTTCAACTCTGTAACTTGCTTCGCTGCAATGTTTACGCCCTGTTTACGAGCGTTCGAGTTCAGGAAACTATCGAACTCAAACCTGACAGCGCTAGATAATCCGGCGTGATCAGCACGTGACTGCGAGCTGCGACACGAAACTGCCTTCTCTAACTCAATACATCACTAACAACACACGAGACTGCCAGCCGCGGCCGTCATGCGACTGGAACAAACCCACCAACAAATGACCGTTCACGCGAAGGTAAGGGTAATCCGTTCAGGCGTTTTTCGAGTTCAATTTCCCTGTTCGGTGGCGGTTTACCATGAACAGTGGACATCACATGATTGAATTGCCTGCTGCCTCAAACCTTCATAAACATCTCCCACTCTCACTAGGTATTCTGTCACATGTTTCACGATACTGCTCGTTCCCATCCTATAGTTCAATGGATGAAGAATACCACGACACGCCGTACATTCAGTACTGGTACTCCTGGCATGGCATACCTGCAGTTACAGAAAAACAACATAGCAATGACCATCGCCGGGAGCAAACACCACAGAGGTACACTGTTGCGGGCATGCAGGACAAGCGGTGACCCTGTAATGACGCACGCCACACGTGACGGCCCGCACATCCAATATGCGAACTAGCCAAGCCCAGCGCCCTGCACGCGTCCCAGCTGCACTGTACTGACGCGGTCACCCCCGACGCGCCCCATGCGGTACCCGCCTCCACCGCCCCGTGCCTGCCGCCCTCCCGGGCTGCCGTCGCCCGGCATGCGCCCGCGCCCGCGCCCGCGTCCCAAGCCAGGCACTAGCCGCACCCGCTCCGCCGCCCGACTCCAAACCACCTACCAACTCTACCATGACAAAGTCGTCGGGCGCGGCGGACGGCGTCTCGGCCGCCGCGGGGACGGCAGCGGCGGCAGCGGCGGCAGCGGCGGCAGCGGCGGCAGCGGCGGCGGCTGTGGCGGCTGTGGCAGCGGCGGCAGCGGCGGGCCGCGCAGGCTCCGCGGCGCCCCGGCGGCCCGACTCCGCCATGTTGACGTCGGCGGCTGGCGGCGGCGGCGGCGGCTCGGCCACCAGCCGCGTGAACGGCACGTCACCCGGCCACCGGCCGCTCCCCCGGATCGTCGGCGAACGCCGCCACACGCCGCCGCTGGTCGCTGCAGAGGGGAAGGGAGGGGGCGTCAGACGCCCGCGTTAGGAGGCGGGGCGACACACCGACGGCGGTGGCCTTTCCGCCGTAGCACGTGTGGGCTGGGAGGAGAAATTTGATTGTGTGATGTTCTATTAGTTCCGTGTAGTACACGGCGTTGGGCCCAATCGTCAAACAATGTTACACATCGCCAAATCAGTCAGACCAATTCACATGAACCTTAACTCCGTGTGCACACTAGCCGAACCAATGTGTTAAGCTAGCGTCCATACAACACGTGTTACCAAAAGCCTTCGGCTAACGGTAGCACCCTTCAAACTTCCTAAACCGCCGAAACAGGTCAACCATCTCCGGTGGTGTGAGGGTCACCGCTGCGGTCCCTTCACGCGTCGGCAGCCGAGGCCCCGTGTCGGACGACAACCCACCTGTCTGTGGAGGAGCCGCCCGTGGTCTTGGTGTCCATGTTGGAGGACGACGAGGACGACACGCCGATCATCTCGACGCTGTCACTGCGGAAGGCGGCGCGTTGGGTGAGCGGCCGCTCGTGCACGACCCTGGCACCCGCCGATCGCACGTTCCCTCACTACGCATCGCGGTACGCATCGCGTGACAGCCGGCAGTCGGCGAGAACCGCATGCAGTGTGCATCATCTAGTTCGCTGTTCCATGTATGCCTATATGGACGGGCTAGCCTCGTCCAATGGACCACCTATCGCGTGCCTGATGCGGCGCCATCAACTGAACATCAACGACGCCTAAATGCGAGTCCTGCGGAAAACAATACAACACTTTGCGTGCGCACTCGCTTTCCGAAAACCGGCCGAATGATATTGAGCACGTCCTGGCTGCGATATCCTCCCTACCTGGCCTGTGCCATCGCTCCCCGGTGGCGGCGATACCCCCACTGTCTGTGCTACCCCTGGCTGCAGCCTGCCTCGGCCCGGATCTCCCTCAGGACGCCCCCGCTTCAACACTGACCTGTGCCACCGCTCGACGAAGGCGATGACTCCCCCCACCGCTGGCTGCAGCCCACCTCGACCCGGATCTCCCTCAGGACGGCCCCGCTTCAACGCTGACCTGTGCCGCCGCTCGACGAAGGCGATGACTCCCCCCACGGCTGGCTGCAGCCTACCTCGGCCCGGATCTCCCTCAGGACGGCCCCGCTTCGCCACTGACCTGTGCCGCCGTTCGACGAAGGCGGTGACGCGGCGCACCCGCGGGCTCAGCTCCGGCTTGAAGTGGTCGCTCTTCATCACGATCGGATCGGAGTGTGTGGAGAGCGCCAGCCGCGTGCGGTGGTGCAGCGCCAGGCTGAAGCTGCAGTTGGGCGTGCACACCTCGCCGATCGCCAGTTGCTCGCTCGCCTCGCCTGTGACGTCAGCGCAGGGGCGGGTGACGTCATCGGCGCACAGGCATCCCGCCGTGACCGAAGGATCATGCACTCGCTGACAGACGGAGACGGTTAGAGGCGCACTGACAGAGCTGGTGCGACACCAATGACTCACGGGACTCGTGGGATGATTGCCGGACACTTGCGGTAGCCACTCAGCGGCAGCATCTTATGCCACTCTTACGAACCGGCACAACTCGTGGGGCACTGACCGAACCCGACCTCAACGGCCACACTGACTGACAGGACTCACTGACAGACAAAGCGTGCAAAGTTCGCTGAACGCCACAGACTCACTGATATACAGGACACAACGTGTGCGGCATTCACGCAACTCGAACCTACAGGATCCGTACGACGCTCGGTCGACGGAACGCATACGACACTCACTGGTCGACATAGCTGGTACGACACTCGCTGGTCAATATATTCCGACACACGACCAACCAAGCTTCAACGGATGCATAGCGATCTGATCAAATGGAAAATGTCTGGAGGTGTCCCAAAAAGTTGTGACTATGCTGTTGTTCCCAGCACCGGATTCTAGAGCATTGGGACCGATCGCTCTCCATCTGGTTTTGATTACTAACACGCTGACCGGTTAGCACCTTCCATCGGTGGCAACCCGGTGTAAGATATCTCTAGACCGCCCCGCAGGACGGCTGCACCCGCCGCCGACTGACCCAGGCTCTGAATGTCTGGCTCGCCGATGTAGATCTTGTAGAAGATGATGTGAGACTCCTGACTCTGCTGGCGGGACAGCTTGTACGCAGTCGTTAGGCGCGTGGTCACCACCAGCGACTTCAGCAGGATTCCTGCAGCACAAAGGATGAGGTAAGACACCTGGAGCGCAGCTCTGTGGCAGCGTTATCGCGGCTACGCTGCCGACAGATCGCGACCTGATTCATGACACATTTTAAGAAGACGACTGACCGTTTCCGACGTCTGCTTTTCCACCGAGGGTCTGGGCCAGCTGGCAGTATACTGTACACCGCGGCGGCAATAGTGACCAACACATGATCGGCTGCAGTCCGATCGCTCGAACCCGCGCGAGGGCCGGCTATCCCCGTGACCGGACCGGCCGGGGCGGCGGCACCCACCCAGCTGGTTGATGACGTTGGTGGAGGGCCGAGCGCCGGTGCCGGCCGAGCGGTCCAGCGTCAGCGACCACTGCTCCAGCACCAGCGGCACGCCGTCGGCAGTCTTCAGCGAGATCTCCACGCAAAAGCTGGAGAGCGGCGACGCCGGGTCCGAGAGGCCGCCCGAGGAGGCCAGCAGCCGCTTCACCTCCTTCACCACGTCCGGCATGTCGTCCGTGGACAGGTTGAACTGGAGGCGACCCGGGGTCGGGAGGGCGGCCGTTAGCTTTCTGTTGGAGGGTCAGCGTCCACGCTCGGTCGTGCTGAGGCAATTACCGCGAGCATCGCATGGACTGTGTGCAGGTCAGCCCCGTGCCGCGGTCGCCACACGGACCTGAATTGGTCCAGGTGAGGTTTCCATGTTATGCAACAGGATCTCACCATATATGGCTGCCAAGCCAGCCGGCGAGCAGACATCCGCACCGAAAAAAACCTCAAAATAATCAATTTGGCGCTATTTCCACATCATACAAGCATGCCGTGAAGGCCAATCCACTGGCATCTAATGAAGTCTCACTCACCCAGTCCGGACCATCTGCGTGCACCTTGCATGGCGTGTGGATCTTTTTACCCAGGCGGGATTCCACGATGATGTGCGCCATCTTCCGGCAGATCATGTTCACCATCTTCTCGAACTCTTTCTTCTCAGAGTCCATGGCCGGCAATGCTATGCTGCAGCACAACAATAGCTGTGATTAAACCCTGCTCGGTTGTGCTGTGCTGCACAGCAAAGCATGAAGCTAGTGTTTTTATGCTTTCATGTGTTATGTAATCTCTTTTTACTTACACAACTGAAAGTGATCATTGTGTGCATTACCCTCATTCCTTGGCACTGCAGCGCTGAAAATATCAGGTAACGTCCTAATCACCCGCGAAATAATACATGACACCTGCATGACATGCATGATCCAAGAATGTCAAAGTTGCACACAACATCCCAACAGTTGTGCGGAAATCAGCACCTTGCTTTGCGTGGTGGCAGCGATTTGAAGTTTTAGGGCGTATCAACTGTGGATGGTCACGCAGCGCTCAGCAACCGTACTTCAGAAGACCGCTGAATAAAGCCATGTGTTCATTGTGTCTGATGTGCTAACATGGAAGTGGGCATGATCACGGGGAAACGCTAAGGAAATTGAAGGGCCTTTAGCAGGTCAAAAGATCACAGGTCAGACAACCTTTCTCAAAGTGGACAGCGTGAAGTCCGTCCGACAGGTCTGGACACAGTTTCATGGCCCCTATACCTGGGACAGTCCAAATCAGCCAAGCACCACTCAAGTTGGTTCGTCAGTCAGAAAAAAATCGTGCAAATCAAATAAGCAGACCGCCAGGAATGGCAGGCCCCCGTCTAGAGCTGGTCTCGTGAGCCGGAGCATCCCGAATTGCCCAAGCCGTCATGGAGACTGTTTGGGCAATTTAGTCAGGATTCTAGTCAGGAGCAAAAGTCAGAATTCTTTTCAAACTGTCATCCAAGGATAATCCAGCATCCATTTTTTAAATACTTCTTCGCTTTCTTGCAACATTTTGCTGCCATAAACGTTTGGACATCACACATTTCTTTCCAAGACTGCAGATTCTTCTGGGAGCTTAACGCGCACCCGGCTGGCTGGTTGAATACCCTTCACTTAAGTGGGGATGGGGGTTAAGTTGACTCTCCTGAGATCTTAGAAACCCTGGAGAAATAAAACAGGATGATTTTGACCTTGGTCTGACCATCATACCTAACCCTAGGTCAACAGAATTTGTTCATGCAACTGTTCTGCTGCCTAAGAAAGTACCTCAGAGATGCATTACTTCATATAACTCTCAGGTGTTGCATCAAATGAACGATTCCCTAGACATTGGCTTCGCTGAATCCATTGCCCAGCTTTGGCCTATCGTAGCTCAGCAACCTTACAAGGTACATGTTAATTATTTGACACTGAACAATCCACTATTCAACTGTCAACAGCCATGGAAACTTTGGCGCGTTTACGCCGCGCCGTTCGGAAACCATTCCAGAACAACCTTTGGGGGGGGGGGGGGGGAACAACAAATGGTGCTCCTTCATGCCCGAGCGAGTGTTTAGGGATCTTGAGGAGGCAACCAACAACTGGGGCAGCTGTCCAAATTATAGATACTTAATTATAGATGTCACCCAGAGGTAATTAAGAAATTCAGGGACTCTGGAACTGGGCTCCCTGAGATGGATAAGCATACATCCATACGAATGTAAGCATTTTTCAGTAAGTTACAAGAGGACCTGCTTTTTGACATTGTGTGGTGCTCCATGGCACAAGCAAAGAAAACAGTTCCATACAGGAGGCCCCAGCACTCTTTGAAATGATGTGGTGATCCAGACTGACTAAAAACAGAGCACACAATATTAAAATGTCTTGATGTCAATGTTGGAGCTGAGAATTCCAGAATTACAGGATTAAGACGGATTACAAAACATCTTGACCTCACTCATCTTTAAAGTTTGAAGCAACTATCAAAACCTTGATAACCACAATTCAAACCCTAAAAACCACACCACATGCAGGAAGGAATCACTTAAGCTTTCATGTAAATGTCACACATATTTTGCAGGCTCAGATTTCTGTGAGACAAACTAAAAGCAACCTCAATACATTGCTACTCTATCAAATAGAGTGCCTAATCCCTTGTTTTACTACAATACATTAATCTGAGAGTTGATGTGAAGATTGGAACCTTTTTGAATGCATTTATATCTCAAATCTCATCTGAACTGATATCCAACAACTCTCAGACTTGAATTCCCAAATGGTGGAAGCTCAGCTCTGGTCAATGTACTTAGCAAATTATTTTGTCATATGGTAACATATAGCATAATAAACCAGCACGACCTCGGCTTTTAAAAAGTTCAGGAAGTTGGGTAACTTTGTCTTGTGCCTGGTTGGAATCTTGAGCACAATCAAGTTATTTTGAGGGCCAATTTAACATTGTGTTACATACACAACAGCTGTTTACCAACAGGTTAAAATATGATTATAATGTTAGGGCTACTTCACCAAGTTTGCAATGTGTTATGATTCCCATACAGCATGACTTATCTTAACCACCATAAATGCAATCTCCAATGCCATCCTTGGTGGAAGATGGTGAAATGGCAAAATGTCAATGTCTCAACTAAGTCTGAACCTGTCACAAGGCAAACAGCAACTGATGAGCTCTCTGAACCACCAAGACAACCACTTCTACCAGCACAGTGTTATCACACTGCAATTTACTGATAAAGGTAATGGCACACCACTGAATTACAAGACCATGAGAGCTACAGATGCCCATAAGATATTGTGTGTGCATCCCAACTTCGAATACACCACCAATGAACAAATGTACAATATACTCTGATTTTACATTAACTTAAGGTATGTCACAAATTTCAAAATAATAGTATATCATGATATGGCATGTGCTACTACATCATGAATCTTGTTTTCCTGATCACCATAAACTATATAATTCAGTATATAGTGATATGGCATGCATTACCACGTAAGACATTCTTCCTCAACACAACAAACTACAGAAACTATATTTTTAGCAGGCAGCATAAAGCATTAAGGTTAGAGCAACTACAATATACTTAACACTTAATAAAGCAACACTTAATACCTACTTTCTTGACCATTTTCCAACCCTCCTTTGGCAACAAAAATATTATCCAGCACAACAAAGTTTGTTATGCTAGATAATGATACTAACCACTGAGTTGCCTGGTCAGCATTTTTATTCATTACCAATGACTGACAGTGGTGAATTAACAATCAGGATCCCACAGCCAGCTTTGTTCCTTGTGTCTCTAACTAAAGCATTGTAAGAGTGCTTGGAAAGATCAGAACTATTTCTTTTGAAACTGAGGCATGGTGACCTTGCATTATGATTAATATTAACTTTGTATGCCATAAGGCAACAAAAAATAAAATGTGGTTGTAAAAGAAGATGAGAATTCAAGCCTCACACAGCATTCAAGAATCACCAGTATGGACATACCTTAGTTGCATGTTTGAGCACTCTTCTGTCCAGATAGCCCAGAGGTAGCTTGTGAAGTGTTACATTTTGTGTTTGTCAGAACAAAATGTGTTTATACACAAAATCAACTTGGCAGCACCAAAGACCACAACAGGTCATGCTATGTTGAATATGTTCAGCATAGTGGCAATCATGCATGCTACAGACTATGACATTTCATGTCACATTTAATGTGTCCAGCATAGTGGCAATCATACAAACAATGCCAAACCATATACACCACAAATTATGGCACAAGTTTGAAGCATGACCTCAATTAAATTTGATGCATGGAAAGCAAGCAAATCCAAGAGAAGAAAGCTGTAATTATAACTATATGCAAAAATGGGCTGTTACCACCACCAAGCTATTATTTCAAAATCAATTTTCAAACTTTGCTTATTTACCCTGAATAAGTTTAACAAACATATGCTGTGAGTTCATGCATCAACAACACTTGGGCATCTGATGAGGAATAATTTTCTTTTTGCATACTGGCACCTGTCACATCCATTTTCATATTCCACCATGCACACCATCCACACAAATATACTGTTCATATCAATGCAAGCATATGTGCTTGTCCTTAACAAATGCATCAGATATGTCAATTTAGTCCATTCACCAACAACAAAGAAATTACCAGATGAAGTCCGAGGTGGCCGTTATCTCAGAGCTGATCGTATGTTTGGCATTTGCTGTGGAGTAGGCAGGTTCTTCACTGCTTGAAGACGGAAGGTAAAATTGTAACACTTCAACTCAAAGACAAATCATTAAGCTGTTGATTTACATGAATAAGAGTAGTCTTCGTGTAACACAACACAAATTTATCCCAAAATACTCATATAACCACCAACCATTCACGAAATCCACGCAAAACGGGACCCACCCGACACTGCCATGGGCAAGGTCATTGCCTAGTTTCGGCGCACCTGCGGCTTAAAGCAACGTAAACAAGCTTCCACATCTGGCTGGCATATTTGAAGTTTTACCCCACAAAGGTGATATATTTATGATAGAGTGCATGCACCACCTCAAACATAACTTACGTCACGATTATGATGATAATGAAAAGACTCCTGCTCAGTTGCAGACATTTAAAGCGAAAAGAGCAAAGAGATCTAAGCTACTGGTGCATCAGGTTTGAGTTCATTGGCAGTAACCGGTAGCAGGGGTGGCGCCACGGATTTTGAGTTGGAGCTCCAGGCAGGATTTTCCAGGAGACCTCCTGGACAGAATGCTGAATAGGGTCTCTTCACGGAGGTGCCTCCCGGGCAATGAGTTGTATTCAGGGAAGGCACTTCGGAGGCACGTTTCACGTGCCTCCGAAATGGAATCCTCATGGAATTGTTGTATGCATCCATATCCATGCGATGGTGTCGATTTCTCAACACGATTGGCAGAGCCAAAATGGTTGAAGTTGCAAAAGAGGTTAAGTACGTTTCCGAATTTAGTCTTCATATGATCTGTTCTTCCACTGGAACATGCACACACGGTCACAACAAAAAGCCGATGCCCGGCATTGCAGTCTCCGAGGGCCGCACAGTGGCGACCCCCGACTAGCAATACCTGGCACCGAGCGGCGGTCAAAGAGCGTACAAAAACCATGACGCAGTTGAAAACAGTACCTTTTAATGCTGTAGAGCATCACCTAGTACAATAAGAAGGCAGTGCCGGAGAAAATCTGACCTATACGATATGTAGATTGGCAACAGGAACAAACTGGTATTTACAGCACCGCGAAATGGTGCTGGAATCTGGTGGTGGGACTAGGGACCCGACTGGGTTTCCCTCCGCGTAAAAAAATGTAATCTGCCAATGTCGAGTACGATGCGCAACCTCCAGAAACTTTTGGAGTAGTCCGATTCATTTCATTTCTCCTATCATCTCCTCCGTGGCGAAGTCCGTGGTAACCGAGCCAGTGGTGTTTGCTGTCGTCAGTGGGCCTCTGCCCGCCTTGGAGCCAGCTCCCGGTGCTGCGTGCGCTTTGCGGGTGGCGCTTCCTGCGCCAGTAGGGCTAGCGATGACAGCGCTAGCGCTTGGTGCCAGCGCCCAGTGCCGCGTGTGCTCTGCGGGTGGCGCTCCCTGGGCCAGAGGGGTTGACGATGACAGCACCAGCGCCCCATGCTGTGTGTTCTCTGCGAGTGGCGCTCCCTGCGCCAGTAGGACCAGCGATGACAGCGCCAGCGCCCCATGCTGCGTGTTCTCCGCGAGTGGCGCTCGCTGCGCCAGTAGGGCTAGCGATGACAGCGCTAGCGCTTGGTGCCAGCGCCCAGTGCCGCGTGTGCTCCTGCGAGTGGCGCTCCCTGCGTCCAGTAGGACTAGCGATGACAGCGACGCCCGCGGCGGCTGGACGCAGCTGAGGGCCTCGCTAGGCGTTGTGCACCGCCACGCAGATGGCCGCCTGTTGGGCTACAAAGGTATGTAAAGGCAGTGAATATATGCATGCAGCCGCCCCTCCCGTGTCCGGGGGTATCATGGAGTTACATCCTACTGCACCTAAGATGTTGCTGTGTATGTGCTAGATAACCGCATGCACGGGGGTGAGTAAATGACCTGCTGCCAATATAATGAGTGCTATTTGTGTCAATGATACTTGTGTTGGAATTGTTTCCCTTTGTCGTTGCCTCCATCGCAACACCCAGTCGGTGTGCATGTTAAGGTATTGGTGCAAGACTGATTATGTAATTTCATGCTAATAAACCTACTTTGAGAAGCAATGCCATTTGCAATAGGCCGCACGCACGTCCAAAACTATATTGGCATTTACGTAGGAAGCAGGTCCTAAACTAGACAGGCACTTACATACGAAGCAGGTCAAAAACTCGACTGACGTTTACATACGAAGCACGTCCAAAACTAGACCGATGTTTACAAAGGAAGCATGCCGGCCACTAACCTGAAAAGCGGAGGTTGCGTGCCGCCAAAACTAGCCGAAACAAACACACGCACATACAAAATATACCATTGTCGATTACAACTGTCCATCGCCAATCACATTACATCACATTTCACATCTCATCACGGGTAGTCCAAGATGAAATTTCAATTCCTTACGTGGTATCAGCGTTAAGACCTTCAGCAGCGCATTGGGGTCCTCTGCGTTACCGGAGCAAGAGCGAGCCCCACAAAATTGAGGCTTGGCTTTTTAAAACTTGACTTTTTAAGGCGCTGGCATCACCCGAAATTCCACCGCCATCCATTACCACGGCCACCGCCAGCACAACCGAAAACATCGAATAAGTCAGCCTGCATGATGCCGGCATAAGGGTGGTTAGGACGTTAGCTCCCGCCGTCCCCGAAGTTGTAAGGCGAGTGGGTCGGTGCGGTCCGAGCAGGCCGATCGACAGGTGGTGGCGACGCGTCTTCTGGTGTAGACCCTCCAGATGACACATTTCCAAGTCGCGCGGGGGGGGGGGGGCGCCGGCGCCTCGCCGTCCCAGCCTTGATGGTGTCCCGTCTCCACAGGCCGCCGGCCGTTCACCCGAGTGTTGGCCCCCAGGCCGGGCCGGGCCGGGCCGGGCCGGCGACTCGTCCGATGTGTGACGCTGCCGCCCGGGCAGCGCGGCCGGTCCGGCGGCTCGTCCGATGTGTGACTCTGTCGCCCGGGCAGCGCGGCCGATCCGGCGGCTCGTCCGATGTGTGACGCTGCCGCCCGGGCAGCGCGGCCGATCCGGCGGCTCGTCCGATGTGTGATGCTGCCGCCTGGGCAGCGCGGCCGATCCGGCGGCTCGTCCGATGTGTGACGCTGCCGCCCGGGCAGCGCGGCCGATCCGGCGGCTCGTCCGATGTGTGACGCTGCCGCCCGGGCAGCGCGGCCGATCCGGCGGCTCGTCCGATGTGTGACGCTGCCGCTCAGGCAGCGCGGCCGATCCGGCGGCTCGTCCGATGTGTGACGCTGCCGCCCAAGCAGCGCGGCCGATCCGGCGGCTCGGCGGAAGTGTCTCGGTCCTGCCTAATCCGGGCTGCAGGTCAAGACATGGCCGGGCCTCGTCGACTGGCCTTCCGACGAAGCGCTTATTTGCCACACTGCTAACGCGTAGTTCATCCGTCCTTGCTGCCTTATTCGCGCTTCATCCTGCGTCCTCGCGACGTCCCGTTTATCCGGGGCACGCTGCATGCGCCGGCAAGGATTGGGCATAACTGCCCCCTAGCGCTGTCCCGTCTGAGTACCGAGTGCACACCCCGTGTAGCGATCCCTGTGCGGGCTGAAGCTCGGAGGAAGACTCCCAGGTGCACGTAGTTTTTCTCCGTCATTATCCACTATCCGTTATGTGATAGCCCTGAAATGGCCATTGCTGTTCGAAATGGCTCCAATCCAAACCAAACCAAATAAACGCATAGACCTGATCGCGGATCCTAATTACTTCTTATCGCTAGCAGCATAAAAGAAAGTGTTTCACGTTTGTGTGGGGTTTTGAACTGAAACAGCCATTTTGAACATCATTTGATGCAGCTCACAGCATTACCGTTTTTAAGGCCTAAGCTCTTCTAGTTTTTAAGCTATACGCACACGAGTATGTGCGGACTATTTCGAGGAGACTATTTCAAGGCCACGCAGGCATTCATGACGCCATAATAACGTCATTTAAATTCTGCCATTTTATCGGTCCTGCGGTGAACAAGGCCCAAACATATATATAATGGTTGAGTTGCTCGCAAGTAATGGTCGTGAGCACGATTACCAATATAACGACTGTCGACTGGCTCTCAATCAGTGTTGTGGAAGGTGCGCTGATGTAATTAAACAGTGATATATTGAGGAACATATTTCCTATTCAGACAAATTGTGGCTTCTAGAGCAGCCATTTGAACTTAAAAATATACGAACAGCCATAAGTGAGCTTATATCATCACATCTGATTCATACTCCAATATCTCAAGTGTAGAACATTCTCAATGAGCGTGTGGTAGGCATCAAAGTAGGCTTTTTGGCCTCAAACTGTTCCCGGATCCAAAAATAGCGCCGTAAGCCACGAAGAGTGGCTAGAAGGACACTTCATGACCTGACTGTTTCCCCCCGGGACGAATTTCTGATTACGCCGCCGCACGTCAGTCTTGCGCACGCCAACTATCACACGTGCAGGCTCCAGGGATATCTAGATATTACACAATCAGTGTTTTTTTTTCTCAAAATGCAAACGCCTTCACTCTTTGGCATTGGACGGTTAGGTATTCAGTTAAGCCTTAGAAGCCGACACTATCAAAGTTAGGGACACCAGATAGTTACTAACTGCGTTAAGCCGCAAGCCCAAACGATGCAATAAAGCAAGTCAGGGAAACTGTCAAAGCACATAGAGATGAGTTATTGTGAGGAGTTTTCCAGACGTCAAAATGTTTTGCATTCCGTAGTCGTTTCGACATTGTGCATTTCATGCTTTCTTGGCCAATCCCAGAGCAGTTATGCACCTATAAGTTGGCCCAGCGCTCTGCACTACATGCTATAACCGGACATGGTCCATATCCTCGTGCCAAAGCAATGTTATCTGTGCCAATGTTTGTAGCTAGGTGCAATATCACTGCCCCATAAACGTTCCTGTCATGACAGTATTAAAACGGGGCCTAATCTATATCCTTTTACTACCTGAGCCATTATTGAATGCTGCCACAATAGCACTGCATCCGATGAAGGTTTCGAGTGGACCACCTTGATAAAGGGTGCCAAGATATCGACGACATCGAGTTAACTGGCAGAATATAGACCATCATTATTTTCATGGGACAGTGCCTACCTGATTCGAAGGGCCAGTGTTCAGGGTGCTTAGGTGTGTGGTGCGGTATGACACGACCGTGTAACTGCGTTTGCGTGCACTCAGTAGCATTCTCATATGTAGTGCATGCTGGGTCCAGTTTTCAGTGTCATTCAAAAATTTGTCACGACACTCAGCGTATATTTTGGTATGTTAAGGGTATTATTGTGAATACCTATCGTTCACCGTGTGCTGTTTGTTCACCCAGCTATAGACGGTATGTGGTGTTTATCACACACACACACACACACACACACACACACACACACACACACACACACACACACACACACACACACACACACACACACACACACACACACACACACACACACACACACACACACACACACACACACACACACATGTTTTAATTCAATTAATTTGTCCGATGTTTCAGCAATCGATCTGTTATTTTTGCATTGCGCGCTGACCATATTGATATACTGGCGGCGCGGTGAGATTGCTCGGAAACAGCTCACCAGAGACACTTAATTCAATACCATCGTGATCAGGCTGCACAGGGTGTATGCAGGATTTCGCAACGTGAGAGGCATAGCTATAAGTTGCCTTTGAAAACTCATTTCATCGCGTCGTAGGCGCACGTCATCTGCTCCAAGGCGTAAAATAATGTGATACATCATGATCTACGTTTTATTTGTTATCCACCCTGACTTGTTAAGTGCTAGCATTCATGTGCACACATTAAAATGCATCATAAATTTGATAGGGGGATATACGTACCCCGGTGTCGACCGTATCCGTACGCCCGAGACATTGGACCAAAACTGAAAATATTCTATCCTGGTCTTTCCTCGTCTAAAGAAACTTGTGCGCCATTTGATAAGCGTAAATGAAGTTGTTGAGGCGTTGCCTGTAATGCCCAGAGTTAATCCCTTAATGCGACCGCACGGCAATTTTGCCGTATGGCCGGTATGCTCTTTTAAAGAGGCCCCTGTTAAATATTGTGAGATTCATAATGCATGCTTAAGAATCACCATCAACGAGGGCCCCTTTGTAAGTGCAATCCATGAGCACCAATTTGTTATGACCCTTCAGTTAGGTGCTTGAACTCTTATTGCGTATCTATGGTACGCACGCTATATGTCGCTATGATTGACATGCTATCAGATGCAAGTAAATCATATAATAATGCTTGTCGGCCACCGATAACCAAATAGCGGCCACGGCACAGTCTGTACATGTTGGCAGAGCGATGGAAGGTGCACGGACTCTCTTCCCGCCTGAGCAAACACAAGATATGCCCTACACTCTGTACCCTAACCCCTGGAAGCCGAATATCCTGCCCCAGCCACTCGTGAGTTTGCAACAGTTCTGTCCCCCGCTGAGGTCCAAGTGGGACGCGAAAATCCCAGCGATCTGTTCCCGGGCGCCTGTATCAGTCCCTTGTCAGCACACTGCGCCTGCTGAGTGGATGCACGTAGAAACGGCAGTAATCATGTTTAAGTTTTATGATTTTTCTTCGGTGCTTCGTTCGCATTTCGTATCGAACGCCCAAAGAAGCTCACATGTGGTAAAGTCTCAAAATTTTCAGACTGGCCTTCGCAACAGACTGGGACCAAATCCGCATTTGCCTTTAAATGTGTGCCCAGGTTACATGGGCCCCTGGCCCGGTTTCCTAGCCCTGCTTGAATTAACACGTCACCTGCTTGCAGCGTATCAGTGACGACCCTTACCCCCCACTTGGCGCTTGTCTGCCGCGATGAGGCAATCGCATTATGTTTGTTGTGCAGAGCATCAAGTATGCTTACACCAGGCACTCTGGAATTCGTTAAGTGCCCCGATTTTCCAAGATGTATCCTTGACATTTAAAGTAACATTCCACTGCTCGTTTTTTGGTAACGGGTCATCCATTCTGACTGTCTGAAGTCTTCCGGCGTACTAAGTCCAGCCGGGAGGTATGGGAGCTGGGACTGACAACCATTTGGTTGCGGCGCTCCAAATAATTGTTACCAACAAAACAAGCCCATTTTCCCCCGGCCGCTACGATAAGATCGTGGCCTTTGACGCCACGTGCCACCTACTGTGCCAAGTAGGCGACTGTGTCTCTTCATTAAGTCGACCGTCGCTGCTGCAATGCCAATATCTGTATCGCCACTGGCCATGAGTGGTCAGGCGGTGGCACCTGATAAGATTGGCTGGCGGTGGTCACGGCCTGTGACTGGTGCCACTCGCCGAACGCCGGGCCGCGCCGCAGCTGCCGCCACCCCCAACTGTCCCGCACTGGCCGCCACTTCACCGTGAGTACAGCGGCCGTGAAGCAGGCTCGCACGGAGTCCGGGGTGGCACGGTTGCTTTGGGTAGTGTGGAGAGACGAGACCAAACAAGGCTCACTACGATATTTGAGTGAAAGTGGGTGAGACGCCATGCGTTACTGGTGTTCTCGTAAATGATCTTTGCTATATAAATTCGTCCTGTGCCTTGCACTGTACCAGCGGTTTTGATACCTCGTTGCAATTCGGAAGCTTCTTCACAGCACAATGCACAAAACCATCAAGACCATTTGAATGCAATTTCGAATTCGAACACAAGGCACGTGCGCATCATCTAAGGCCTCCTGTCGGCACCATAGAGACTCCTAAAATTACAAAGGAAGCTGAAAGATATGTTACCCTTGCCCCTGGCGGCGCCGCCTCTGGGTGCCTCCCCAGAGGCGGCACCCACAGCTTCTGCACGATCAGGATAAGAATCCTAGTAACCTGAAGACAGGCTACTAGGGCAGGAAAGAAATGGATGAAAGGAAACCTTTAGAGATGGAGAAAGGAAGCCCTGGTTGAAAGAAGTGTTACACCGCGAATGAGTTAAAAAGAAATGCGTGTCAAGTTGTTGTGGTCATGTAAGCAGGTAAGCATTGTTAACCAACGTGGGAGGGCCATTTATTATTCACTAATGTTTTTCAGTGTAGTGGGAAATCAAACACGCAATAATGCCATCTAAAAAAAATTGGCCATTTTGGCATATTTGTATTACTCAAACACGAGCTTGCCTACTTGGTGCAAGTGGAACCCATCACAAAGTCTTGGAGTCTCCACGAGGGTCGGGTGCTCGCTGCCTAAACTTGGCTAGCCTCTAGCCTCTCAGTCTTTTTTGTTTTTTCTGTTTTATTGTTTTACTCAGGAGCGGGAGACGCCTCTCTACCTGGGCATTTAGCCTTAAAGCTGAAAATCCACCTTCTTTACTCGTCCCACTAATTGTTGATCAGACACATACAATTTCATCAGAAATGCCAGTTTCCTCCAAATTCTTCTGAACAGCTCATAATATAGATCTGAAGTAGACGCTGCTGCGGGAAAAATGTGACTGGACTCCTCTCTCACCATTAAGAGGGTAATACCTTTTACTTGCTTTGTTTTTTTCCAACGGGTGTGTTCAGTAATGTTTGCATTACACTTGTTTGTCAAAATGTTTGTGCATCAAATGCGATGAAAGCTTGAAACAGTCTTTTTTAGACAAAATTATGACGTAACGACGTAATGCTATTATCTCGTGAATTCAACGAAACGTTATATTATGGCTTTTAGTTCTCCCCTGTGACGTTTACGTCGTTGGCTTTTTTCGAGGCTGGCCTTGGCTTTGGAAAACGGAGCATCACATGATCTCTAGTGACGCTCTGGTTCAAGCTTCAACAATGCGCTTCTCGGTCACTGGCCCTTGCCGCCCCCTGTGCCGAGCATAAACGTTCGTTTGTACTAGCGTCACTCAGTAACAGCTCGGCACATTCTGTTGACGCCATGACGACGACTGTCATGACTGCAGGGAAGCAGCGCACAGCTGTTACAAAGCGTCTCCAACATAAGCTGGACCCGAAAATTATTGCAATTTTGTATGTTTTTATGTATCGATGGTGCTGCAGTAGCACTACTCATTACCAATATTAGACGTAACTGACCCTTAGTTTCTACCGGTGTATGCTTTTGAAATACGCCCTAAAGTTGGGGCACTCTCTTCAAGGCGGCTCCCAGCAGGGCGTATGGGCATGCGATCAATTGGTCCTAGGGGCACTGCCTTAGTTGCGTTTTGTAACGCATCCCCTTCGGCTCCATGTAACAAGGTGCCTTCGGTGGCCTAAGGGCGCAAATATTTCCAGTTCTTGGGGGGCTCAGGCCATAAGGCCATATTGCGTGCGCCATTGTGCTCACCCAAGATCGGCTACAGATTTGAGAGTGACCAGACGGGTCACTGTGCCATCGTGCGAATCATTTCTTACTGTGCTGACCTTTGACCTGGCCGGGACCAATGCAACGTATCGTGCCCTCTATATCCTTCAGGCTGCAACAACTATTTTTGGGTCGGTTATCTTATCTTGGAGAAGCTGGATCAGCTTCGACTGCCTTACGTTTCGAAACCAAACGTTTCACATCGAACGTGGCCACGCGACTTCTGGTCGCAATCCGTGCCGCGGCGCAGCAAGCGGTGATAGCGTGGAGAACTGGCCGAATCAAGTCTTTGTTTCACAACCGCTGACAACTGGTTAGAAGATGTCGAGTCAAGAGCGCAGCAGATAGAAAGATATACGTCTGGTGAGATCTGAATTGTGGGCGATATCTCGACGCGCTGATCAATGGCACTAGTTTTACTGCACATTTTCAACCGCCGTCTATTTGCACAGTGCTTCAGGCACACTTAAGCGGCAGATTTTTCACCGCACTACAAAAGCGACCCGTGTTGACTGCAAATCAAGACCCATTAGGATGATATGCGCCACCTGTGAAATACCCACTTCGCGGTGGATCAAACGGAATGGTTGTTTGTGTGAAACGACAAGCGATCCAGATTACTATGGGACATCACTCCACTCTACCAAGCTAATCCCATCAACCACTATTCAATATAAGCCTCGGAAACGCGAGTTATATTTCAGGATCTTCACCACGATTTTAATAATCGATACTTTTAAACTTCAGAGACGCATACAGCAAATGGGGGTAATATTCGTGTCTGCTTATGCATGGTATACAAGCAGACCATGAAAAATCCAGCTATGAGGAGACGAGCATTTGAAAAGGCTGGAGAGAACCTCTGAGAGTCTCTCTTATTTCACTGTTTTAGAAAGTGCTCGATTTGCACAATTCTGCACTTCCCTTTTCCGGAACCTATGATCCACATGCCAGTTTCCTCTGTGATGTAGTTAGCTCAATTTGAACACGCGTGGCTTTCCACGCCTCCATGTCTGTGCTCACCTGCCTGCTTCTGCGTGAATCACGTGCAGTGAGCTATATGCTTGCAGCTTGGAGCAGTCTACCAGCACGGCGCGAGGCGCGCTGTCAACGCCTCCTCTCTCCACCAGCGTAAGCCCCGGCCTTCGCCACGGCCGCGGCTCCCAAGCCGGACCTAGCGACGCGGCGCGCACCGCCCTTGCACCAGGCTGGCCGTCTCCTCTAGAGCTGACGTGCGCACGGCCCTGTTCCAGACGATGGCGTCCGAGCGCAGCATGTCGATCAACAGCGACAGGACCGTCGGGAAGGCGGCTGGGCAGGCGGGCCTCAGTCCGATGGTGGCCTCAGTCTTCATCACCGGCATGGTGGCCGGCAGCGGCATGCTGGCGCTGGCCAACGCCGTCAAGCTCACTGGTACGACGTCCGCACGCCGGCCCCCACGGCCGCCGCGGCGCGCGTATTCACGGTTGTATACCAACGGTTCACTGGCGCGAATGCGCGCTGGTGTAGGTGCCGACCACAGACATGAGCACCCATCGCGCCGGCCTGCGCACACATTTGTGCTCAGTATGACAGAATGCTTTTTTAGACAGTGTTTTATCGTGTTCACGATTAAGTTCAAGGAAAACAAACGAATATGCATACGTCCAATGGTAAATGGCAATTGTAGGAGCCTATTGGTGAGCCTGTGTTGACTGAACTAAACACAAACAAACGGTCGTTAGTATGCGAGAGATGTCCTCCTATCCTCCCACAATGTTGACCTCCCCTCATGATTTGTAAATGCCAGTAACTGGCTTACCTGCTCTCACGCTGGGCTCAGTGTACAGATGTTGCAATGGACGACTAATATTTTCGAATTCGGCCTTATGTTCGTGCTGTTGAAGACGGGACGCGATGGAGCGGAAAACGCGAACATTGTTCCCAAGCCAGTGAAAAAGAGACACTGTTCGAACGTTGTCGTCTTCAAAATTTCATGCTGAACCCACCCCCGGTTATATGGAAGATCAGCCCTCCTTCAGCGACTGCGAGACGTGGAAACCTTCATCACCTCGGATCTGGTACACCCGAATCTCGCACCATGTCGAACCCATGATCGCAAAAACGAAGCCACGCCGATAACGTCTTATCTAGGTCCCGTTCTAAATGCCAGCGATTTGCTTCACAGAGTCAACATTCCTCGTCATTCCATGGTATCAGTATCGTTTGTCATCTTAAGTCAGGGTCACGACTTCTACCAGTTAGGAGCATGCACCTCACCTCAGGAGTGTGTCTAGGAATTCGCGAAGAGGAGGCACGACGCAAAACATTGCGATAAAACACAGGTTGGTGCGCCGCACGCATGCGAACTACTCTAATGACGTTAAACAATACGGCACACTCTCGATTCGTTATCATCTATTAGTCAATATTTAATGCTGAATTGCCATTATATGTTCTGACACACATCAATACGTCTGATAAGCTCAACAAGCGGGAAAGGAGGAGTAGGCATGCCCTGGAGGCAGTGCGTACGCCACAGGCTGGCCTATTCTTTATCCAGGGAAGGCTTCTAAACTATGTACGTAGCCTGTGTGCGATCAAAAAAGGCCCTGCAGGACGGTGCACAAAGTGGCAGAACCACATTAATATGTTCTTCCTAACATACCAATTATGCATAGGTGCGTGGTCCAATACAATCCAGCGGGTGCTTTTTGCCCCGAGGGCCAATTCAGACATTAATCAATCTAACCTAATCGCACACATCATGCGGCTTATGTAGCGCAAGGTACAATCTACTTAACCTTTATGATGGGTAGGGCGGAGGCGTCTTCGCTAGCTGAGGAGCCATATCTGACCCAGAATCTTCACCCCTTCCACTTCTGCTCGGTTCGAGCCCTATCCTGCATCGGCTGAGATAAGCGCGGTGACGTCACCGGTGCCTCTGCCCACAGGCTACATCGGCATGGTGCTACTGGTGTACTTCGGTGCCAACTCGGCCTTCTGCGGCTACACGCTGTCGCGCTGCTGGCTGATTGTTGAGTCGCGCTACCCAGAGCTGCAGCAGCAGGTGCGCGCGCCCTACCCGGAGATCGCTTACAGGGCGTTCGGCAACCCACTCAAGTAAGCCCGCGGCCTCTGACGGCGGAAAGTCACAGGAGCAGGCGTTGTCATGTCATTGGGCTTTATGACGCACTCAGCTGCTGAGGCTACATGGTGTCGCCTGTCTCTCACCCTGGCAGGAAGGGCGGGCACCGCGGGGAATCGAACCCCGTACCTCAAGGAGGAGGAGTTCTTAAGAGTTCGTCGCAAACCGTGATTTTTTCTTGGTTCTTTCCATGCAACGTCGTAGGGTTGATGTTAAAGTTTCAGATATATGAGCAGCTGCACCCTAGAACCCCCGACCCCCGTTTCTGCCGTACCTGGCCCAGTCGAGAGCATGTTTGCTTGTCTGAACACTTGTCATAAAATGCGAAGCCCTTGTGAAAAATTGATCAGGTTATTAAGCACCCACTCCGCTTTCGGCCATCCGTTTATCAGAGGATGCGGCTCAATCCAAATTCATCTGTTCATCCCATTGGAAAACAATTCCACGTATTTCCTCTCAATGCAGATATCCACATACTCATTCAATCGTCATACTTAGCGAAAAATGCTGAAGAGGTGTCGGCATGCCTCGCCCCCTTTCTCCTGTCCCATGCGGGCCAGACTGTTGCTAAAGCCGCACTTTCCATCGCAGGTACTTGGCTACGGTAGCCATCTTCATCAACCAGTTTGGCTCAGGCGTGGTGTACGTGCTGCTCTCTGCCGAACTCATCCGCGACCTCATCAGGACGGCCGGCCTCGACATGGTCGAGTGCTACTGGATCTTGGTCATCGCCGCGATTCTCTGCCCCTGCACCTTCCTCGGCTCACCTAAGGACTTTTGGTGAGTCTCGAGAATGTACCGCAATCGGGAAGCTCTGTGTACGGTTGGTCTTTCGGCAACCGGCAAAAATATGCAAGGTGAGGACCTCCTACCATGTGATCTTGTGGTGGATGTCGCTGATGTCTGGCAAGTTTTGGGGACTTTCTGCGGTGGCCAACAACCTTCGGGCTGAAGTAAAAAATCTAAAGATTGTGGGAGTCCGACGTTTGTACGGATGCTCCCTGCTAAAAAATTATTACATATGCATCCAAAGTTATCAGGAATTCCACATTCTTCGAGAATTATACCAAAAGGGCTGTCCCACCTTTGAGGCATATTTCATATACGTAATTTAGTGAAAGCAGGACTAGTTAGTCTAATAATAGCACTGAGTGGTGTCACTGCAACACCGTCAACACATGATACGGATATCAATTTGCATTATTTTCGAGCCCAAATTAAGCTGTCAACGCTTTGTAATAACGCCATGTTTCTTCCCAACAGACGCTACCACCGTCGCCATGACAATAACCTTGCGCATCTCCACCGGCCCGAATAAAGGAAGATTCGTGATTGGCCCAGCGGGCAAGGGCCTGTAACAGAGAGGCGTCTTGGTTGAAGTTTAGGCCAGCGCGTCACATGGGGTATCTGATGCTCCCATTCCCAAAGCCAGGGCGCGCCTCGAAAAAAGCCACTGTGGTAGGCGCCATGGAAAAGAAATCAAAGCCATAATATAACATTCCGTTGATTTCGCGGGATTTGAGCCTCATGTACGCATACCTTTTTATCTAAACAGAGTGTTTCAAGCTTTCATAACATTTACTAAACAAACATGCTGACACCTTGGTGCATTACAAACGTTACAGAAGACAAACATTGGAGAGAAAAAAGCAAGACAAATGAAATGCATTACTTTCATACTTTTCAGCAGGGAGCCACGTGAGACATCTCACGCAGGGTCGGCTACTCTAAATAGAACTTCTGAACTATTCAGAAGGATTTCGGGACAGCTGGTATTACTTCTCGAATCGTACGCGTCTTAACAATAGGTGAAAAATACAAAATGGTGAATTCTTCGCTTAAGGGACCGAGCGGGATCCAGGGTCTTCTTACTTCTGTCGATTGTGCAAAGCCTATTGCTAGTGCCGAATTTTTTTTCAAAGTGCTCCAGAGCTCGAAGATTTGGGTCTTTTTTCAGATTTGTTGTGTCCCCTCGAATTCTCTTACTATACGATCCTGCAAAATCCATTTGGCACGCATTTTTTTCAAACTTTCTTTCACGCAAAATAAAGCCAGGCCGTTTGGGTTGTGTCACTTTACAAATCTGAACATTACCTTTACTAGATGCTGCGCATCCGGCAGTAGGTTGTCGAACTCCTACCCGCTGTTCATATCACTAAGCCCTCAAGGCCCGAAGGCCTCGACGTAGTTGCTAGCTGCCGAATTTTTGCGACCTGATTTCATCACATTAGTTTCATGCGGGCTGTCCTGAATAAAACAGCCCCATGATTTGTGGCCAGTTTGAAATATCCTACGCAAGTCAGAATTTTTCAATAGCCGTATGGTCTTAGGGGGCTTCCAGGATCCATTGTTCTATGGTTTTGAGCTCAATCTTGAGATTTTTGAGGAAACACGGAGTCGGATTCGGGTCGCTTTGGTCTTTTGCGTGCTTTTATTTTCCAAATGATTGTCCCGCAACAGGAGAACTCTTTATACTTTTTCAGGAAAGACCCGCGATCTTCGGGAAGGTCCAGGATCTAGAACAAAGATTACATTTCTTTTAGGATCGTACGGTGTCTGGGATCTATGTATATGATTCACGCACAGGCAAATGCACATATATGATGAAAATGTGGTCTGGCGGTTAGCAGTCTTGACCTTTTGATGTCAGTGATCGCTTACAACCTAGGAGAGTGATCGCACAGGTTTGCACCTTTCTCCCCCTGTTAAAGATGTCTCATGAAGACGAATGTGGGTGTGTCTGTGGAAATATGTTCCCGCTCAGACACGGGCCTGAATGCTTGGGTAAATTAAACGCATATATATATATATATATATATATATATATATATATATATATATATATATATATATATATTATAAACGCATATATCTTATATATTTTCGATTCAGCCGTGGATGGGCACATTCTGTAACATTTGCCTGCACAGCAAGATTGTAGACTTCCGAATAACCTCTTTTTTGCAGACCTTTCACACTTTCATTTGGTAATAAAGTAGCGTGTGCGCTCTGACCGCCCACCACTTGTGACTAGCGGTGGTTGTCTGCCTTGAACTGCCACAGGTTCATCGGCGTGACGGCTCTGGTGTCCACCGTCTTAGCCTGGTTCTGCATCATCATCCACCTGAGCATGCACTACTCCGAGACGGTGGTCAGCGCCACCCACGTATCTCCGACGTTCGGCACTCTCTTCCTCGGCATGTCCACTATCCTCTTCGCCTTCGGCGGCGCCTCTTCTTTCCCGACCATCCAGAACGACATGGCCGACCGCTCCAAATTCGGCACCAGCGTGCTGTTCGGCTACTTGGGTCAGTTCGTCAATGCAACACTCACTAGCATAGTGCAAGCGTCGTACATCTAACTCCTGCCTTACCTGCCTACACTTAAAGGGAGGGTCAGTTCGTCAATGCAACATTGACTAACATAGTGCAAGCGTCGTACATCTAACTCATCTAACTCTCTACATCTAACTCCCCGCCGTGCTAACTCTTACCTGCCTACACTTAAAGGGAATATTCCTCATTTATATGGGTTTTTAACCGAAATAGCCATCTTGGAGCACAATTCTGGCCCTCTTAAGATCTAAGCCCCTCTAGTTATATCCTGTGGGAATGGTATATTTCGGTGAGAAATGTCGGAATCGGAATATATCTCGCAACGGTATATCCGAAAATGGGGAAGGGTATATCGGTGAGGAAATTAAATTCACCTTGGCATTCATGACGTCACAATAATACCATTTAAATCTTGACATTTCATAAGCCATGCGGCGATCAAGGCCGGGACAAATATAAATGCCGAGGCGTTCATATCTGGCGTACATGAGCACGACTCCCAGGCACAGCGGCCGCCGATTCGCTTTCAATCAATTTTGTGTACGGTACGACGACGTAATCAAATCATGACGCATTGTGGAATGTCTTTACTAAACAGAGCATTGCGCTGCTTAGAGCAGTCCTTTCCACTTACAACGCATACCGATAGTTTTAAGTGGGCTTGTTTCGTCATATCTGATGTTTGGCTAGACATTTTCAAATGTGAAACATTCCCTTTAATGTAGCGCAGAGGGGTAGTGCTGAAAACGTCTGATCGGAAGTTTTATGTTATAAAAGTTACCGATCAGTGCAGCTACTGTCGTCCCGGTGCTGAGAATTCTTGCCGCTGATAAGGTGTTCAAGCAATATTGTGTTACGCTGGAGCTCACGTTAATTGCGAACACTGCACCGAATGTTGAGTGGTTGCTGAACGGGGGACATGCTGTACTCTCTACTCCGCGACCGTCGAATGCTCGTCCCGCGTGAGCGGATGTCCGGCCCGCACGGCACGGCAGCATTGCGGCGCAGTATCTGGGAGCCCGTCAACTGCGGAGACCACGTGCCGGACCCGCTCGCGATCTGTCGCTGCAAGGCCGCGGCGCTGGTAATCCAAGGCTGGAGGTCGGTTCTGTCACGACACCTGCCTGACCGCTGGCGGCTGCCTGCCCGCCAGGTCTGATCACCATGTACTTCCCGATGACGCTGCTGGGCTACCTGGCGCTGGGCGACCAACTCAAGCCTGACCTCATCAACGCGCTGACGCCCAACAGTTTCTTCAGGAGCGCTGCTCAGGTGTTGTTCATGTTGAACCTGACGACGTCGCTCGTCAGCGTCATCAGCCCCGTCTACCAGCAGCTGGAGGACAGCATTGGCATCCCGTCAAGTGAGACAGCCCTTTCGACTCGCAAATGAATGAAATCATACCGAAATGCAACTGGTTCATTCGGAAATCATGTACACAACGCGTTCCCTTTAAGTCACTCAGACCGTATCACCGGGGCGGCCCATTTGGTCGATTGTAAAATTTGGGTCACGTTGAGTCTGCGAAGTTGTCCCACCTTGCCACGAATGCATAGGGTGACGCGGATCACTAGAGGTCGCCGTTGTAGTGATCGTCCGCGGTCGTTTGCCAAGTGCGAGGTTGGGGCTGGTCGCCGGACTAGTGCTTCTTAAGAAGCAGATGAATCGTTCATCTGGCAGGTAAACGTCAACGTTGTTTAAATATCCATGGTTCGGGAGAAATGCAATATCTTACGCTACATAACCGATGCATTTACGATACCCATGCACATCCGCTCCTCGGGAGATATACAAGTTTCCCAACAAAATGAGACAACAGCGATGCTTAAAAACAGCAGCTGAGACTATCAGTTTGGCTTGACTTTGTGTCAGGAGGGAGATAGCTCATAGTCCCCGCCGTGCTCAACGCGGACTGTGGAAGGTGGTGAAACCACTGGGAGCCGTACAGACAAAGCCGTATTTGCCCCACAGACTTCAACGTGCGTCGCGCGCTCTTCCGCACAGCTATGATGGTACTGAACGTGCTGATCGGGGAGACGGTGCCCAGCTTTGGCAAGGTCCTCAACCTGATCGGAGGCAGCACGCTGACGCTGATGACCTTTATCTTGCCGCCCATCATGTACCTGAGGCTGACGTCCATGAAGAGCACAGAAAGCAAGTGGGAGCAAACGTAAGCCACGTGGTAGGCGGGATCCTCTGGCTATTGCCGGCTTAGCATGATCCTTCTAGCAGGCTAATGCATGTGATGGTGCATGGTGAGCGTTTGCATTTTTCCAGAAGTTGGAGGTTTTTTGGCATCCACCATGGACGACGTGCTTTACCTCAAAACATTAGAGTGTAAAGGGGACTTTAAAAATGCATAGGTTTTATTAGCGCTTCACTCAGTGGTTCATCACAGCACTACTATCTGGATAACATGACCATCGTGAGTGATGTGTCTTTCTAAGACACACACACACACACACACACACACACACACACACACACACACACACACACACACACACACACACACACACACACACACACACACACACACACACACACACACACACACACACACACACACACACACACACACACACACACACACACACACACACACACACACACATATATATATATATATATATATATATATATATATATATATATATAATCACCACTGCTCTACACATAAAATCACCAAAATCTTGGCAACTTAGGCATGCCGAGTCAGATTAATTCAAGATTTTGGGTTAAAAGTATTGAGACTAGCCCAAGATTCTGTCAAAGGTGTGTCCAGATATCGAAATTTTTAACCCTGCTATCTGGCGTCACCACCGCACTGACACTGATGCGCACGAGTGTCCTTGGCGTTGATACGCGTGAACAGGGTTACGCGATACGCCATTACGATACGCCATTCATCGGTCTCAGAGTCAGTTGAAAGCTTCAGTAACTGGAGAACACACGAAAAAGCATGCATGCCTGCGCATCTGTATATCCGTGTTTATAGATAAACCGTGTTTATATATATATATATATATATTGGAATATTTTGGCAGAATTCTTTCTTTGATACATGTTTGATTAAAAATAACTGCTGACTCAGCATTAACGAGCTTTTTGATGCATCGTTCTAGCTTCCGGGCCTTTGAATTTGCGTCATCGCTTAGATTAAAGATGGTTCGTACAAAATTACTCACATATTCATCACTCCTTCCATTCTAACGTTTCGAGATCTTATCTCTTCTTCGGAGAAGACTAAATTGCACAAGAAATAAGTTTTGAGTTTTAAAGGATGAAAAAATTGTGCACTACTGTTGGAAAACATCTTTTAGTACGGAGAACATAAATGAAGCACAACTAATTGAAGTAAGACGGATTGCTATTTTCATCTTCATACATGTAAGAAACACTCATAATGGGAACATCACAAAGACACAATGGGAACACTATTGTCACAATCACATCGGAAGTGCTCACTGCCCACCACCTAGTAGCTCAAGAGTTCTGCAAGAATTTGTCTGTCTGTTTAAGGCCGGAGAGAGTTCGTTAATGAATATGCTTTCCCAAATTTGAAGACGTCTTCTGTCACTGCACGTCCGTAAAATGTCAGTGCTGTCTGTCAGTTGTTGTCGTGTCAATGTCATGTCGTGTTCCTGTCGCATGTGGTCCAGGGGTGCCCCGTCACGTAAGTGCATTGTCAGGCGTCGTGAGAGTGTCGTTGTGGTCACACCAATGTAGTGTGTGGGACGAAGGGCTGGCTGCAAACTTCGTCCCACACACTACATTGGTGTGACCACAACGACACTCTCACGACGCCTGACAATGCACTTACGTGACGGGGCACCCCTGGACCACATGCGACAGGAACACGACATGACATTTACACGACAACAACTGACAGACAGCACTGACATTTTACGGACGTGCAGTGACAGAAGACGTCTTCAAATTTGGGAAAGCATATTCATTAACGAACTCTCTCCGGCCTTAAACAGACAGACAAATTCTTGCAGAACTCTTGAGCTACTAGGTGGTGGGCAGTGAGCACTTCCGATGTGATTGTGACAATAGTGTTCCCATTGTGTCTTTGTGATGTTCCCATTATGAGTGTTTCTTACATGTATGAAGATGAAAATAGCAATCCGTCTTACTTCAATTAGTTGTGCTTCATTTATGTTCTCCGTACTAAAAGATGTTTTCCAACAGTAGTGCACAATTTTTTCATCCTTTAAAACTCAAAACTTATTTCTTGTGCAATTTAGTCTTCTCCGAAGATGAGATAAGATCTCGAAACGTTAGAATGGAAGGAGTGATGAATATATGAGTAATTTTGTACGAACCATCTTTAATCTAAGCGATGACGCAAAGTCAAAGGCCCGGAAGCTAGAACGATGCATCAAAAAGCTCGTTAATGCTGAGTCAGCAGTTATTTTGAATCAAACCTATATATATATATATATATATATATATATATATATATATATATGGGGGGGGGGGTATATCATACCGTAGCTTTATTTTACTGGGCAAACCGTCCTCTCCATTCCAGCGAGGTGCCTCTTTGGGAAAAGGTTCTGCTGTCGGAGATCATCTTGATCGCTACGGTCGGGGGCGTGGCCGCCACCTACTCCGCTGTGTCCGACATTCTCGACCCGGCATCTTTCACCAATTCCTGCTTCATCAGCGTCTGAAACAGCACCACCTCGGAACACCGAGTCAGCGCCTCCGTCATCGTTCACCCGCAGTCTCCAGCATCACATCGCACTCTGCCCCAGCGGTCTCTTCCGGCCGCCAAGGTCACTCACCGAGGCGCCGCTCGCCACCGGCAGCTGGGACACGGGGTACAGGCAATGTGGCCGGGTCAATACACATACCACGGAAATGCAGACCTTTGGGTTATTCCGCTGAGTTTCCAGAGCATGAGGCCAAGGCCAAGCCAAATACGGCCAAGCCGTTTCTGTCTGCCCCTTCGGCAGGTTGACCAAACGAAGTGAGCGTTGCCTGGCCCGGATGTCTGGGCGAATACCCCGCGCTTGTCATGTCTGTACGTGCACGAGGGGGGAGGGGGGCAGGGGGACGGCGCGGGTGTGGCTGCGGGTCCGAGTGGTCGTCGGACCTCAGTGGACGAACCCGATAGGACTCACGGCAACAGATGCGTCACGACCAATGCACCGGTATCAGTACAGCACGCGCTCTGACAGCTGTAGGTCACGTCTTCAAGCACGCACCGAACAAGTGCTTGGCGACGCCAGCGCACTTGCGTGTGCATGCGGACGTGCATTGTTAATGCGTCCATCTGCTGATGACTTCTGCCAGTCGTGTGACAGATCTTTCAAACAGTCTGAGTTTGCTCATTTGATCAACTTTAAGTGCAATGCGCTTCCTCGGAGCGTTTCTGCCGACTCTCGAAAGCCACCGAAAGGTGCCTGAAGCACCAGCACCGCGTCTGAGACGTTTCTCTGTTGCCTTCCTCCAGGACATTTGCGTGAGGATCAAAGCTGCGAGCCACGCGATCGGAAATGGCGGTTGCTGGAGCACCGGCCTTATCACGGTTTGAAGGCGTATACGCGAAATATGTCGAGATTGGCAGGCCGCGGTTGCGTCGAGATTAGGACTATCTTCAAACCATCACGAGGCAATTTAAACAAAAGGTCACTGTCATGCCAGACATCCTATTTTGTGTGATGTGTTTGCTCTTACGATCCACAGCTTGTACATATTACTGAAACATTTATCCCGTACCAGTCTATAAAAAATAAACAACTCAGCCGTCAAGGTGTTAGCAAGCGCATCCATTTGAAAGCCTTTGTGATCACATTATTGCACACCACGCCCGAAACGACCTGCCCTTTAGCCGCAGACACAACGAGCCCGAAACTAATCACCACAAACTGATTAAAGTGCCGAAATCGCCTCAGTGATATTGTCGGACAGCGGGCGGCCCGCTTCGCCTCTTAGCCCCGGATGAGCGGGAACGCCGTTGTGATCAGGGTTGGGCTCAGCGCATTGCGTGCGGCACGCAGCCGCTCGTCCCATCCCCATCAGCGGAGATCACAGGGGCTCGCTCCCCCGGGACGGAGCGGCGCCGGCCGCGGCCCCGCCCGTCAAAGCGGGCTTAAGCCGTTCGTGCCTGTCCGCCTCCGCCGGAGTTGGCCGAGCACACGTCAGCGGGGCGATGGTCAGGCGCGTCACCAGCGCGTTCAAGTGCGGCGTCACGCCCGTCGAGAAAAACAATTGGAAAGTGTGGCGAGCTTCCACGTACGATGAGGGAAGCTCGAGCTGAAGATTGGCGTCACGCCTCCACTCGCCGGGCCCTGGCTCCGCTCCTGACGAGGGATGGGAGTGTAGGGTGAGCACGTGCCCGACGCCTGCAGTCGATACGGACGCGTTCAGTAATGACCTGGCGCCAAATAGGGCGGCCGCCGTGTCCACACCGGCCACAAACAGCCAGCTGGACACGATAAGATAGCCGCCGTCGACGCGCTATCGTCGGCTTCGGCGGGCGCGGCCGACGTCGAGCGGCGTCGACACTGGCCGCGGCCCGCGCCGCTCCGCCCCCAGCCGGGAAGCGCTCCCTCGCCCGGCGCTCCGACCGTGCCCCCGGCCGCCGGCGTCGCAGGTGGACGTCAGCACCCGCGGCAGGTACGAGAGGGCGACCGGCCCGGCGGCCGGCCGGCCGCAGCGCGGCCATGGACTGCAACGCGACCTCGCTGCCGGTGGCGTACTCGTTCGTCGAGGAGCGCCGCTGGACGCCGTCGGCAGCCGCGTCGCTGCTCTGTCTTCTGATGTCCAGCGCTAGCTGCGCCGGAGGACTGGTCGGTGAGTACCGAGCGCTCAAAAACACCTGTGTGTCATCGCAGCCACACATGGCTTCCTTTTGCTTGCATGGCATGACCTCCTTTTGCTTGAGGTGGGACACCGGAGAGGCGGAACGAGCACCTCGCGCTTATGGTGACATCTGATCTTTCCTTCCAGTGGAAGAAATCGAGTTTAGTAGTTCCTGCTCGCTTCCGTGCTTGGTATTTTTTATGATGCATATGCGTCATTTATGCTACGGCAGTAAATCGAGACATGCCAACTCCGTCTCCTCCTCTGTCGTTTTTCCTCCAGTCTCGTGAGCTCAGTCTGCGTAGCAAAAGCAGCAAACATGACCTCTCCAGCGTGACTGACCATCCGTCGTTGGCGGATATGGCCATGGCGGCATCTCTCCTTCTCTCACAGGCAACTTTCTGCTGACCTTTGCTATCCTGAGGACACCACCGCTGCGGCGCACCAACACCAACCAGCTGGTGCTGCAGCTGTGCTTGACTGGTGTCGGTGTCGCCGCCACCAACGTGCCTTTGCTGCTGGCCATACTGGTGGTCACCTCTACGGGACAGGTGGGGCTGATATGCTGACCGTACTGGTAGCCGCCTCTTCGGAACATGTGGGGCTGGCATACTAACCGTGCTGGGAGCCACCTCTGCGGGACAGGTGGGGCTGACATGCTGACCGTAGTCACCAATTCACCGGACAGGCAGGCTGAGCTTGCCAACCGGCAGGTAGCAAATTTGCGCACGTCATGCTGCGTTTCGGCTTGCTTTCAAATTTTCCCTGCCCTAGCTTCAATTTTGACGAGCGAATGCCGGTTGAAAATTTCCCCATAGAAGAAACATGTAAATATTTTACAACATTCTGCAATGGACGGTGCGATTGCCAATATGACTTCCAATGATTATTGACAGCTACGTACATGCCTTCCGTATAGACAATGACAATATCTAGTATATCATGCGCACTTCTCAGCACGCTTGCTCTCTAGCCGTTGGAGGCAGCATCTATCCAGGATTGGATGTGGTGCCCAGGCCCAGGCCAGCGTACTTTTCGTGGACTTCTATCTTTACAATCACTGGTACACCACCCTGCAATTTTCGGTACCAAGTAGCACAACATACTAGAAAGACGCTCATTGCAGCGTGACACGAGTAACGTGGTTGCAAACGTGATTGCTGTCACAGTGTGGATAATGCCAAAATAATAGCGAATGAAGCCCATGGCCTCTTAAAACTCAAACGAATGATATCTATTTATCCATGGGAATATCCTGCCATGTGTAAGTAAGCAGAGATAAGCTGATGTTTAGCGTCTGTGTACAAGTTCACAAACAGTCTGCCCTTGAAAAACCGGCTGTGATTCTTGCCACACCTGGCAATGTCAATCAATGAAACCGATTAGTTGAAACATATGCTCAGTTCTTGCCACTGTAACTACATCATTCCGAAACACGCAAATATCTTGGATGGTATTGGGCGCAATGATCGTGATTGCACCGTTGTGTAGCTGTCATGTCACGGTCTCTCTCGGCTTAGACCACGACGTGTTATATTCTAAATCGGCTTCGAAGAGGTGGTATTGTTGACATTCCGGTCGATCGCCAGCAAGCCTAACGGCGGGCCAGCGAACCCGGCCTGTCTTAAAGGTCTCACTGTGTTAGCGAACTGCAGTCAGTACATTCGCATACATCTTGCGGTTGGATTTGCGTTGTGATATACTCATTTGGTTAAATCTAACACCAAACCTTAGAACGAAACTGGAGGGTCCATGGTCTACTCACGATAGCGCATAATAGCAGCCCACACCAGCGCACACTTTTCCCGTACGATTGTCCGTTATTTGCACTGTCAGTATAAGTCTCATATCACTGTCACCCCTGGTCGCTGAGATCTTAACTATTCCCGGCCAGTTTTTATCAGTTCCTTCGTAATTTTAAAGTATTTCGCTTCCCATGCTAGTTACTAAAAAGGAGCAAAGATTTTCTACAACATTGCAATATGCTCGAGGTGGGAACCTTCCATTCAACTAAAATTGTAAAGTAGGGGTGTCATATCCTCATCAGTTTGGGATCTTCAGCCCACCACGCCGGCCCCAACTTTGAGAACAACATGGATCAAATCCGAGGAAAACCGTTTTTTTGCCGCATTTTGGGGACAGGTTAAGCTATTATTCCCCCCCCCGCACTCGTTTTGCGAAACTGCATCTGTTTCGTAAAGCTATTATCTTCAGGTTGCGAAAAGCCGAAGAACGTGCGTCGAAACCGGGTCAAAATTTTGAAGTTTTGCGTCGCAGTGACGCGAGACTGACTCACACTAACGGACAAAATAGTTCATCGATATGTGCAGGCAAGCACGTACTATCGTGCGCAGGACATGGATCCTCTCGTTTCAAGACATTTTACGGATAGATGATAGGTCTCAGCTACCACAGCGGAAAACAAGTCTGGAAGCCGACCGTACGGTGTAGGCAATCCAACGACTGCAAACTGCAAACGCATCTCAAAATGTCTGGCACATAGCTGCGCCAGTAATCCACCGGAAAACGACCAATGCACCTATTCGGAAAGCGGCCTGGAGTACGAGATGCTGCGACCAAAACGTAGAAAGCACGGGGCGTGAAACTAAAATTACAAAGCAGTACAGGTCTGTTTATCGTGATCAATATCCACCCAAATTATGGCCGTTTTCACAAAGCTTTTTGGCAATAATGTCAAAACTGCAAAAAAGCAAACTCAGCATTTCCGTCTAGACGAAATGCTACAGCTGTCCAAGGCTAGCTAACGAGCTGACCAGACTCAAAGTCAGTCAGTTTCAAGCAATGCGCTTTATGAGCTACCGTGGAAATGATACTTAGTAAAACTCCGCTCGTGAAATGTTTGCAAAAGATAGGCTTTGCAACGCATTGATTAAACCCATTGGTATCGGCTACTGAAAGTCGCTGGTTCCATTATCTCGTGTCACCATTTACATGGTAACTCAAACGTACTAACTTGATAGATATCACATCTTCTATCGCCTCGTTCGTTCCGCGTCGTACAGGGCCCTCACCTCGCTCGCCCCGCGCCATATAGGACTCCTCACACCGCTCACCCGACATCATATAGGACCCCTCACCTCACTCGCCCGCGCCGCACAGGGCCCCTCACCTCACTCGTCCCGCGCCGCACAGGGCCCTCACGGGTGGCAGTCGTCACGCCTTAACCCTCCGCCCATTTGATGCAATGGCACATTTATGTGACATGTCGATATTAATTATTGGACAAAATGAACACAGGGATGTGCATAGGAGGGCGACTCTCAAAACCGAATACACAGATGTTGGAACGACTAAAACTCAAGCTAGGCGTGCATGGTTATATTACCATGGTTAAGTGGGCAAACGCGTAGATATCGCTCAAACACAACGTATCAACTCTCCTTTTGTATCTCGCGACATATTATCAGCTACGCATCATCACTATGCTTTTTTACCTCATAAGGTTCTGCCAAAAGGTACTTCCTTCACGACCAGTTGGCATTTCAAAATGCATGGTGTGTTGAGGGCTCGATAACTTTTGGCCGCTCTGGACAGGAAAGGCCGACCGTCTCTCACAAGAGGGCAGTTGTTAAATTGCGACACATGCGCAATGAGTATGTTTTCATTTGACCACGTACAATACGCTATATGTTCATTAAAGTTGTTAAGTAAAGGGGAACGGATGTCGGCCACAAGTTAACGGTATTGCCATCGGCTTCCGAATCCGAAAGAACAAGGTGCAAAAATGCTTAAGTACTATAATACAACAAAAATATATACTCGGGCACAAATACCCGATTGAAAAGAAATTGTACGTTTCTGTCTTATGTCAGTAGGCACCATAGACGAGTTGCCTTAACTTCAATCGTATAACAAAATAACAAGGGAACTGAAACTAGAGGAGCCGAGGGCTCAGCCCTCTCCGCTCCCCCATCCCACGCACCTCTGTACAATTTAGCATTAGCCCTATATGGGCGTTAACTAGAAACAAATAACCAAACATGCCTATCCATTGAAACTTTGGGAGAGCTTCCATTATCCTGCATTAGCGCCAACAGGCATGCCAGATTAACCTAACATAACATTATTTAGCGCCGACAGAATAACATAAGCGTTCGTGTCGAAGTTTCCGTTCTTCGTTTAGCGCGTGGTCCAATCTGCCCGCAGGCGCTACCAGCGATCGTCTGTGACCTTCAGACAGTGACCTTCACGGCTGGCGTGACCTGTCAGCTGGGACTGCTCTCTGCCATCAGCTACGAGAGGTTCCACTGTGTGGCCTACCCGTTCAAGACGACCAATAATCAAGGGCAACGCCTCAGGATAGAGCTGGGTAGGAAGAACTTCGCTCGGATCAGACTGGGTCGGATTCTGTCTCTGATGCCTGAGACTTGTAGGCGGTCCCGAGACCGGAGCTGCACCGCAATCGTTCAGGACTGGTTCGGCTGCTTCGGATCAGTTTATGACTATTTGTACATCTCATTATCATGCGTGAGACCGTGCCGGGGCCTTTGACACCGTCAGATCGTATCGGGGCCTCGTGTGAGCCATCAGACTGTCGGGGCCGCGTGTGAGCCATCAGACTGTCGGGGCCGCGTGTGAGCCATCAGACTGTCGGGGCCGCGTGTGAGCCATCAGACTGTCGGGGCCGCGTGTGAGCCATCAGACTGTCGGGGCCTCGTGTGAGCCATCAGACTGTCGGGGCCGCGTGTGAGCCATCAGACTGTCGGGGCCGCGTGTGAGCCATCGGACCGAACGCGCTCCCGGCCCCGACTACATAAACTCCATATAACACCTATCCACGCCTCACCATCATGTTAGAGGTTCCTTGAGCAGTTGCGTGCGGTCATACAGAGTGTGCCGATCGCTGCCATTGCCCGCTTGCGACCGCCGCGTCCCGCCTATTGCCCCGTACGCCTGAAGCCAGCCGGGCCCGAACTCCGGCACCGCCCACACGTGGTTTTGATGTCTCCCGGCGGCTCCATGTGACCTGACCAGCCGTGGCCTGCCCGGCGCTGGCGCAGGCCTGGTCTGGTCGGCGGCGGTGACCTGCGGGCTGGCGGACGTGCGCCTCTCCCCGGAGACGGCCGTCACGGCCCTCTGCGCCGGCCGCCAGCTGGGCGCACACTTCGCCAACACCTTCTGCCTCCTGCACTTCCCCATCGGCGCCATCAACATCGTGATCATTGGTGCGTGACTCCCGTTAATAGCTTCCTCCGCTGCATAGTGGTGTATGTGGTGGAAATGGACCAACTGGCTTGCTGTTTCGATCTGCGCTGGCATCGGATCAAATTATCGAGTGGTTTCAGTGCGTTCAGCATAACAACTGCGCATAAATCCAGCCTTTAGGAAGGATGATAGCCATTTAGCATGTCACCAGCTGATCTTTAAACTTCTGCATCCACAGGGTACGATCTCTCGATGCTGGTCATGATGCATGCACAATCTCGATTGCAGGCACGTTTTACCTACGCATTTACTTAGAGATCAAGGAGCACGTCAAGAAGATGAACGACAAAACGCTTGCGCAGAGAACACAGCAGGCCGTGGAGCAGCCTTTTACGCCGCCATCAACCGCTGGTGGAAGGAGGCTGAGCTTTCTATTCCCGTCATCAGCACCAGTCTCGCGCTCCAGCTCGATATTGTTCGCCAACGGACTGGAAACCAATCGGACTCCGGCGAGTAGACCACGCTGGCTCTCCCTGAAACGACTGCAGATTTTCCCATCTCGCCAGCGTCGCAAGAGCGTCGCCCAGACTCGACTCAGTGTGGTGTCCGAACTGCACACGCTACCATCTGCCGGCACTCCGCTGAACCAGCCGGAGGCGCCGATGCCCGGCCGGCTGACGTCGCCGGACCTCTCTGTTCTCGGCGAGGCCGCCGATGCCGAGCTGAAGCAGCCCATCACAGGATCCCCGCCTTTAATAGCGCCACGGCTGGCCTCAGCAGACTCAGACAGTGGCGTGGACGAACCCAGCGGTGGCGACCGCGGCAGGCCGCTCGGTTCGTCCGTAGTCAGCAACGTCACTTGCAACAGCGCTACCTATACAAGCGCTGACAGCGCCCCTGGCGGCAGACCGCTCAGTTTCGACGGCATCCCGCTGATCGACGACTCGGATGGCGAGGCGGCCGAGGCCGAGGACTCGGTGGGTCAGGCCGCACCTGTGCGCCGCGTCTCGTCGCACCTGCGCCGCTCCTGTCGGCGACCTCCGCTGCTCGAGCTGACATCTGTCGACGATTCCGTCGCCCCCGTTCCGGCTGTTGACATCGACGGCAATGTGTCGCTGGCGCGTTCCACGCGACAGCACCGGCTGGTCGGCGCCGTCTGCGTCATGAATAGCAAGGCACGCTTGCGCGGCAGGAAGAAGATGGAGGGCAAGATGGCGGCGCGCGCGGTGCTCATCATCGTGGTGTTCCTGCTGTTCTGGCTGCCGCTGGTGGTTGGCGCGGTGGTGTCGGAGGCGTTGCTGACGTGTGACTTCCAGCGCTGGGCCAGCCCGCTGGCGGAGCTGCAGCTGCTCGCGCTCTGCTTCTGCAACCTGAGCGTAGTGGCCAACCCGGCGCTGTACGGGCTGATGGTGCAGCAGTACCGGACGGCGCTGCGCCAGCTGGGCGCCGCCGCCTGCGGCCTGCGCGCCATCTGCACCGCCTACCACTCCGAGTTCAGCCACTGAACGTGCCACCACCACGGGCGAACCAGCAGCTGGATACCGCGACGCGATCTGGAAAAATCGGGTTTTATATTCATGTACTGTTGGCTGAGGTCAGTAAATTGCCGCTGACCACGCAGACCTATTAGTGTTTGGAGGCTGCGTTCCTGTGCTTTACAGTGTGCTCAGCGTGAACTTGGGCAATCTGCTGCGCTCATTAGGTGCTTGTTCACTGTATCTCGGTGTGACTTAAGACTAGCCTGCAAAGATCATTTCGTGCATGTTTGTTTCATGGTGTTGTGTTTTTAGCACTGTTTGCTGTGACAAGGTGGTTGAACCGTGCAGTTGGCAAGCTTTATACTTTGTTGTCGGCGGAGGGAAGCTATGGGTACAAATAATGCATGCATGCACGGGAGGTTAAGAATAAAACAATGCTATCAAATCCTGATATATCAGCCAAGATATTCACCCTTCGTTATAAAAAGGGCTTCTTTATCACCAAGCAGTATGTGGTACTAGGCCATCACAAACTGATCCGCAGCCTTCAGCGGGGCCAGGCAGCTCGGATGCTTGTGGAACATACCCAGAGGCACGCGTGATATGCTGATCAATGGGTGTAGTGTATCAAATGCACGCTACACCGAGGTGCGTCCCCATTTGTGTAAGCATGTGCCTTCATTTGTGGCTTCATATAACTCCGATCCAAATATGTTCAGGTTTATGTGAGTGCTTACCTTCAGCTTCCAATGTCTCTCAAGTACCAATTGCAGCAACAACACCAGGAGTTGTCAGTCATCAGACACCGGCGTCTGTCGCGCTGCGGCTGCTGAGTCGACTGCGGCGGGGGGTCCACCACACTGGCGGGACCCTCTGCTCGAGCCGCGAGCCGACCGCTGCGAAGGGGCCCATCGCACTGGCGGGCCTTCCCGCCTGCCCGGCGAGCCGACTGCGGCAAGAGGACCCATCGCACTGGCGGGGCCGGCGGCCGAGCCGGCGAGCCGACCACGACGAGGAGGCCCAGCGCACCGGCGGGGCCCTCTGGCCGGGCCGGCGGACCGATCACGACGAGGAGGCCCGCCGTGCGGGCGGAGCGCCGCGGCCGAGCCGGCGGGCTGGACCGGCTGGGCCGTCTGCGCTGTTTGCTGTTTGAGGTCTGTGTTGGCAGCCGGCCCCGATCTGGCCGCCTGATGTCATCGCTACCGACGGCTCGACGGCCGAACGCTGGGGCCGTGGCCGCCGGCTGCTGGACGGCCGGCCGCCCGCTCCAGACGCCGCTTACCGGCGGCCCGCTGTCGAGCGGCGCCAGCACAGCCCGCTCCAGACGCCGCTTACCGGCGGCCCGCTGCCGGGCTGCCGGTAAGGCGACGGCGCCAGCACATCTTGCTGAAGGTGTAGGCCTCCCCGAGGCCGGCGCTCGCAGGTGGTGATACGCGATACCTACAGTTCTGGCCCATGATATAGGATATGTATGACTGAATATGGTATGGCAGATACCGCTAAGGACGAGCACGTTAATAGGTTGCTCCGATGTCATAACGGACAGATGGAGCGGACGTACCGTCCCCACAAGAGGAACCGTCGTTGGTTCGTCGCACATAGCTGAGCACCTGACCGGAATGACCCCATGCGTAGCAAATCCACCGTCTTTGGGTGCTGTAGACTTTTGCATGGTGCTCCGTCTGTTTTATGGCTTGTTAAGTTCACGTCTTAAACAACTGCATTTATCTATTTTCAGTTGGCCTTCTGGCTTTACGGGCGTGGGAACTATGCTCATGTTGGGAGGGGGCAAATTTCAAGATGCCAAAAGATGCCGCTAGGATTAGGCAGTGAGCCCCACAAGCCGGAATGTGCCTTTTAAGTCGATAATGGGCCCTCTACAGGTCAGAATGGGTCACATAGGATCACAATGGGCCGTCTTAACGACAAGATAGGCCTTTCACAGTCAATACTGAGCCCCCTGCGAGTTAGAATGGGTTCACTAGGTACAACAGGTCAGAATTGGACCTATACGGATCAGAATTGGCTCTCGTTACGTCAGAATGAGCTCCTTATGTGTCAGGATGAGCTGTTTACTGGCCAGAATGGACCTTCTACGGGCAGGAATGGGCCATGCAGAGGCCAGAATGACCTTCAGTCCGTAATGGGCTCTCTGCACTCAATACTGGGCCCTGCAGTGGTCATAATGGGCTCTCCGCAGCCAATAATGGCTCCTCTTCAGGCATAGTGGGTACTCGTATTAAAAAATTGGCCCTCTACAAACCTGAATCGTCAGCTGTATATGCCAGAATAATGGACCCTCCAGCGTCCGTAATAGTTTTTCCGCAGCACGGAGTGGGACCTCCGCAGACTACAGTGGGCCCTCTGTAGGCCAAATTTGGCCCTCCACAGGCAATAATGGGCCATCTACAGGTCAGAATGATGGGAACCACATTCAATAATAGCCCTCTACGAGCCTCCATGGGCCTCTCTACAGGTCAGAAGGAGCTGTGTTAAGGCCAGAATGGGCCCTCTATATTCAATAATAAACCCTCTACAGCTTATACTGGATAGTCTTCAGATCATAATGGGCCGTCTTCATGCCAGAATAGGCCCTTTAAAGGCCAGAATGGGCCCTCTACTGGTCAGAACGCCCCCCCCCCCCCCGTCAATAATGGGCCGTCTACAAATCAGAATGGGCATCTACAGGCCAGAATTTGCCCTCTACAGTCAATAAATGCATCCTCCACAGGCTCAGAAGTGCCCCCTTTTGGTCAGAATGAGCCCTAAATGGGCAGAAAAGAGCCTTTGACAGATCAGAATAGACTTTGCCAGGCTTACATAATCATCCTACAGTTCAGAACTGGTCCCTAACATGCCCGAATAACCCTCCACGGGCCCTCCAATTCGGGGGGGGGGGAGGGGAGGCCCAACCAGCTTTCAAGTTGGGGGAGGTGCGAACTGCCTCCACTGCTCCAGCCCCCACTCCATTCTGTTCCCGTGTCCTTGCTTCTGGCTGTGAATATTGGGTTCAGTCCATTATATAATGATCTGAACAGTCGCGCGAGTCCAGGAAGTGAAAGGATTGGACCTATCGAAGTGTTGTCACCGAAAATATTGTTGTTTTATATTCTATGATTAAAAAGCTCGTAGATAGCATCCGAAATTTTGTTCGTGCTAACAAAAAATCAAAACGCATCTTTGACAAGCGCAATCTCTTGAAACCCGATCAGCTTCGGCATATCTGAATCGCGCAGCTCATATGCAAGCCGCCTTCCAGCCTCGTCGACACATTCAGCGCAGTTAAGCCCCGCGGCGCGGTCGCCGGGCCATTCGCCGGGAGAGGATGAGTGGGGCAGAAAATGGCCATCCATCTTTGATGTCCTGAAGCGGACACACCGAGCAGCGCCGTGCAATATTGAATGTTGCCGGCTCCGGCGCGATCTCGGCGCTGATAACTTTTGGGCGACTGACTTCCGCGGTGACATGCATTCTGCATTATGTTCCGCGGCGGGCTCTGAACAGCGAAGAGTGGTCGATGGCTGACACTGCCGTTTTATCGCCTGGATCGATGGACGATTACCGTGTTGGTTGTGTGGTGTACGATAGCCCATCCGAACCCGTCTCGATGAATGGTTGGTCCGCTTGCTGGTCAGTTCGTTGTAATGTGAGTCGGGTCGATTGTGTTTTCAATAGGCTCGCCGCGAACCGATCTCATCGCTCACTCTCAATAATAGCATCGGGCTATTTACTGGGAGTCGTGACCTTGCACTCCTGAATGCTGAATAGATTGACAACTTCCTCCTGCGGGATGCCGTGGCTAGAGACGTTATTCTTGCGGGATACCGTGGCTCGTGACGTCACAGTTTCCAGGTGTCTGATTGTAACATCTGGGGAAGCCGGCCGACTCCGTGTTCGGACAGAATATGCGCTTCCTCGTTCCGAGAAGTTCGCCGGTACTCATCATCTTACGTTCAAAAGCACCCATCTAAACCATGACAATATTCTATATCGGCAACATCCATTATGTGGATCCTGACTATACCGACATGTGAGACGGGCACGGAAGAACGTGATTCAAGACACACAGAAGTGTTCGGCATACTACTTGACACCTGCAGCGGCAAGTCTCCAACAGAGCTAGCTCCGCTCCGTGGTTCCTCGCTCTTGTCGCCCGCGATCGCCGGACCTCGCCGTAGGCCCGTGCCGGCGGTCAGTCATGGGCCTGGCCGTGACCGGATCTGACCCGAGCCCCGCCCGTCAGCTCCACCAAGCTCGAGGATGGGAACCGACCACCCCCGGTGGCGCCCTGTGCGCGCACCCTCGGCGGCGCCCGTATTGAAGTAATTGACGCATAATTCGGCCGTCGGGCGCGCCCGAAATAGGCCGGCGGCGGCTGCCAACAGCATTACGGCGGCGCGGCGGCGGCGGCGGCGCCCCGGGCTCGCCAGTGTGGGCCCGCCGCGGCGTCGAACGCCGACGGCGACGTGTGTGACCGCGCCGGTGATCGCCGCCGGCCGCGATGCGCCGCCGGTAGCGGCGCGCCGCCCGTGGATCCCAGCCAGGTGAGAGGCCCGGCGGGCGCCGACCACCCGCGCCGAGGCGCCGCCGGCAGCGGCGAGCAGGCGCGCCGGGCTGCCGTGCGAGGGCGAGCAACGGGATCTAAGAGCCGCGATCCTGGAAAGGTGACAAAATTGTGTCGCCTTCGGGAGGTGCGGTGATGAGTCGTGTGCAAATGTCCTTTGGCTCTAGGCGATGTAGTTCGTTGTAACAACACACGATCGGGGATATGGCTATTGCAAGTCTTTAGCGGATGGCTTTTCCGATCGCATGTTGTCGGGACAGAGCCATTTTGATGCAAGACAGTCATTACACACCATCGTGCTAAACTGGAACAACTATGTCCGAAATTTTCCAAGTGGTCTAAAAACGCCCAATGTTTTCCATTTCTGGGATTTCCACGCATGTTTTACGTCATCGTCGCACTGGTAAGACGCGTGAATCAAAGGATCTGGCAGTTATCCTCAGAATATTGTCATCTGTCGCCGGAAGCTCTGCGCTCATCGTTGTGTCAAACGAGGTGGATCACTCGCCCGAGGTATGACCACGACGTGGCGGCCCACCTTGCCTTCGGTCGCTGACCTCTCGCAAGCCGTCGGAAAACCTGTTCGCAGCCCTCCGGCGAACCCAATTCTCCGTGCCCTTCACGTCGCACCTCCTTGGAACCCCTGACCGTCCCTCAGCCCCCCAAGCCTCCGTCGCGCGCCACGGCTCGCCGCCGCTCGTCCCCGGCCTGGCTACAGTCGCCCCCGAGGCAACGGCCCTTGGGCGCAGACGGCGCGCTGCTGTGTCATGGCGGCATGGCGGCGGCGGCGGCGGCGGCGGCGGCGGCCCTCGTCGCCTCCGATGCTGGCCGCCCGCCAGCCGGTCTAGTAGGCCGTCCGGGCGCGTGAGCCGGAGGCGGCGGAACGACGCCGGCAGCGCCGCGCTGCGGCCGCTCCGCCAACTAACCGCGTCGCCGGCCAGCCGCGCCCACCGGCGCCCGGCCAGGTCGGGGAAGGCCGCGGGCCACAGCGCCGGGTTGCCACGGACGCGTAAGAAAGCTGTGTCGCTACCCCTTCAGCTGATAGCGGCTCTGGTCTGGCCAACGGCTGGGAAACTCCAGAGTATTGCAACTAACGGAAGTATAGAATTAGCTGGTTTGTGCTTTAAGGTAAGGTCAATATGCAAGGGGAACATTTGTCCATTTGTATTCTGTTTACCATACGGTAGGAGTGATCATGAGAGACTGGGATGATCGGCATTTATAGTCTTCCCTGCGATGGCCAGTGGCCCATTACCCGTAATTTTTACCCATTGTCATATGTCCTGCGAGCATGGCCGTTCACGGGGCGCCACTTCGGGCAATCTCACCCTATTGGAGGATACACATCCGGGAAGGATGTCACTTCGGGCAATCTCACCCCATCGGGTACCCATCTGGGGCAATCTGATCCTAAATGGCTGCTCGCCTCACCATCCGCCAATGACGCCTCAACAGAAACCTCGGTAGATCAATTCGACGCATCACCCGCAAAAGCACCCTGATCGGATTTCAGGATAATGGTCGAGTCTTCGAGAACACTCAAGTACGTGTAAAAGGCATAATGACCCTTATGCCTGATGAAGTTTGATCGGATATCGTATGTATTTCATTATTGCCAAAACGGGTATTTTGGGAGTTTAGTAGCGATCTTAAGTGTGATTTTGTTTCCATGGTAGCTTGGTGATGTAACAAGAGCCAGGTGTTCAGCATGGCGGCACCCGCAGGCTTGTCAGCAACAATTCAATGCGACCGCCCAGTCCCCTGAGCCCCTCCCCCTGCCCATTCCGTCGACCTCAGCGCGGAACCAGGCATAGACCACCCCGCAGACAATGCCCGGACGTGCGTGCGCGGTATGGTCGGCCCTGGGCGGACGCCGCTTCACCTGACAGACCAGACGAGGTCGGCGCCACCCAGCCGGTGGGCGCCAAGAGCGGCGGCAGACGTGCTACCTGCCGGACGTGGGCAGAAGCTGCCCACGTGTCGGCCTGGTGCAGAGCAGGCTGCGCCGAGCCGGCGGGGGCCACGAGCGATGGCAGACGTGCTACCTGCCGGACGTGGGTAGAAGCTGCCCACGTGTCGGCCTGGTGCAGAGCAGGCTGCGCCCAACCGGCGGGGGCTCACTGGGCCGGGTCGGACTCCTTCCGCCGCGCTGTTGGACAGACAACGTCCCGGTGCTTTACTGGGCTTATTAAGGTTTGTAGGATGTACTGATGCGCTTGGGGGAAGCCCCAGTGGAGAGCTGGAGGCCAGTGCAGAGGGGTTGACAACCCCAGGTAGTGCCACCGGCGTACCCCGGCGGCGGCGCCGATTCCGCTGGTAATCGCCGCCTGTGGCGCCTCACGCGCGCGCGCCGCATCTTTCACGCATCAGCTGGCCCACTAATGCAATGTAACGGCCGGGCCCAGTGGCACCATTGCGCCGCGCCGGGGCGTCATGTGGCGCGGTGCGCCGCGACCGCCGCGGGGTCAATCGTGCTACCGCACCAGACGGCGCCAGTTCCGGAGGCCGGCCGGCCGGAGGCGAGATGTGCTGCGAACACCGGATGGCCGGCGCGGGACGGAGAGCTTCAGGGCCCCAGCGACCCCCCCCCCCCCCCCGGGCAGGGGACGCGTGCTGCAGGAACAGGAGAGCGGTAGACCTGCTCAGAATAAAGAGATGCGTGGCTCTAAGAATCGGAAACGTGCTCAGAGGAAGGGGACATGCTCTGGATATCAGAGACGTGTTAGGGATTGACTGCCCATTAAAAAGCCATCATGTTCGGGTTACTTTTGTTGACACTGCTTATATACGGCCGAGATACATACGGCTCGTTTGACAGAGGTCGTTAACCGCGAACCATAGCAAACATCATTTCAACGACACGACGATCGTTAGTAGTTGATGGCTGCATTTAGCCGAGAGGCTATAGCAGGCTGATGACGTTACGTTATGGCGATTTTCTACCCGTTGGCGATTTCCTTCCATTGCCACCCATGACACCCACGTCTGGCTCTTAAAAGCTTCCACGCCGCCAGCTGACTGGAAACGAATTAGGCACGATATCTTAAGAACTCTCTGTTATCACTGCCAATGCAAATCGCTGGGATCGCTGCCTTAATTGATGGATGTGAAACGATAGCGAGAACTGAGCGGCACGATGGCACTGCAATTTCCCCGTCCTACCTGCATCAGCGCTCCAAAGTAGAGACGGATGGAAGGCCCGTTCACCTCTCGGGGGCCTCACCGTTCTCCTGGTGGCAGTCTCACTGCTGGAATTAATTAAACAAGGCAACGCACCGGACATGTGTCAGCCCCCCGTAACAACACATCGGCTGCTCCGAGACTAATTAATTGCACATTGCACGACGCTGTTGCACTTTTCGCCGCACAAAATGTCGTTACGGGCCGTGCCCCGCACGAACGTAGACATCTGGTAATTACTCGAAACAATTTGTGTGCTGTGAATCCACCACGGGCCACCATCCGCAGATCACGTTCATTTTCCTTCCAGTAATGACCGTAATTGGCCGACGGAGGCCACCGCTGTGTCTTTCCCATGCTCCATATAGCGGTAGCGACTATTAGTTAGGATTATTTATCCAGCCATTCCGCGCCAGTTGCCGGGACCTGTCATCACCAGATAATGATCGTCAGACGCAGCCGGCTGCCCCGACGCCGAAGGACGATTTCGAACGCGGGCTGTCTCTCATCGCGGCTGAAGAACCGCCTGCCCTCATTCGGCGATTGCGCGCATCCGCGACGTGGTGGCCGCTCGTCGGAAGCGCTAACCGGCGGCGACGGCGTCGCCGGCGGCCGCGTCGCTCCGGCGGCGGGCGGCGCTGAACCCGCCTGATTTGTCTCGGAATCGGCCTGGCCTGCCGCCAGCAGTCGGCCGCGGCGAGACCAATACGCTGCGACGCGAGCTTGGGCGCAGACCAACAGGTCGGCCGTCTAAGCCGCCTGATCCGCCGGCCGGCAGCTGGCCGCGGTCGGCGCGCGGCCGGGGCGCAACTCGCCGCCTGGTTTAGAATCGAGATCGCCGACAGACGCCCGTCTGGGCTGGGCCTCGTGGGCCGTGACGGACTGCGCAGGCCGCAACGAGGGCGGCATTCGGTGCACCGGCTGAATGTGGCGGCCGCGGCCCGGTCCGGCCCGGCGGCCCGTCGCGAGCCCTCGTTCGTCTGCGCGGCCGCCCCACTGGTCCTCATATGTCACGGTGGGCCGCGCCGGCCGGCCCTGTGGGCACGTCCTCATATGTTACGCGCTCGGTGGAGCGTGACCGGCCCAGTGGGACGGCTCGGCCCCGCCGGGAGCAGATGCAAACCGTATTACAATGCCGCCCAGCAGACAGTAATGACGCACCAATGACACGGCGTCAGCTGGAAAAAGCCTAGTATTAATGTTGTCAGTGCAGCCGGGCCGCACCGTTAGACGCGTCTTCTGTGAATTCCGACGCGGCCTGCGTCATTCGGCGGCGGACGCGGCGCAGGACGCGCGCCGAGAACACCGCGGGCGCTCCGGAAATTCGAACGCCCTCGTGTCACCGAGTTACAGGAATCTCCCGACCCCCGCTGGTCTGAAGGGGCGTCTTGGCACCGGCGCGAAGGCGTCGTGGATGGCGCGGTCCTGCTCGTCCTATGGCTTCTGAGAAAAGCCGTGCGGCGCAATGTAACTCAATGCCAGCTCAACACGTTGTTTTCTTGCCTAATACAAACATGCTCACGCCCGCTAACAAGCAACTGGGGGGCGCTGACCGAGAACCTGCGCTGATTTCATCAGCGGCCAGACGCGATTACTGCTCTCGGCCCCCTCGGAGATCAGGTGCTGTCGTCAGCGGCCGACGTGGCTCTCCAGACCTTCGCCGGCGACGCGGATGGCTCGAGCGCGCTGAGCGGGCAGCACTGAGCCCGGTGTGCTCACGGCAGTGCTTGAGCACGCTGAGCCCGGTGTGCTCGCGGTAGTGCTTGAGCGCGCTGAGCCCGGTGTGCTCGCGGTAGTGCTTGAGCATGCTGAGCCCGGCGTGCTCGCGGCAGTGGCCCGCCGCAGTGGCCTACTGGCATAGAAAGTGGACGGCTGATGTGGAAAAGGGTCAGCTGATGTGAGGACAGGGTCACTAGAGAACCGAGAATCGGCTGATGCAGAGAGTCACCGGCTGATGTGGAGAGTCGTCGGCTGATGTGAGGGGTCGTCTGCTGATGCGGAGAGTCATCGGCTGATGTGGAGAGTCGTCGGCTGATGTGAGGGGTCGTTTGCTGATGCAAAGAGTCGCCGGTTAATGTGGGGACTTGCCGACTGATGTGGAGAGTCATCTGCTAATGTGGAGAGTCATCTGCTGATGTGGAGAGTTGCCGGCTGATGTGAGGGGTCATCTGCTGATGCAGGGAGTGATTGGCTCATGCAAGTATATGAAAGGCCGATGAGAAGAAAAGACTGCTGATGCGGAGAGTGGTCCATTAATACTGGGAACGTTTAGCTGGTGCGGGATCTGCTATTGCTTAATGCAGGACTACATTACATCGCATCTAATATAACTGTAGTTTAACAAAATATCTTAGCTACCAGTCCGTTGATGACAGGGCGAGCTGCTGACGTGGAGATTGGTCTGCTGACGAGGAAAATAATCCGAAAATGCGACTACAACCCAAAATAAAACGATCAGCAGGACTGAGAGAAGGCTGGTGCCTGTTGCGCTATTTTGCGTTCACGTGAGCCAATACAATAAAGACAGTTGTTTTCAGATGTGGGGCGCAGTCCCAGATGTAGCACATAATCCGCCGATACAGGGCATGGTCTGCTGACAGAGCAAGCAAGGCAGCCGGCTGTGCAGAGCGCGACCCTGGGCTCCTCTTGCGGCAGAGCCCTCCATCAGCAGTCCGAGCTTGGTCGCCGACCCTCCCTCGGCGGGCCAAATACGGCCGCTGCCACCCCAGCCGGCGACCGCGCGTGCGGCGCCAGGCGGGCTGACCCAGCTCGGCCGTCAGACGGGTGCTGGGTGGAGCGCAGCTGGCGCTGAGGTCACGGGCTGAGGGGCGGTGCCGGGCCATCCCCGGGCCCGCCCGACGACAGACGTGCTGGCGGCAGCCCCGACCGGCGCAGCCGTCGCCGAGCCGAGCCCACGCACCGCCCGTCGAGACCACGCTGACGGCGCCGCAGCACGCGTCACGAGATGTCGCTGCGCTGGGACGAGGCTGGACGATATGTGGCGGGAAATGCGGAGCCGTCTAACCTCGTCTACGCTCATTTGGAGGACAGAGGTGAAAATGGTATACTTTCTGGAACCGATGGGATTTGGAATCGTCTAAAATGTCACCTGGAGTCAAAGATTTCAGAATTCGTTGCAATATGCGATACATGCGATAAACCCCAAAACACAGATAAAGTTAATGCAATGGCATAGCCATCAAACATTTTCGTTTCGGGATTTCATTTGCAATTAAGCATCATTTGCTGGTCATCAAACACCGCATGTTAGTTGAGACTAAGATAATAAAATTATCAGGTGAAGAAGGCATACTTAGCATATCCAGCCTAGAGCCGTGTAGTTTTCGTACACAGTTTGGGGGATGGGATCGTACCTTCTGACCAGGTATGAACTGTCTGTTTTCAAGAAATAAGTTTTAACCGTTATTTTCCATTAATCATGATTTTTAGAGTTCGAGTTTTTAGAGCTCAGCCCCAAAACTAACTCTGAAAAACTGCACCCTTCCTCTAGACTTTGGAAGTAAAGTGCTTCAAATCTGGGGATAAAACTGTTTTAATTGCATTTCGGAGGCAGGCTCAGCCACTTTTTCTTTCTGCATCCCCTCTCTCCATCCTTCATCTCTTCATCCTACCCCAACATTTACCGATAGCAGTGGTTCTACAAGCATCTGACAATATCACTTCCGGTTTTGTGACGTCGTCGTATAATAAGCTGGAAGCGTTGGCGACCTTCACTGTCTTCGAAAAACCGCTTACCGGTGCAGAACCCGCTGTTCCTAACATGATCTCAACTATTTAGAGCAAAACCCACGCAATATTGGCATCAACAGATTCAAACAACATTTTTGAACACCTCTAGCACCTTCATTTGGCTTAATATGCAATTTGATGGCAATCAAAAGCGTTTTACCCCACGCCTGTTCAATGATCAATACGCTAAGTCTGTGGTGACACAGGCAATGTGAGAGGCCTGCACCAACGATACTCGGCCTCTTACCTAAACCGCTGTTCCTCACAGCAGTAGAAACCCCTGGATGTTTCCTTGACATGTCTCGCCTAAAAGTCCTCCGTTGGCCTCTGAAGCTATAGATCCGGCATCCCTAAGCAATAATCCTAGATCGGTAGGGCTTTTTAAAGCTATTGCATTGAAAAACGGGTGATTAGATACGTTCCTCTAGCCAGTCGGCTTCTCACGACATGAGCACAACTGTCAGCAGCCCGCAGCTTTGCACCGAACCCAACGCATCATCCAGGACATTTACATGTTGAATGGCATCGCAAAACGGGTTTTTCAATAAACAATTTAGAATGCTTCTAAGCGGTTCTCTCTCATAAAATAAGTCCCCACACGTTTGTTAGTATGTCTCCTAGCCCGAGGTTAAAACAGTTATGGCTGGTCAAATATTCTAACACCAACCCGTATCCCCGCACCACGCTTTGCACCCAATAAGGGCGACTTTTACTCAAGTTTGAGACGATTATCACCTGTCACGGACCGTTTCGGACTTGCGATTCCGATGCGGGTTTCTTCAAACCGGCGATGCGTATAAACGGACGGTCAGCTCGATGGAAGGGAAATGTTCGAGCGTGCAACCACTGAGAGGGTGGCAATGGTCGCATGCAATATTAAAAGGGGCACCAGGTGTTTTCCGGAGCAGGGGGCCGCGAAGGCAGATAAATCTGATTTCGCATGATGTCAGCAATAGCAATGCATGAATCACTTTTGAGCACGTGCATGGACTTGGAACTGATGAAACACTATGTGGGTGCATCATATGTCCTTGGGCTTCTGCAGTTGAGAAGGTCATGTTTGGCAAACGCAAGGCAAGTTATTTTGCACCAGGCAAACGACTTTGGAGACAATTCAAATGGCCCCTGGTCAAGATGTTCAAGTAATACACTGCGCATTATTACTCACAGCTTCAGCTGTAACATCTAAAAACAATGTCGTCGAGAGCACAGAATATGACGCATGACAACAAAAAGGCAACAATGAAAGCAGCTGGCAGCAGCATTCCGGTTCACAAACCCATGCAACGGTGATATTTGTCGCGTGCACTGTGCTGCAAAACACATGCGACTATCTCATGGCACCGAACGTAAATGTTGTTCATTGGACGTTACTGCCACCTTAATGGTGGTTACCAGCATGACTCTTGTGGCTTACTTCCGACATTTACTGGGCGTGATTGATATTCCCTGGGCTCATGACCGCAAAACTTTAAAGTACTGAATAGCGTTTTCTACGCCTGTATAATGAGATATGAACCCAATTTGATACGGCTCGTTTAAAAGTCCCAGCGGCAAACAATGGTTTCCGCCCCCGTATATCCGATTTTGCGTGCATTTAAGATCTGGTACTAAATTGGGGCTCCGCGTGATAATGACGCGGTGAAAAGGGTTTTGACCGAGGACCAACAGGAGTAATTTGAAACCGGAATTCGCAAGCTCATCCACGTGTGATGCTTACTAGGGCCGTGAACTTCGTTCAAATGAATTCCATTTTATTTCATCGCTCGAATTATTCCGCCATCACTTCCGAAACCGGTGAAGGGAATAACACGCAAGTAGCCTTCCGATCGACTCTATACTGGATGAGAGGGTTGGCGCGTTAGTGGACCAGCCCGTGAAAGGCACAATTTGTCACATCCTCGAACCCATTGGGAGCCGAGAAACGGCTGTCGACAGGTGTCGGACACGGTCGGACGGGACGACACCTTGGCCGACATCTCTCACGTCCACACGCGGCCGGCAGTTGCCCGGCGGACGGGGCCGGCTCATGACTAATTGACCGCGCCGACGGCCCGGACAGGCGCGCCCAGTTACCTCGCCCGATTGCGGGAGCTGACGCCAGCCGATCGGTCAGCCGACCCGGCGGGAGGACGAGGACGGGGTCAGACGGCCAATTAAGCTAAATGACAGAGGGTCCTGACAGGTCGTGCGCCTTGTTGACCGCTTACTCGAAGGTTATCATCATTTTCCCCCTGCTCGCTCCCCCGCCCCTCCACTCTCTCTCTCTCTCTCTCATCTCTCTCATCATCTCTCTTCTCTCTCTCTCTCTCTCTCTCTCTATCTCTCCTCCTCTCTCCTCTCTCGTCTCCTCTCTCTCACTCTCTCTCTCTCTCTCTCTCATCTCCTATCTCTCTCTCTCTCTCTCTCTCTCTCT
>NW_023596921.1:12174431-12222108 GCF_011947565.3 Pollicipes pollicipes
GAGAGGAGAGAGAGCGAGAGAAAGAGAGAGAGAGAGGGAGAGAGACAGACAGACAGAAGAGCGAGAGAGAGAGAGAGAGAGAGGGAGAGAGAAAGGGAGTTGGAGAGGGAGAGAGATCATACACGTACACTTTGCCAGTACACCAGTTCTGAACCGCTATCATGTCACCATTGCAGCGGATCGAATTTCTGTTTGGTCGTTGATTGAGCTGGCAGCCAAATGCAACATACGGCCAACTCGCGCACTTCAACGTCACCCGGCCAAAGTTGACAGAAACTTTGTTTATGATAGCAAAAACAGAGCCTGACATGGTTCACCCAGGTCATGCCTGGGAGGGTTCTGGTCACGAACGGTGCCTACTCCCTTAAAGAGAATGTACCACATTTATGTGGGGTTTTGAAACCGATAAAGCCATCTTGAAGATCCTTTTTGTGCCGTCCACAACCCTACATTTCTTCAGATCTGAGTTCCTCTAGGTTTTGGGCTATACGCCCGCGAAAATGGGAAGAGCATTTCGGGAAGAGTATTTCAAGATTACCTTGGCATTCATGACGTTATAATAACGTCATTCAAATCGTCATTCCATGAGCCATGCGGCGATCAAGGCCAAGAAAAAAATAATTGTCGAGGCGTTCATATCTGGCGTTCGTGAGCACGATTTCTAGATATGCTGGTGGTCAACTGGCTCTAAATCAATGTTACACAAGGTACGATGACGTTATCAAAGCAAGACGCAGTAAAGAGCATATTTACTAAAGAGAGGAACTGTACTGTCTAGAGCAGTCTTCTCAACTGAAAAGTGTACCAATAGTTATGTGTAAGTTTGTTTCATCCCGTCTGATGCCTGCTTCAAAATCTTCAACTTGATACATTTCCTTTAAAGGGAGCATCCCACCTTTTTATTTTTTTCATCAGTTGTTACATCAGACGCGTACGAGTTGAACAGTAACATCAATTTTCTCGAAATCCTTCGGGACAGTTCAGAATTCTGATAGGAAAAATCTCCTTTACACTTAATTTTTTCCTTGTTTTTTCCAACGTGTGTGCTCTGTAGCGTTTACAATCCACCATTGTCCCAAAATGCTTTTGCAACAAATGCCACGAAAGCTTGAGCTACTCTGTTTAGATGAAACATATGCGAACATGAAGCTAACATCGTCAAAAAGCAAAATCAACGAAACGTTACACTATGGATTTCATTTCTCCCCTATGACGCTTATCGCAGTTCCTCTTCTCGAGGTGCACTTTGATTTGGGAATGGGAGCATCAAATGGCCCATGTGACGCACTGGTTCAAACTTTAACCTATGCGCTTTTCGGTAACAGGCCGTTGCCCGCTTGGCCAGTCACAAACGTTTTTTTTTTGCACCATTGGAGGTGCGCAAAGCAGCTGTCACAATGACGTTGGTCATGACTGCAGGGAAGGAGCGTAGTGCTGTTACAAAGCGTTGACAGCGTAATTTGGGCTTGAAAATGATTACAATTCGATATCCTTATTATTCCTTAATGATGCTCCAGTGGCGTTATGCAGTGTTATCATGAGACGTTAATAGTTCTGAGGTTTATATCGAGGCGCAACTATTCCTGAGTGTTTTTTTTTTTAATATGCCACAAAGGTAGGACATTCCTTTTCACCAGAAATTCTCTCACTAATCACCACCCCAACTCACTACCGCCCGACTGCGCTAATGGCAGACAGTCTTCACGTCATGCAGCACTGTGTCGTGACGCGGCACCCTGCGTCCAGCGCCCGCTCCAGGAGGGTCTATTCGCACCGGTTACCCTCGGCACCGCCGCCAATGCATAAGGACGGCAGGCGGCCGCCTCCTAGCCCGCGGTAAAGTCGGGCGGTCGCGTGAGGTGGTCCCCGCCCCGCGCTGTTCGCGTCACCACCCAGGCGGGCGCCACCGGCGAATGCCCCCAGGCATTCCGAGAGGACGTCCAGTCAGCACGGCCCACATGCGTGTGGAGACCACGTGAACGTTAGGAAGCAAGATTCAGTTCATCTCAGAGAACGACATTTCCTCATCCTCGCCGCCGGTCTTTTCTCCGCAGACGAGTTTTCTTCGGTCATCCTTTCCGTTTTACGTTGCGGTGAACCTGGGGCTATTGCGTTGGAGGGAAGCAGCCGGTCCAATAGAGTGGCAGGGCCCCGTTTAACGGCTTGTCCACGTGCTGGGGAACCCGGCTGCTGTTCGACTTTGTGTCTGCGATCGGCCGCTTAAGGGGTCACGTGTGCAGAGACACGGCGCCGCACGGTCCGAATTGGGACAGGTTTGCAGCCTGCTGTCCCGTGCAGGCTGATCGCATGCCGATCAGCGGAGCGGTCAGTCGGAGCCGTTCAGACTCCGCATACGGCAGCTGGCAGGGTGGCGAGGTCACCTACTTGTCGGTCAGCTCCGTTTGGAGCGGTCAGTCGGAGCCGTCCAGACTCCGCACACGGCAGCTGGCAGGGTAGCGAGTTCACCTACTTGTCGATCGGCTCCACTTGGAGCGGCCAGTCGGAGCCCTTCAGACTCCGCACACGGCAACTAGCAGGGTAGCGATCTCGCTTACTTGTCGATCAGCTCCGCTTGGAGCGGCCAGTCGGAGCCGTTCAGACCCCGCACACGGGACAGCTGGCAGGGTGGCGAGGTCACCTGCTCGCAGTTTTCATGGCGTGACCTACTGTGGACTTTTATAGGGCGTGTCGCCGATGGTTTTGTTTTGAGATAATTTGAGATAAAGATTTGGAGGGGTAGAAAGCTCTGCCTTCAGCAGCTGTGTTCCATAATTCTTGTTGACAAGTGTTTACTGCAAGTTCTGTGTAAAAATTGCAAGACCAGCGCCCGAATTGTGAGAAAGAAACCTGAAATGCGTGCCATCACCAGCAAGGAGCAGGGCAGGATTGGTTCGCAGACTTTGCTGTAACACTTGCATTTCCCCGAGCCTTCTTCGATAGTGAGTCGCTATTCGTCCGGCGCAGTGAAAGTGTCGCAATCTTCATTGCAATGCGGTCTGCAGCAAGTTTGAGAAAACGGGTGTGCGAGACTCACAAAGAGCCAGGTGACGTATGCATGGCATGGCCATTATAGGACCGCTACGTGAATTGCGCGGAAGTTGAACCTGAGCCGTATGCTGCAGCCAGCAAAGAGTGGAGTGGAACTGGCCGCAAATCTCACTCTCAGGTAGCAGATATATGCGATAGCGGCCATACTACCACTCATGCAGCCTGCCGAGGTCACTGTAGTGTTCCTGTTCATGAATAGGCCATTTTCGTCGACTGCATGAGCATGAGGCTCACAGTCCGTAGCCGCATACTAAATGATGAGAATGGGTAACGTATTATTGAAAACCCGTGCACGTCGTATTCTTTACTCCATCAAACCACACACATGGTCACTATTCAAACCAGGACAAGGCATTATTCGGAGCGTAGAAACTCCTGCGCGGCGACGTTCTTCCCGTCCAGCCTATAGTTGTCTGGTCCAGAAAAGGTCGTAAGAGACGGTTTGTGATACACTTGACAAGTAGCCAGCGGCATCGATGTGCTGTCTGTGCCACGAACTGTAACAAGTAGGTCAGGTGTAGGGTAATATGCCAACATGCAGAAGCCAGCATATTGTACAGATAGTCGCAGCGTCCACCACAGGCTTGCTGGCTACTGTGCCTGCAACTATCGAAAGGCCACGTTGTCTTACATTTTGTGGTTAGACGACACGAGCAAACGTTGTAGCAGCGTTCGAAACAAAATAAGTAATTTTAGACAGTCACCAACTAGAATTAATACGCTATAACGCAGGGAAAAATTTCAAGGGAGAAAAGAAAAAGAGAGAGGAAGGGAGGGAAAGTGAGAGGGAAAAAGAGAGGGATGGAGAGGCAGAAAGAGACAGAGAGAAATAGAGAGAGAGAGGGTATGTATGCTAAAAAATCGCATAGAATATTCACACCAAGTGACATGATCGCTATAGGCACTTCCATTCATACACACAGATAGAATCCCGATTGTCGCAAATGGCTATCTTTACAAAGTCACTCCAGATTTTAAAATGTTGCTGTACTTCACTTCGTCGAGAATCATGGAATGACTTTTCTTTCATTTACAGCCAGGTTTAAATGTGTTGCTGCAGGCAGTGTTCAGAATATTTGTCAATGCAGCATTACTCGGCTCTCGGACGGGATTTCCTCAATGCCTTGCTCTGCTGTGGAGGGGCTCCAAATCCCCATCAGCGGAACAACCACGCCGCAAATAACCTTTAACCCGAAGGACGGTTGGCTGCCTCCCATCCGAGAAAAGACCTAAAACTGGTCAAGTCATTGCAAACTGAGACTTTCCTGTCCATTGTGCCAGGACCACACAAAGCAACACCAAAATGACAGCAGGGCCTCTTTGTCAGCCTAGATATCTTGGGCAGAAAATAACGTCTTGGCGTATTGTTTCAGGTCAACTTATGACCTCCAAACTGGGGACAATGTTTGTGCGGCGAATAGCAATGGTTTGTTTTATTAGGTTCTTTGGCTGGAAATGATGTTTTTCGGAAATAACGAAATAGATCCGACTTAGTACAAAAGCTAACAAGGGAAAGACTTTCGGTCAAAAAGGCCGTCCAAGGTCACTGGTCTCACCTGAAACCAGTGCTTCGGGACTTGATTAACACACTCGGTTCACCGGAATTCCTACATCTCATTTGATTTCATTTACACTCTCGCAACGATGTACCGTTTCCGTACTGCCATGCTTCCGACCTCATTTATCGCTGTTGTTCGCCGCAGCAGAGTAGTATGTCGTGACCCAAGGGTACCATGCATCTCAAATTGCTCCTTTGACTTTTCTGACTTTTGTGATCTTTTTATCTTTTTTGACCTTTGATTTTTTCATCTATGTTCATTGCTAAAAGAGATATGTAGTAGCATTGAGCCATGTGCTGTCACGTAAGGCCAGCGACCAGACTTGACCTCTGAAAGGTCAGGTGTCATCAGGCCTCGTCAGCTGGCCTGGAGTATCCTGTTGACTTAAGTTCGACCGGGACCCCTGACAAATTTTCAAAGCTCTCCATTAGATAACCGAAACGGCTTGGTTAACGGGCAATGATACCTCTTGCAAACGCTCGAAAATGATCTCAGTCTCCTTGACCTGACTTCACATGAGGTCCTGATTGGTCTAAAAATGGGAGTAGCCAAATTTTGCCAACATTACTGTGTTAGCGACGTGCAACCACATGTAATGTTTCCGTTACATTGTACAGCTGGAGGAGGGTCGGTTGGCTACACCCCCCCCCCCCCCTTCCCCTCTCCCTCGGGCAGGGCGAGGATAAAGGCCTCCTGTGCACAGCAATCCTTTGCTTAGCATTGCCCAGGTAGTGTGTGCCACATTTGCCGCGCTATGTATAACAGTCAGGCTTTACAATTGCTGCGCAGTTATGTTGTCAGACAACCTCTCACAGACATCGCTTATGGCTTAAATTATCTGCAATGTTCAAGATGATGACTCAGCAGTCGTTCAGAACGTAAATTACATCCATGCTTTTCACAGTTACTTCCTGGAACGGCTCCGGATTCTCGCCGTAAATTAGATCTGACGGTGAATATGTCGGATCCTATCAAGTCGATGATGGGAATTCAGATAGGCATTTCTATAAAATGAACGGCGTGCGGTTCCTGTCCATTGAAGAGAACCTTATGCACCGATATGGCAACGCATCGACGATGCTCGTGCATCAGGACATGAGAGCGATGCATAATCCAGGCGGCAAACATAGCCTAAACTAACCAGATACATACACTAAAAATTTGCCGAAATAGCAGGTAACCATCGTATGGTGCTGATCGGTTTCAGCATGTTTGTTTACGATGCTCTGTCAGACACGAAGTCGTCAGCATTTCCTGGTCGGTCTTAAGTCTGCTGACATCCATTTCTCGTGCTCAAACAGGTCCGGGGAGAATGACCGTGGCAACGCAGACGCAAAGGAGTTAAACGGATCGCCGCTCATGATGTAATGATTGGAGAGGGGTGCCCTTCTCAACTTACAAACCCGAGATCAATGCGACTGCTCGTTGGGTCTGAAGGCTTTACTATGTTTGAGGATTGACCTCCTCTGTCGCGGTGTAGTGAACAAAGCCATTCATTCCGGTGGACGTCATTATCGCCCATTTCATCAGATGCGAGCAGGCCTCAGTGAACTGCAGTTCCAAGCGGAGGCAAGCCCGGCGGGCCCATCTGTCGATGCTATTGTTGGCCTGCTGTACCGGTCCCGTGATCACTAATCAGGGGCGTGTCAAACACGCGGGGAGGAGTAAGTGGATCATGGCTCCGCAGAGTTTACATAAACGCACAGCCTGAGTTGTGTGGTCTGGATGTCGATGATCCGTGGTAATTAGGTGGCCGAGAACTCCAATGCATGCCACGCACTTGGTTATGTAGCCCGCAACTGTATGGCTACATAATCAAGCGCGCGACACTTGGTTAGGGTGATCGTTGCCTGCATGTAATATGAAAAGTGCCAATATATATATATATATATATATATATATATATATATATAGCTATATATACGAATGAGACCTTTTCGGACAGCATCCAGATCATCCACACAGCATCCACGACAACCCATATGGTTACGGCATGTTGGGATCTTTCACTCCGCATCTTGCTTCCATGCCCAGCGCCATGCAGAGCCACCAGCCCCGGAGCCTATTTTGCTCATCTCCGTACACCCGGCGCATTTCACCTTCCCCGGGTGGCCGCCACCCCGGCGGGACTTCCGCACCGGCCGAGGGCCGCCCGCGCGTCACGTGACGGGCCGGCCCGACCTCGGCCGGGCGCGGCCGGGTCCTCTGGAGGCCAGAGCCGGCGCCCGTCGGCCGAGCGGCGCCGAGCTTCACCCGGTGGTCACCGTGGGAGCGACCAGCACCGCAGCTGGACCGCTGAACGCCGCCGAGCCAGCTGGTGAAACCAGAAACCTGGGCATTAGTCGGCCGCCGAGCCAGACTGTTTTTCTCTGAGCCAGTTCGGGTGTACCGCGTTTAACGCCAGTCCCACGGGTAGAAGCGGCTGTTTGGCCCAATTTCTGAGATCAAGGGCACTATATTCCATGGTTCCGGTTCCGACGCAACAGTGCGTTTGAAACGGTGACAATCAGGACCCCTGGGAACAAAAGATGCAGTCTGATGGAATTCTTCCGTCGCAGTAAGGTTTCCAAAGTTGACCAATTCCTCTGATGGCATGACTACTTTCTCCCACTGCATTATCGGATATCATCCACAAGAAGTGAGCCAGCGCATTAAAATAATTTAAGATAACGCGCACATGTGAAATTAACACTGCTCTCGACGGCTCCATGATCATGTAGCTTCGTCGTTCCAGCTGTCTCGTCTGATCCCCACAACTCGACAGAGCGCATCAGACATGTGCTCAAATTTGATGACGTACCCGGGTTGACACAGACTGAAGGACTTGGGCGACACAGCAGAGTCCTGACAAGGAGTGTGAGGCTCTAACGCCGTCAGCATGTGTATGCTGGGCGTCTTTGGGCGGCAAATGAATTGAACTCGGCCATCCAAAACGAGCTGCCCAAATCAGCTGAATCGATCGTAAAAAAGCGCGGCACACGAGATCGCTTGATAAATTAGGTCTCGGTCGAAATACCGGCCGTTAAAATATCCCGGCAGCCGGGCGGGTTCTGTAACAGGGCTCGTCAGGCTCTCCAAGCGCCATCTGGCGGAACGGCGCGCTGTGGCGGCGGCGGAGCGTGCCTCGGGGTGACGTCTGAATCGTCTCCGATGACGCCGCTGCTGATGACGCCGCTGCGGCCGGTTTGCACGGCACTTTCGCCGGCCGCGAATGAATCGGAGGCGGGCGGGCGGGCCCCGCGAGCCGGCGGGCGCCGTGTCCGCCCGAAGGTCGCCCGCCTGGCCGCCGAGAGGCCGCGTCAGGGGCCGCCGACCAGTGCTCCAGCCAGCGCGCGCCGCGCAGGTAACGGCCACCGACGTACCGTGTACCGGCGAGCTCTCAGCCGGCCGCTACGCCGGCACCCGCCTCCCCACCGGTCACCGGGTGAGCGAGCGTCGACGCCGACGACTTGGGCGGCGTCTGTCGGCGCCGACAGGCTGCCCGTCCGGACAGGTGCGCCCGACGATACGATCGGAGCAGGCAGTCCTCGCCAGCCTGCATACTGGCCAGGCCCACTCGCCCGCTGCCGATCGCCTCCGAACAGGTGGGCGGAGCGAGCCGCCGTCTGCCGTTCTGGTCGGCGCGTCTGGCTGCGCTGCGGCCGCGTTGCCCGTTCAGCGGCCGTCGTCGTCGCCACCGAGTCGCCCAGTGAAATCCGAAACGTAAAAATTACTCGTGTTGAGCCCCACTTACTTTCCGTAGCGCGACACCGCCGGCCGCAGCCGGTCGAGGCGCGCTTGAACAATAGCTGCTCGGCGCAGTGGCCTGAGAAGCCTGGCTCATTTGTCGACGGTGTCTCTCTCCGGCGGCAGCGGCGGCAGCAGCAGCGGCGGCAGCGGCGGCCGGGTGGCGTGCTTTCTACCTAACTGGACCGTGTCGCGGCGGCCGCCGCCGGCCGGCAGCGGGCCGGCCTCCTTCGCGGCGGTGGCGGCGGCGGCGGCGCGGCGCCGGCGGCGCAGTGACGCGATGACGGTCGGAGCGCGCGGCTGAGGCGCTACGCGACCCGGTGCCGCTGCGGCGCGCGACATGCTCTCAGTGATGTTGTTCGAGAACGCGCGCTCGTCCATCAAGAACCTCGGCAACACAGCTACTGGCCAATGGCTGGCCAAACGGAAGCTCTTCAAGCTGAACTCGGTAAGTGGCGAGGATGTGAAGACAGCAGCTACAACACCAATCTGACCAGCCAGCCCCAGAAGTGGCTCCAAGATGCATGTGATATCCGTGTTATTTCGCGCTAGACCTTTTCACACTAGACCTAGGTCTTGAACCCACGACTGTAGAAGGACACGTGTCCGCGTTGAACGCACCACAGCCCTCGAGGCCTTCCCCGTCCGACCGACCACTCCCGTCCCTCGGACCTCCCCTGCCGTCTATAGCCACGCCGTCGTGGCTATCCGGTGCCTCCCGCCGGCGGGAATACTGGCGATGGCGTGTCCTCGACACATATCTGGACGGGAAATAGGCACGTTCGCTGTGCGCGCGGCGTCACCAGCGCACGTGCCGGCCGCCGGGCGATGTATGGCGCGTGGGGCGCGTTTCCGGCCGGCTGCCGTCAGTGTGGCATTCCGAGCTGTCTGGTCAGCGGGCACGCTGTCACCACTCACGGCTGCAACGCTGTGCCACAGGTAATCGGCGTGCCGTTTGGTCAGGTGCTGCTGGCTGCAGGTGCCATCATTGGTGAAAAACGGCCGAGAATAATGCGCATCTCAACTGAAACTTTTACTCTCTGGGAAGTGTATTAAATTGTAAGACGGTTGCGGCGAGGTATTAACGGAGCACAGTTTGCTTATACACCTAGTTAAAAGTGTAAACACATGTCTGAGCCCTTAACCCTTATCTAACGGGCTATAGCAAGTACCCACATCACACTACAGGGGGGGGGGGGGGGTCTTCCGTTGCCACGGTCGGGCTAGTAGGAGAACTGGGACTGGGACGGTCCTGGGTCAGTGACCAGCGCCATGGATGTAAACGAAGTGACTGCAATTTAACCTCGGCACACCAGCGCGCACACTCATAAGCAGAAGAGGAAAGCGGGGAATGCGCCCGCCAGTGAGCGCCGATCGCTGCCCGAGCTGCGCGCCGCCGGAGGTTTTATCCCCATCTGTCTTCTACAGCCTTCGTAGATCTTTTCGACGGCCACCGGATATTGGAGGGTGTGCGGTAAAAATTCCAGTAACTAGCACGCTGGCACCGACAATTCGCCCTCAAACGACCACCCTGCGTCGTAAAACTGACCCTTGCGGGCAACAGGGCCGGTACGAAAACCACCTGGATGGCGTCATTTTCGAGCAGTATACCGCTCGCCAGCATACAGCTGAGCGGCGACACCTGTTCTGCAAAGCACCGCCCAGGCGGTATAGACAGACGGAACATGAAATAAGTTGGCGGTCACTTCGTTGCACCGTAAACACCCGTAAAGTTTACGGCAGCCTCTTGATTATGACGGGGTGTTTTCTTACCAGTGCTATAACTATGCAATGCCGACTCGGGGTATGTGGTAGAGGTGGCTCGGATAATTAACCTTGTTAAATGGATGTCCCTTGTAGCGCTCCATTAGCGTGGCCAAATCCGACAGGCGTGACGTGACCCCGTGGCTATTTAATAGAAATGGTTGCCACACTTCCGTCATGAAGAATGCCACATCATGGTGTAACGACTAGGAGGCTTCCTTTTAAAGTACCACTGTAATTACACGCGTCTGACAGATACGGACGCACGGGCATGCCGCTGCTCTCTCTCCCTCTCTCTCTCTCTCTCTCTCTCTCTCTCTCTCTCTCTCTCTCTCTCTCTCTCTCTCTCTCTCTCTCTCTCTCTCTCTCTCTCTCTCTCTCTCTCTCTCTCTCCAACCAACCCCCTCTCTCCCTTTCGCTCTCCCTCTCGCTCACACACAAAACCTTAGATAGGTGACGGCGTACGAGCACGCTGCAACCAGGCAGATTGGCAGACAATCGTCGTCACCGAATTCTATCCATTCGTTTCGATCCGAGCAAAAGCGGAATACCAATGACGCTTGCCAAGGCCAGCGGGCCGAGCCTGACCCGCGCCCCGCCTGATGCAACTGATACGGCCTCTCCAAACATGCTGCGTGCGTCCCGCAGAAGACCGGGCGGCGGCGCGCGTTGGCATGGCGATGGCCCATGAGATTGGTGGCTGCGCTGCCTTGTTGGGGTTTACGTCAGCCCCCTAGTGCGACCTGTGCGTATCTGCGCTGCTGAGCGCGTCGAACAGAAAGTTTTAGGCGCGTATGCAGGATTTTGGTGTGGAGCGAACTTAATCTCGAGGAGGCCTCCGGTACAAGCCCTCGGGGGAATTGCTCCATCGAGCGGCAGATGTAGGCCCTCTGAACGCTGGTCTTACCTTTCCTCGAGGCTTCGTGATGTTGCGTTTGATGTGTCATGGCGAACAATGTGATATTAGAAACTTATCGCATGCCCTCCCCGATGTCGGAGCTGTCTTCAGCTGTGGAGTGAGGGGCACGGACCCGAGCGCCCCCTTCATGTGTGCGCCTCTGGACGACCATGGTGACTGGGGTGAGGCCTCTGTCTCGGGGCCTCAACGTCTCATTGTCGTATGTCATGCCAGACAGCAGCAATGGACGCCTGGTACCTCCCGGGCCGCGGACGACGGCGCTCCCGTCTCGTCCCCGAACGTGGAGGCGAGGCGAGCGGCCGAGCGTACGCCCGTGCGTCATCACTCGAGTCGGACCATTCTCAACCGACTGGAAAGCGCTGAGGCGCGAGCGTCCTCCCGGGAGACGGCGCTGCGTAGGGCGAGCTGCTCCGTTGCCAGCCGGCGGGCCGGCAGCTTACGTCATGATGAGGGCGGCGCCGCTGAAAGGCTGCGCCCTTCGCTGGCGCCGACCGGCCGCGCCTGTTTGCCGGACGTACGGCGGTGCCGGCGGGCCGGACTGGGTATGGGGGCCAGTCCATCTCGAGAGCGCTCGGTAAACGACTGTACGGCCGGAGCCTTCGGTCGCCCACACAGAACGCGTGCCGGAACGTACGTCACGTAGGTCACGCACTCAAGCGGGCGTGGGCCACACGTGGCTCGGGCGGGCGTGGGCCAGCGTCCGTTCGACGCTGGTCAAGCCACATATGCGTAGAAGCTCAGGGAGAGTGGACAGGGAGTCATGGCACATGGGAGAAATTTCGTTAAAGTTTGACGCCAATCCTGCGGTAATGTCTGGAGCGAATCGACTTCAGAATGGACTTGGGATCTCCCATTTCGGGGCAACACCTCGCCCCCGTCACCTCGAGTCATCCCGACGGCGGGGGAGAAGAGGTGTGACAATTGGTCAGCAGCGAAACAGAGAACACGAAAGCGTGGCATGTTGCGTGAGTCCTGATGTTTGCTGGCCGCGGAAGTCGATCGTCATCGATGACGCAGAATCAAGCGGCGGCTGGCAGCAGGTCCAGCTCGCGCGCCCGGCTCTCACCGGATCGCCGAGCGGCGCCGCTCCCCGCCGCCGGCCATGTCGGTCGCGCCTGCGGCGGAGGCGCGGCGCCGCACCAGAACACGGTTCGATCGGATAGTCGTCTGGGGCCAGGTGGTGCCGCTAACGTTCGCGGAAGACGGACGAGTTGTCGAACAAGACCCGGGCAGAGCCGGCCGGCCGCCCCAAGGGACGAGGGTCTCGGTGCACTGGGCGGCCCGGTCGTCTCGAACAGCGGCCGGACGGGACCGTCCCGATGCCAGACGGTCCCAACTTTTGCGTCCACATGGTGTTGGCTTTGTATGGCGCTTGCTGCGGAAATGGAGTGACGAAGGCGCGATGGCAACATCATCCACCGGCTACTGATCGTCACATCTGCGGGCTGTTCTCGGTGCACGCGCACTCCTGCTAGACATCTGACTCAGCGTCCGTTTCGGACCACGTGCACCGCATGCATTTCTAATCGGTGAATGGGCCGGCGTCAGCCCTCTGTTCGCGCATCCCTGGGCGAATTCTCGGCCCGTGACTCACAACGTTCCCGGTCAGGGCGCCGTTTCCTGCCCGAGGGCCGCAGGCACGCCGACCGGCGTCGCCACCCTGTCGACGGGATCAGCCCCAACGACGTCGCCGTGCCTGCGTCGCCATCCTGTCGGCGGGACTAGTCCCAGCGACGTCGCCGTGCCTGCGTCGCCTTCCTGTCGGCGGGATCAGTCCCAGCGCCGTCGCCGTGTCTGCGTCGCCATCGTGTCGGTGAGATCAGTCCCAGCGACGCCGCCGTGTCTGCTCGCCGGACGGCGCGGCTGTTGCCCCGACCGACCGTCGGCAACCGTCACCTCAACATCGCACCGCATCGATCGAGCCGCGTGGTAACGACCGGAAGCGGTCGGAACCGACAGCCCCCTGTCGCGGATCTGGCGCTAAGCCCGGCGCGGCTAAGCAAAAAGCGCCGCGGCGCTGTTGACATAGCTCCGCCGCCTGCAAACCGGCTTCCGGTCCGAGTCGCAACGATGATCGAGCGTCAGCATCGCCAGTCAGCTGTGATTTGTATCTCGGGCTCTTCTCGTCCTTGCTATTTCCGGAGCTCGCAACATGCAGCTCTTCCAGCCAACTTTTTTTATCTGCTCTGGGATGACCCGGCTTATACTGCACGGATGTTATTGGCACTAAATTGGCCACGTCTGTAACGTCGGCCGCTTGGTCGCGGAGTGCTGTCTGTGCTCATCTGTGTCTCGCTGTTGCTTCCGCATGTTTTGGCACCCCCAAGCAATCTGAGGATGTTTTTGCTTGACGAGCTATCTTCGAACGTCAGTTATAGGTCATGAACTTAGCCATCTCTCGAGCCGCCGGTGACAAGCAATCGCCGCAGACGGCCGGAGCTGTGACACATATCAGTGGAGCGCAGTAGAACGCACGGAGCGAGTTTCGAATAGCCTCTTATGTCGGAGATATGTGGCTAATATTCCTTCTACCAGTTCCTCTCATCGTCCGTCGTGTTTTGATATGGCAGCATTACTTGATTATACGTGTCGGGCCCAGTTTCCAATATCCGAGATACAACAAGGACCTAGACCAAATGCAACATGTATTATAACCAGCATTCGCAAAGACTGAAGCCTGCCATGCAACCACATATTCGAAAATCGCGTTCTATGGAGGATATGTTAAAGAGAGTGTTCTATCTTAGCAGCATATTTCAAAAGCAGGGTAGCACTGGGTAGTGCCACTGCAGCACCATTGAAATTTAACAATGAGACAAGCTTGAATTATTTTCGAGCCCAAATTCAACTGCCACCGCTTGGTAACAACACTGCACTTCTTTCTTCGTAGCCCCGGGGCGCATCCCAAGTCCGCGACATCTACAGCTGTCGCGACTACCGTCGTCATGACAACGGATAAATCTGCTGAGGGCCATTGTCAGCTGTTACGGGTCAGAGGTACCGTTTGTGAGCGGTTTTAACGCACACATCGTGGGCCTGGGGGCGTTAAATTGACACCTCTCCTGGTATGAATGACGCCAGCACAAATGCATGTTTGTGGTTGGCACTGCGACAGGCCAGGGCCAGTTACTGAGAAGCGCATTGGTTGAAGTTTGAACCAGCGCGTCACCATAGACTGCTATGTACTATGCGATGCTCCGCTTCCCAAAACCGAAGTGCGCTTTGAAACGAGTTACCGTGCTTAGCGTCACAGGGGAGAAATCAAAGGCATGGTATAACGTTGCGTTGAATTCGCGGCATAAAAGCCCTATGTTTGCATGTCTTTTGATAGTGTTTCCAGCTCCCGTAGCAGCTAGTACACAAGCACTTTGACGAAATAATGTCTGGCAAACATAACAGAATATACATGTTGGAAAAGCGAAGCAAACTAAATGTATGAATTACATTGTGACGAGCAGAGAGTCCAACAAGATTTCTTCCGCAGGAGCGCATCCTTCAAATCGAAATTCTGAGCTGTTCAGACGGATTTCGAGAAATCCGGTATTGCCGATAAGATCGTACGGTTCTGATTTAACAACAAGGGAAAAGCACAACAAGATGGCATGCTCTCTCTAAAGAATGCTCAAAATTCCAAGGCTATTGCTTGGTTAGTAGCAAGCCAGGTTTGATGCGCAGTAAAAGAACACTGGCGGCTGGCAGAGCGTTTGGATGGCTATTATCTGTCCTGCCACCCGCTAATCGCTGTCGGCAGGGCGCCCAGCCGGTCACTTTCAGCCAAGCAGACGCTGGAATCGTCCTTACCGCATCCAGTCTGCTGTATACTTGTCACTAACTTTAAATACACTTAATTATGCGATTTTCTCCCTCTTAAATCATTGATCTTGCTGATCAATGCAACGCGTCCGTCGCGATACCTCTTATTTTGCGCCTTCACCTTGTGATGAGAAGCACGAGCTGAAAATATTGGGCAAAATACTGCGCGTCGTGTACAATGGCGCTGCGACGCTGGGTCATATCGCGTCTTGCCAGCTTCACGCGTGCGCCGTCTCGAAAAACAACAGGACATGACAACAGGATGTATTTCGCGCACGCGGATGTTCCCGCATATTTCACACCACGCAGCCTAAGTCCAGACCCGAGCCCGAGGACCAAGATTGTCATCATAATCCGTCTGATCCATCCGGCGTGCTCAGCGCGCCGCCGTCAGCGGGGGGGGGGGGGGCGGTGGAGGGAAGGGGGGGGGGGAGCTCATCGCGAGCCTCGGCGCCCGGTCCTCGGCGGCCAATCCTCGGGCCGACAGGACCTCAATCATCACCTCATTGCTCCCCGGTGGGCACGCTGGCCGACGGCGGTAGCGCCACACTCAGCGCCCGCCGCTCCGAACCCGTCACCTCTGCGGCGTGCCGAGAGCGGCGGCGCGTGCGGCGCCGGCGCGCCATTGTGTTCCGCCGGTGCGCCGCTTTCCGCGCGCCTGGCCGTGCACGGAGAGCGCGCGACGGACGTGCTGCTGCCTATCGGGCCGCGGCGGCGTCACCGATACGCCGCTATCGCCCTCCCCGCCCCGGCGACTGGCGCCGGCGGTAGCGGGCGTGGCTGCAGCCGGGCTGTTTTGTTTACCGGGGGACACGCGGTGGTTGCGATAGTGGCGCAGCGAGCGGCGCGACTGGCCGTGTGCGTGCTGCGCCGGCGGCGGGAGGGTCTCGTGCGCAGGCTCGCGTTGATCCCCGGCGGTCGGCCCAAGCGGCGCCATCATGAGCTCCCCAGGACGTCCCTCGTTCTATGACGGGTTCGTGGTTCGTCTGCCCTACATGCACGTACAGGTGAGGCGGCGCCACAAGGAGCGTGGCTGCGCCCTTATGTGGCGAGATTGACCGCGAGATGGACTCTTCTGACGCATCATAGAAGATGGGTGGAAGCGAAACCTTCGTATGATGAACGATGCCCTAATTCGTTCATCGACAGAAATCACATTTCCGTAAGATATTACAGACACTTACGGCGTGTCTTGCGTCCACGTACACTCGGAACAGCCATGACCTTCCGTGACCTTCCTTTCTTGTAGCGCGAGAAGCTGCCGGCTGCCAGCTCAGCCGCCTCGAGGCATTCCCCCGCGGTCAGCCGCCCTAATCGTGACGTCACGCGCCGGCTGGTCCGCCGCCGAGCCGGCCAGATTCGGGTCATTAGTCCATTGTTGGGCCTCACCCCGCCGACACGCAGCGCGCGATCGCTCCGCCGATAGCCGGTTTCGGCGACGTGCCCGCGCGCCTGGCGGGGTGCCGCCAGGGAGCGGGCGGCGGCGGCCGGCGCCGGCGGCCAGCCGACGGTGAGCTCACCGCCAGACGGGCGGACGGGCAGCGCCGCCGCCGCTGACGAAACCCGGCAGACCTGCCGGCGCACGACCTTGTTTTCGGTGCACTCCTCGTCGAACGACGGCCGCGCGGCGCCTGCCCGGGCGGACGGCGGATCTCCGGAGCCGTCCCGCGGCGCCGGCCCACGGCGGATTTCCCGCGGCGCAAACACGGCCGCCTGACCTGTTTACCCCAAACAAGGCCGGCCACCGGCATCGATCTTGGTTACAACGGCGGCGAGGCGCCATAGGTATCCGGTTCCGTCGGCGGGGTGTCGGTTCGGACCGCTGCAGGGCTCGAGCAGCACTAGCGGCGTTGGACGGTCGCGAGGGTCGGTGTCGCCGCTATGCCGCGGGAGGCTTCATCCATGCAAGGAAGTTTGGGTGGTTTGCGCTGTCGCCGTCGTGCGGAACGGCAGTAGCGCCGTAACGCAGCTGCTGGGCACATTCCTGGCACATTTCCGTGTGAAATCCTCAAGACGCTGTCGGGTTTCGACACTTAACAGCATGTGCCACAGCACTAACTGCGTTTGCAGGAGATGGTTTTACGCAAGGTTCTTCCGGTTTGACCACGGAAACTTAAAGTTTCACTGACGAGGCAGGACATGATGATGTTTTAGTACAGTTCCGTGGAGCGGCATCTAGCCTCAGCGTAGCTCCCTCGCCGCGCCCGTACGCGATCTGCGGTTCGCTGCTGCTATAGGCGACCTCGCGGCACAAACACCAAGCTCTATCGACCACCCCCTTCAGGACAGCCGGAAGTACGCGTTACCTTAGCGATTCTGTGTTGTCATTAGCGATACGAGTGAACATACTATGTTCGAAACCACCCCGGTTTCAAATGAATGTGATGGTTTCAAATGAAGGTGATATTCGCTAGCTAATAGCTAATAGCTGTGATATTCGCCAAGTGCGCGGCGGAACTCGCCTTGCAGGGTGCCAGTTGGGAGAAATCTGATCACTAATGTTTTCTCCTCATTGGAGTTTTACGTCAACGCAGCAAGAGGCTATATGGCTATCGCTATATGGTTTTGAGACTATGTGGCGCCGCTTGGTTCTCACTCTATCAGGAAGGGCGGACATCGTGGGAATCGAACCTCGTACCTCTGGTTTTCCGGACGCGCAGTTTACCTCTGTACTGTTGGAATCACTAACGATTATCGCTTCGCACAAGCAATGACCTGTTCAAATCTGTTAGCTACTCGCTGAACGGCATAATTATTTGACACCAATGATCTGTCCACAGTATTTGTCGTTCGCTTAGCTTCAGAGCTAAAGCAGAAGAACTAGAAAACTGCAACATTGAGTGACATTGTAAAGACCCCTTCTCAGATGCACTATGAAAAGTATGACACTGATTTTCTAGAGACTGCATGTAATAACCTTTAGAACAAGCCAACTTTTGTAGTGCTTTAGCACTTGTATGCCATCTGTTGTTGCCACTTAATGTGCCGACATTGGCTGCTACCGCGAAGTCAATGTTGGCACTTCGATAGCCGAATCAAGTTATGACAGCTGTCCGAATTTGTCACAAATCAAACAACCGGCTTCTGCCCGGATTGCAAGGTCGGCTGGACATTTGCCAGCCGCAAAATGGCTGTTCGAGCGCCGTGCACAGAGAGCAGGGGACGCTCCCATGCCAAAACAATGAGGGGATCGCTAAGAGCGACCTCCGCCCAAGCGGCCGGCGTCAGCAGTCGGCACGCAGCTCGGCCGTCTGCTCAGGACCCGCCGGTGGATGTCCGGCGCCTCGTTAGCATACAGTCCGGCACGCGACCTCGTCCGCCCCTGTTTGTCGGCGGGACACGGCTGGCAGCGCCGGAACAGTGGCGCACGCCGGCAGACGACACCGGCGCGGCGCAGATAGCGCGCTCAAGGCCGGCCGCCGCGCCGCCGCGCCGCCGCCGCACCAGTACGCCACGCGACCCCGCTGCTTGGAATGCGACGCCACCGGTCGGACCGCTTTCGGTGGCAGCGGGCGGCGCGCGCGCCCTGACCGCAGGCCGGGCAGCCGCGGCGTGCGGCGGCCGGGACCGCCCACCGCCGCCGCCGGACGTAATTGGAGCCGGCCCGAGGACCTCAGCCATTCAGGCGAGCTGCTGCTGCACTGCCCCGGGGGACGCGCGCGGAAGCGGCTGTCGCTGTCGACAGCCAGCTACCGGCGGACTTGGCTGGCGGTGTCTGAGCGCTCCCGGCGGAGAAAATACAGCTGGTCAGCCCGCAGAAGCCGGGGCGGAGCGCGAGGGGAGCGGGGTTTGCTTAGCAGGCCTCTAATGGACTCGCGTTGGAAGGATTCGTCGGTGCCGCTTGTCAGCATTGCGGCACCCGTTTTAACCGAATTTGTGTTGTGCACGACGTCGAATGGCAAAAGCGCACACACCCAGCCCTTGTTAATGCCCGCCATATCTCTGGATGCTGTCACTATGTTCAATATCATTGAAATGGCCTACCATTCTGACTTCGACTGAAGCACGGAGTCACACACAGGTGCCACAGGCACAGCCATGCCTGTACCTTCTTGTATAAAGCCAACAGAGAGCCGACTATCGAGATTGGCGGCCATGTCAGCGGTTTCAAGCTCTGTTTGCGATTGATCGTCAGTTGCTTGCATTGTTGTGAAGGGTTTAACTCGGTCTGATTGGTTCTCATTTTACCAGGGGTGGAGGCGTAGGGGATTTTCTATGGTTGTACGGGTGTGGAGACGTTACCATGTGAAATCACATACTAGCCCTTTGGGCCGTTGGAACGTGCCCCCCCCCCCCCCCCCCCCCCCCAGCGTCCGCTCTCATCTAATGTACTACTTGCATTCTCCTTAAGAAATGTGTTGACCTCAAAAGTCAGGACATATGCACGGAAATTAATAGATCAATAGCATGTGATGTTGTGTACGCCACACAAAAACTTTTTGCGCGCCTGCAGTGTGCTGAACGCGTTTTCGGCGAAAGCGTTTTAGTTGTACCCCACTCCATCAACCAACCCCCTTAACAAAATCCCCCATACGCCCCTCCACACCATCGTCCCTCTTAGTCGTCGGGTCTGCTCTCGAGTTCCCGACGTCTCTTTGCACTTGTAACCCCTGACGTAGTGCATATTGCCGGCGCTGAAGTATCATTACCGGCGCGCCGTGCCGTGCCGGCTGCCTGCTCCTAGCCACTGCCGAAGCCGGCACTATGTGCGACGCGCGGGATGACACCTGACGCTGCAGGTCCGCGGTGAAGACTCGCCACAGCGCGAACGTGTCGTCGTGCGCGCCTGTCGCATGGCGTGAGGAGCTGCCGAACGCGGTCACCTGCTGGCCGTTTTGAGGACGTTCCTCGGTGCGGGCCGACAGCCCCGCGGAGACCTGCCGCAATAGAGAAGTGTCGCAGTGTGGAACCTGTCCCGCTCTGGGGACCTGCCACAATAGAGACCTGTCGCAGTGTGGAACCTGTCCCGCTCTGGGGACCTGCCACAATAGAGACCTGTCGCAGTGTGGAACCTGTCCCGCTCTGGGGACCTGCCACAATAGAGACCTGTCGCAGTGTGGAACCTGTCCCGCTCTGGGGACCTGCCACAATAGAGACCTGTCGCAGTGTGGAACCTGTCCCGCTCTGGGGACCTGCCACAATAGAGACCTGTCGCAGTGTGGAACCTGTCCCTCTCTGGGGACCTGCCACAATAGAGACCTGTCGCAGTGTGGAACCTGTCCCTCTCTGGGACCTGCCACAAGAGAGACCTGTCGCAGTGTGGAACCTGTCCCGCTCTGGGGACCTGCCACAATAGAGACCTGTCGCAGCGTGGAACCTGTCCCTCTCTGGGGACCTGCCACAATAGAGACCTGTCGCAGCGTGGAACCTGTCCCTCTCTGGGGACCTGCCACAATAGAGACCTGTCGCAGTGTGGAACCTGTCCCGCTCTGGGGACCTGCCACAATAGAGACCTGTCGCAGTGTGGAACCTGTCCCTCTCTGGGGACCTGCCGCAATGCCGACCCGTGGAAGCTCTAGCCACGGTGTGACGACTTGATGATCGCAACGAGGCAGACCTGTCGAGGCTGTGATGACGTCAGCCGTCTGGGGCAGACAGCAGCGCCCCGGCGGCCATGCGGCGCTCGCCGCGCGTCAAGTTTCGGCCGGGGTCGTGTTCGGCCGGGTGTGTTCTGCCGGGTGTGTTCGGCCGGGGTCGTGTTCGGCCGGGTGTGTTCGGCCGGTTGTGTTCGGCCGAGGTCGTGTTCGGCCCGCCGTACACCGGCCTGTCGTCTGTGGTGGGATCCCGCCGCCCGCTTGCCCCGGGGTCGCCGGGCCTATGGAGGGGTCGTGTAGGCGAGGCGGGGTCACGGGGTCCTCCCGCGGGGTCGTGCTGCCCTGGACGGGTGGCCTCAGATGCCCCCGGACGGCGTGGGAAGGTCGTGGGTGTATTTCGGGGGGTTTGCGAGGTCAGGACACGTGCCGGTGCGGTAAGTGGCGGACGGCTGGGTCATGGTAGCCATGTTCGCGTTCCGTTTGGTCCGGCTGACGCATACGTGACAGGTGCCGCTGGTCCGCCGGAGCATGCCGACAGGGCCCTCGGAGCACGATGAACGCTCGGAAACCTACCGACCGGCTGCTGTCACAACATAGCTCAACGATTCCATGTTGAGTGTTGTCCTCTGCTGGCTTTTGGCCGGTGCTCGTCCATGGATGGGTGTTGCCATGCTCACTGTTGCGGGTCAACCTTACTCTCCCCGTTTGTTTATTTTCGACAGAAGCTGATTGTACATCACGATCGTGGCGTATGAAGAGCTCACCTCAAGCCTGGCCGTAGCGCCGTTAAAAATTTGGGATGCCCCACCTCGGACCCATCTGACTTTTTCTGCGCCTGACGAAGCTTTGTCGCGGTGACCATCGGAAGCGTCGCTCCGCCTTCCGACGCTCGACACCGGCCGGACGAGCTCTTCGCTCCGGTCTGTCGCGTCAGGTCTCGAGATTGCCGTTGCAGCTGTCTAGATAGAGCACCGCCTCTCGCTTGCCGAGTCGGCATGTGGCAAGTCAGTAGTGCGGTTAATTTTAGATATCCGGTTCTTAAACCCGTCATACTGCATCATTTTCCTCGTCTTTTTCATGATGCATAGGTGCATGCATTACTTGCTGATGCAGAGCACTGGGAACAGAGTTCTCGCTAGGCAATGATGCCGTTGGCGAATTCATGAGTCCCCCTGAAGCGGCCCGCCTCACTCCCAGCAAGTTGTCCTCATAGCCCGGCCTCACATGGCATCGGATTCGAATGAGTGCCAAGGCGCCTTCCTGGACCAGCGATCAGCATTACCGGGCGACGCCGCCCCTGTTGAGCCTCGCAGCCTCTCTTGAGCCGCGGTCGGGCCTCGCTAGTTCGGCGGCCGGTGCCCCGGGCGGTGGTGACGCCGATTGGTCGCCGCGGACGGGGCGACACGCGCCGCCGCCGCCGCCGCCGAGCGCGACGCTGCGCTTCAAACAGGTCCTCCAGAACTGGGTCAGCGCAGCCGCGTGCCCAGCCTGCGTTTCCGGCGATTAGGTATGGGGAGCAGGTCTCCGCGCAGGGCGAGAAACCGCCGACGTAAGTAAGAGGCCTGCGCCGAAAATGGCGCTGGCGCCGATGACGGATTGTTCTACAAGGCCTCGCCATTACAGTAAAAACCAAACTCGCCGAGGTTGCGAAGTGTCGCTAATAAGTCGACCCGTGACGTCATGAGAGGTGATCGGCGAGCTGAGTGTGCTGTTTGGGACAGGTTTGTGAGAACGGGTGGGTGGCGGCCACTCGAAGCGGTCTCCACTGAAAAGTGGGCTCGTTCGCTGCCTTTGATGGCCACCACGGAGAGGTACCTCGAGGCTTCGCTCGCACGAGTGTTGGAACAGGCGACCGAAAATCCTCGGGCCGACGATGCTTCTATTTACCAACGGACCCAAGACAAAGAAAACCGGCCGCAGATAAACAGGCTGATGACGTGGACGGGCCAGGCCCGGCCGGGCCCGGTAGCCGGCGCCAGGAGGCGCGGTACGCGACCTTGTGCCCGTCAGTGGAGGCCTTCGGCGCGCCGACCGGCAGGCTAGGCCGCCGTCGCCGCAGCCGACGAGCCGCCGGAGCGCGCGGCCCGCGGGCCACAGGGGTCAGAGGTCAGCGCCGCCGGCGGTGACGGAGGAGCCCCGCGGGGCAGCTGCGTTCGATACGGCGCTCCGCCATGTTGCTCTGGCGGCGCACCTTGAGTGACGCGGGCTCGGCTGGCTTCGGCCCCACTTGGATGGGCACATTTTGTTTGCTTACACGTTCGGTAGGCGCGCTTCGGTTCACTAAGGTTTGGTTAGGCTGGCTGGGCGCGTGCTTAGTGTTCGTTAGCTAGGTTCAGCCTACTTAGGCCTGGTTCACGGACTGGGTTATACTTGGCTTCGTTAGAGTGAGCTCGGCTTATATTTGGGCTCCGTTAGATTGAACTCGACTTGTAGTTAGGCTTCGTCGGATAGATCCCAACTTCCTTAGGCTTGCTTAGGCTGGGCTCAGGTTACATGGGCTTGGTTAGACTGGGCTTGGCCTGGCTCGCTTCGGCTCGATAAGGCTGGGCTTGGCGAATTCAGCGTCTCGGTTGTGCTCGGTTCGGTTGCGCTCGGCGGCGCCGGCGTGCGCCCCGTTCGCGGCTGTCGGCGGACCTGGAGAAATAGGCGGCCCGTCACCTAAATCGCGAGCCGGTGATGGAGCGGCCGCCGCCAGGGGGTGGAAGCTCGGACCTGCGGTGGCCGGCGTAGGATGCGACCGCCGGGCGGTCCGCAGCTGGGCGGTCCGCGCGTGTCTCGGAGAGAGCCGGCAGCTCGGAGCGTGTCTCGTGGAGAGCCGACAGCTCGGGGCGCCGGGGAATCGCTCGTCCGTGCCACGCTAGACCGTTTTCCGGAAGGAACAGTTGAAGGGAGCATGGTCTTAAGCTCCACGATTTTCTGTCTCCAAGGTAGCGCAGGTATTTGGGGTCCACTTGTGAGATTCAGGATAATTTGCTTGCTTTGTTTTGTTTGGGTGACCCAGGATCATAAGTAATCCTCACCGAGTGCAGCTTGCGGCGTGGGTGTTTACTTCGCGTCCAAGTTGTCCAAACCACGGAACGACAGCCCGGACTATCAGGCATACAGTTCTACGGGCAAGAGTCGCGCATTGCAATCCCGTGGTACGGCTGCCTGTAGGAAAACCTTCCAGTTTTCATCAAGGAAACGCAATGTTTCAGGTCGGGATCAAGCACGCGATGGTGGTCTGCTCCGATCCATAATATGTCATTTACTGAGTCTTACATTTTGATGAGATCAGTCTGCTGGTTACTAAATCATTGACAACTTTGCTGTAGTGAGCAGCGTGCAAGTTTTTGTAGGATTTTGCAGCTTATGAATATAAATAAGTGTGTGTTTTAGGAAATCCATGCATCGTGATCACGTAGTGAGGAATTTCGCAACTACATGCTGATAACATTTTCTTCCTTGGAAATATTATATAACTGACTTTAGATATTTTCATTTTGCAGTTTCAGAGTTTTTCCTGCGAAAGGAGCTTTCATTATGCATTGGGTTTCAATGCTAGAGGATGTTAGTTGAGGTTTGACTCCAAGACCTGGAGTGTTGGAGCATCAAGGTATCCGATATTCTGCAGTATTAACCAGAGATGATAAACGTGCCTGTTAGGTTGAGCGGCTTTCCCCCACATTCTCTCCTCCCGAACTTTTTGCAAAATCAAGCAATAGATATCCTGTCAGGCTGCATCATCTCGACCGCGGTCCCGCGATGTACTCACCACTCTGGTGCCATTATCTTTCAGCGTTGTTTTCTCTCATCTCCGAGAGCACCGGGAAAAAAGGCGAACGCAGGCATCGCTCTAAACGCGCCGGGCACATCCTCACCCACGCGCTGCTAACATCAGCCCTACCACCGGCTTCTACGCGTTACCACATCCTCGAGTCGCGAGTCGCGGACCGCGCTCCTGGTGCGGCGGTCCGCCCCCGCCCCTCCCCTCCCACGCACCAGCGCTGGGGGCGCCCGTGCGCCGCCGCTGCGCCGACCGTCGGCGGCGTCGGCGGCGACGGCCGCCGCCGCCCGCCCAGTGAGGCGCTGCAGGTGACCTGTTGCCGGACGGGGCGCCGCCCGCTCCGGCGCTGGGACGCCGCCTGCCATGGACACCCTCTACATCGACGCGGTGAGGCGTCCGTGCCGGTCGGGGGCGCGCCCTCCACACGACGAAGGCGTGGGACGCCGCTGACTGGCCGCGGGTGGGGCTCGCGCCGGTCGAAGGCTTCTCTGCGGAGTAGCTAAGCTGGACGGGTCGGGAGAGCAACTGGTGTTTATGAGGGCTGGAATCACAAGCGCTCTCAAGTGGGTATTTTGACGTCAATTATCTAAATGTTCGGCATTTTGCAAGAAGTAAGGTAACATCTCGGTCATGTACACTGCTTAAGATCATCTAGCATATGGGCGCGCAGGCACGTAATGGCCTTTCGGGGCACGTGCTTTTCCCTTATGTTACTTATGGGATGTATGAATGTGGGTGTAAATTCTCAATTTCGGGCTGATTCAAAGCACGCAAGTAAATTAAAGCGAAATTAAAACAGGCGATGTCGTTGTACGCCGTGTATGAAATTTCGGTCGCATGCAGCGTACTACCATGGGTTTTTGGAGAACATTTTTAGTTCCCCGCCCCCTCCCACTACCATTACGGATTCCTTCGTACGTCCCGGTATAGATTTCATGCATTCTACCAGCCTTAAATAAACGTCAATTTTTATACAACTCTTGAGTTTCTGGGTGTTAGGCGTTAGCTTTTGTTGATGCGTTTGTGGCTATGGGTCTTAGAAGTGTTTTAATTGCTGATGCGTTTTAAACACATTCAAGACGTAAAGGCATCATAACGACACCGTTGCTTTCCTCTGTCCTGTAGGGTTATCTGCCTTCAACGCACTTAACGATGCGATAGGTACAGTTTCGCACGTTTGGCAACTTACCTGCTGAGAAAAAAATCGAAACTTATCTCAATTTTCCCAACGATGTCATGTGATGATATATATATATATATATATATATATATATATATATATATATAATATACGTGTATGCATACCTATTATCAATTCTTGTATCCAATGCACCGTTTCAAGATATTCAAAAGGATCACTTCTTTGAAAAGATGCTTAGCTGTATTCCGAGCATCTTTAGCTGTACATCATCTAGCTATATCTCGAGCATATATATATATAGCTTTTGTTGATTGGATTTTAGTAGTGTTTTAATTGCTGATGCGTTTTAAACACCTTCAAGCCGTAAAGGCATCATAACGATACCATTGCTTGCTTCTGTTCTATAGACTTATTTGCCTTCAACGCACTTAACGATGCGATAGATACAGTTTCGCACGTTTGGCAACTTACCTCCTTGGAAAAAAATCGAAACTTATCCAAATTTTCCCAAAGATGTTATGTGATGATAATATATATACATATACATATATATATATATATATATATATATATATATATATATATATCATACACATGTGTACATACCTATTATCAAATTCTGTACCTAATGCACCGTTTCAAGCCATTCAAAAGCATCACTTCTTTGAAAAGATGCTTACCTGTATTCCGAACATCTGTGCGGGTGTCATGAAGCTGCTGACCTCCCAGCACACACAAACCCCTTTTCGTGTAATGAGGAGGCTCTGAGCAGAGTACAGACACTTCCAACTTTATTGCTCTTCTCAACATACGATTCCTGTCAGTTTCGTGGACCAATTTTCCAATTCGCACCTATAGGATAGCGCTGCCGCTAGTAGCGTCTCCCCCCATCCGGCCTGCCACTGCATGGCTCCATCTCCATCCCTCTGGCTGGTCATTACGGCTGCGCTGGGCCCCATTACCATAACGCCATTACGGGGCGGACGCGGCCGCGACGGCGTACACGGCGCGATGAGATTGTCAATGACTAGCGGCTGGTCCGGCGGAACACGCGCCCAGCAGCGGCCGGGCCCACGCCGCCATCCTCGCGCGCCTGCTGCAACGGAACAGCAGCCATGGGCCCGAGCAGAGGGAACGGCGAAGACGTTGGTGGATGAACGGGTTCAGTAACGGGCGGTGTAAATCGATAGGCGCCTCCAATGATTTTCCAGAAAGTCGTGATATCGTTAGCTGGGGCTATTTGACATGCCGAAATCGTTTCATGGGATCAAACCATGCATTGGATTCCTGGCGTCAGTAAAAGTAAGCTGCGCTTTTCGCTGGTATTTCACCACTGCGATCGTCAAGGGTCTCTTCTAGGGTGTGATCGTCCTCTTGCGAAATTGTAGCAGTTTGACGGACGTACCGAGCTTTTTAGTGAAAGTGCAAGTTTTGAACATTGCTTGGAAAGCCGTCTACGTGGTGAAAGCCCTACGAACCTTCAGGAAACACAGTTGAGTGCTATGTATATTTAGTGAAACATACGTTATGATTGCATGTTGCTATTTTTAAGGCACTGTGTAGCTCTTGTCTTAATTGTTATTTATGCGGACGAAAACCAGCGACGACAAAAATCTCTTGACAACCCCGAAAGTAGGATTCAAAATGAGTCACGTCATGTAATCTTATGTTTTTTTTTTAAATGGTTGGTTGCTGTTTTTCGGCCAACAAAGCTTCCATATTCGTGAATAGCACTGTGATCGGCTCACCGAAAACTTATAAATGCAAATGTAATGTTATGGTTGGATTTATCAACAGTTGATTTTTCCTTACATGCAAATTGACGGGTAAATATGTGCAAGATTTGGTCGTGCCATTTCATGACGCTTCATTTATTTATGTCAAGCATTTTTCGGTTCTGAGAAATCGAGGCACCCCAGTATGCTAACGCGGAGCCTCGTCATTGGGAGGGTCAATAATCTGGTAATCCTTTATCACCCGGGGACCCTTCGACTCCTCCTGATTCTTGATTGTCCTGGAGGCCGAACACTGTAGGACTTGTTCTGACTGATTCGGGACCTCCAGTGTCTTGATTGTCCTGGAGGCCCAACACTGTAGGGCTTGTGACTAATTCGGGACCGCCAATGTCGTGCGGCTGCCGTCTCTCGGCGTCCGTTATTGTAACAAGGCCAAAGATGCGAAACGGGCAGGACGGAAAACGTGCATGGCAAATCTCTGAAACGTTTAGGGGATGAATTCTCCAACAGATTTGACCTTCGTGAGACATAGAGACGAGATCCTTCGTGAGAACATCGGTATCATGTCAAATTATCGCGGTCCCTGAACTAATCTGGTATGACGACCCCCAAGTGCTTGCAAAACGAAAGTACCATAGCATATACCAAGGCATGCTTAACCAATCATAAAATATTATTGCAGCGGGTACCTTAATTTGATCACATTATCACATGATCATTCTGGCATGAAAATTAATACATTTTTGTAATCTTGAAATCAGATGTTACAAGATCGTGTCAAATGAACCATTCGGCGGCATTTGAAACGACACACAGCTAATAAAATATGTGATGCGCAAACTACCACGTCATTTTTAACGCAGGAGCGTGGAGTGGAACATATGTGTATATCGAACTACGGGTTATACATGCGATGCGTGATGTAACTTTGACACGGAAGACTCGCTGTCCGCAGTCACCACGTCATCAGCGAGCATCCACACGTCAGCCTATCGTCCATGTCCATGGAGATCACCCTGTCCCATTCCCCGGGCATTTGCCTGCAAGCGCTCTTATTTGTTCTCATAATCTTGAGACAAGCCAGTACACAGCAGCGCAAGCCCCTCGTGATGGCTGACTGCCCGTCGCGCCGGTGACCGCAGCTGCCCGGACACAGCCGCGGGGTGGGGCCCAGCCGGCCGGCCGGACACAGCCGGGGCCCGCCGTGACCCGCCTGACCTCCAAGCGTTCCCGAAACGGACGCCTTATTGATGCCGACACATGACGCTGGAGTGACCTGAATTAATAAGCCGATCGTCCGGTGCGGAAAGCATACAGCCGAGCCCGAGCGGCCTCAATGATTCATTCGAGAGGTGCGCGGAAACGAGCTAATTGACTGGGGGGAATACACAACTAGACCTGTTGGCTTAATTGTATGTCAGCACACATCAACGGTAGTTCTTGGATGTTGATTCGTGCTGGATATTTTATGAGTCACCGAAACTGCTTGCCCCAAAAGACATGCCATTTTCAGCAGACTCGTGATAATTCATCCTACACTGTATGATGCAGTCGATAACGAAAGCGTTGCATGTAAAAGTACTTTAGTATTCGTGTACGCATGCTTCTTTACCAGTCCGAAAATTGCTAACATTCTGAGAAGCAGTGTTGTTGTGCATGTTTTTATCGCAATAAGTAGTCGCGTACGGATGTCTTGCTATCTGCCAGAAGCAATCAAGATTCTGAGGAGCAGCGTGCCAATCAGATAGCTCTTACGTTCTATGAGCCACAAAGAGAACGAAATCTTACGCTGGATCAATCAAACGTTGGCTGCGCTACTCCGGCATCTGCAGCATTAACTCCTGCACGTGGCCAGCCCGATGTTGGGTCCGCTGGTGGTTTTCAGAGTGACTGTGCATCCCGCTTGGCTGCCAGGTCTCGTCCTCAGCGACCCTGAGAAACCGCACAGCACTTCAGGTCAAAGGACGCCACCCTGGCGTCGTGCTTTCATCTCTCTCTTGTTCAGTGGCAGCCGTTTCGCGCGGCACCCCGCTGCATGAAAACGTCTCCCAAGTTACTTCTTATTTCCCAGCGCGCTGGTCGCGAAACGCAACGGATTCTTCGGAGCGTTCGGCATCATTTGCGTGAGAACCGAAGACGCAAATTGGGCCAATTGGAGGTGCCCGCAGGAATCTGGCGAGCGAAATGCGAGCGGGCCAGCTCGCTGTGATTGGCCGCCGGCGGTGCGCCGTGCTCGCCGCCGCCCGCCACGCGCCGCCGTCTTACGCGCAGCTGCTCGGAACGGAACGCGTCAGAAATAAACGCACGCCTGATGGATCACCTCCGAAACATGCGCGGTTCTGTGTCGGGCCGTCTGCGCTGTTCGCATCCGTCAATTTCTGGGTAGACGATTGGCGCGGCTCGTGTCTACATCCGACAAGGCCCAGCTGCGCACAATGCATTGGTGTCCTGTGCTTGAATAGCGTCAGCGGATGCTACCGTTGTAAAATGATTCACTCAATACACACTGCTGCCCGGTTTGAAGATGTCGCGGAAAGGGCTGCCAAGACTTCCACTGTCATGCCATGACAGCGATCCGCCGTTGTTTAGAGTGTTTTAAGGATGGCCATCACATAATAGTTATGTCATCGTGTGGATTGTCAAGTTATGTTGTCAGTCGCATTAACAGTCGCTGACAGGCGCACAGAAGCAGCCTCACACGCGATCCGTGTCCGACTGGTGACCCGCGCCTGACCGGTGACCCGTGCTTGACCGGTGACCTCTGCTGCTTCGCAGACGCCCGGCAGCGCCGAGGACCTCGCGGCCGTGATGGAGGCAGCCGGCGTGACGCCGCCCGGCCGCGGCCACCAGCGCAACCACAGCGCCACCAGCCTCGGCATCAGCAGCAACCACAGGTGGGGGCACGCCGCCGCCGCCGCTGGCTCGAACCGGCGCGACGTGAGCGGGAGAGAGCGGCGCAAACGGTGGACGCGTGGACGGATTGGGAGCAGCGGATGCTGGGCTGACGTTTGCTGTGGAGATCCTACACTAATGACCTGGTTCGTGTTGGAGCCCTCCCAGTCATGCATCTTTAGCGTAGGTACATGGTAAAGTGAGTGGATACACTTTAAGCATTGACGTGAATGATGGAAACTTCGCTGCGAATGCGCACGTCTTCACCACTGGTCTATAGTGAATCGCCTTTGCCAACTGTTGGAGACAGCAGCAGGGGCGCGGCAGCAGCCGAAGGGGGGGGGGGACAGAGGGGGCAGTTGCCCCCCCCCCCTGCCTGCCGGCTGGGGGCAAGAGTATTTTTTGCCCCCTAAAATTTTCGGGTGGACCGTTTTCAAAATTAATGGCATTGCAGCTATCCATAGATTACCAAAAGTCAGGTCATCAGATAAATGAGGCCCATAACTGTGCTAGAGAAAAACAAATCGGGATCAGGAGACCCTCTTCTACATCAAGAGCCCCATTTCTGGAGTAGGGGGGGGGGGGCGCTTTTCATGCATCATATGACCGCGGTTCCGGCCCAGGATGTCCTGTTTTGGGGTAACGAGGCCCCACGACTAAATTTGGAGGCCATTTCGCGGATCGGAAGCATCCTGTTCTGGATTAAGAGGTTCGTCCACGGATCAGGAGGCCCTTTTTAGGAACAGAGGATCCTCAGAGAGGCAAGTGAGACTGCGGAATAATCAGAGGGCTCCAGTCAGGGCACTTGTTTTGATTTATAAGGAGGCACACGCCTTCGATGCCCCCCCCCCCCCTACATACGACACGACCTGGGAGGCCCTCCTGCGAGGAAGCCCCAATTTGTACAGGGGTCCTCCTGGAAAATCCAGCGCCCCCCCCCCCACGCACTCAAAATTCGTGGCGTCACCCCTGGATATCAGTACGCGCGGAAATTAACTCCAGAAATTAAGTATAGGTTCTTATTTCGCGAACCCACCCTCACCCCGCAGATTTCCACCGACATGACACGGACTTCTGGCAATACGGCATGCCTGCCGCCATCACCCACATCACCCGACATTACTGTCTTGGCAACCGGCTGTCGCATGTTTTATACGCGCTTGCGGGACACCAGCCCTCGCCGCCAGCCGTCGGCCTTGACATGCCGCCACTGATTGGTGCCGGCGGCGCGTGCACAGCCCACTGTTCTGCTTCCGGGCGCCTCCGCTTCCGGAGAGCCCGCGCTTCCGATGTGCCGGTGCGATGATAATGGTTGGCCAGGACTTCCCGTTCACGCCGCGCGCGTCGTTCCGGCGCACCGCCCCAGCTCTGTGCCAAGCTTCCGGCGCGCGCGTGCGCTGCTGCCAGCGGTGCCTCGTCGGCGCCTTTCTTTCAGCCGGCTCTGGCTCGGTCTTGAGGTGGTCAATCACCGAGTCTGCCGAACTGAAAGCCGGTTTGATAAGTCTGCGCCGCTCTATTCGCTGGGCTGGAGAGAAGAACAGAAGGATCTCTACGGGGGCTGTTTCTGGGCAGTTTCTGGCATTATGGTTGCGATGGGATTGGATGGCGGCATGATATTGCACACGAACCACACTGGTGATTGCTTCACGGGCCACGTGGCGCCTGCCGACCCGGCGACTTCCCTTGTCGTGGCACGGCGATAATTTCCTTTACGTGTTAGTGGTAACAAATTCCTCGCGTAACAAGTATTCGCTGCGCGATAGCCAGCAGCTGGAGGGAAACAAAATGAATTAACGAAAGGGCAGCCTAATTTGTGTTAGTATGTTACGTGATGTACTGCAATTTGATCCGACGACCGCGGAAGGCACGTTGTTGACTGGTTGCCGTATAAACGTTAACGTGCGCTCGGGTGGGAGTCAGTTTGCTTCCTTCCCAAAGTTTTTTTCAGGCTAATTTCCGAACAAGGCGGCGTAGCAGCGCTAAACTTTACATAGTATGAGTAGCAGTTGAATAACGGATCCTTTGGTTTAAAAATTGATGTACCTTGAAAGGTCGTTTACCTATGGCGGGTCAAAATGTGGACGCGGCTGTTCGCAAAGGTCATTTTTAGGGAATCGTTCAAGGTGATGCGACAACGAAGTATTAGACGAAACCACGCATGACTGAGAGGGTTTTGAGGCAATAAACCACTTAAAACAAGAATTACAACAAATTCCAGTGATCTGGGCTCAGGTATGAAGGTCAGACCTAGGTCGAAGCCAATTTCCTTTTTCACTCGGTAGCTTGCTGCATGGGTGGTTTCTGGTCCACATTTAGAATTCGTTAATGACAGTGGCCGCAACAGACATGCCCCATGGGTTTTTTAAAGGTCAGAGTAGGTAACTGACGTAAACTGAGCCAGATTAACATTTTCTTTTAGGAGCATACCGCCTAGTGCAATCCCTGACGCTTATTTGGATGACAAAAATAGGAGGAATCTGATAGGTTGTGGGCACATTGACCTTTAGGTAAAAAAATGTCACTGGTCTTACATGGGCATCGTTGACCTTTTACCTGTAACAGGTGTCTAGACTCACGACGGTTGCGTGAGGGGTAGGGGGCACTTTGGATACCAATCTGGAATTCTTACCAACCCAATCTGGACAGAGGCACAATTGGGGTAAGGAGCATGTATTAGCAAGAGACAGAGGCACAGTTACGGTTAGGAATGACGAGCGAGGCGAGTTAGGGTTAGGAACATGTATTGGCAACTGTATTGGCAACAGACAGAGGCACGGTTAGGGTTAGGAACATGTATTGGCAACAGACCGAGGCGCACGGTTATGGTTAGGGATGATAAGCGAGGCGAGCGCCTACATCAACGTACATTACACTTGGTGGAAACCCAAAGGCATCGCGTGCAAATCGCATCAAGGATACTTTCTCCTCTCCAGAAAGTGCAGCATGCGATCTTTTCCTTTGCACTTCTAAGCTTTTTTTCTTACGTAACCAGTGTAGTGTTTCCTCAAGGATCTGGCCCTCTGCTTCTTCCCTCTCCCCCCTCCGCTAGCTGCCGTAGACAACAGGGCGTGCGTAGTAAACCACGTGCACTGGTGAAAAAGCTTACTTTGACCATATGGCTGCGCATCGGCAATAATTTCCTTGAAAACAGAGTTTGCTCCACCCATTATTTGGCAATGTTAAACCCTGGGCCTGTTGCGCTTGTCAGCTGCTGACTGACTCCCACACCCCCGTCGGCTCCTGAAACTGGTCTTTTCGGTGTGCAACTGAAATAAATTGATGTAATTTTTTAGAATCAGAGGAATATTAAATTTGAGGTTTGTGTTTTGCAAGTCCGCAGAAACTCGCCACCCTGCCATTGCTGGCCATTAAAAGACCGCCGAGATTTTTGCACCCGCACTCTGCGGGCCTGCTGGTTCAAAATTGGCAGCTCTACCGTCTTTTTCCACGAAAAGTAGGGCATGTGAAACATTTAATTGGTCGAGTCTAACCACTCGTGCTATGCAAGCTAGAAATCCCAGACAATGAAGGAAAATGCGCGATGCGGTGTCTCAAATGTCTAGAAAGTCTTACCCTGAACGAGAACTGTTAAGTCTTCTGATGGGGAAGTTCTCACAGTTCCGGCCGAACATCAACGTCAAATTTGGCGCTAAATTCAGCGTTTTGGGTATACTTCAGGCTTTTCGGGGAGGAGGAAACACCCGGTGCTGTAAACGTGTTACTGAAACAATCCTCGTACACGATCCGGTCATGGCATGGCATCATGTCAAAGTTCAGGAATAAAGGTCACTCGGCACAATGAAATTAACAATTACTTAAAATTAGGACAGATTCAACAGGGTTCCCCGGCTATTTAAACGATGACAAGACGGGCTCGGTCACGACCCCTCAGTCTGACAGCGACCCTTATCACGAGTTTGTTTTCCAACAAAGCTCCACCACTCCTGAAGCCATGGGGCGGCAAATCAGTCCGTCGGCCCGCAGTCGTGACTGCCCGCATCAGTGACCCAGGTCAGTTTCTGAACGAGCCCGCGGCCGTGCCGGCGGCCGCGGGCGGCGGATCGGGTCAGTGCTCTGGCGACCGCGGCGGAGCCATGTCGTGTGACGGAGGGCTCCGGAGGCGAGGCCGCGACGCCGCCTCGCTGGAGCGCAGCTGGTCGGTCGCTCCCTGGTCCGGCGACTGGTGGGCCCCGGGCAGCGGGCCGGGCGTGCCGCGACAGCGCGGCTGGCTCGAGGGCTGGTGCCGCGGACTTTCCAGGGGACTCGACCGCTACCGGCGGTACATGCTGCTGAGGCGCAGGCAAGTGGCGAGCCACCCATGCGCCCAAAATAGCGCCAAGCCAGGTTGCGTTCCTCCAGGTTAGATTTCGAAACCGGATATCAAAGTAAGCGCGGAGTTGCCAAGGACCTGCGAGACCCTGTAGGTATTCTCGATATGTCGCGACGAGTCTGGCGTCACGATGCCTTGGACGCGCCAGGGCTTACCCGATCCCGTATGGTCGTGTTCGTTCCGTTACTGATTCATTTTGCCTCAGCTCTTTCGTCCCGCGCACGGACTGGGCCAGCTAACGGCCGAAACAATGGACAGGCCCATTCGCCAATAATTGGCAAGGCGCCTCACCGGAGCACAGCGCGGCGCGCCGCGGTATGATGGAGCCAAGTGGAGCAGCCGGCCGGCGACCCCGCCCTCCCGCCGTCAGCTGATCTGCGACGGGGTCCGGCCGCGGATGGGTTCGGGCGCGGCGGGGTCCGGCCGCGGACGGGTTCGGGCGCGGCGATGTCCGGCCCGCGGACGGGTTCGGGCGCGGCGGGGTCCGGCCCACGGACGGGTTCGGTCCGGCCCGCGGACGGGTTCGGGCGTGGCGGGGTCCGGCCGCGGACGGGTTCGGGCGCGGCGGGGTCCGGCCTACGGACGGGTTCGGGCGCGGCGGGGTCCGGCCGCGGACGGGTTCGGCCGGGACGACCACATGTCGCGCGCGCGGCGCGTCCGTGTGGGCCGGTTTCATCCCAAGCCTCTCATACGCAGCTGACAATGCCCGCCGCACATATCGGAAACGGAGGTTGGAGTGGGCGCCGTAATCCAGCAACAGCTCAGGAGTGGGCGTCGGTTACCGTAGTTACGTTGGATCACCTGCTTCGCGTGCGGAGACGAAATAGTATGGCTGCAGCGAAGTAAATATGACCAACGGCTAGCTCGTCGCAAATGCTCCCACGACTTTGCCCCAGACACGTTGGCTCATTGGTGTGTCTTGATTTGAAAGGACCTTGTTTGCCATGGAGACATGAAAATGCATGAATTATCTATGCTTTACAGAGTGATCGGATTATGTGTATCCCATATGTGTACGTCATTGGCACGGAAGCATGGGTGTGGCAACGAGTTCGTGGAAGACATTCATATAATCCTAGTTTAATTGGCTTGCATATAGTGGTTTTACTGGCAACCAGTAATGTTTTTCAACAAGGCCGTTTTAGGGACTACGTGGAAAGACGTTTGATCCAGCATTTTTCGTGTATTATGAGAGGACATGGCCCGCAGCGCTTCCATAGTTTGTGGCTCCTTGTGATGCGTCGAGATCCAAACTTCACTTTCCATGGTTGCATTAAACGATTCTTTCTGCGTGATTACATAGCAGGCGCCTGTCATTTTGATATTATCACGATTTGCGGGCAATTAAATGATAGCATAACGTTTCATCAACCCAGAACTTGACTGTATACGCACGTATGTGAGTGAGGGATCTATTCGGAACACGAAGTTGGTTTTCTCAAAGTTGTACCTTAATGTCTCCGATTTTCCATTTGAGACGTCCGTTGGGTACTTCCATGAACTCACCACTGACCACTACAAGATGAGTATTGCTCCGCGATCATTATCGTGATTTAACCCGGGAGCGTACACAACATTTGCCTGGTGTAATTCATAACTAAATTAAGATGATGTGTCATGTGTCATAAAGACATTGCCATATGCAACATGTGCCACTGTTTTCGTCATAAATCGTCCGGGAGCATATAGTTCGTTAGTTCGATAAGGGTGTATTGTTCAGATCATTACAATCCCACGGAAAAATGGTAACTCAGGCATCAGCGCACGGCAATGTCGGCATCGGTGAGCAGCACTGACGCCAGGCGACGTAGGCATCAGTGGGCGGTAATGTCGGCATCGGTGAGGGTACTGACGCTTCTCCAGCGATCTGGGACCGAAGCTCCGGACAGTTCAAACCGATTCGCAAGGCGCCAGTACAATTACGGTCAACGCCTTACTGGAAGGGTGATAGCGGTGTTTACCAATCTGATCAGGTTTTTATGCTTGAAGTTAAGTTGAAATGAACTTATTATGGTATGACCTGGACCGCCCTCATACACCTCGTAATGCATCTGCGTTTTCATGTACCCACGGTGATAGATATTCCCGTGTGTCATCCGATAAATATTTGGAAGGGCCTCTAAAGCTCAGCATGCACTCTTCCTCTTGCCTTCAAAGTGGGCGCTCTCTGTCAAATAGACGACCTCGCGAATATATGGCTCGCAATGGCTGCGTTAACTGCAGTTTGCATACAAGAGGCACACATATCGCATAATCGCGAATATGGCCGGGCCATTCAGTGATCGTGGGTATTTCCGGCACTCTGCCAGATGGCCCAACGTCGTCGAACAGCCAGCCTGAGCTTATCACAGAAGTACCTGACTATTTACCTGGTTCACGTGTCAGGAAGTTGAAATTTCACACCTCGTTTAAGAGAACATCTCCGTCACTCTCGTGGCTTGGGAGCAATGCGGTCGATGATGGGAGTTACAACCCAAAATAGAAACCGATACGTAGAAGCTACAGAAGCTTAAGTTATGTTTGGGTCATTTTACGTCAAATCGATCAAGTGTTCCTCCTGCCGTGATCTACCATGATGAGATTTGGCACAGATAGATCGAAGTAAAAAATATGATCAAAAGCCAATTCGCAGCCCCAGAAGACCTCCGGGATCATAGCCGAAGGCCATTCAACTTCTTAAACTTTTAGTTGCCCCAACTTGACCCGACGGTTTCGAATTTCTACAGCGTTGTGTAGGACTAACGTAATTTGATAATTAACTGCCATATAAAACCCATCTCTCGTTGCTTTTGAGCATGTAAGAGTTATTTTATGACACTGGTCTGACCATCTATCTGACAAGATGAGCTTCTTTTTTATTAATAACTTTGGGCCGATTTATTTTCTTTTGACTTTCTTCCCTAAATTTTCTGTTAAATTTCTAAGTTTATGCGTTATGCTCTCGCCATGTAATGCAACGCCAGGACAAAAAAAATTGGTAAACGAGGCCTTTTTAGACGTGATGCGATGCATTTTTTCTCTGATGATTCACAAATCGGGCTGCAATAATTTGTTTTCAGAATGGCCTCGAAAGCTGAAATTAATTAAGTTTCCCAAAACGTTTAGAGACCGCAGATTGTGCTTAAGAACACTTAATGGTTTATTTTTGGATGTATTGTTGGGCAACTCATATTTCGCCACTGCAGGAGGTCATTCAGTGTGACCTGAGGGCATCCATGATCTTGGCGCTGATTAATTTGACCTTAGATACCTAGGTACCTAGATCGGAAACGGATATACTTCGGTAAAGTGCTCGGTAAAAACTGGCATTACGCATCACATCAAAACTAAACCCACATGTAGAAGCGGTCGGGTTTGTCTTAACGGCATCTATGGCCAAGCCAATCAAGCGCTGATCTCGGCTGATCAACGCGTATGTTTCACAAGAGAACTCGGGTCGGGTTGTCCGTAACTCATCCGGTTTTCCTTAGATTGTTCAGTACGCCCGCAAGTCTATACCATTTTACAGCTGATGCCCTACTTCGATTGCATATGTTTGCTAATGATTTAACATGGGTGTTGCCCATCTTGCAGTTAATTATTATGCAATTGGACTTCGACACTGAGTAATACGCTTACTAGGGTTTTGCAAAGGTTCTATTTACATAGGTTTTATAGTGCGAACAGTTGCTTTATATCTTTTAAAATCTAGTGTCGTTAGATTTGATGTAAAAATTTGCATGAAATATCACGTAGCATTGCCTCCATGCTCTTCTGGACATGGGGGCGAAACTAAAAAAACGTGGCGGAGAATCAGGGCCTGTTGCTAGATTTGTGTAGCGAATACGGCGGCTATCTGGAATGCGCAGCTGTCTCTTGAAATATCTAAACACAAGTGCGGTTCGCCGCGAACGACGGGACGCCCGCGCCATCTCGTGTCATCATGATAATGCCGGAAACGCCGCCACCCAGTCACAGCTAGGTAAAACACACGGACCACTCTGTTCAGGTATCAGAAGGATCGTTTAGTTCAAAGACCACTTGGACTTGGCATTGATGGGTTCCAAAGTGATGCTTTATTGGGAACTGTTAGCGGTGACGGTCACCTGTCTGTTACGGTAACTCAGTTAATCATTTCACACCATTCTTGATTAAGCGTCATTCCGTTCCATTCCATTAGGAATTTCCGGCTCGTTCCTGTCATTTTGTTTTTGTCATCATCCAGGAAGCCCCGCCACCTTTAGAGTGTCGGAACCACTGCCGCCGCGCTAGTACCGGGTAGAACGTCCTTATTTCATGGTCGGCACCGGTCGCCGAGGAATTGAGGTCGGCTGAGCTTGGTAGCGGTCAAGAGCATACAATTTAATATCCAGGCTGGGTGAGACACGTTGTTGCGAGGAACTGGTCAATGCAGCATACAAATCACACATGTTTCGTATGCTGCAAGCCGGAACATGTTCCGGTCTGCCGACATCACGTTCGACTTGTTTTCAGCTTCTGAGTAGTAAACACTTTGCGCTGTCAATACAATGCTGTATCTACTTGGTTAAGACATTGCGCTGACAACGAAACCATCGATTGGTCGTATGACGCCCTGTTGGTGATAATGGGACATACACGGACCGCGCAGGCATGATGGGCTCGGCATTACGGGAAGTCCCAAAGTAAAACAATTACACTGTACTTGCCTGCCTGCATGGGCGAAGGGACCCAGCTGTCTGTGTTCATTAGGGATATGCATTTCTTGATTCTCTGTTATTTGCCGTCACTGAAAGTCGTTATTTGGAAGCCTTTTACTTTTTACAGATGCCGCTTTTAAAAGGCGTTCGCCAAGGTTTGACTGTCATGAGACGCCATGTTTGATATATTTATTCATTTATTTGCAATCTGGCATTTGTCGTACTCTCCCAGTCAAACGCTAAAATACCATCATTGTGTATATATGCTGTAACTTCTTTGGAACACATGTTCAAAATGCGTGAAGGAAAATATATCGCCGTCGTTAATACAAACGTCAAGCTATTGACGATTCCAAGCATCGAAAGCGGATCAAACTGCAACGCATCCATGATCCAAAATTCCTAGCTTTTGTTCATACATTTTCGGGGTCATTCAAGGCCGGTGCCATTTAAATTGAACGTCATGGACATTTTCGGGGTCATTCAAGGCCGGTGCCATTTAAATTGAACGTCATGGACATTTTCGGGGTCATTCAAGGCCGGTGCCATTTAAATTGAACGTCATGTCGCTTGCGATGCCACCATGACATGGATGGCTCTGACCTAGCTCTGTACCGAACGCAACAAAAACAGGTGGGTCGGATGCAACTGAACACGACAACGGCAGCGATTGCCATAATCTGACAGGTAACCCAAACTTTAGATCCGAAAGCGGTCTGCGCAAATGTTGTAGAATGTAATCGGTGTTATCTTTGGGGTTGGATTGTCTAACCTAATCTTAAGGGTTTTTGAACGGGCAAATCCATAAATCCATAAATCTACAAATATACCGAAGGTTATTTCTGCTCAAAGACGACTATTTACGGCAGTTCCGTAATTGGCCGACGAGATACGCCAGTTCGACACTGTAGTATGCGACGTCTCGTTTTTTGTTTTTTGCTTTTTTTTGTTTTTGGTGCACCAATTGCAAGAGATGCACTACGTCATGCTGTCGTATAAACATTTTACTGTGTTTGTTATTGCCTTAACCTTGTTGTGTATTTTGTTTTACTGAGTGCGAAGCATTGCTACTGCATCGTTATAATATGAATTAAAAGAGGAATATTACACTTTGCTGAGTGTCTGCCAACCACGCCGGTTTTGACCAGCAAAAAAACAGTACAAACTGGAAAGTAGCAGAAGCTAGCTTCAGCCGGGTGAAATGTTACCCCTGCCAGTGATCTGCCGGTGGAAACAAAGGTTTTAAGTAATCTCTAATCTTTCTTTTATCTAATGTCTAATTTTTTATCTAATCTTTTATCTTTTATTTATTTTTATCTTTATTCTTACCTTTTAGTAAGTAATCTTAAGTAAGTAATCTTTAAGGCTCGAAAAGTTGGATCACGCTATCAACGGACAACTAAACATCGCCATAGTTGAGACATCGCCATAGTTGAGACATCGCCATAGTTGAGACATCGCCATAGTTGAGAGCTTAGCGCCGTCAAGATGCAGACCACGACATCGTGGCCTTCCCAGCATCAGCAGCCTCCCCGCGCGGAGATCCACCCCTCGCCAGTAGCGGCCACGGCGGGGCCGCCGGTCAGCCGTCCCTCCACCCCCCCCCCCCCCCCCCCTCCCGCGTGCGAAGCGGCCGGTGCCGACTCGGTCGTGTCTGTCGTTGCAGCGTGTCGCTGGCCAGTGTCAGCAGCGAGGGCTCTGCCGACTCGCACCTGGTCGAGCAGGAGGACATCGTCGCCCTGACGCACGACGTGCGTGCCTTCAAGGAGGCGCTCGGCAAGCTGCGCCGCATCTTCCACCCGGATAAAGGTAAGGCACTGATCCAAGTGCGGTTCAGGGGCGGGTATGTCCCGGATAAAGGTAAGACACTGATCCAAGTGCGGTTCGGGGGTGGGTATGTCCCGGATAAAGGTGAGACACTGGTCGAGGTGCGGTTCAGGTGAGGGTATGTCCCGGATAAAGGTGAGGCACTGGCCGAGGTGCGGTTCAGGTGAAGGTATGTCCCGGATAAAGGTAAGACATTGATCCAAGTGCGGTTCAGGGGAGGGTATGTTCCGGATAAAGGTAAGGCACTGGTCCAAGTGCGGTTCAGGTGGGGGCATGTCGCGGATAAAGGTGAGACACTGGTCGAGGTGCGGTTCAGGTGAAGGTATCTGCCGGGTGAAGATGCTTCTGTGATAGAGGTATGGTTCGGGGAGAGGGCGTTGCTCGGCAAGGGACTGACACGCGGTCGATAGGGGCCATTTTCGGTGGCTGCACGAAGTCTACAAGTACAGAGCAAGATTAGGCGTGACGTCGTTCTTCTTTATATTGCCCGTCTCTCTCAAGTTTTCTCGCCGTCTAGACTGAGGTACAGGGGCGTATGGGGCGGGGGCTGAATAAGGAAGTAGGGAAAAACGAAACAAGACTAAGTGTGCCTCAAATACATAAAAATGGAGTTTTCTCTCCAACTTTCCCGCACTCCCTTTAAAAGTCGGTTTGCTGGAATAAATTCGAAACTACACACCTGATGAGAGGCGTGGCATTCAATTGGCCGAAAATGTCGCGATGCCACTGTCACGCACGAATGAAAATGGTGAGAATGGTCAGGGAGAGAGACCAAAGGCCACGTTCTTGAAAAAAAATGTTTTAACAGCGATGTTGCGGCGTTGGTTTTTGTACTACCTGCCTAGCTGCTGTCAGTATGAGCACCTCGCCGGTTATATTTGTCGCTGGCGCAATCCGCGCAGGGAGGCGTGGCTGCTTGCCGTCAGCCCTCTGGCCTCTTTTGGATGGTTCGTTGACGTGGCAGCGTCCTTTGCCTTTTACATCAGCCTGGCTGGGCAGCGGTCACGCATCGCAGGCTGCAGGGCGCGCGGGTCACGGTCGCCCTCCGCCTCAGGTCCTCTGCCCAGCGGGCTCGGGACGATCCCGCCGCGCCCTGACCGCGCCCGCGGCGGCGGCGGCGGCGGCGGCCCGTGCGGCACGGTTACGCGCCGTTCGCACAGAGGCGTTGGCGGCCGCTCCGACTTCAGTGGCAGCGGCTGAAGCCCGCCGCCGCCGGGCGCAGTAGCCGGGGCCGCCGGCGAGCTCGGCGGCCAGATCAAAGCGTTTGCTCCCCCCCGCCGCCACCCCCGCCCCCCTGCCCGGGGGCGCCGCGTCTGTTGGGTGTGTCGGCGTTCGCCGCCGCGCCGGCTTTGTGCACCTGTTGTGCGCCCCGTCTGCCAGCGCAGCACGAGCCGTCTCCGATCAGACGCTCTGACGTCAGAGCGGTTTTGATGACGTGTTCGATGACGCCAGATGACGCTCTATGATCGGCGCCGGCGACAGCTGCCGGCGATTATGCAAGGTGGCGTGCTGGCGGCCGCTGTTCCAGCAGGCAGACGTCCGACCAGGCGTGCCGCTGTTATTGATTTCAGTCGGCTGTTGGGTCTGGTCGCGCCGTATATGCCCGGCGGCGACCGGCTAGTCTTTCCCGTCCGTCTCGGCCTGAGCTGGGTAGCAGAGGTTCGATGGCTGGACGTTTATCCTCAGAGACAGCATTCACCTTCAGCAATGCACTGGCTTGACCAGCAAACTATTGCAGCGGTCTGAAGCATATTATTACGTTAGTTTATTAGTTCCAGTGGCGAAGCAACATATATTGGTTTTATTTGAGTTGCATACCATTTTGCAAGATGCACGCGCCGGTTGTCTGGGGTAAATGGGCGTTACCGGGTTTGAAATAAGGCTGTTTCGCATGGCTACGCTTTCGCATGCGTTTCCGACCTACCTTCCTCTCTGCCCCCCCCCCCCCCATTTATTTGCCCAAATGTCCGCAGCAATTTCAGCCGCAGTGGAAGTCGCAACAGGGTAGAAGCTCAACCTATTGGATATTTTAATCCAGGATAGCGGGAAGAAGGGAAATCCCGGGGTTCATAACTCCAGTTTTCAAATCTATCTTTACCTCTGTCAATATAAGCGTATCGTGTGAAATGGTCTATTTATACGGTTGCAAGTTTGCGGGCAGGCAGAAAGACAGACGTTTTCTCAAGGCTGACTTATTGCAATGCCTTATTGAAAGACTGGTATTGGAGACCAGCTAGACTCATTGCAACTCCTACCCCACCACCTGCTAGAGCTAGTGGCTCGATGAGGAGCCGTTTTGACTAAAAACAGCTGACCTAGCGATTCGAAAATCGCTTGATGTTGATTGTCCTGTTGATGTCCTGCTTGTCAGTCAGCTGATGTCCTGCTTGTCAAATGGGACGACGTTTTCAGACCGCATTTACAGAGCACAATGCTTCGACTGTTTAGACACTGCTGAATCTGAGCCATCCCCGGCAGTAGCAAAATTATGACTTCCCAAGTAGTGATGGGTTCACTGGGCCACTTCCGTGGTCCCTGACCTACGCACGAAGCCAAGATGCTCACGAACCGTTCGCCCGTATTTTTTTCTTATAAAATAGCAACCCACTTCATGCGGAACAACCTTCCGTCACGCCTGCCAGTCCGGGCCGCTGCAAGTCTGCAAACCCCGGGGAATTCGTCCACTCCTTTTCCTCCTGCCACACACGATCCTTCTTCGCTTCTCCGTCTCTTTGCACTCCCCGTCCCCGGGCCCGGCGACCGGCGGCGGCGGCGGCGGCGGCGGCGGACGGCGACGGGCGAACCCGGCGCCCGTGACACCGCGCTTCTCGCGTTATTTGCCAGCCGGCGCCGCGGGGGCTGCCGCGCCCGGCGCCGCACCGGCGCGGAACAGATTGCACGTCGCGCGTGCCGACGCGTCCGCATGACCCGACACCTCGCCGGTAAGCAGGGTCATTTCTGCTGGCGCTGCGGCGCGGCAGCCGTCGTCTCGCGCGGCCGCGGCGCCGGCGCCGGCGCCGCTGCCGCGCTTCGCTCGGCAGCCCACGTAACAGGCTCGTACGGGAGGGAGGCGCCGCCGGCCGTCGACGGTCCGAGTTGTGGCATCGGTCGGCGCTGAGCCGGACGCGCGGTGTCGACAGGTCCCGCTGTCAGAGCACGCGATGGAGTGCTGGCATAACGGTGAAGCGTCCGGCCAGCACCGGACCTGTTAGCAGTGTTTGGGTGCTCTATTTCCGAGTGGTCATGACATACCCGAAGATTAAGCGGAAGAGCGGGGACGGCGATTTTTCATCGCGTTGGATGGGGAGGACATTCATATTTGTTGCCCTCCATTAAGTCCACTCTTGATAAAGGGTTCTAAGTGGGAAAGTTCGACATTGAAGGGTGGTGAGTGACGTATGTATGGGCCGAAGATCTGAGGGAAAATGACCCCCTTCGACATTGACAAGAGCTTCTAGGAAGAAACCATCGGAGTATCATGTGATCCCAAGTGCCAGCTTAAAAGCCTTTGCCAAATCGGACATCCCGGACATCCATAGGCGATTAGACAGAACGTCTTAAAGAAGTGTGTTGCCACCATGAGCAGAACGAGCGAGGGACGTCACGTGGCATGGACCGGGCCACCGAGGAAGGTCCCGTGGCATCACAGCCGTTGGAAGGGCCCACCCGACATCCACAGCCGACGAAGAGGACTGTCCGACAGGTTGGCCGGATAGCGGGGGAGCCCCCCCCCCCCCCCACCGAGCGTCGTCGTCGCTGCCGACGCGCTGCTCTCGCTCTGGCGGTCGGGTCCGGGTCGAGTCCTGCAGCGAGCCCTGCCCATCGGGCGACTCGCCGAGTCAGCTGAGTCAGCTGAGTCAGCGGCAACGGAAGCCCGCTCCCCCATCTCATCACGGTCCGAGAGCCCACCCACGTTGTTGCGGCAGAGCGGAGTGTGTTGAGCGTGACGTTGAGGCACACAGTCGTGCACAAGCGTCGTGCTCGGTCTCATCCAGGGTCGGCTGCTTTGTTTAACGCGCATCTGGTTGCTCATCTAAGTCGGGCCCTGTCCATGAAGTTACAGTCTTCGCAGGAAAAAACCGAAAGTTTAAATGTGATACGAAATAGATGAAAACGATGACTCCAGGAAGCTTTTAACGATCAGTGCAGCAAACGATGTCGTCAGCTTTGCATAGTTACAGTGAAAGCCTGTCCCTCGCCTGCCTGTCGCTGAAGAAGCGCATCCGCAGTTCATTTCATTAATGGTGTCTAGCGTGCGCCTCACGACCCAGCATCGTCTCGAGTCAATATCGCGACCATCGCTTCAACATCGGCCTCGCGTCTTCCATTAGCTAGCGGCGTACTCCCACAAAGCATTAGAGAAACCTTGCGGCGCGCCCTTCGGCCACGAGTCGGAGCCCGGCTCCTCGCCGGGCCGCCAGACTTATCGATCGGGCACGCTCCGCGCGGCGTTCCCAGCGCTCTGCCGGCGGCGGCCGGAGCGGCATGAGGAGCCAGCGGCCGCCGGCGGTGTGAAGCGACATCTGGCGGTCGGCTGGACGGGCCGTACAAAAACCCTCTTCCCGCCACCATTGTCCGGCTGCGGGTGAAAAGGCCCGGCCCCGAACGAATTGACGGCCACCGGCCAAGTGCATGGGCCGGCTGACGGGTGGTGTGATGCGCCGAAGCTGGAGTCGCCCGCCGCGGGATGGGCCGCGTCAACTGCACGGAGGGCGAGAGGGAAGGTGGAGGTAGAGGTGAAGGAGAGTGAGAGAGAGAGAGAAGGAGAGTAGCAGGGGGAGGAGAGAGGAGGAGGAGGAGGAGGAGGAGAGGAGGAGGAGGAGGAGGAGAGGAGAGGAGGAGGAGGGAGGAGGAGGAGGAGGAGGAGGAGGAGGAGAGGAGAGAGAGAGAGAGAGAGAGAGAGAGAAGAGAGAGAGAGAAGAGAGAGAGAGAGAGAGAGAGGAGAGAGAGAGAGAGAGAGAGAGAGAGAGAGAGAGAGAGAGAAGAGAGAGAGAGAGAGAGAACATCAAAGAAACAGACGTGAAGAGTGACACCAAGAAACGTTTCTTGCCTTTCCAAACAGCCTTCGTCTTTATGCCGTTTCTCCTCGTTTATTTGCAGTATCTCTGCAGCTTGTCAGTAACCTGGTGTTTAGTTTAGCTCACCTTGCGCTTCGCCGGAGTGCTGTGCTGCTGAAAGTGCGGGTTAAGCTCCAGTTGGTTCCAGTAGAGGCACGGGGCTTACACCATGCCCTCCTTAGCGAATGCAGGAGCTCTAGAATTTGGAACAGCACAAAAAAGGCGCACTAGAAGAGCTTCTCAGATTTCATAGATCATATATAACGTTAGTATTTAAAGCTCATTACACAGTCCGTTGCAGTTGATTATTACACACATTTATTTCGTCATTCGCCATGCTACACCAAACATAACATCCAGAGGCAGCAAGAAATAGTCGGAGGGTTCATGAGCTTTTGGCCATGAGGGCTCTCAGTGAGGGCTCCTGACGGAACACCGTCAGCGCGATTCGACTTCGTCTAATTTGACTCCCCTGTGTAATTCGAATTTGACGATCGATTGACAAGATGCAAAGACAGACAAGCTGAAACGGACGCGGCCTCGTGGCACTGCGTGTCGCATGAAAACATTTGAACCCAATCTATTCGTTAAACTAGAACTACCTGCTCTGGTACCAGATTGGCGGGGTGATGGTCTTTGCCGCAAGCAACCCTCGGCAAGAACTCTGATTCCAAAATGATTGTTGAAAAAATGCCGGTCAAATAAAACAAACAGGTAAAAAGTTATGTTGCCGCACCTTATAAAGATTATGCGTTCGCTCTTGGATCCAGATACGTATACCACTCGTTAAAAACGGCTTTGTATTAAGTTAAATAGCTTTCACTTCCACGCAAAAGGGAAATAGAGCCACTTGCTCGGCGCATTGGCTGGCGTTGCCTTGCAGTCGAGTTGGACGTCCATTCAGAGGCACTCACACAGCCCTGGAAACTGCGGAAGTTGGGAAACTTGCGCGATTCGAACGGTTTATCGGCCTGTTTGGAGCCGATGCCCGGTGTGCGAAGTTCTCTGCGTAAAAGACAGGTCTTTCAATACCCTGCGTGGTATGGTTTAGGGAAGCAATCCGCCGGGAGCATTCAGTAGTGGGCTGCACCGCTGGTAGCCTTCAGTAGTGGGCTGTGCCGCTGGGAGCCTTCAGTAGTGGGCTGTGCAGTGCGCAGATCCCCGCTGGGAGCCTTCGGCAGTGGGTCGTGCCGCTGGTAGCCTTCAGTAGTGGGCTGTGCCGCTGGGAGCATTCAGTAGTGGGCTGTGCAGTGCGCAGATGCCCGCTGGGAGCCTGCAGTGGCGGAATGTGCAGTGCGCAGATGCCCGCTGGGAGCCTGCAGTGGCGGAATGTGCAGTGCGCAGATGCCCGCTGGGAGCCTGCAGTGGCGGAATGTGCAGTGCGCAGATCCCCGCTGGGAGCCTGCAGTGGTGGGCTGTGCAGTGTGCAGATCCCCGCTGGGAGCCTGCAGTGGTGGGCTGTGCAATGCGCAGCTCCTTGTTTGACAGCTAGATGGCTGAATGCCCTGCTGCGCCACCTGCCACATGCCACCGGGGACGCCGCATCCGTCGACGCTGTGCTTAAACGGCGGGGTACATCGGGTTTCTTAAAATATTGCAGAGCATGTGAAATTCACACGCTCCGTCATTTATGTGTTTTATGAAATGGACGTGAATACCATTTGCAAGCAGCAAATAAACATAAAAGCATGATGAACCCACATAGGCTTTATCCGCACATGGGAATCCGGAGGGCCCAGATCCTGGAAGCTTCTGTGAAGATTGGAGAATTGTTGTTTTTGATTATACCAACTGGCACCAAAACATAAATGAACCCAATAACATTAAAGATCTAGGAACATCTGTGTCCTTCGTTTAAAGCGTCTTCATATATATATAATATATATATATATATATATATATATATA
>NW_023596921.1:12223108-12309947 GCF_011947565.3 Pollicipes pollicipes
CGTACCTCTGGTTTTCCGGACGCGCAGTTTACCTCTGTACTGTTGGAATCACTAACGATTATCGCTTCGCACAAGCAATGACCTGTTCAAATCTGTTAGCTACTCGCTGAACGGCATAATTATTTGACACCAATGATCTGTCCACAGTATTTGTCGTTCGCTTAGCTTCAGAGCTAAAGCAGAAGAACTAGAAAACTGCAACATTGAGTGACATTGTAAAGACCCCTTCTCAGATGCACTATGAAAAGTATGACACTGATTTTCTAGAGACTGCATGTAATAACCTTTAGAACAAGCCAACTTTTGTAGTGCTTTAGCACTTGTATGCCACCTGTTGTTGCCACTTAATGTGCCGACATTGGCTGCTACCGCGAAGTCAATGTTGGCACTTCGATAGCCGAATCAAGTTATGACAGCTGTCCGAATTTGTCACAAATCAAACAACCGGCTTCTGCCCGGATTGCAAGGTCGGCTGGACATTTGCCAGCCGCAAAATGGCTGTTCGAGCGCCGTGCACAGAGAGCAGGGGACGCTCCCATGCCAAAACAACGAGGGGATCGCTAAGAGCGACCTCCGCCCAAGCGGCCGGCGTCAGCAGTCGGCACGCAGCTCGGCCGTCTGCTCAGGACCCGCCGGTGGATGTCCGGCGCCTCGTTAGCATACAGTCCGCACGCGACCTGTCCGCCCCTGTTGTCGGCGGGACACGGCTGGCAGCGCCGGAACAGTGGCGCACGCCGGCAGACGACACCGGCGCGGCGCAGATAGCGCGCTCAAGGCCGGCCGCCGCGCCGCCGCGCCGCCGCCGCACCAGTACGCCACGCGACCCCGCTGCTTGGAATGCGACGCCACCGGTCGGACCGCTTTCGGTGGCAGCGGGCGGCGCGCGCGCCCTGACCGCAGGCCGGGCAGCCGCGGCGTGCGGCGGCGGGACCGCCCACGCGCCGCCGGCGCGCGTAATTGGAGCCGGCCCGAGGACCTCAGCCATTCAGGCGAGCTGCTGCTGCACTGCCCCGGGGGACGCGCGCGGAAGCGGCTGTCGCTGTCGACAGCCAGCTACCGGCGGACTTGGCTGGCGGTGTCTGAGCGCTCCCGGCGGAGAAAATACAGCTGGTCAGCCCGCAGAAGCCGGGGCGGAGCGCGAGGGGAGCGGGGTTTGCTTAGCAGGCCTCTAATGGACTCGCGTTGGAAGGATTCGTCGGTGCCGCTTGTCAGCATTGCGGCACCCGTTTTAACCGAATTTGTGTCGTGCACGACGTCGAATGGCAAAAGCGCACACACCCAGCCCTTGTTAATGCCCGCCATATCTCTGGATGCTGTCACTATGTTCATATCATTAAAATGGCCTACCATTCTGACTTCGACTGAAGCACGGAGTCACACACAGGTGCCACAGGCACAGCCATGCCTGTACCTTCTTGTATAAAGCCAACAGAGAGCCGACTATCGAGATTAGCGGCCATGTCAGCGGTTTCAAGCTCTGTTTGCGATTGATCGTCAGTTGCTTGCATTGTTGTGAAGGGTTTAACTAGGTCTGATTGGTTCTCATTTTACCAGGGGTGGAGGCGTAGGGGATTTTCTATGGTTGTAGGGGTGTGGAGACGTTATCATGTGAAATCACATACTAGCCCTTTGGGCCGTTGGAACGTGCCCCCCCCCCCCCCCCACCCCCCAGCGTCCGCCCTCATCTAATGTACTACTTGCATTCTCCTTAAGAAATGTGTTGACCTCAAAAGTCAGGACATATGCACGGAAATGAATAGATCAATAGCATGTGATGTGTACGCACACAAAAACTTTTTGCGCGCCTGCAGTGTGCTGAACGCGTTTCGGGCGAAAGCGTTTTAGTTGTACCCCACTCCATCAACCAACCCCCTTAACAAAATCCCCCATACGCCCCTCCACACCATCGTCCCTCTTAGTCGTCGGGTCTGCTCTCGAGTTCCCGACGTCTCTTTGCACTTGTAACCCCCGACGTAGTGCATATTGCCGGCGCTGAAGTATCATTACCGGCGCGCCGTGCCGTGCCGGCGCCTGCTCCTAGCCGAAGCCGGCACTATGTGCGAACGCGCGGAGATGACACCTGACGCTGCAGGTCCGCGGCTGAAGACTCGCCACAGCGCGAACGTGTCGTCGTGCGCGCCTGTCGCATGGCGTGAGGAGCCGCCGAACGCGGTCACCTGCTGGCCGTTTTGAGGACGTTCCTCGGTGCGGGCCGACAGCCCCGCGGAGACCTGCCGCAATAGAGAAGTGTCGCAGTGTGGAACCTGTCCCGCTCTGGGGACCTGCCACAATAGAGACCTGTCGCGAGTGTGAAACCTGTCCCGCTCTGGGGACCTGCCACAGTAGAGACCTGTCGCAGTGTGAAACCTGTCCCGCTCTGGGGACCTGCCAAATAGAGATCTGTCGCAGTGTGAAACCTGTCCCGCTCTGGGGACCTGCCACAATAGAGACCTGTTGCAGTGTGGAACCTGTCCCGCTCTGGGGGACCTGCCACAATAGAGACCTGTCGCAGTGTTGGAACCTGTCCCGCTCTGGGGACCTGCCGCAGTAGAGAAGCGTCGCAGTGTGGAACCGTCCCGCTCAGGGGACCTGCCGCAGTAGAGAAGTGTCGCAGTGTGGAACCTGTCCCGCTCTGAGGACCTGCCACAATAGAGAAGTGTCGCAGTGTGGAACCTGTCCCGCTCTGGGGACCTGCCGCAGATGTAGAGAAGGCGTCGCAGTGTGGAACCTGTCCCGCTCTGGGGACTCGCCGCAATAGAGACCTTGTCGCAGTGTGGAACCTGTCCCGCTCTGGGACCTGCCGTCAATAGAGACCTGTCGCAGTGTGGAACCTGTCCCGCCTCTGGGGACCTGCTGCAATAGAGACCTGTCGCAGTGTGTGGAACCTGTCCACGCTCTGGGACCTGCCACAATAGAGACCTGTCGCAGTGTGAAACCTGTCCCGCTCTGGGGGACCTGCCACAATAGAGATCTGTCGCAGTGTGGAACCTGTCCCGCTCTGGGGACCTGCCACAATAGAGACCTGTCGCAGTGTGGAACCTGTCCCGCTCTGGGGGACCTGCCACAATAGAGACCTGTCGCAGTGTGTGAAACCTGTCCCGCTCTGAGGACCCTGCCGCAATAGAGACCTGTCGCAGTGTGGAACCTGTCCCCGCTCTGAGGGACCTGCCACAATAGAGAACCTGTCGCAGTGTGGGAACCTGTCCCGCTCTGGGGGACCTGCCACAAGAGAGAAGTGTCCGCAGTGTGGAAACCTGTCCCGCTCTGGGGACCTGCCACAATAGAGACTTGTCGCAGTGTGGAACCTGTCCCTCTCTGGGACCCTGCCACAATAGAGACCTGTCGCAGTGTGGAACCTGTCCCTCTCTGGGGACCTGCCACAATAGAGACCTGTCGCAGTGTGGAACCTGTCCCTCTCTGGGGACTCTGCCACAAGAGAGAAGTGTCGCAGTGTGGGAACCTGTCCCCTCTCTGGGGACCTTGCCACAATAGAGACCTGTCGCAGTGTGGAACCTGTCCCGCTCTGGGGACCTGCCACAAGAGAGAAGTGTCGCAGTGTGGAACCTGTCCCGCTCTGGGTGACCTGCCACAATAGAGACCTGTCGCAGTGTGGAACCTGTCCCGCTCTGGGGACCTCTGTGCATAGAGACCTGTCGCAGTGTGGAACCTGTCCCGCTCTGGGGACCTGCCACAATAGAGACCTGTCGCAGTGTGAACCCTGCTCCGCCTCTGGGGACCCTTGCCACAATAAGATCTGGTCGCATTGTGGAACCTGTCCCGCTCTGGGACCTGCCACAATAGAGACATGTCGCAGTGTGGAACCTGTCCCGCGCTGGGGGACCTTGCCACAATAGAGACCTGTCGCAGTGTGAAACCTGTCCCGCGTGCTGAGGACCTGCCGCAATAGAGACCTGTCGCGAGGTGTGGAACCTAGTCCCGCTCTGAGGACCTGCCACATAGAGAGACCTGTCGCAGTGTGGGAACCTGTCCCGCCTTGGGGACCCTGCTCACAAGAGTAGAAGTGTCGCAGTGTGGAACCTGTCCAGCTCTGGGGACCTGCCACAATAGAGACTTGTCGCAGTGTGGAACCTGTCCCTCTCTGGGACCTGCCACAATAGAGACCTGTCGCAGTGTGGAACCTGTCCCTCTCTGGGGACCTGCCACAATAGAGACCTGTCGCAGTGTGGGAACCTGTCCCTCTCTGGGACCTGCCACAAGAGAGAAGTGTCGCAGTGTGGAAACCTGTCCCTCTCTGGGGGACCTGCCACAATAGAGACCTGTCGCAGTGTGGAACCTGTCCCGCTCTGGGGACCATGCCACAAGAGAGAAGTGTCCGCAGTGTGGAACCTGTCCCGCTCTGGGGGACCTGCCACAATAGAGACTTGTCGCAGTGTGGAACCTGTCCCTCTCTGGGGACCTGCCACAATAGAGACCTGTCGCAGTGTGGAACCTGTCCCTCTCTGGGACCTGCCACAATAGAGACCTGTCGCAGTGTGGAACCTGTCCCTCTCTGGGGACCTGCCGCAGTGCCGACCCTGGAAGCTCTGGCCACGGTGTGACGACTTGATGATCGCAACGAGGGCAGACCTGTCGAGGCTGTGATGACGTCAGCCGTCTGGGGCAGACAGCAGCGCCCCGGCGGCCAATGCGGCGCTCGCCGCGCGTCAAGTTTCGGCCGGGGGTCGTGTTCGGCCGGGGTGTGTTCTGCCGGGTTGTGTTCGGCCGGGGTCGTGTTCGGCCGGGTGTGTTCGGCCGGTTGGTTCGGCCGAGGTCGTGTTCGGCCCGCCGTACACCGGCCTGTCGTCTGTGGTGGGATCCCGCCGCCCGCTTGCCCCCGGGGTCGCCGGGCCTATGGAGGGGTCGTGTAGGCGAGGCGGGGTCACGGGGTCTCCCGCGGGTCGTGCTGCCCTGGACGGGTGGCCTCAGATGCCCCCGGACGGCGTGGGAAGGTCGTGGGTGTATTTCGGGGGGGTTTGCGAGGTCAGGACAACGTGCCGGTGCGGTAAGTGGCGGACGGCTGGGTCATGGTAGCCATGTTCGCGTTCCGTTTGGTCCGGCTGACGCATACGTGACAGGTGCCGCTGGTCCGCCGGAGCATGCCGACAGGGCCCTCGGAGCACGATGAACGCTCGGAAACTACCGAACCGGCTGCTGTCACAACATAGCTCAACGATTCCATGTTGAGTGTTGTCCTCTGCTGGCTTTTGGCCGGTGCTCGTCCATGGATGGGTGTTGCCATGCTCACTGTTGCGGGTCAACCTTACTCTCCCCGTTTGTTTATTTTCGACGGAAGCTGATTGTACATCACGATCGTGGCGTGTGAAGAGCTCACCTCAAGCCTGGCCGTAGCGCCGTTAAAAATTTGGGATGCCCCACCTCGGACCCATCTGACTTTTTCTGCGCTTGACGAAGCTTTGTCGCGGTGACCATCGGAAGCGTCGCTCCGCCTTCCGACGCTCGACACCGGCCGGACGAGCTCTTCGCTCCGGTCTGTCGCGTCAGGTCTCGAGATTACCGCTGCAGCTGTCTAGATAGAGCACCGCCTCTCGCTTGCCGAGTCGGCATGTGGCAAGTCAGTAGTGCGGTTAATTTTAGATATCCGGTTCTTAAACCCGTCATACTTCATCATTTTCCTCGTCTTTTTCGTGATGCATAGGTGCATGCATTACTTGCTGATGCAGAGCACTGGGAACAGAGTTCTCGCTAGGCAATGATGCCGTTGGCGAATTCATGAGTCCCCCTGAAGCGGCCCGCCTCACTCCCAGCAAGTTGTCCTCATAGCCCGGCCTCACATGGCATCGGATTCGAATGAGTGCCAAGGCGCCTTCCTGGACCAGCGATCAGCATTACCCGGCGACGCCGCCCCTGTTGAGCCTCGCAGCCTCTCTTGAGCCGCGGTCGGGCCTCGCTAGTTCGGCGGCCGGTGCCCCGGGCGGTGGTGGCGCCGATTGGTCGCCGCGGACGGGGCGACACGCGCCGCCGCCGCCGCCGCCGAGCGCGACGCTGCGCTTCAAACAGGTCCTCCAGAACTGGGTCAGCGCAGCCGCGTGCCCAGCCTGCGTTTCCGGCGATTAGGTATGGGGAGCAGGTCTCCGCGCAGGGCGAGAAACCGCCGACGTAAATAAGAGGCCTGCGCCGAAAATGGCGCTGGCGCCGATGACCGGATTGTTCTACAAGGCCCGCCATTACAGTAAAAACCAAACTCGCCGAGGTTGCGAAGTGTCGCTAATAAGTCGACCCGTGACGTCATGAGAGGTGATCGGCGAGCTGAGTGTGCTGTTTGGGACAGGTTTGTGAGAACGGGTGGGTGGCGGCCACTCGAAGCGGTCTCCACTGAAAAGTGGGCTCGTTCGCTGCCTTTGATGGCCACCACGGAGAGGTACCTCGAGGCTTCGCTCGCACGAGTGTTGGAAACAGGCGACCGAAAATCCTCGGGCCGACGATGCTTCTATTTACCAACGGACCCAAGACAAAGAAAACCGGCCGCAGATAAACAGGCTGATGACGTGGACGGGCCAGGCCCGGCCGGGCCCGGTAGCCGGCGCCAGGAGGCGCGGTACGCGACCTTGTGCCCGTCAGTGGAGGCCTTCGGCGCGCCGACCGGCAGGCCAGGCCTCCGTCGCCGCAGCCGACGAGCCGCCGGAGCGCGCGGCCCGCGGGCCACAGGGGTCAGAGGTCAGCGCCGCCGGCGGTGACGGAGGAGCCCCGCGGGGCAGCTGCGTTCGATACGGCGCTCCGCCATGTTGCTCTGGCGGCGCACCTTGAGTGACGCGGGTTCGGCTGGCTTCGGCCCCACTTGGATGGGCACATTTTGTTTGCTTACACGTTCGGTAGGCGCGCTTCGGTTCACCAAGGTTTGGTTAGGCTGGCTGGGCGCGTGCTTAGTGTTCGTTAGCTAGGCTCAGCCTACTTAGGCCTGGTTCACGGACTGGGTTATACTTGGCTTCGTTAGAGTGAGCTCGGCTTATATTTGGGCTCCGTTAGATTGAACTCGACTTGTAGTTAGGCTTCGTCGGATAGATCCCAACTTCCTTAGGCTTGCTTAGGCTGGGCTCAGGTTACATGGGCTTGGTTAGGCTGGGCTTGGCCTGGCTCGCTTCGGCTCGATAAGGCTGGGCTTGGCGAATTCAGCGGCTCGGTTGTGCTCGGTTCGGTTGCGCTCGGCGGCGCCGGCGTGCGCCCCGTTCGCGGCTGTCGGCGGACCTGGAGAAATAGGCGGCCCGTCACCTAAATCGCGAGCCGGTGATGGAGCGGCCGCCCCCAGGGGGTGGAAGCTCGGACCTGCGGTGGCCGGCGTAGGATGCGACCGCCGGGCGGTCCGCAGCTGGGCGGTCCGCGCGTGTCTCGGGGAGAGCCGGCAGCTCGGAGCGTGTTTCGTGGAGAGCCGACAGCTCGGGGCGCCGGGGAATCGCTCGTCCGTGCCACGCTAGACCGTTTTCCGGAAGGGACAGTTGAAGGGAGCATGGCCTTAAGCTCCACGATTTTCTGTCTCCAAGGTAGCGCAGGTATTTGGGGTCCACTTGTGAGATTCAGTATAATTTGCTTGTTTTGTTTTGTTTGGGTGACCCAGGATTATAAGTAATCCTCACCGAGCGCAGCTTGCGGCGTGGGTGTTTACTTCGCGTCCAAGTTGTCCAAACCATGGAACGACAGCCCGGACTATCAGTCATACAGTTCTACGGGCAAGAGTCGCGCATTGCAATCCCGTGGTACGGCTGCCTGTAGGAAAACCTTCCAGTTTTCATCAAGGAAATGCAATGTTTCAGGTCGGGATCAAGCACGCGATGGTGGTCTGCTCCGTCCATAATATCTGTCATTTACTGAGTCTTACATTTTGATGAGATCAGTCTGCTGGTTACTAAATCATTGACAAATTTGCTGTAGTGAGCAGCGTGCAAGTTTTTGTGGGATTTTGCAGCTTATGAATATAAATAAGTGTGTGTGTTTTAGGAAATCCATGCATCGTGATCACGTAGTGAGGAATTTCGCAACTACATGCTGATAACATTTTCTTCCTTGGAAATATTATATAACTGACTTTAGATATTTTCATTTTGCAGTTTCAGAGTTTTTCCTGCGAAAGGAGTTTTCATTATGCATTGGGTTTCAATGCTAGAGGATGTTAGTTGAGATTTGACTCCAAGACCTGGAGTGTTGGAGCATCAAGGTATCCGATATTCTGCAGTATTAACCAGAGATGATAAACGTGCCTGTTAGGTTGGGCGGCTTTCCCCCACATTCTCTCCTCCCGAACTTTTTGCAAAATCAAGCAATAGATATCCTGTCAGGCTGCATCATCTCGACCGCGGTCCCGCGATGTACTCACCACTCTGGTGCCATTATCTTTCAGCGTTGTTTTCTCTCATCTCCGAGAGCACCGGGAAAAAAGGCGAACGCAGGCATCGCTCTAAACGCGCCGGGCACATTCTCACCCACGCGCTGCTAACATCAGCCCTACCACCGACTTCTACGCGTTACCACATCCTCGAGTCGCGAGTCGCGGACCGCGCTCCTCCGTGGTGCGGCTGTCCGCCCCCGCCCCTCCCCTCCTACGCACCAGCGCTGGGGGCGCCCGTGCGCCGCCGCTGCGCCGACCGTCGGCGGCGTCGGCGGCGACGGCCGCCGCCGCCGCCCAGTGAGGCGCTGCAGGTGACCTGTTGCCGGCCGGGGCGCCGCCCGCTCCGGCGCTGGGACGCCGCCTGCCATGGACACCCTCTACATCGACGCGGTGAGGCGTCCGTTCCGGTCGGAGGCGCGCCCTCCACACGACGAAGGCGTGGGACGCCGCTGACTGGCCGCGGGTGGGGCTCGCGCCGGTCGAAGGCTTCTCTGCGGAGTAGCTAAGCTGGACGGGTCGGGAGAGCAACTGGTGTTTATGAGTGCTGGAATCACAAGCGCTCTCAAGTGGGTATTTGACGTCAATTATCTAAATGTTCGGCATTTTGCAAGAAGGAAGGTAACATCTCGGTCATGTACACTGCTTAAGATCATCTACATATGGGCGCGCAGGCACGTAATGGCCTTTCGGGGCACGTGCTTTTCCCTTATGTTACTTATGGGATGTATGAATGTGGGTGTAAATTCTCAATTTCGGGCTGATTCAAAGCACGCAAGTAAATTAAAGCGAAATTAAAACAGGCGATGTCGTTTTACGCCGTGTATGAAATTTCGGTCGCATGCAGCGTACTACCATGGGTTTTTGGAGAACATTTTTAGTTCCCCGCCCCCTCCCACTACCATTACGGATTCCTTCGTACGTCCCGGTATAGATTTCATGCATTCTACCAGCCTTAAATAAACGTCAATTTTTATAGAACTCTTGAGTTTCTGGGTGTTAGGCGTTAGCTTTTGTTGATGCGTTTGTGGCTATGGGTCTTAGTAGTGTTTTAATTGCTGATGCGTTTTAAACACATTCAAGACGTAAAGGCATCGTAACGACACCGTTGCTTTCCTCTGTCCTGTAGGGTTATCTGCCTTCAACGCACTTAACGATGCGATAGGTACAGTTTCGCACGTTTGGCAACTTACCTGCTGAGAAAAAAATCGAAACTTATCTCAATTTTCCCAACGATGTCATGTGATGATATATATATATATATATATATATATATATATATATATATATATATATAATATACGTGTATGCATACCTATTATCAATTCTTGTATCCAACGCACCGTTTCAAGTTATTCAAAAGGATCACTTCTTTGAAAAGGTGCTTAGCTGTATTCCGAGCATCTTTAGCTGTACATCATCTAGCTATATCTCGAGCATATATATATATATATATATATATATATATATATATATATATATATATAGCTTTTGTTGATTGGATTTTAGTAGTGTTTTAATTGCTGATGCGTTTTAAACACATTCAAGCCGTAAAGGCATCATAACGATACCATTGCTTGCCTCTGTTCTATAGACTTATTTGCCTTCAACGCACTTAACGATGCGATAGATACAGTTTCGCACGTTTGGCAACTTACCTCCTTGGAAAAAAATCGAAACTTATCTAAATTTTCCCAAAGATGTTATGTGATGATAATATATATATATATATATATATATATATATATATATATATATATCATGCACATGTGTACATACCTATTATCAAATTCTGTACCCAATGCACCGTTTCAAGCCATTCAAAAGCATCACTTCTTTGAAAGGATGCTTACCTGTATTCCGAACATCTGTGCGGGTGTCATGAAGCTGCTGACCTCCCAGCACACACAAACCCCTTTTCCTGTAATGAGGAGGCTCTGAGCAGAGTACAGACACTTCCAACTTTATTGCTCTTCTCAACATACGATTCCTGTCAGTTTCGTGGACCAATTTTCCAATTCGCACCTATAGGATAGCGCTGCCGCTAGTAGCGTCTCCCCCCATCCGGCCTGCCACTGCATGGCTCCATCTCCATCCCTCTGGCTGGTCATTACGGCTGCGCTGGGCCCCATTACCATAACGCCATTACGGGGCGGACGCGGCCGCGACGGCGTACACGGCGCGATGAGATTGTCAATGACTAGCGGCTGGTCCGGCGGAACACGCGCCCAGCAGCGGCCGGGCCCACGCCGTCATCCTCGCGCGCCTGCTGCAACGGAACAGCAGCCATGGGCCCGAGCAGAGGGAACGGCGAAGACGTTGGTGGATGAACGGGTTCAGTAACGGGCGGTGTAAATCGATAGGCGCCACCAATGATTTTCCAGAAAGTCGTGATATCGTTAGCTGGGGCTATTTGACATGCCGAAATCGTTTCATGGGATCAAACCATGCATTGGATTTCTGGCGTCAGTAAAAGTAAGCTGCGCTTTTCGCTGGTATTTCACCACTGCGATCGTCAAGGGTCTCTTCTAGGGTGTGATCGTCCTCTTGCGAAATTGTAGCAGTTTGACGGACGTACCGAGCTTTTTAGTGAAAGTGCAAGTTTTGAACATTGCTTGGAAAGCCGTCTACGTGGTGAAAGCCCTACGAACGTTCAGGAAACACAGTTGAGTGCTATGTATATTTAGTGAAGCATACGTTATGATTGCATGTTGCTATTTTTAAGGCACTGTGTAGCTCTTATCTTAATTGTTATTTATGCGGACGAAAACCAGCGATGACAAAAATCTCTTGACAACCCCGAAAGTAGGATTCAAAATGAGTCACGTCATGTAATCTTATGTTTTTTTTTAAATGGTTGGTTGCTGTTTTTCGGCCAACAAAGCTTCCATATTCGTGAATAGCACTGTGATCGGCTCACCGAAAGCTTATAAATGCAAATGTTATGTTATGGTTGGATTTATCAACAGTTAATTTTTCCTTACATGCAAATTGACGGGTAAATATGTGCAAGATTTGGTCGTGCCATTTCATGACGCTTCATTTATTTATGTCAAGCATTTTTCGGTTCTGAGAAATCGAGGCACCCCAGTATGCTAACGCGGAGCCTCGTTATTGGGAGGGTCAATAATCTGGTAATCCTTTATCACCCGGGGACCCTTCGACTCCTCCTGATTCTTGATTGTCCTGGCGGCCGAACACTGTAGGACTTGTTCTGACTGATTCGGGACCTCCAATGTCTTGATTGTCCTGGAGGCCCAACACTGTAGGGCTTGTGACTAATTCGGGACCGCCAATGTCGTGCGGCTGCCGTCTCTCGGCGTCCGTTATTGTAACAAGGCCAAAGATGCGAAACGGGCAGGACGGAAAACGTGCATGGCAAATCTCTGAAACGTTTAGGGGATGAATTCTCTAACAGATTTGACCTTCGTGAGACATAGAGACGAGATCCTTCGTGAGAATATCGGTATCATGTCAAATTATCGCGGTCCCTGAACTAATCTGGTATGACGACCCCCAAGTGCTTGCAAAACGAAAGTACCATAGCATATACCAAGGCATGCTTAACCAATCATAAAATATTATTACAGCGGGTACCTTAATTTGATCACATTATCACATGATCATTCTGGCATGAAAATTAATACATTTTTGTAATCTTGAAATCAGATGTTACAAGATCGTGTCAAATGAACCATTCGGCGGCATTTGAAACGACACACAGCTAATAAAATATGTGATGCGCGAACTACCACGTCATTTTTAACGCAGGAGCATGGAGTGGAACATATGTGTATATCGAACTACGGGTTATACATGCGATGCGTGATGTAACTTTGACACGGAAGACTCGCTGTCCGCAGTCACCACGTCATCAGCGAGCATCCACACGTCAGCCTATCGTCCATGTCCATGGAGATCACCCTGTCCCATTCCCCGGGCATTTGCCTGCAAGCGCTCTTATTTGTTCTCATAATCGTTGAGACAAGCCAGTACACAGCAGCGCAAGCCCCTCGTGATGGCTGACTGCCCGTCGCGCCGGATGACCGCAGCTGCCCGGACACAGCCGCGGGGTGGGGCCCAGCCGGCCGGCCGGACACAGCCGGGGCCCGCCGTGACCCGCCTGACCTCCAAGCGTTCCCGAAACGGACGCCTTATTGATGCCGACACATGACGCTGGAGTGACCTGAATTAATAAGCCGATCGTCCGGTGCGGAAAGCATACAGCCGAGCCCGAGCGGCCTCAATGATTCATTCGAGAGGTGCGCGGAAACGAGCTAATTGACTGGGGGGAATACACAACTAGACCTGTTGGCTTAATTGTATGTCAGCACACATCAACGGTAGTTCTTGGATGTTGATTCGTGCTGGATATTTTATGAGTCACCGAAACTGCTTGCCCCAAAAGACATGCCATTTTCAGCAGACTCGTGATAATTCATCCTACACTGTATGATGCAGTCGATAACGAAAGCGTTGCATGTAAAAGTACTCTAGTATTCGTGTACGCATGCTTCTTTACCAGTCCGAAAATTGCTAACATTCTGAGAAGCGGTGTTGTTGTGCATGTTTTTATCGCAATAAGTAGTCGCGTACGGATGTCTTGCTATCTGCCAGAAGCAATCAAGATTCTGAGGAGCAGCGTGCCAATCAGATAGCTCTTACGTTCTATGAGCCACAAAGAGAACGAAATCTTACGCTGGATCAATCAAACGTTGGCTGCGCTACTCCGGCATCTGCAGCATTAACTCCTGCACGTGGCCAGCCCGATGTTGGGTCCGCTGGTGGTTTTCAGAGTGACTGTGCATCCCGCTTGGCTGCCAGGTCTCGTCCTCAGCGACCCTGAGAAACCGCACAGCACTTCAGGTCAAAGGACGCCACCCTGGCGTCGTGCTTTCATCTCTCTCTTGTTCAGTGGCAGCCGTTTCGCGCAGGCACCCCGCTGCATGAAAACGTCTCCCAAGTTACTTCTTATTTCCCAGCGCGCTGGTCGCGAAACGCAACGGATTCTTCGGAGCGTTCGGCATCATTTGCGTGAGAACCGAAGACGCAAATTGGGCCAATTGGAGGTGCCCGCAGGAATCTGGCGAGCGAAATGCGAGCGGGCCAGCTCGCTGTGATTGGCCGCCGGCGGTGCGCCGTGCTCGCCGCCGCCCGCCACGCGCCGCCGTCTTACGCGCAGCTGCTCGGAACGGAACGCGTCAGAAATAAACGCACGCCTGATGGATCACCTCCGAAACATGCGCGGTTCTGTGTCGGGCCGTCTGCGCTGTTCGCATCCGTCAATTTCTGGGTAGACGATTGGCGCGGCTCGTGTCTACATCCGACAAGGCCCAGCTGCGCACAATGCATTGGTGTCCTGTGCTTGAATAGCGTCAGCGGATGCTACCGTTGTAAAATGATTCACTCAATACACACTGCTGCCCGGTTTGAAGATGTCGCGGAAAGGGCTGCTAAGACTTCCACTGTCATGCCATGACAGCGATCCGCCGTTGTTTAGAGTGTTTTAAGGATGCCATCACATAATAGTTATGTCATCGTGTGGATTGTCAAGTTATGTTGTCAGTCGCATTAACAGTCGCTGACAGGCGCACAGAAGCAGCCTCACACGCGATCCGTGTCCGACTGGTGACCCGCGCCTGACCGGTGACCCGTGCTTGACCGGTGACCTCTGCTGCTTCGCAGACGCCCGGCAGCGCCGAGGACCTCGCGGCCGTGATGGAGGCAGCCGGCGTGACGCCGCCCGGCCGCGGCCACCAGCGCAACCACAGCGCCACCAGCCTCGGCATCAGCAGCAACCACAGGTGGGGGCACGCCGCCGCCGCCGCTGGCTCGAACCGGCGCGACGTGAGCGGGAGAGAGCGGCGCAAACGGTGGACGCGTGGACGGATTGGGAGCAGCGGATGCTGGGCTGACGTTTGCTGTGGAGATCCCACACCAATGACCTGGTTCGTGTTGGAGCCCTCCCAGTCATGCATCTTTAGCGTAGGTACATGGTAAAGTGAGTGGATACACTTTAAGCATTGACGTGAATGATGGAAACTTCGCTGCGAATGCGCACGTCTTCACCACTGGTCTATAGTGAATCGCCTTTGCCAACTGTTGGAGACAGCAGCAGGGGCGCGGCAGCAGCCGAAGGGGGGGGGGGGAACAGAGGGGGCAGTTGCCCCCCCCCCTGCCTGCCGGCTGGGGGCAAGAGTATTTTTTGCCCCCTAAAATTTTCGGGTGGACCGTTTTCAAAATTAATGGCATTGCAGCTATCCATAGATTACCAAAAGTCAGGTCATCAGATAAATGAGGCCCATAACTGTGCTAGAGAAAAACAAATCGGGATCAGGAGACCCTCTTCTACATCAAGAGCCCCATTTCTGGAGTAGGGGGGGGGGCGCTTTTCATGCATCATATGACCGCGGTTCCGGCCCAGGATGTCCTGTTTTGGGGTAACGAGGCCCCACGACTAAATTTGGAGGCCATTTCGCGGATCGGAAACATCCTGTTCTGGATTAAGAGGTCCGTCCACGGATCAGGAGGCCCTTTTTAGGAACAGAGGATCCTCAGATAGGCAAGTGAGACTGCGGAATAATCAGAGGGCTCCAGTCAGGGCACTTGTTTTGATTTATAAGGAGGCACACGCCTTCGATGCCCCTCCCCTACATACGACACGACCCGGGAGGCCCTCCTGCGAGGAAGCCCCAATTTGTACAGGGGTCCTCCTGGAAAATCCAGCGCCCCCCCCCCCCCACGCACTCAAAATTCGTGGCGTCACCCCTGGATATCAGTACGCGCGGAAATTAACTCCAGAAATTAAGGACAGGTTCTTATTTCGCGAACCCACCCTCACCCCGCAGATTTCCACCGACATGACACGGACTTCTGGCAATACGGCATGTCTGCCGCCATCACCCACATCACCCGACATTACCGTCTTGGCAACCGGCTGTCGCATGTTTTATACGCGCTCGCGGGACACCAGCCCTCGCCGCCAGCCATCGGCCTTGACATGCCGCCACTGATTGGTGCCGGCGGCGCGTGCACAGCCCACTGTTCTGCTTCCGGGCGCCTCCGCTTCCGGAGAGCCTGCGCTTCCGATGCGCCGGTGCGATGATAATGGTTGGCCAGGACTTCCCGTTCACGCCGCGCGCGTCGTTCCGGCGCACCGCCCCAGCTCTGTGCCAAGCTTCCGGCGCGCGCGTGCGCTGCTGCCAGCGGTGCCTCGTCGGCGCCTTTCTTTCAGCCGGCTCTGGCTCGGTCTTGAGGTGGTCAATCACCGAGTCTGCCGAACTGAAAGCCGGTTTGATAAGTCTGCGCCGCTCTATTCGCTGGGCTGGAGAGAAGAACAGAAGGATCTCTACGGGGGCTGTTTCTGGGCAGTTTCTGGCATTATGGCTGCGATGGGATTGGATGGCGGCATGATATTGCACACGAACCACACTGGTGATTGCTTCACGGGCCACGTGGTGCCTGCCGACCCGGCGACTTCCCTTGTCGTGGCACGGCGATAGTTTCCTTTACGTGTTAGTGGTAACAAATTCCTCGCGTAACAAGTATTCGCTGCGCGATAGCCAGCAGCTGGAGGGAAACAAAATGAATTAGCGAAAGGGCAGCCTAATTTGTGTTAGTATGTTACGTGGTGTACTGCAATTTGATCCGACGACCGCGGAAGGCACGTTGTTGACTGGTTGCCGTATAAACGTTAACGTGCGCTCGGGTGGGAGTCAGTTTGCTTCCTTCCCAAAGTTTTTTTCAGGCTAATTTCCGAACAAGGCGGCGTAGCAGCGCTAAACTTTACATAGTATGAGTAGCAGTTGAATAACGGATCTTTTGGTGTAAAAATTGATGTACCTTGAAAGGTCGTTTACCTATGGCGGGTCAAAATGTGGACGCGGCTGTTCGCAAGGGTCATTTTTAGGGAATCGTTCAAGGTGATGCGACAACGAAGTATTAGACGAAACCACGCATGACTGAGAGGGTTTTGAGGCAATAAACCACTTAAAATAAGAATTACAACAAATTCCAGTGATCTGGGCTCAGGTATGAAGGTCAGACCTAGGTCGAAGCCAATTTCCTTTTTCACTCGGTAGCTTGCTGTATGGGTAGTTTCTGGTGCACATTTAGAATTCGTTAATGACAGGGGCCGCAACAGACATGCCCCATGGGTTTTTTAAAGGTCAGAGTAGGTAACTGACGTAAACTGAGCCAGATTAACATTTTCTTTTAGGAGCATACCGCCTAGTGCAATCCCTGACGCTTATTTGGATGACAAAAATAGGAGGAATCTGATAGGTTGTGGGCACATTGACCTTTAGGTAAAAAAATGTCACTGGTCTTACATGAGCATCGTTGACCTTTTACCTGTAACAGGTGTCTAGACTCACGGCGGTTGCGTGAGGGGTAGGGGGCACTTTGGATACCAATCTGGAATTCTTACCAACCCAATCTGGACAGAGGCACAATTGGGGTAAGGAGCATGTATTAGCAAGAGACAGAGGCACAGTTACGGTTAGGAATGACGAGCGAGGCGAGTTAGGGTTAGGAACATGTATTGGCAACTGTATTGGCAACAGACAGAGGCACGGTTAGGGTTAGGAACATGTATTGGCAACAGACCGAGGCGCACGGTTATGGTTAGGGATGATAAGCGAGGCGAGCGCCTACATCAACGTACATTACACTTGGTGGAAACCCGAAGGCATCGCGTGCAAATCGCATCAAGGATACTTTCTCCTCTCCAGAAAGTGCAGCATGCGATCTTTTCCTTTGCACTTCTAAGCTTTTTTTCTTACGTAACCAGTGTAGTGTTTCCTCAAGGATCTGGCCCTCTGCTTCTTCCCTCTCCCCCCTCCGCTAGCTGCCGTAGACAACAGGGCGTGCGTAGTAAACCACGTGCACTGGTGAAAAAGCTTACTTTGACCATATGGCTGCGCATCGGCAATAACTTCCTTGAAAACAGAGTTTGCTCCACCCATTATTTGGCAATGCTAAACCCTGGGCCTGTTGCGCTTGTCAGCTGCTGACTGACTCCCTCACCCCCGTCGGCTCCTGAAACTGGTCTTTTTGGTGTGCAACTGAAATAAATTGATGTAATTTTTTAGAATCAGAGGAATATTAAATTTGGGGTTTGTGTTTTGCAAGTCCGCAGAAACTCGCCACCCTGCCATTGCTGGCCATTAAAAGACCGCCGAGATTTTTGCACCCGCACTCTGCGAGCCTGCTGGTTCAAAATTAGCAGCTCTACCGTCTTTTTCCACGAAAAGTAGGGCATGTGAAACATTTAATTGGTCGAGTCTAACCACTCGTGCTATGCAAGCTAGAAATCCCAGACAATGAAGGAAAATGCGCGATGCGGTGTCTCAAATGTCTAGAAAGTCTTACCCTGAACGAGAACTGTTAAGTCTTCTGATGGGGAAGTTCTCACAGTTCCGGCCGAACATCAACGTCAAATTTGGCGCTAAATTCAGCGTTTTGGGTATACTTCAGGCTTTTCGGGGAGGAGGAAACACCCGGTGCTGTAAACGTGTTACTGAAACAATCCTCGTACACGATCCGGTCATGGCATGGCATCATGTCAAAGTTCAGGAATAAAGGTCACTCGGCACAATGAAATTAACAATTACTTAAAATTAGGACAGATTCAACAGGGTTCCCCGGCTATTTAAACGATGACAAGACGGGCTCGGTCACGACCCCTCAGTCTGACAGCGACCCTTATCACGAGTTTGTTTTCCAACAAAGCTCCACCACTCCTGAAGCCATGGGGCGGCAAATCAGTCCGTCGGCCCGCAGTCGTGACTGCCCGCATCAGTGACCCAGGTCAGTTTCTGAACGAGCCCGCGGCCGTGCCGGCGGCCGCGGGCGGCGGATCGGGTCAGTGCTCTGGCGACCGCGGCGGAGCCATGTCGTGTGACGGAGGGCTCCGGAGGCGAGGCCGCGACGCCGCCTCGCTGGAGCGCAGCTGGTCGGTCGCTCCCTGGTCCGGCGACTGGTGGGCCCCGGGCAGCGGGCCGGGCGTGCCGCGACAGCGCGGCTGGCTCGAGGGCTGGTGCCGCGGACTTTCCAGGGGACTCGACCGCTACCGGCGGTACATGCTGCTGAGGCGCAGGCAAGTGGCGAGCCACCCATGCGCCCAAAATAGCGCCAAGCCAGGTTGCGTTCCTCCAGCAAAGGGCGGTTAGATTCCGAAACCGGATATCAAAGTAAGCGCGGAGTTGCCAAGGACCTGCGAGACCCTGTAGGTATTCTCGATATGTCGCGACGAGTCTGGCGTCGCGATGCCTTGGACGCGCCAGGGCTTACCCGATCCCGTATGGTCGTGTTCGTTCCGTTACTGATTCATTTTGCCTCAGCTCTTTCGTCCCGCGCACGGGCTGGGCCAGCTAACGGCCGAAACAATAGACAGGCCCATTCGCCAATAATTGGCAAGGCGCCTCACCGGAGCACAGCGCGGCGCGCCGCGGTATGATGGAGCCAAGTGGAGCAGCCGGCTGGCGACCCCGCCCTCCCGCCGTCAGCTGATCCGCGACGGGGTCCGGCCGCGGATGGGTTCGGGCGCGACGGGGTCCGGCCGCGGACGGGTTCGGGCGCAACGGGGTCCGGCCGCGGATGGGTTCGGGCGCGGCGGTGTCCGGCCCGCGGACGGGTTCGGGCACGGCGGGGTCCGGCCCACGGACGGGTTCGGGCACGGCGGGGTCCGGCCCGCGGACGGGTTCGGGCGCGGCGGTGTCCGGCCCGCGGACGGGTTCGGGCGTGGCGGGGTCCGGCCGCGGACGGGTTCGGGCGCGGCGGGGTCCGGCCTACGGACGGGTTCGGGCGTGGCGGGGTCCGGCCGCGGACGGGTTCGGGCGCGGCGGGGTCCGGCCGCGGACGGGTTCGGCCGGGACGACCACATGTCGCATGTCCGTGTGGGCCGGTTCCATCCCAAGCCTCCCCTACGCAGCTGACAATACCCGCCGCACATATCGGAAACGGAGGTTGGAGTGGGCACCGTAATCCAGCAACAGCTCAGGAGTGGGCGTCGGTTACCGTAGTTACGTTGGATCACCTGCTTCGCGTGCGGAGACGAAATAGTATGGCTGCAGCGAAGTAAATATGACCAACGGCTAGCTCGTCGCAAATGCCCCCACGACTTTGCCCCAGACACGTTTGGCTCATTGGTGCGTCTTGATTTGAAAGGACCTTGTTTGCCATGGAGACATGGAAATGCATGAATTATCTATGCTTTACAGAGTGGTCGGATTATGTGTATCCCATATGTGTACGTCATTGGCACGGAAGCATGGGTGTGGCAACGAGTTCATGGAAGACATTCATATAATCCTAGTTTAATTGGCTTGCATGTAGTGGTTTTACTGGCAACCAGTAATGTTTTTCAACAAGGCCGTTTTAGGGACTACGTGGGAAGACGTTTGATCCAGCATTTTTCGTGTATTATGAGAGGACATGGCCCGCAGCGTTTCCATAGTTTGTGGCTCCTTGTGATGCGTCGAGATCCAAACTTCACTTTCCATGGTTGCATTAAACGATTCTTTCTGCGTGATTACATAGCAGGCGCCTGTCATTTTGATATTATCACGATTTGCGGGCAATTAAATGATAGCATAACGTTTCATCAACCCAGAACTTGACTGTATGCGCACGTATGTGAGTGAGGGATCTATTCGGAACACGAAGTTGGTTTTCTCAAAGTTGTACCTTAATGTCTCCGATTTTCCATTTGAGACGTCCGTTGGGTACTTCCATGAACTCACCACTGACCACTACAAGATGAGTATTGCTCCGCGATCATTATCGTGATTTAACCCGGGAGCGTACACAACATTTGCCTGGTGTAATTCATAACTAAATTAAGATGATGTGTCATGTGTCATAAAGACATTGCCATATGCAACATGTGCCACTGTTTTCGTCATAAATCGTCCGGGAGCATATAGTTCGTTAGTTCGATAAGGGTGTATTGTTCAGATCATTACAATCCCACGGAAAAATGGTAACTCAGGCATCAGCGCACGGCAATGTCGGCATCGGTGAGCAGCACTGACGCCAGGCGACGTAGGCATCAGTGGGCGGTAATGTCGGCATCGGTGAGGGTACTGACGCTTCTCCAGCGATCTGGGACCGAGGCTCCGGACAGTTCAAACCGATTCGCAAGGCGCCAGTACAATTACGGTCAACGCCTTACTGGAAGGGTGATAGCGGTGTTTACCAATCTGATCAGGTTTTTATGCTTGAAGTTAAGTTGAAATGAACTTATTATGGTATGACCTGGACCGCCCTCATACACCTCGTAATGCATCTGCGTTTCCATGTGCCCACGGTGATAGATATTCCCGTGTGTCATCCGATAAATATTTGGAAGGGCCTCTAAAGCTCAGCATGCACTCTTCCTCTTGCCTTCAAAGTGGGCGCTCTCTGTCAAATAGACGACCTCGCGAATATATGGCACGCAATGGCTGCGTTAACTGCAGTTTGCATACAAGAGGCACACATATCGCATAATCGCGAATATGGCCGGGCCATTCAGTGATCGTGGGTATTTCCGGCACTCTGCCAGATGGCCCAACGTCGTCGAACAGCCAGCCTGAGCTTATCACAGAAGTGCCTGACTATTTACCTGGTTCACGTGTCAGGGAGTTGAAATTTCACACCTCGTTTAAGAGGACATCTCAGTCACTCTCGTGGCTTGGGAGCAATGCGGTCGATGATGGGAGTTATAACCCAAAATAGAAACCGATACGTAGAAGCTACAGAAGCTTAAGTTATGCTTGGGTCATTTTACGTCAAATCGATCAAGTGTTCCTCCTGCCGTGTTCTACCATGATGAGATTTGGCACAGATAGATCGAAGTAAAAAATATGATCAAAAGCCAATTTGCAGCCCCAGAAGACCTCCGGGATCATAGCCGAAGGCCATTCAACTTCTTAAACTTTTAGTTGCCCCAACTTGACCCGACGGTTCCGAATTTCTACAGCGTTGTGTAGGACTAACGTAATTTGATAATTAACTGCCATATAAAACCCATCTCTCGTTGCTTTTGAACATGTAAGAGTTATTTTATGACACTGGTCTGACCATCTATCTGACAAGATGAGCTTCTCTTTTATTAATAACTTTGGGCCGATTTATTTTCTTTTGACTTTCTTCCCTAAATTTTCTGTTAAATTTCTAAGTTTATGCGTTATGCTCTCGCCATGTAATGCAACGCCAGGACAAAAAAAAATTGGTAAATGAGGCCTTTTTAGACGTGATGCGATGCATTTTTTCTCTGATGATTCACAAATCGGGCTGCAATAATCTGTTTTCAGAATGGCCTCGAAAGCTGAAATTAATTAAGTTTCCCAAAACGTTTAGAGACCGCAGATTGTGCTTAAGAACACTTAATGGTTTATTTTTGGATGTATTGTTGGGCAACTCATATTTCGCCACTGCAGGAGGTCATTCAGTGTGACCTGAGGGCATCCATGATCTTGACGCTGATTAATTTGACCTTAGATACCTAGGTACCTAGATCGGAAACGGATATACTTCGGTAAAGTGCTCGGTAAAAACTGGCATTGCGCATCACATCAAAACTAAACCCACATGTAGAAGCGGTCGGGTCTGTCTTAACGGCATCTACGGCCAAGCCAATCAAGCGTTGATCTCGGCTGATCAACGCGTATGTTTCACAAGAGAACTCGGGTCGGGTTGTCCGTAACTCATCCGGTTTTCCTTAGATTGTTCAGTATGCCCGCAAGTCTATACCATTTTACAGCTGATGCCCTACTTCGATTGCATATGTTTGCTAATGATTTAACATGGGTGTTGCCCATCTTGCAGTTAATTATTATGCAATTGGACTTCGACACTGAGTAATACGCTTACTAGGGTTTTGCAAAGGTTCTATTTACATAGGTTTTATAGTGCGAACAGTTGCTTTATATCTTTTAAAATCTAGTGTCGTTAGATTTGATGTAAAAATTTGCATGAAATATCACGTAGCATTGCCTCCATGCTCTTCTGGACATGGGGGCGAAACTAAAAAAACGTGGCGGAGAATCAGGGCCTGTTGCTAGATTTGTGTAGCGAATACGGCGGCTATCTGGAATGCGCAGCTGTCTCTTGAAATATTTAAACACAAGTGCGGTTTGCCGCGAATGACGGGACGCCCGCGCCATCTCGTGTCATCATGATAATGCCGGAAACGCCGCCACCCAGTCACAGCTAGGTAAAACACACGGACCACTCTGTTCAGGTATCAGAAGGATCGTTTAGTTCAAAGACCACTTGGACTTGGCATTGATGGGTTCCAAAGTGATGCTTTATTGGGAACTGTTAGCGGTGACGGTCACCTGTCTGTTACGGTAACTCAGTTAATCATTTCACACCATTCTTGATTAAGCGTCATTCCGTTCCATTCCATTAGGAATTTCCGGCTCGTTCCTGTCATTTTGTTTTTGTCATCATCCAGGAAGCCCCGCCACCTTTAGAGTGTCGGAACCGCTGCCGCCGCGCTAGTACCGGGTAGAACGTCCTTATTTCATGGTCGGCACCGGTCGCCGAGGAATTGAGGTCGGGTGAGCTTGGCAGCGGTCAAGAGCATACAATTTAATATCCAGGCTGGGTGAGACACGTTGTTGCGAGGAACTGGTCAATGCAGCATACAAATCACACATGTTTCGTATGCTGCAAGCCGGAACATGTTCCGGTTTGCCGACATCACGTTCGACTTGTTTTCAGCTTCTGAGTAGTAAACACTTTGCGCTGTCAATACAATGCTGTATCTACTTGGTTAAGACATTGCACTGACAACGAAACCATCGATTGGTCGTATGACGCCCTGTTGGTGATAATGGGACATACACAGACCGCGCAGGCATGATGGGCTCGGCATTACGGGAAGTCCCAAAGTAAAACAATTACACCGTACTTGCCTGCCTGCATGGGCGAAGGGACCCAGCTGTCTGTGTTCATTAGGGATATGCATTTCTTGATTCTCTGTTATTTGCCGTCACTGAAAGTCGTTATTTGGAAGCCTTTTATTTTTTACAGATGCCGCTTTTAAAAGGCGTTCGCCAAGGTTTGACTGTCATGAGACGCCATGTTTGATATATTTATTCATTTATTTGCAATCTGGCATTTGTCGTACTCTCCCAGTCAAACGCTAAAATACCATCATTGTGTATATATGCTGTAACTTCTTTGGAACACATGTTCAAAATGCGTGAAGGAAAATATATCGCCGTCGTTAATACAAACGTCAAGCTATTGACGATTCCAAGCATTGAAAGCGGATCGAACTGCAACGCAACCATGATCCAAAATTCCTAGCTTTTGTTCATACATTTTCGGGGTCATTCAAGGCCGGTGCCATTTAAATTGAACGTCATGGACATTTTCGGGGTCATTCAAGGCCGGTGCCATTTAAATTGAACGTCATAGACATTTTCGGGGTCATTCAAGGCCGGTGCCATTTAAATTGAGCGTCATGGACATTTTCGGGGTCATTCAAGGCCGGTGCCATTTAAATTGAACGTCATGGCGCTTGCGATGCCACCATGACATGGACGGCTCTGACCTAGCTCTGTACCGAACGCAACAAAAACAGGTGGGTCGGATGCAACTGAACACGACAACGGCAGCGATTGCCATAATCTGACAGATAACCCAAACTTTAGATCCGAAAGCGGTCTGCGCAAATGTTGTAGAATGTAATCGGTGTTATCTTTGGGGTTGGATTGTCTAACCTAATCTTAAGGGTTTTTGAACGGGCAAATCCATAAATCCATAAATCTACAAATATACCGAAGGTTATTTCTGCTCAAAGACGACTATTTACGGCAGTTCCGTAATTGGCCGACGAGATACGCCAGTTCGACACTGTAGTATGCGACGTCTCGTTTTTTTTGTGCTTTTTTTCGTTTTTGGTGCACCAATTGCAAGAGATGCACTACGTCATGCTGTCGTATAAACATTTTACTGTGCTTGTTATTGCCTTAACCTTGTTGTGTATTTTGTTTTACTGAGTGTGAAACATTGCTACTGCATCGTTATAATATGAATTAAAAGAGGAATAGTACACTTTGCTGAGTGTCTGCCAACCACGCCGGTTTTGACCAGCAAAAAAAACAGTACAAACTGGAAAGTAGCAGAAGCTAGCTTCAGCCGGGTGAAATGTTACCCCTGCCAGTGATCTGCCGGTGGAAACAAAGGTTTTAAGTAATCTCTAATCTTTCTTTTACCTAACGTCTAATTTTTTATCTAATCTTTTATCTTTTATTTATTTTTATCTTTATTCTTACCTTTTAGTAAGTAATCTTAAGTAAGTAATCTTTAAGGCTCGAAAAGTTGGATCACGCTATCAACGGACAACTAAACATCGCCATAGTTGAGACATCGCCATAGTTGAGACATCGCCATAGTTGAGATATCGCCATAGTTGAGACATCGCCATAGTTGAGACATCGCCATAGTTGAGAGCTTAGCGCCGTCAAGATGCAGACCACGACATCGTGGCCTTCCCAGCATCAGCAGCCTCCCCGCGCGGAGATCCACCCCTCGCCAGTAGCAGCCACGGCGGGGCCGCCGGTCAGCCGTCCCTCCCCCCCCCCCCCCCCCCCTCCCGCGTGCGAAGCGGCCGGTGCCGACTCGGTCGTGTCTGTCGTTGCAGCGTGTCGCTGGCCAGTGTCAGCAGCGAGGGCTCTGCCGACTCGCACCTGGTCGAGCAGGAGGACATCGTCGCCCTGACGCACGACGTGCGTGCCTTCAAGGAGGCGCTCGGCAAGCTGCGCCGCATCTTCCACCCGGATAAAGGTAAGGCACTGATCCAAGTGCGGTTCAGGGGCGGGTATGTCCCGGATAAAGGTAAGACACTGATCCAAGTGCGGTTCAGGGGCGGGTATGTCCCGGATAAAGGTGAGACACTGGTCGAGGTGCGGTTCAGGTGAGGGTATGTCCCGGATAAAGGTGAGGCACTGGCCGAGGTGCGGTTCAGGTGAAGGTATGTCCCGGATAAAGGTAAGACACTGATCCAAGTGCGGTTCAGGGGAGGGTATGTCCCGGATAAAGGTAAGGCACTGGTCCAAGTGCGGTTCAGGTGGGGGCATGTCGCGGATAACGGTGAGGCACTGGCCGAGGTGCGGTTCAGGTGAGGGTATGTCCTGGATTAAGGTGAGGCACTGGTCGAGGTGCGGTCCAGGTGGGGGCATGTCGCGGATAAAGGTGAGACACTGGTCGAGGTGCGGTTCAGGTGAAGGTATCTGCCGGGTGAAGATGCTTCTGTGATAGAGGTATGGTTCGGGGAGAGGGCGTTGCTCGGCAAGGGGACTGACTCGCGGTCGATAGGGGCCATTTTCGGTGGCTGCACGAGGTCTGCAAGTACAGAGCAAGATTAGGCGTGACGTCGTTCTTCTTTATATTGCCCGTCTCTCTCAAGTTTTCTCGCCGTCTAGACTGAGGTACAGGGGCGTATGGGGCGGGGGCTGAATAAGGAAGTAGGGAAAAACGAAACAAGACTAAGTATGCCCCAAATACATAAAAATGGAGTTTTCTCTCCAACTTCCCCGCACTCCCTTTAAAAGTCGGTTTGCTGGACTAAATTCAAAACTACACACCTGATGAGAGGCGTGGCATTCAGTTGGCCGAAAATGTCGCGATGCCACTGTCACGCACGAATGAAAATGGTGAGAATGGTCAGGGAGAGAGACCAAAGGCCACGTTCTTGAAAAAAAATGTTTAAACAGCGATATTGCGGCGTTGGTTTTTGTACTACCTGCCTAGCTGCTGTCAGTATGAGCACCTCGCCGGTTATATTTGTCGCTGGCGCAATCCGCGCAGGGAGGCGTGGCTGCTTGCCGTCAGCCCTCTGGCCTCTTTTGGATGGTTCGTTGACGTGGCAGCGTCCTTTGCCTTTTACATCAGCCTGGCTGGGCAGCGGTCACGCATCGCAGGCTGCAGGGCGCGCGGGTCACGGTCGCCCTCCGCCTCAGGTCCTCTGCCCAGCGGGCTCGGGACGATCCCGCCGCGCCCTGACCGCGCCCGCGGCGGCGGCGGCGGCGGCGGCGGCGGCGGCCCGTGCGGCACGGTTACGCGCCGTTCGCACAGAGGCGTTGGCGGCCGCTCCGACTTCAGTGGCAGCGGCTGAAGCCCGCCGCCGCCGGGCTCAGTAGCCGGGGCCGCCGGCGAGCTCGGCGGCCAGATCAAAGCGTTTGCTCCCCCCCGCCGCCACCCCCGCCCCCTGCCCGGGGGCGCCGCGTCTGTTGGGTGTGTCGGCGTTCGCCGCCGCGCCGGCTTTGTGCACCTGTTGTGCGCCCCGTCTGCCAGCGCAGCACGAGCCGTCTCCGATCAGACGCTCTGACGTCAGAGCGGTTTTGATGACGTGTTCGATGACGCCAGATGACGCTCTATGATCGGCGCCGGCGACAGCTGCCGGCGATTATGCAAGGTGGCGTGCTGGCGGCCGCTGTTCCAGCAGGCAGACGTCCGACCAGGCGTGCCGCTGTTATTGATTTCAGTCGGCTGTTGGGTCTGGTCGCGCCGTATATGCCCGGCGGCGACCGACTAGTCTTTCCCCGTCCGTCTCGGCCTGAGCTGGGTAGCAGAGGTTCGATGGCTGGACGTTTATCCTCAGAGACAGCATTCACCTTCAGCAATGCACTGGCTTGACCAGCAAACTATTGCAGCGGTCTGAAGCATATTATTACGTTAGTTTATTAGTTCCAGTGGCGAAGCAACATATATTGGTTTTATTTGAGTTGCATACCATTTTGCAAGATGCACGCGCCGGTTGTCTGGGGTAAATGGGCGTTACCGGGTTTGAAATAAGGCCGTTTCGCATGGCTACGCTTTCGCATGCGTTTCCGACCTACCTTCCCCTCTGCCCCCCCCCCCCCCCATTTATTTGCCCAAATGTCCGCAGCAATTTCAGCCGCAGTGGAAGTCGCAACAGGGTAGAAGCTCAACCTATTGGATATTTTAATCCAGGATAGCGGGAAGAAGGGAAATCCCGGGGTTCATAACTCCAGTTCTCAAATCTATCTTTACCTCTGCCAATATAAGCGTATCGTGTGAAATGGTCTATTTATACGGTGCAAGTTTGCGGGCAGGCAGAAAGACAGACGTTTTCTCAAGGCTGACTTATTGCAATGCCTTATTGAAAGACTGGTATTGGAGACCAGCTAGACTCATTGCAACTCCTACCCCACCACCTGCTAGAGCTAGTGGCTCGATGAGGAGCCGTTTGACTAAAAACAGCTGACCTAGCGATTCGAAAATCGCTTGATGTTGATGTCCTGTTGATGTCCTGCTTGTCAGTCAGCTGATGTCCTGCTTGTCAAATGGGACGACGTATTCAGACCGCATTTACAGAGCACAATGCTTCGACTGTTTAGACACTGCTGAATCTGAGCCATCCCCGGCAGTAGCAAAATTATGACTTCCCAAGTAGTGATGGGTTCACTGGGCCACTTCCGTAGTCCCTGACCTACGCACGAAGCCAAGATGCTCCCGAACCGTTCGCCCGTATTTTTTTCTTATAAAATAGCAACCCACTTCATGCGGAACAACCTTCCGTCACGCCTGCCAGTCCGGGCCGCTGCAAGTCTGCAAACCCCGGGGAATTCGTCCACCCCTTTTCCTCCTGCCACACACGATCCTTCTTCACTTCTCCGTCTCTTTGCACTCCCCGTCCCCGGGCCCGCGCGACCGGCGGCGGCGGCGGCGGCGGCGGCGGCGGCGGCGGCGACGGGCGACCCGGCGCCCGTGACACCGCGCTTCCGCGTTATTTGCCAGCCGGCGCCGCGGGGCTGCCGCGCCCGGCGCCGCACCGGCGCGGAACAGATTGCACGTCGCGCGTGCCGACGCGTCCGCATGACCCGACACCTCGCCGTAAGCAGGTCATTTCTGCTGGCGCTGCGGCGCGGCAGCCGTCGTCTCGCGCGGCCGCGGCGCCGGCGCCGGCGCCGCTGCCGCGCTTCGCTCGGCAGCCCACGTAACAGGCTCGTTACGGGAGGGAGGCGCCGCCGGCCGTCGACGGTCCGAGTTTGTGGCATCGGTCGGCGCTGAGCCGGACGCGCGGTGTCGACAGGTCCCGCTGTCAGAGCACGCGATGGAGTGGCTGGCATAACGGTGAAGCGTCCGGCCAGCACCGGACCTGTTAGCAGTGTTTGGGTGCTCTATTTCCGAGTGGTCATGACATACCCGAAGATTAAGCGGGAAGAGCGGGGACGGCGATTTTTCATCGCGTTGGATGGGGAGGACATTCATATTTGTTGCCCTCCATTAAGTCCACTCTTGATAAAGGGTTCTAAGTGGGAAAGTTCGACATTGAAGGGTGGTGAGTGACGTATGTATGGGCCGAAGATCTGAGGAAAATGACCCCCTTCGACATTGACAAGAGCTTCTAGGAAGAACCATCGGAGATCATGTGATCCCAAGTGCCAGCTTAAAAGCCTTTGCCAAATCGGACATCCCGGACATCCATAGGCGATTAGACAGAACGTCTTAAAGAAGTGTGTTGCCACCATGAGCAGAACGAGCGAGGGACGTCACGTGGCATGGACCGGGCCACCGAGGAAGGTCCCGTGGCATCACAGCCGTTGGAAGGGCCCACCCGACATCCACAGCCGACGAAGAGGACTGTCCGACAGGTTGGCCGATAGCGGGGGAGCCCCCCCCCCCCCCCCCCGAGCGTCGTCGTCGCTGCCGACGCGCTGCTCTCGCTCTGGCGGTCGGGTCCGGGTCGAGTCCTGCAGCGAGCCCTGCCCATCGGGCGACTCGCCGAGTCAGCTGAGTCAGCTGAGTCAGCGGCAACGGAAGCCCGCTCCCCATCTCATCACGGTCCGAGAGCCCACCCACGTTGTTGCGGCAGAGCGGAGTGTGTGAGCGTGACGTTTAGGGCACACAGTCGTGCACAGCGTCGTGCTCGGTCTCATCCAGGGTCGGCTGCTTTGTTTAACGCGCATCTGGTTGCTCATCTAAGTCGGGCCCGGTCCCATGAGTTACAGTCTTCGCAGGAAAACCGAAAGTTAAATGTGATACGAAATAGATGAAACGATGGACTCCAGGAAGCTTTTACGATCAGTGCAGCAAACGATGTCGTCAGCTTTGCATAGTTACAGTGAAGCCTGTCCCTCGCTGCCTGTCGCTGAAGAAGCGCATCCGCAGTCATTTCATTAATGGTGTCTAGCGTGCCTCACGACCCCGCATCGTCTCGAGTCATATCGCGCCATCGCTTCACATCGGCTCGCGGGCTTCCATTAGCTAGCGGCGTCCTCCCACAAAGCATTGAGAACCTTGCGGCGCGCCCCTTCGGCCACGAGTCGGAGCCGGCTCCTCGCCGGGCGCCAGACTTCGATCGGGCCGCTCCGCGCGGCGTTCCCAGCGCTCTGCCGGCGGCGGCCGGAGCGGCATGAGGAGCCAGCGGCCGCCGGCGGTGTGAAGCGACATCTGGCGGTCGGCTGGACGGGCCGTACAAAAACCCTCTTCCGCCACCATTGTCCGGCTGCGGGTGAAAAGGCCCGGCCCCGAACGAATTGACGGCCACCGGCCAAGTGCATGGGCCGGCTGACGGGTGGTGTGATGCGCCGAAGCTGGAGTCGCCCGCCGCGGGGATGGGCCGCGTCAACTGCACGGAGGGCGAGAGGGAAGGTGGAGGTAGAGGTGAAGGAGAGTGGGAGAGAGAGAGAGAAGGAGAGTAGCAGGGAGGAGGAGGAGGAGGAGAGGAGGAGGAGGAGGAGGGAGGAGGAGGAGGAGGAGGAGGAGGAGGAGGAGGAGGAGGAGGAGGAGGAGAGGAGGAGGAGGAGGAGAGAGAGAGAGAGAGAGAGAGAGAGAGAGAGAGAGAGAGAGAGAGAGAGAGAGAGAGAGAGAGAGAGAGAGAGAGAGAGAGAGAGAGAGAGAGAGAGAGAGAGAGAGAGAGAGAGAGAGAGAGAGAGAAACATCAAAGAAACAGACGTGAAGAGTGACACCAAGAAACGTTTCTTGCCTTTCCAAACAGCCTTCGTCTTTATGCCGTTTCTCCTCGTTTATTTGCAGTATCTCTGCAGCTTGTCAGTAACCTGGTGTCTAGTTTAGCTCACCTTGCGCTTCGCCGGAGTGCTGTGCTGCTGAAAGTGCGGGTTAAGCTCCAGTTGGTTCCAGTAGAGGCACGGGGCTTACACCATGCCCTCCTTAGCGAATGCAGGAGCTCTAGAATTTGGAACAGCACAAAAAAAGGCGCACTAGAAGAGCTTCTCAGATTTCATAGATCATATATAACGTTAGTATTTAAAGCTCATTACACAGTCCATTGCAGTTGATTATTACACAGTTCATTTCGTCATTCGCCATGCTACACCAAAACATAACATCCAGAGGCAGCAAGAAATAGTCAGAGGGTTCATGAGCTTTTGGCCATGAGGGCTCTCAGTGAGGGCTCCTGACGGAACACCGTCAGCGCGATTGGACTTCGTCTAATTTGACTCCCCTGTGTAATTCGAATTTGACGATCGATTGACAAGATGCAAAGACAGACAAGCTGAAACGGACGCGGCCTCGTGGCACTGCGTGTCGCATGAAAACATTTGAACCCAATCTATTCGTTAAACTAGAACTACCTGCTCTGGCACCAGATTGGCGGGGTGATGGTCTTTGCCGCAAGCAGCCCTTGGCAAGAACCCTGATGCCAAAATGATTGTTGAAAAAATGCCGGTCAAATAAAACAAACAGGCAAAAAGTTATGTCGTCGCACCTTATAAAGATTATGCGTTCGCTCTTGGATCCAGATACGTATACCACTCGTTAAAAACGGCTTTGTATTAAGTTAAATAGCTTTCACTTCCACGCAAAAGGGAAATAGAGCCACTTGCTCGGCGCATTGGCTGGCGTTGCCTTGCAGTCGAGTTGGACGTCCATTCAGAGGCACTCACACAGCCCTGGAGAACTGCGGAAGTTGGGAAACTTGCGCGATTCGAACGGTTTATCGGCCTGTTTGGAGCCGATGCCCGGTGTGCGAAGTTCTCTGCGTAAAAGACAGGTCTTTCAATACCCTGCGTGGTATGGTTTAGGGAAGCAATCCACCGGGAGCATTCAGTAGTGGGCTGCACCGCTGGTAGCCTTCAGTAGTGGGCTGTGCCGCTGGGAGCCTTCAGTAGTGGGCTGTGCAGTGCGCAGATCCCCGCTGGGAGCCTTCGGCAGTGGGTCGTGCCGCTGGTAGCCTTCAGTAGTGGGCTGTGCCGCTGGAAGCCTTCAGTAGTGGGCTGTGCAGTGCGCAGATCCCCGCTGGGAGCCTTCGGCAGTGGGTCGTGCCGCTGGTAGCCTTCAGTGGTGGGCTGTGCCGCTGGGAGCATTCAGTAGTGGGCTGTGCAGTGCGCAGATCCCCGCTGGGAGCCTACAGTGGTGGGCTGTGCAGTGCGCAGATCCCCGCTGGGAGCCTGCAGTGGTGGGCTGTGCAGTGCGCAGATCCCCGCTGGGAGTCTGCAGTGGTGGGCTGTGCAGTGCGCAGATCCCCGCTGGGAGCCTGCAGTGGTGGACTGTGCAATGCGCAGCTCCTTGTTTGACAGCTGGATGGCTGAATGCCCTGCTGCGCCACCTGCCACATGCCACCGGGGACGCCGCATCCGTCGACGCTGTGCTTAAACGGCGGGGTACAACGGGTTTCTTAAAATATTGCAGATCATGTGAAATTCACACGCTCCGCCATTTATGTGTTTTATTAAATGGACGTGAATACCATTTGCAAGCAGCGAATAAACATAAAAGCATGATGAACCCACATAGGCATTATCCGCACATGGGAATCCGGAGGGCCCATATCCTGGAAGCTTCTGCGAAGATTGGAGAATTGTTGTTTTTGATTATACCAACTGGCACCAAAACATAAATGAACCCAATAACATTAAAGATCTAGGAACATCTGTGTCCTTCGTTTAAAGCGTCTTCATATATATATATATATATATATATATATATATATATATATATATATATATATATATATATATATACCAGAAAAACAATCGTGCTTCTTTAAAGAAGTCGATCATCACGATTTTCACTTTTGCCGGTTATTTGCCCAAACTGTGGTGTTAGCGAATGAGGTTGACGCCTGACACCGCCATGATCCGCTTGGCGTGACGGCTGTTAGTCTTTCCAAGGTCCGCGCGCGAGAACCGCGTCTTTGCAGACTCCCCTCTCCATCCTTGTCGCCACCCTCATGACAGTGAAGGGAAAACCATATTTTTCGGCTTTCGTCATGGATAGTTTCTGATAGAAAGTCAATAATCAGCGTGATATGTTCGCACTGAAATCCTTGCTTCTACACTCTCTCCCCTGTGTTATGCTGCGTGTGTGCCATGTCCCTACCACCACCCCCTCCGCGGCTGGCCGGGCGGGGGTCGGACCACCTCGCCCGCCCTCGCGCCCGGCGCGTGTCTCCCGCGCGCTGGCGATCTGCGTCGCCCGATGGGAGCGAGGACGTCGGGCCTGCAAACCGGCCGGGAGGCGGCCAGTGCGGCGCCGCCGCCAGAAGTGGTTATTGATCATCTGCTGACGACATTAGTGGCACGCCACGCGCGCGCACGTGCCGCGCGTACGGGCGGGCGGACGACGCAGGCACACCTTCCGGCACGCGCTTATATGCCCCGTTTGGGCGGACGGCTGGAACGGACGCGTCTTTGGGGAAGGAGATAGGTGCATGTCGGACGTACGCAGACGTGTTGGATGTGCACGGATGGGCATTCCGAGCGTGCACAGACCGGTTCGCGGGGTGAACAGTTCAGACCTACCTGCCGAAACGTATACTGACAGCTTTCTGTCACGTCTTCAGGTGGACGTGCTGCCGGGACGAACACGTACACAATCGCCAGGACAGCGCAGATGCTTATGCCAAGACGCCACGAACACGTTATCCTCGGCGTCACAGATGGCCCGCTGGGGTGTCACAGATACACTTGCCGGCACGTCTCAGAGATACCTGGCTGGTGCATAGGCATACACTGGGCGTGCCAGGCCGCGGCCGGACCATCTTCACGTCACCAATCTGGAAATAGATGCGGTGCTTCCGATGTCCGGGTCCTTACATCACGAGCGGTGTGATGACTTGGCCCGGCGGGCGCGTGACCTTTGCCCCGCCCGAGGCGTGTGCAGTAGGCCCCATGGTGGTGGCGTGTCCGGATGTTCGACGACCCTCAGCGAGCACGCTGACTCGAGCTGCCGCGTGCCAAACCTCTGGCGGGAAGGGTCAAGAGCGGGCGGGACCATCACGCACGCTGGCGCGGTAGCCTTGCTGCGGCCGAAACCAGCGCCGTGCCTCGCTGCCAATGGCGTCTGCTCGTCGCTGTTCGACACCGGAGCGATCGGACGCGCCTGCGTGGACGCCGTGCGTTGGCGCCAGGACTCACACCCGCCACGTGACGTCACCGACCCAGGGGAGGGGAGCAGTCGGCGGCCAGCTGTCCATCTCATCGGCCGGGATCGTTTATAGAGGACGATCCCCGCCGGCGACCCCGGCACTATTTCCAGGCGGCTGGCCTCGGCCGGCGACGCGGCCGGCGCGCGCGTGCCGTCTCGCGGCCGCTCCCGACACTACGCACGGCGAGGAGGGAACGGCGGCAGGCGGGGATGGACGACGGCTTAGCGAGCTATGGCTGAGATCTCCTTGTTGGCATGCGCTTTTCAAAACCCCTTTTTCCGATTTTCGCCAAAGGTGCGGTGTGGTTGATGACAGTGGATAAAACAGTAATGTCGGCAACTCCCCTGGTCAGGCTTTCACAACTTTTCTGGACTTGTATGGACAAGCAGGCTAATCGCATATACAACACACAGCTAATGCAGTGCGCTTTTTTGAAAACAGCATGGACACGAGGAACCCCGGCTTAAATAATGGTCCAATCACAAGAGCTCAAGCATACTGGTATGGCCAAGGGCTTAAGTTGTGCTCGGTGGAGGCCTTTACGGGTATACTTTCCTTTACCCAAATTCACTTCCCACGGGGTGTATTCATGCCTATCCGCTACCCATTCCTGACCAGTTACACCCACCTGTTACCCATCCTTTTTTATTTTTTGGAGCGTTTTAATTCTGCGTTATGGGCTAGTTAAAGGAATATTTTGCACCCAAACTTACACTTCTGTGTTGATAGTTGCGTGAAATGAATGGAGCAAATAATGACTAAAATAAACGCAAGAAGTATCTTTGAGTGTTATTTCTTGAAGGGCTTGCCCGAGGTTTCATAAACGTTCTGCCCGTACCCGTACCCACACCCAAAATTTCCCTTAAAGTGGTATCCAACCGAGGTCGTTACTTATTTCGTACAGAAGACTTCACCCAACCGTTGAAGTCCCCCAGTGCGCAATATGCGAAGGGTGCACTAGGTAACTTCAATCAATGAGTGCTTTGCGACGGCAAATTAATGCATTTTAGAGGACCCAATCGCAGTGGCTCACCTGCTGGCACATGAGCATAAGAACATTAAAACAAACCGTGCGAAGGCTTCCGGTAGATGTACTTCTGAATGCTGTTTTCCCGTCTCATCTGTTCGTCAGTCGACCTCAGAAGATGCCGCCTCTCGTCTGCGCCACGCAGTACACCGCCGTACCTCGCGCGCCGCGCGCGGACGGTACGGTGCGGTACGGTACCGCCAGCCACCACGTGCTGCTGCGTCCGTCAGCGGTACCGGCCGCGGCTGGCTGCCGGTACCGCGGCCTCCCTCGCTTTTGACCCACAAATGATCGGCCGAAAATATCCGGCCTCCGGCACCGCCCAAACACCGGCCCGGCCCCGTCCCTCGCCGCCGGGGGCCGTGTTTCGGCGGGGCGCACCGGACCACGTCAAGCTTCGCCAGGTGCTCGCAAGAAAATCATGCTGCGTCCGTCCGCTGCGTCCGTCACGATCATGATTTACCGCGATGCATGAACAGCTTCTCAGGACACCGATCAGAGTCCTTGTCAAGCATACTTGTCGCGCGAACACTAACCCTGTCATCCCAGCAGCCCGAATGGTTGGACAATTTTGCTGCAGCCCACGGGTCAAATGTTGCTGACGATTCCCGACTGACGCTCCCAACGGACTACTCCCAACTGACGACTCCCGACTGACGACTTTCAATTGACGATTCCCGACTGACGCTCCCAACTGACTACTTCCAACTGACGACTCCCGACTGACGACTTCCAATTGACGGTTCCCGATTGACGACTCCCAACTGACGACTCCCGACTGACGACTGCCGATTGACGATTCCCGACTGACGCCTCCCAACTGACGGCTCCAGACTGACGACTCCAAACTGACGACTCCTGACTCGCCCCGCAGTCACGGCACGCCCGCCTGTGGTAAATATTCACTTTCATGTGGAGGAAATACGCCGCCTTGGCTGGGATTCGAACCGACATGCCACGGCATCTTGCATCATGTCGGCTGCCTCCCACCCTGGCGTCGGGGTGAACTGAACCCCGTACCCCTGGGTTTCCAGACATGTGTGGTACCACACCTCGTGGTCACCGTGTCTGCCACGGGCCGTATGCGAAGGATGGCGATGTGGCTATCAGTTCACGGTAACAGTTTTCAGGTCAATTGTTGTATCCCGCCGTCGACGATTTAATTATGTCACGTACATGATGTGTGTTAATCTATTGTTTGCTGGAAACCACATGAGCGATTTAAGGCAGTGTTTCGATTGGCTTGGTATCGTTTCGACGGACATAAAGCTCTGCTCGCCTTTGATCGGTGTAAGATGAATTAAACATCGTCTGATTCCGAATACTGGCGCAATGATTCGTTTTAAAGCAATATTTCTAATTTGGAGGAATACCTGAATTCAAAACTGTTATATCGACGCTCTCCTTAACTCTCCAAACTACAAATGTCATTTTGTCTGGTCGTTCCAGCTCTTCTGGGGATAGCTAGGACAACAGGTCAGGCCGCTGGCCGTCACTGAAAGAATGTCCGGCGACATTTTTTCTTCATCCAAGGCATTTCGACGTGTGTTCATTGTTGCGTTATTCAAGCTATTCTGTGGAAGCCTCCGAACCGAACGGATAGTTGGATGTTTTCAGAGTCGGATTAAGAGTTCCAAAGCTTCCTGACATTCTATTTTCTCCAGTCTTTTTTTGCGTAGGACGTTCAATGTTACGTTAATTACCCTCTGGTCTATGTGTAAATAGCATGGCTTGTCCCGACATTCGTTCCACGTAATGTCTGATTGGTCTGTGCCATACAGTGACTGATGCAGCTCTAAAATAGCTGCGCTTGGATCTGAAGCACGCAAACCCTGGCTTTAAGGTGGGCTGATGATATGTCACGTGTTGCGATGCTTAACTACGTCGTTCGCACGCTACAACCTATATGACAGCCTAATTTACGGGCGCAGAGCCAACATGTGATCACGGACAGGCGCCTGTTCTCTCCTGTGAGACAATGACCAACCACGAGCCAACTACCCCCGCCTGAGCCTCGCGATAACCGCCGGGCGGCTCATTAAGCGATCTCGCGACGTGCCGACTGCGTGGGCTGAGGCAGCGAGTGCGAGTCGAGATCGCGAACAGCGTGTTGCGCCGTTGAGCTGCGGACGAGGGCCAACCTCGACCGGCGCCGGTGGGCCCGGACCCGGGGCCGCTGACAGACCGACCTCGCCGGCATCGGTGGGCCCGGACTCGGGGCCGCTGACAGACCGACCTCGCCGGCATCGGTGGGCCCGGACTCGGGGCCGCTGACAGACCGACCTCGCCGGCATCGGTGGGTCCGGGCCCGGGGCGGCTCGGAGACCGACCTCGCCGACACCGTTATGTCCGAGATCGGATGGCTCGGAGGCCGACTTCGGCCGGCACCGATGGGCCCCGGACTCGGAGCCTGCCACAGACCGGCCTCACCGGCACCGGTGGGTCCCGGACTCGGAGCCTGCCACAGACCGGCCTCACCGGCACCGGTGGGTCCGGGCCCGGGGCCTCTCGGAGCGGTCCGGGTGGTGGGGCACCGCCGCCGCACCACGAACAACATGGGCCGCGCCGCCCCGCCCGCCTAAGTAAGCACGGCGCCGGGGGCGCGCTGCTTTCATGTGCCGGCCCGGACGCGCCGCCTAATCGGCGCTGATGAATTGTGCCGACAGCATTTGCGAGCACCGTCCGCCGACGATAAGTGGTAAACATCTCGTATTTGGGAAACGCGGTCTGCTGGCAGCCCCTCGAGACGCTCCTGATCAGAGACGCAGGTCGAGGGGTGTTTCCATTCCGCAGGCGATTTCACGAGGCAAATGTGCATTTCGAAGTATTGCAATTGTACATTTGTCACCCGTCGTGCGTATTTTTGCTTTCATGTCCGAAGCGTTGTATTGCAGGGCTACGTGACAATCTAATCTGGAGGACCCGTTCTTTTGATTAAGCATGATCTTGTTTTGTATACAGATGGTCTCTTTTAAGCCAAGGCCGTTGTCCGTTATCTCGTTGTTGGTGCCTCCTGGGAAACGGGCGTATTTTTCGCCAGCGTGTCTTCTGACGCACAGCTCATCGGGCCCAGCCCAGTGAGCTGTCTCACTCCACTGTCGCTGCCACTGCACACTGCGTTTTGGGTTTGAACGTGGTTTGATGCTGGCGTGGTCAGGGAAGACTCGAGTGAGCAGTTCTCATTGAATCGCATTTCCGCAGTGCCAGAAATGGCTATTGCTTTACTGGGTGTTTAGTGGGTGTGGTATATCAGTTTTGAAAGACACGGACGACTTGCAAGTATATGTTTTCTTCTCATGAGCGCCGTGATCAATCGTGTTGGGCAGCACACTATATCCATAATTTCGTCATTTACGCTACCGGTTGTGATTTTTCCGTGGTGTTAATTTCCCTTCAGTGCTTTCCCTAGCAAATTGCCGCCAGGTGTCATTGGTTTCCATGTAGCATACAGACTTCATGTCTGTACTCACTTTTTTCTCATTCTTGGCCTATTTGCCACGCATTGCCACCAGTCTAAATGACCATTTTCACCACTCGCGTTGGGGTCATTGCTCATTCGCCTTGAACTTGGTTTGCTGATGACATCCCCGATCCTCCGTCTCCCGGCCTCCCAGCTCCGCATCTGATGATGACCCCCGCTCCTCCGTCTCCCGGCCTCCCAGCTCCGCATCTGATGTTGACCCCCGGTCCTCCGTCTCCCGGCCTCCCAGCTCCGCATCTGATGATGATCCACGGTCCTCCGTCTCCCGGCCTCCCAGCTCCGCATCTGATGATGACCCACGGTCCTCCGTCTCCTGGCCTCCCAGCTCCGCATCTGATGATGGCCCACGGTCCTCCGTCTCCCGGCCTCCCAGCTCCGCATCTGACAGCGTGCCTCCTCCTCGGCAGATAAGCAGGAGACACTGCGCGTGGCGGCGCACGAGCGTCTGGGCGAGGTGCTGCGCATCCTGCGTACCGTGCTCGAGCGCTACGCCCCGCTGCAGAGCACCGAACTCTTCATGGCCGCCGGCGCGCTTATACAGCAAGTCAAACGTGAGTACTTGCGACGTGGGGGATGGGGTGGGGGTGGGGGTGGAAGGCGGACCGGCGGCGAAGAAGCGGCGCAGGCTGCAGCTGCCGCTGCGCGTGCTCACTTGGGTAAAAATTTACGGCATGCTTGCGGGATGACACGGAATAAGAAGCGACTCGCGTGAGCGCACGGCGCATCCGGCTCCAGCGTGCCGTGACCTGTGCGTGCAGGGTCAGGTCTGGGCCCGCGGTGACCTCGGTCGTCCGGGCAGTGGGCAGACGCGAGCGAGGCGAACGGGGCCAGAGAGGGCCGCGTCCTCCGCGCCGCACCAAATTATAGGCGGCGGGTGAGTGACGAGGGGCATGAAATGAATCACCAATGCCGTGCCGCTCGGCGAACTGTCGGCTCTGACACCGGCGGGATGCATGTGTGGCGCGCCCAGCTGCGAGCGCGTCTTCATCGCCGAGAGAAGAGGCGCTGCAGGTGCGGCGGCAGCGTCACGTTTATGCGCCCGCGTGGTGGAAGAGTCTGGGCGAGCTTCGGAAGCAGCGCAAACACGCCACACCCTGCTGCATCGTTGATGAGGCACCCTGACGTATGCTTAGTCTTTCGGAAAGGGGTCGATATTGTTATTCGTTTTTTCCACTGTTATCGATTGGCCTAAGGTAAATGCATTGCCATCCTGTTTGCGAACGAAAATTGGTTTTGCTTATTCGAAGGTTTGGTTTGCCACTCAGTGTGTTAGAGGTATGTCGCGCTCATCATTTTTTAACGGAAATGCCATGTTCATATTGTTTGACTGAACAGTCTTAGTCTTGCAACTTTGGTTTACCACGCGCTAGGGTGGAGAGACAAATTGACCCGGCCTCCCCCGCAGGTTTTTCCGGAATGATATCCGAAAAGGGTGGTGTAGCGGCGCCAAAAGTTCGCATAGTTATAGAGAATTGGGTAGCGGATCTTTTGAGGTAAAAGCAGATTTACCTTGTGAGGTTTCTGATCTACGGCAGGTCAATGTCAAGCCATGGCTGTTAGTGAATGGCATTTCTAGCAATTTGTTCAATGCAATGCAGCAACGGAGTGTTGGACGAAACCATATATATCTGAGGTAGTTTCTTATTGAATAAACCATATTAATTCAGGATTGCAACCACTTCTCTTCACTAAGGGTCTGATGTGAAGGTGAGAACGAAGTCAAAACTAATCTGCTCTTTGCTGTATCGCTTGGTTTTATCGGGGAAGATCCTGGTGCTCTTTTCGAATTTAGTAATGACAGGGACCGCAACAAATATGTTCCATTAACTATTTAAGTGTCAGAGTAGGTCACTGACCTAAAGTGACCCAGGTCACCCTCTTGTTTTTAGGAGCACACCGCCCAGCGCAATCCCTGCCATTATTCGAATGACAACATAAGAGCAGCCTCGTAGGTATTCAGTCACCTCGACCCTATAAAGGTCAAAAAGGTGACTAACCTTACTGACCTTTTGCTTGGAACAGGTATCTGACTTTACGACGCTTGCATGAGGAAATCTAGGGGCACTTGAGACACCAATCTGGAGTTTGCCCCTGTTTGACCTCATTTGACCTCAAGGTTGTGACCTGGGAGCCTTTAATTTTTGCACAAATGAATGGCAATCTACACAGTGAGTTTGGGTCTCGCTGTCTTAGTCTTTGAGATCTCGCGTGGGTCAAATTGCCCCTCTCCGCACCCCGCCCGAGCGAAGGATATTCAACTGGCTACTCCTGTGCGCTTTGAAGAGGGACTCCATATGCGGGGGGACTTCACTGAAATAGCCATTTTGCGGATCGTTCTGTGCAGTTCACAATCCTGTCCCTCTTTAGACCTGCACCTCTCTAGTTTCTGAGCTACATGCCCGCAAAGATGTATAGACTTCTTCTTGCAGGTCTATTTCAAGACCACCCAGACATCCATGACGTCATAATAATACACTTAAATTTTATCATTTCATTAGCTATGCGGCGATCATTGCCACAAAATATGTTTGCCGAATGGTTCATATCTAGTGTTCGTGGGCACAATCTCCAAATATAGCGGTCGACGTATTTAGGAAGAAATTTATTAAATACAGAAATTGTCATGTCTAAGGCAGCCTATTTCCCTTAGAAGTTGTAAGTGAGCTTATTTCATAACGTGTAATGTTTGCTTCAACATCTGAAAATATGACACATTCCCTCTTATCAGAGTTCTTTAATCGGACCCTGCTGTGCCTGCTGACTTTAATCCATTGTTATAAAGATAGGTGGTAAATATGCTGCAGGTGCTGCACATAGCAGTGCTCGTGCTGGGAGACCTTGAATGGGCTATAAAGTCACGAGACGGCTGCACGCGGTGGAGGTTCCACTCCTCGTCCAGAACACACGAACACATTCAATTCAATTAAAAGGGGCGGCGGCGTTGCGCAGCGGCGCCTTGACATCTGACGCTGCTTGTCAGACAAGCGTGACCACGAAACGTCCATATAAGACACGCTTCACTTGTGTTCTTGATGACAGTGAAGCGCACCAAGAACGAAGAGCCTGGATCTACGTAGTTTAACCTGGGACATTGTGATCCGACTAGCTTGTTCTCGGTCGTGAAGTAATGAGTTGCACCAGGTGCGGTCTGCTCTGCTACCTACAGTCCGTTTCAGAACAGAGTTGAATAGCGATCAGTTAGAACTAGTCGTTGGTCGTGACTGGAACAATGACCCAAATATCGTCTTTCACATGGACACGTATTGTGCTGTACTATGTAGTGGCTCGACGACATCTGGAAACGGGTGTAACCCAGAGTAAACCGGATCACACAGATAAACCGGATCACACAACGGAGTACAGATCACATCTCCATCCGGTCTGTTGTTTTCCCAGTATTCGTTTGTGAAGAGCCTCTAGAACCGCAGTTTGTCGCGGGCCCAACCATGAGCCCCGCCACGGAGCTGTTACATTCCAGCAACAGTCCTACGCTCGTCTCCCTCCGCCGTCGGCCAGCGCAACCGTAGCTAAGGCGCCCACAGTCGCCCCCGCGGTGCCCCCGAGGGCATGCCGCCCACCTACCGAGACGCAAGTGGGAGGGGCGCGGGCGGCACCCCGCCCCCGGCCCGGCCGCGGCCGGCGTGTGTGTGGGACGCCGCGCACGACGCCGCCTGCATACGGCCGCCACGGCCCGATGCCGCTCGCCCCGAGATGGGCGCCGACCGGCGGTGGACCCAGCTGCACTTGTGCTGATTGCTATCGACGGGGGTCGGGACGTGTAGGCACGGTACAAGGTGGCGGCCAGCGCGCGCGCCGTGCGTCGCGCCGCACCGCTCTACCGTCAGGCGGGTGAGGAATTCGAAGGCAAATAGGCTGACAGTGTTGACACTTTCCGCTTCGAGTGTTCGTTGCGCACGTACTCCACACACACCTGTGAGGCGCGCTCGCCCCTGCTAGTTATGCCACTCAGGCTTGCTGCGTCACGACAGGCATCCCGCAGACCATTTGTCCAGGCGTGAAGTGTTGATTCGCTCCCTGGAGTTGCACCTCCGTGTCAGCAGGTGTCCATCGGGCGCTCAGTTCAGTCCGCCTCCGCGCCGGTCGTATCTCGCGGCCGCCTCGGCGCCACCTGTGCCGGACTCCGCCGCACCCCGGCCGCCCTGGCGGGTTCCGGTTCTGTGACCAAGCGGGCCACGGCTGGTCCCACGGTCGCGGGGAGCATCGCCGGGGGCGCTCCGGCTCCGGCTGATATCCGACGGCCAGCTCGGCTCGTATCGCGGCCCGCCAGACGGACGTGCCGGCGGCGCGGTGAAATGGGTCTGTGCCGGCTCACCGACGGCGGATCGTACCCCGACGCGGGCCGCTGAGGACGAGCGGCCGCCGGAGACGCGGCCCGTGGCGGGATTTTGGGGGAAAGTTTGACGCCGCCATGTCGACGGGCGGCGGGGTGGGCCCGGAAGCCTCGCACACGCGGTACTGCAGTCCGGCCTGGCGGTCGCCGGTTGCGAGAACGAATCCCAACCTTTGTTTGGCGTCGATTTGAGCTTTGACGTTTCTGGGCTGGGCCACCTGAGCCTCGTCTTGCAGTCGAGGGCGGGCACGAATCGTACCGGTACTCGAAAAATAGTCCATTTCAAAGCATAATCGCGTGAATGGCCTTAGGGCCAGAGAAATTGCCAAGCAAAGGTGGCTGTCTGCGCCATGCCATTTACGTCAATCATCGCCCATGCAATGCGACTCGATTTCAATAAATAGTAGTTGCATGAGCCTTATAATCAGGATCGCAAAGCGATGTCCTCATGTCATGTAACGGTCGGGTAAGGGGAAAGCCGACCACGTTGGCACGCCTATTTGGCATGACCGGATCTTCATCGGAACCATCGCTGTTTTTTTTGTATCTCGTTGTTGGCAGTCATGTTTGTTTTGTTCCCTATAACTACTGCCATTACTGCTGTCCGTTGTTAGTTCTAGTGCCTATTCTTCACTGCTTTTCGTTCCGAAACACATACTTAGCTGTGTGATATGTCTTTGAAAGGAATTTGTTCTGCACCTTCACAACTTTTTCCATGTTTTGTGCTTTTGATAATTTGGAATAGATCGAATCACAACATAAGCTCACTAAGGGGACCAAAATCCATTTTAATAACGACGTCAACACGAATGTCTGAGCCTAGTTCTGTGAACAGCTGACATATGCGGACCGTGTCATCGTGTAGTTTTCGCTTTCGACCCTGAGACTCCACGCACCTACGCTCAAACTCCCGTTGCCACCCTCAAAGCCCCGCCGCCACTGCTTGGGCCCCCGGCACCTGGCCGCCCGGGTCTCTCATCGAGGCGGTGCTCCCGCGGGGTGTGACCTCTCTGTGGGACGGTGCCGTGGCCGCTGGCCGCACACCAGCCGCCGGGCCGGAGGGCGCGGCTCCAGGGTCCCTGCGGCGGCCGACCGGTGCAGCGCGGAGTGTGACCTCTCTGTGGGACGGTACCGTGGCCGCTGGCCGGACACCAGCCGCCGGGCCGGATGGCGCCGCTCCAGGGTCTCTGCGCCGGTCGACCGGTGCAGCGCGGGGGCTGCCGGCGCAGCGCGGGGTGTGACCTCTCTGCGGGACGGTGCCGTGGCCGCTGGCCGCACACCAGCCGCCGGGCCGGATGGCGCGGCTCCAGGGTCCGTCGGGACCGGCTCCCTGCGGCGGCCGACCGGCGCAGCGCGGGGACCGCCGGCGCAGCGCGGGGACAGCCGGCGGGCCGTCTAGACCCGCTCCGTTCAGCCAAGGCTGTGTCGTGCCGTGCCGTGCCGTGCCGTGCCGTGCCGTGCCGTGCCCCTGCTGGGTACCGGCCGCTGGAGGCGCAAGAGATGTCGTGAGGGGGACTTGTGAGTCATGTGCAGAGTGCCGTGACTTTACTCGAGGACTGAACATGAAGAGGCTATGGAGTATGGCAGTCGTGCACTTTCCCAGTTTGCATACTCATAGGAGGTGTTTCTGCGATTATTGTCCTTCGTCATGACTGATTCTGAGACGCAACATGAATCGTAGCTTGTCAGATTTATCTCAAGTGTGATGAGCCTACGTCTTGGGAATTTCAATTATGACTGACTACAGACCCGAAGCTTGGCTTTACTCTTGGCTCCGACCGCAACGCGAAGCATAGCTGAGGATATACCAGGTGTGGCAGGCTTACACTGTGTGAAGGGAGACTTACTGGTATAATGGTAGTGATTATACGTTTGATATTACAGCATATCTAACCATGTCGTAATATTTGCGTATTCACATCAGGCGATTTGTGTTGCATTGCTTGGTACGTTTAAGATAAGCTATCGCTGTCGTTGGTCTAGAGTTGTACGATATTCGGTTTTCGAAACAAACGATGACTATCGATGGCCTGATGGCGACGGCTTATTGGCTCGTTCCGAATCGCGGCGATCAGTCGGCTGGGCTGAAAGCCGCGGCGCCCTGATTTCGAACCGCACGAACTTCGAGCCTGTAAGTTTTTGCTGAGACAACGGGAAGGATTGGAGCGGCTTCCCCAATCCCCGCCGGCCTCGAGAACCGTTGCTGCGAACTCGGCGAGTTCGGAGAGCGATGAAAGAGGCGGCTTCGGCTCAGGTGCCTGTACTCAGACGCCGGGCCCTGCTGCGCCGTTCAAGGTGTCGGCAGATGGCAGCACGGGCGCGGCGGCTCATCAGCCTAATACATATTTACGGCTAATTTTGCACCGTCTCGAAACAGCCGCCGCGCCGGCCACCGTCGGCGGGTAACGATTGGCCGCCGCCGACGCCGCGGCGGTGGCTCCCTCAGGAGTCGTTCCGGTCATTCGGCGAGCAGGCCGACACGGCACGAGCGCAGCGGCGCAGTTCGGCCGGCAGGACGAAGTCGCCCAATGGCTGATGCCACCTGTCCGGCGTGGCGCGTGCGCCGCGGAAGGAGGCAACAGGCGGGGTTGTGCGGCGCTGATTTACGGCGCGGTCGGGCGGCGTGTGGCGAACGGGGCGCTCTGATGGCGTGCGTCTGAGTGCGCCGCTGGCAGGCGGTGAGCCGCGGTCGCGGACGGCCGCCAAACGTCCGGTCCGGCAAGCCGGCGCCGCCGCCCCGCCCGTCCCCCTCCCCCATGTCCGGCCAGCTAATTGATTGCCGCGGTCGCGGCGGTCGCGGCCCGGTCACGGCGCGTCGGTCACTTTTATTGACGCAGATCAGGAACTGCTGTCCGCGGGCGGCGGCGTTCGGTTGGCGAGATGTGCTGTGCGCGGGCGCTGGACGCCCCCGCACATGCTGCTGTATCGTCCGGCGAAACCTCAGCTCGAGAAGTTGGATAAATCACTTTGCACATGCCTAATCCAGGCGTCTGTAGAGAAACGTTTATGCGGAAGTTCAAACACCCGCGGAGTGTAAGGCCGCGAAAGTTTTGCTGCTGGTTGATTTTGGGTTGGGCTTGACTTTTCAGGCAGTTGGGACACGGCTCGCCTTTGGTGACAAGTATACGAATGTAAGAGGAATGAGGCACATGCATTGATAATTGTCTTAGTACCTTTGGGTTTCCATCGTCATTCATATAAGCAGTCACATATTCGCAGTCTGATTTCAAATGTTAGAGTTAGTGAGGATGGGGAGCCGCGCAACGCGAGATATTTGCGGCTAGAGCAGCGATGGAAATCGTCTTCAGCGTATCGTTGCCAATTGACTAAGCCCATGAATATTTGAATTTTTGGACGCTACGGTGCCTTAATCTAGAATGTAGAACAGTACCGGAGCCGCACTGCTGTCATCTGCCATTTACTGATATCATTGAAGACGTGTACCCGTTTACTCCGGCTCTGAGTTTCTGAGAAGCTCTTGTGTCTTGTAGTTCCGAAGTACTTGCCCGTGCCAACCACACGCGAAACCGGGCCGTTTGTCGAGCTTGAGTATGTTCCGTCTGATTGCGCTTTGCTTCCCTGCCGCTTGCGAGCTCCGCTGGCAGCCTCTGACCGGCCGACGCCGTGTGTCTGTTGCAGAGCACGGCTACGAGGACGAGAAGGCGGACCCCACCGAATTCTTCGAGTCCATCGACCAGCTGGCTCTGGCGTTCAGCAGCCGGTCAGTACCCTCCCTCCCCCTCCCCCTCCCCCCACTTTCCCGCCTCGCTCGAAGCAACCGAAACCTGACCCACATCCGGTGGCTGGACTTGACAGGTCTGGCGCCCTCCGACAATGAGCTGGCGGGTAATGGAGCCACTCCGTTCGCGGCGAGGGGCGGCACTCGCCAACTCGAGGGTCGCGTGACTCTCTGCCGTCAGTCTCGGACGTGGACTGGCCAGGACGCCATCGCCGCGCCCGGTCCGAACACGCGAGCACGTGTCTCGCCGCCGCGGCCTACAGCCGCTGCTCTGGGACAGTCGCTAGCTCCGGGAGGCGGCGGTGCCCCGGCGCGGCCCGGGACCCGCCGCGGCCGGCACCGGTGTCGTCGGCGCGGCCCGGCCGACGCCCGGCGTGTGTGCGCCGCCGGTATCGACGGCAATATCCGCGCTATCGCCACCGGCGGCGCCACTCCGAGCCAGCGACGTCGGGCCGGTGTCGGCCGGGCCGGCGCCGGCAGCTGGCCGCCGCGGGGGGTGGGGGGGGGGGGGGGAGCATGGCGTCCAGGCACTGAGAGCTCTGATACATCAGCAGGAGGTGGCGTCGCCTGGTGGGGGTGAACCGCTCTTTCCCTCCCTTGTTTCTTACAGCCAATGCATCTCTTGGATAGTAGTTGTGTTTCTGCACCTGTTTTACGTAGTGTTAGAGACCTGGTGGCTAAACTGACCCTGGCTACAGGAGCTCGTTGGTAAAATATTTGTAGTGTCACAACGCCGGCTTTTCCGGTCAGCTGAACCAGCAATGTTCACGTACACACGCACATACCGCGCACGCCAGACGGTTTTAAGTTTGTGTCTCGCAAGACAGTTGTGAACGTTTGCTCCCTGTCAAGGTGCTTGTAGCGCGCAGGCGTACAGTGAGCACGTGCCGATTTTTCGGGCTCATTGGCCAGATCACTGCTCCAATGACCCGTAGCGAGGCCATGCGCTTTAAGTAGGCTCCCAAACCGAAGCGTTCATTCAAGGGCAGCCCATGCCCATGATCCCAATGCACGGTCCACTCAAGGCAGACCTTGCCCGTGACCCCAGTGCCGCGGGGGTTTCCAAACCGAAGGTTCCATTGAAAAGACAGACCATGCTCGTGACCCCAACGCCGAAGGAGCTCTTTGGTACTGTGTTGCATGGTGGTTATGTACTGAATAGGAACCGGTCGGGAAAACCCTTACTAAAATAATGCTTCAACCAACGACTTCTCTTCTACTTACGCGAACGCACTAGCAAACCATACTCCCAAGGTAGTGCTTACTTTTGCTGGCGTAACCGTGTGGCGCAAACACAAGTGTTCATCCAGTTTGACGAATCAGGAGCGTGTTTAAGATTCAGATTGCAGCAGTCAGGCACACACCACACGGTGTCATCAGACACATGTCTAATGCATGATGGCCAAGCACATCATTTCGCTACCACGAAGAGGCGTGCTGGCACGCGTTGTGCCGCGCAGCAAGTATGCTGCCGCCGCCGCTGATCGCCACGGAGTACGGTGTGGTTTCGCCTGCTCTGCAGCATTAATAGGAACGGTTCTTGTTTCCCATGAAATGGGACCGAAAAGGTAGCGATACCAAAGCTGCATCAGTGAGCTACGTGACGTCACGCCACTGCATCAAGTTGCACGGCGTCGCTGCATTGACCGGCAGTGACGTCGGTCCATTCCGGTGCCTCGGGTCATCAGGTCGTGACCTCAGGTCATCAGCTCGTAACCGCAGGTCATCGGCTCGTGATCGCGGTGACTGACGAACGACGCGTGCTCACAGGCCAGCAGTGCCCATTAGGTCGAGCTGACCAGGTGCGCCCTCACGACCCTCCTCGTTGTGACCTCAGGTCAACAGCTCGTGGCCCCAGCTCATCAGCTTGTGACCGCGGCGAGCGATGCGCGCTCACAGGCCAGCAGTGCCCGTTAGGTCGAGCTGACCAGGCGCGCCTTCACGACCCTCCTCGTTGTGACCTCAGGTCAACAGCTCGTGGCCCCAGCTCATCAGCTTGTGACCGCGGCGAGCGATGCGCGCTCACAGGCCAGCAGTGCCCGTTAGGTCGAGCTGACCAGGCGCGCCCTCACGACCCTCCTCGTTGTGACCTCAGGTCAACAGCTTGAGGCCCCAGCTCATCAGCTCGTGACCGTGGCGAGCGACGCGCGCTTACAGGCCAGCAGTGCTCGTTAGGTCGAGCTGACCAGGCGCGCCCTCACGGTCCTCCTCGTTATGACCTCAGGTCAACAGCTCGTGGCCCCAGCTCATCAGCTCGTGACCGCGGCGAGCGACGCGCGCTCACAGGCCAGCAGTGCCCGTTAGGTCGAGCTGACCAGGCGCGCCTCACGACCCTCCTCTTGGCGGCCTCACCGGCGGGACACTTTGCACGCGGACGACTCTAGCGGCGCGGGTTCCTGCGCCCTTCTCGCTGCCTGCCGTGGGGAACCCCAGCGCAGTGTTGCCCGTCGCCGTGATGGGCTCGCTGGCGGTGCTTGGCGCCCTTTTACGATCTCCCACCATCTCTGCCTATCAATAGCCAATATGACTGCGACATTGACGGAGATCCCGGACGGCGGAGGCGGCGGTGGACGGCCGCGGGCGGTTCTCGGTCCCAGCTGCCGTGGCGGGATGCGGCAGCCCTCTCGGACGGCTTCTGGTGCGGGCAGCGGCGCTGGAGCTTTCCAGGTCTCGAGACCGAACAGCGCTGGCGGTGCCGGCGGGACGCGGGTGGGGGGGGGGGGGGGGGGGGGCACGCGCCGACGAAGAATTAGTAGGAGGAGGACGAGACACACGTGATCGACTTTGCGGCTGTCGCTTGGCGTCTTCTGCTTCTCGTGTCGTGCAGTCACAAGGCGCAGCGCACGAGGTGACATCGTCCAAAACTGCGTTATCGCCAAGAGCTTCTGATTGGCTGGCATGTGTGTTCATGTGCATGTGTGTCCAATCAGGCGCTTTGCTAGCCCATTTCACCTCGTCGGACTTGGTTGTCAACAGAAATGAGGTGCACTCTCCAGGCGGCCAGTCTGCGGACGTTGTGGACCCTTCTGTCAAATCATTCCCTTCTCCTCATCGAGACGTCGATGACTTGTTTACTGCCACGTCCGATCCATCTGTTGCGCCAGTGCATGGACCGGGGCCCATTCCGTCACCTGCATGCTACATTATGAGCTTTTCTTATGACTCGTAACGGGGTTTGTGACCGGCATTTTTCGCATCTCACTGTTGCCACTCATTGTCAGTTCCAGCTGTGTCAGAAGTCTGGGCTCGTGGACGCAATAGGGCGCCCGCGAAAGTGGGTGAAAGTGGTTTTTTTATTGCTGTCAATCAGGCGTCATTTTTGGGCGCTGGGTGAGATTGCTTTGTTTGTTCCTGCCAATAACGGCGGGCCAATCGCAGGGTGTGTAAAAAGCCCAGATGCTGGGGAATGTCCGAATATCTGCCGCTTACCACCCGCGGCGTGCAACATCGGCCCACGGGGGTGGGGCTTATCCAGGCCCAGCGCGCGATAGCACGCAGGCCAACAATGGTCACTGCACAGGTATTTAGAAGATCGATTAAAAGTGAAGGCTTCCCCAAGGATTTATGTTACTGTGTACGTATGTGTGGAGGCGTGTGATAGGCGTGTGTGTGGACATCATTCTAACTTAACAATGTTTCTACAATCACACTTGAATCGGCCAGCAAGATACGAGATCCAAATATGGAGTAAACTTACGCGTAGCAGGCTACTTGGGAATTATTATTCGTTATTCTGGGGTCGTTCTCGATGGGTACGTTGCTAGCAACAGACACTGATGACAACTGATGGCAACCGAACGACTCGTGTTTTGCATGTCCGGCACAGTGGGCCCTGACTGGCTGCTCAGCGACCAACCCACCAACTGCGCCGTGTCCAACAGGGTGTCGGAGTACCTGATGGGCGACCTGGACTCGTCCTCGACCGTGCTCACGTCGTCCTCGTCCAAGGCCAAGTCGTGCGAGAACCTGGCGTCCGACGCCGAGTCGGCCGTGGTCGAGGCGCGAGACGAGTGCGGCGCGGCGAGCCAGCTGTCGGCGCAGCAGCTGGATGCCACGCTGCACAGGTGAGATGCCGGTGCTCACCGTCGAGAGCGACTCTATGCTGACCGCGGTTTGTGTGCGCCAGCTATCTAATGCTGCCAAGCTGGGCTGTTTTATGGATGCATTTGACGTCTGTCGGCATGGATGACGTCACTGAAGATGAAAAAATTCAGAGAGGACGAAAACTGCGCGTGTGCATTGTGTATTGTGCGGTGGGATTTGAACCCAGACCTCTAGATGCAGGATCGAACGCTTCAAACGACCGCTCCCCGGTGATATGACACACTCACGTGCCTGCCCTGGGGGGGGGGGGGGGGCCGGTTTCGGGAAGTTCGCCGTGTTTCTCGAACGGCCGTGTTCTGACCACGCGCTCGCCACGTAACCCCGCAGATTGGATCAGGGCGTGGAGGTGGCGCTTCACCGCGCAAAGGTCTGGTCCAAGTACGCCAAGGACGTGCTGAGCTACGTGGAAAAGCGGACGGGCCTCGAGATGGAGTACGCCAAGAACGTGGCGAAACTGGCGCAGACGATGCGCTGCGCGCTGAAGGAGGATGTGAGTGGTGCTCGGTTCGGGGTATGCCTGCGCTATTAATGTACGGTCTGGGCGCTCCATTTGTCTGTATGGTCTAGACTTGCTTTTGAGGGGCGTCTAGCCACTCAGCAAAAACGTCGTCTTTGTGTGGTGAATTAGTTTCTTGGTTCTACGCGTCGCTAAGGTTTCGCTGGGCTGGATCTTCTCATTGATATGCGAACTGACATTAAAGTACATGTAGCAACATGAAATCTAATAATGTCGTCGGTGCTTTTAAGAGAACATGTGCTTGCAGATGATATTCTTCATACATGAATATATTACAAACGTATCCAAGGCAACTAAGCCCGGATACGCACGCATACAAATTATCGTCACGTTCCATGACCAACGCAGTCTGCTGATCAGCTCGCATTGTTGCATGATGCAGCACATAATTATCGTCGTGTTTCAGAGTTTTCTACCATTCCAATCGATCTACTGCACGGCGCTGGACCAGGATCTGGAGAACTCAGCAACGGTCCAGAGCACGTGCGCCCTCTTGCAGGGCCACAAGTTCATGGAGGTACGAGTCCAGCTCTCACGCTCTACATTCGCGGAATTTCCCGCATAGCCCAAGGCTGCATACAGGGCGCAGAGAAAGCGGCAGTTTACAGCAATAGTACATTCTCCGTGGGCACCGCCCGCAAAGTAGTGTAATAACTCACGTCTTGCCAACGATCGTGCTATGATAAGAAACGATAGCGCCCTCAGAAGTATAATGACGTAATGTAGCACGTTATGTGCGCTCCATGTTTCATGGACAGCGGGTGGCACCAAGGCCTGTTTTGCCAGACTGAAATGCCTACCACCAACCTGTCAACTCTTCGTTGTCCATGCAAATTCACGCAACAGCTAGCACATCAAGCAACAGGGAACTTACGTTTTCGACCATTTCCCCATTAAAACGTTCCAATACCCAGCAAACAGCTCTTAGCTTGTGCTACGTTCTGTCTGCATTCTCCTATCCGAAAAGCCATGAGCTGGCTTGCTGGGCTCTCACCAGCTTCAGTGCGTCCTTGTTTACTGTGGTGGCCTGTCCCCCGTAGCCGCTGGGAGCGCGCCGGAACGACCACGAGCGCAGCAGGAAGCAGATCAAGGAGCTGTGGCACCGTGAGCTGAAGCGCATGCACGAGACGGTGGCCAATCTGCGGAAGGCCAAGATGATGTACATCCAGGTGAGGTCGCAGGTGCCGCCCGACACCGTTGGTCGCGGGAGAGCGACGCCCGGGCTGTGAAGGGGGGGGGGGAGATGTCGGGTGTAGCGTGGCGCTGTACAGGGGCCGGTCGTCTGGGTCGGAGGCCACCCTAGCTGGCCAGAGACGAAGCTGCGGCCCGCGTGGTCCGCAGTGACGGCCGCCGTTCGTCGGAGCTGGGCGCGGCGACATGCAGCCCTCCGGCCCTGCACCCGGCTGGATCGCCCCGCTCTGACCGTGTCCCTCTGCCTCTCCCTCGCCCACTGCGTGACACCGCAACAGCGTCCCCGAGGCTGCCGGAAGCCCGGCACCCGCGGCCGGCTCGTGTCCGTGCGCGCGCGCGCCGTCGCCCTGACGCGGGCTGGTGGGCGCGAGGGCTCGCGGCGGGCGTAAGCCCGCGACCGTCGCGCGCCACACGTGCCGCGTCGGCCTCGTGCGTTCGTCGCTCGTCTGCGGCTGGCGGCCTCGCTCGGCTTCCTCTGCCGTCCGGCAGCAGAGGGCCTCCCGCGGCGGCCGACGCCGCACACACTCCCTGTTAGACACTTAAATGTGCATAATTCAGACGCTAATTCCGATGTCACAGCGGGAGCCATTTCTGGTGACAGAGACAGTTTAAGTGAATTGAGAGGAGCGACCAGGAATAGACAAATCGTGAGCATCAAAGCCGGGCTATTGAGGCTATTGAGGCTATATAGGCTATATGTCTCGGGATTTCGGTGGCTGCCCGTGAGTGGTGGTTTCGCATTTATCCAACGCCGCCGCTGTTCTTGGCTTAGGCAGCTAGTCCGTGCAGTGGTATCGCTTTGGGTATTTAGAAAGATTTAGCTTTAGCGCCTGAAAGGAGAAGAGGGATAGACTGATCGCCACTACCTGAAGGCCCTGCTCGTGAATAGATGTCTAGGCTTATAAATGCTCCTCTTTGCATTTTTCGCACCCGAACTGAAGCCAATTTGTAACCACATGCCTCCATTCCGGATGTCATCAGTGTCCTGGGTTGAAGTCTGCTCACAGCGGAGACAACCGGTCAAAGTTGGGGCATAAAATAGCCACACGCCGCCACCGACGTTGCCGTGCTGGCCGTACCATACCGACCTTATCATACCGACCTTACCATACCAACCTTACCATGCCAACACTACCATACTGGCCGTAACATACCCGCATTACCATACCAGCCTTACCATACCCACCTTATTATACCGACGTTACCGTACCGACGCTACCATACCGACGTTACCATGCCGACGTTACCATACCCACCTTATCATACCGATGTTACCATATCGATGTTACCAATACCGACCTTACCATACCGAGCAGCTTACCACACCGACGATACCATACCGACGTTACCATACCGACGTTAGCAATACTGACCTTGCCATACCGAACTTACCATGCCGATGTTACGATACCGACGTTGCCGAGCCGCCGTGCCGAGCCGGCCGTACGCAGGTCCGACGTGCCCGGACTGGCCGTGCTCCAGCGGTCTGCGCTCGGGCCCGCTGCGCTACGACCGGCCGTGCTCGAGCGGTCTGCGCCTAGGCCCGCTGCGTTATGACCGGCCGTGCTCGAGCGGTCTGCGCCTAGGCCCGCTGCGCTATGACCGGCCGTGCTCGAGCGGTCCGCGCTCGGGCCCGCTGCGTTATGACCGGCCGTGCTCGAGCGGTCTGCGCCTAGGCCCGCTGCGCTATGACCGGCCGTGCTCGAGCGGTCCGCGCTCGGGCCCGCTGCGCTATGACCGGCCGTGCTCGAGCGGTCCGCGCTCAGGCCCGCTGCGCTACGACCGACCGTGCTCGAGCGGTCTGCGCCTAGGCCCGCTGCGTTATGACCGGCCGTGCTCGAGCGGTCTGCGCCTAGGCCCGCTGCGCTATGACCGGCCGTGCTCGAGCGGTCCGCGCTCGGGCCCGCTGCGCTATGACCGGCCGTACTCGAGCGGTCCGCGCTCGGGCGCGCTGCGCTATGACCGGCCGTGCTCGAGCGGTCTGCGCTCGGGCGCGCTGCGCTATGACCGGCCGTGCTCGAGCGGTCCGCGCTCAGGCCCGCTGCGCTATGACCGGCCGTGCTCGCCGGTCGTTTAGAGCGCGACCCGGCGGCGGGGTTAATTAAGCCGGTTCATTATGCATGTGTCTCGGACAGCCGTCGGTGCGGCGCTGCTTCGGTAGGCTACTCGCGCGCCGCTGAGCCACGCCAGCTCAGGGTACTCCCCGCGGACCCACCGGTGCTGCTGCGCGACTGGTGGGTCGCTGCGCCACCCCCCCCCCCCCCTCCCCACCCCCCTGCCCCGCCACTAGCGGCCCCGTTACGTGTTTTGGACGCACGCGTTTGGCGCTGTGTAAATATTGGATTACTTGTTCAGGACAGCATGCAATGGTGGGTCGCGGTGAGGGCGAATGGATTCTCCAGAGCTGGAAAATTCATTCGCCCTCACCTGTTACTGTTTAGAAGAACAACAGAAGTTATGCAGCACAGGAGTGTTTGCTTTCCTTTGTTGGGAGTTACGTGCGGCCTCTCCTGCTGCTTTGCTCTTGAGTTAAACACCTTTTGTTGGCATCACCCAAGCTTATCAGACTCGTGTGGAGTTCCTTTTAACTGTTAAACCGTGTGTTATATGAAGTTACGCTCTTGCTATCTCCATGAACGGAATCTGCTACTTCTCTTATTATTATCAAAGCTTGCTTTGGAAATTAACTTTCTGGTCTGTCCATGAATGGAATGAAGAATCTGTGCGCGACATATATGTATGCAATGCTATTTTGCGATGCAGTGTTTACTGTTGAGGAATTCTTAGCATGGGCACGAGTCCAAATTCAGTGCGGCCTTTGTTAGCCCGCTTTGGCCGGTCTCATTCGTGTCATTTCTCTACTGCATGTAAAAGGACGTGGCGGAGTCATTCCAGCGCAGCGTTTATAATTTTGTCTTCCCTTATAATGATGGGAAGTTATTTTACCTAATGGAAGTTGCGTGTCATGCACATTGTTTTCGTAATGCAATTGTGCCCTGAGTATGGGGCAATTGGAACCGTTGAGTGAAAGCCGCCGGTCTTAAGTACCCATTTATTTTAAAGGACAACGGCCGAGGAAGACGACAAATGGTCTGCGCAACGAACATTCAGGACGAATGAAGCCGTCATGGGCCGAAGCCAAATGCAGCCGCTGAAACCATTGCTCAGGCACGCTCGGTGATTAATGGTTCGGGCGTGCTATGCAAATGCCGCCAAAGCAGATGTAAATTTCTGGTCTCCGAGTTCTCCACCACAATGCCTGCGATAATGGGGACAAAACCCTCCGTCCAAACGGAGCCCGGACGTGGACGACTGGTCGTTAAGCAGCACGCAGCGCAGCACAACGAGGTGGTGTGCTGGGAGCGGTCCTCAAGTCGCGCTCACCGTGCTGCGTGCGGTACCGGGAATTGCGTGGGGTGGCGTCCTGTTTGGCTGCCGTGTTTAGGTGGTAAACACTGATCGCTGCATTGTCCTCAGAAGGAGCAAAGTTTCTCTTTGGATGCTCTTGTGGTCTCGCTCGCTTGGTAATCTTCGTGCGATTACATAAGAGGTGGAGGTGGAGTCACTCAGGCTTAACCGGTTCAAACTGGCTGGCATCCGCTCACACTAGGCAAGGTTTCGGACGAATATTGCACCGGAGACACAAGCCTCTTCGGACTTTGAAACAGAGCGTGGGCGGCGTGCGAGTGTCAGTTTCAGTTTTGATCAGGCGCCTGGCGGCGCGGCCGTCGGATCGGCGAAGTTTCCCTCGTCGGCTGCGGCGTCGCACGCGCCGCCGAGACGGGCGGGCTGCACCTCTCGCCGCACGCCGCGGCGCCGGTGCGTGTGGCCTCCTCCGGTGTTTGCCAACTGCGTTGACGTGGGAGTGACGTCACAGCCCGCCGAGGCCGGCGTTCGTCTGTCGGCTCGCTGGAACCGGTGGAGGGAGGGGAGGGGGCGACGGCGGAGCGAGGCCGCGGCTAGACGGACGTCGCCGTCTGGCCGCGGCCCGGACCTGACCCGCAAGGAGAGGAGCTTCGGGGTCGCTGCAGACGTCCCAACCGGGATCAGGGAGCGCGCCAGCCTCACACGTTCAGGTGCCATCAGCGTGTCTTGTTCCGTTGCAGCGCCAGCAGGAGTACGAGCGGGCTAAGGAGGTGGCGCTGCGGGCGGAGGCGGGCGAGCAGACCGAGGCCAGCCGGACTGAGAAGAAGCGCCGTCTCGAGGAGGACGCCCTGGAGAAGGTACTGCGCGCCGGCCTGACGCTCACGTCGGCGGTGTGTCAGAACGCGCGAGCAGTCTTCTCGCACTCCGTCGGGCGCGAGGTGCATGCTGCAGTCGCCATGACATACGCGGGTAATCTCGGGGGAAGGATTTGCGACGACGGGGGCGGTCGCCGTCACTGGGTCAGGAGCGGCGGCATTTGATTATTACGTGTGCACTTGCGCGCCGTTTGGCACCGATGGCAAATGAAGCTCGATTGAGACAAAGACCGGACGCAATCAGTCCCACGTCTGGGCGCGGGCCTTCCCGGCGCCAGAAAATGTGGGATCGTATTGAAATAATTATGATCCGGTTGCAGCGTTGTTTCCATACAAAGCCTGCCAGCGCCAGGCAGACACCCAAACATGTCGGCTGGTGCCGCCACGAAACGAGTGTAACGTTTTACCAAAAATGGCCCATTTCTAGTTGGCAAATGTGAGTTTAGTTTGAGTTAGTTTTTTTGTAGCTCAGCTGCAAGCATTTCAGACTTATGGAGCCTTCTTGTTTTCCGTTAGTCATCCATATGTGATTGATGTTGAATGCATGAATTGATTGATATGAGCGAATCCTACGTTTCAAAGTTTTATTTTGGGTTCTACAAATAGTTACTTGTACTTTCATGGGTCTGTTGGCGTGTTCACCTTTTGTAATGCATTGGTCACAGAATTACTCGCATTCCCAACTCCACCATCACCACAGGTCGCCATCCGTGCCCATGACGCCGCCTGCTACAGGTGCGAACACATTGTACATCACAAGGGGACCAGGTGGCCTGCGGGCATACCGCCTCCGGATCGATTACGACTTCTGCGCCATTGCCGTGGCCAGGTGTCTGAGGCCCGGCTGGCACTAACCTCCATGACCATCAGCTATGCCCAGAGCGGTCACCACAGCACGTTCCGCGGGCTCATGCGCCCTTGGCTGACCCTTCACGATCGCTATGAATCACTAATGGGGCTGAAACGTCCGTTTTACGCCGGGTGGCACTTGACCTGTGACCCGATCGGTGCCGGCCGGGTCCTGTCGCCACCGATTGCTGGCCTGTATTGTCGTCGAATGTCCTTTGATTAACGCCGCCGCGGCGGGCACCATTGGCCGGCGCGCCACACGGCCGTCGCCGCCGACCAAGCGGCCCCGTCGGGCTTCCCATCCGCGCGCCCGAACACCATCATCACGGCAGCCAATGCGGGGCCGGCGGGCGCAGTTTGGTCAGGTGATCGATGCCCGGCAGCGCGTGCTGGTAGCGGGCTGTTGTGCCGAGCTGGTGGCCGGCTCGGCTCAGCCAAACGGAGCTGCTGTTCGGTCTGCGGTCGGCCGGCTTGGCCTGTGTCACTGCCAAAGCCAGAGATGCTGGCCTCCTTACTTAGGGAATTAGGGTGTGGGCGAGCGTTATCAAGATTATGCATGCGGCAGTCACGTTCCATGGTGTAAAATGAAATGATGGCGCAAGCCTTACGCCTTTGCCCGTCAGGTCTTGTGTTTTCCGCCTCTCACACTTGTTCCGGCCACTTGAGATTGCGGCGATGTGATAGCGAACAGGCTGCTTTGCTTTGCTATTTCTGTCGTCGTTGTATTTGCCACAACTTTTCCCGGGCTTTGAATGGTGCGTCGTGGCTTGCCCACGGCTATCTCGATCCTATAGATCACAAATGTTTCACGGGGAATTACGGGTTCCCGCACCACGTGGCGTGTTCTTGAGATATCTCACGATCCAATCACCGTGCTCCGTTGATTAACTGATTTCGTGGCAGTGACTAATTCAGGGGTAAAGAAAGTCGACCTTCTGCTCTGGACTGACTGATCAGAAGCCCACCTGCAGTTGCAGGGAAGTGCTCGACAACAGGGATAATCGAAACGGAAGATGCCGACGCACCCGACCCTTCATGGGCGGTTGCCACGTTCCGCCAAAGCCCCAGCGCTCAGTATCCGTGCAGCCAACTGGCGCTCAACGGCCCAAAGCCGAGAGCGTCCACAGGCCGCCCGAAAACCTTCTACCTCTGGAGACGAGCATTTGCATGCGCTGACGTCAGAGGCCTCGTTGAAATTGTGGCGAGCGCCCTCGAGCCGATCCGCATGCTTCCGCGTTCGGCTACGGTCCGACTGCAAATGCGGCGCGGTGGCGACAGCGACGACGGCAGCGACGAAATCGCTCCTTCGGGTTTGCCATTACTAAGCCTGCCGAATAATGGTCGGCGCTCGCCTTCCCGGTAGGCCATCGCCCGCGGCGGCGAGCGGCGCCGGAGGTGTCGTGCAGGAAGAGAGGCGACGGTCACGGCTGTCGGCTGTCGGCGGCGCGTGCGGCGGGGCGGTCCCGCCGGCCTGGCGTGCCCGCCCGTCCCCGCCCGGCCCCGCCAGACCGCGTCAACTGGCGACGGCCGCAAATTGAGCCGTCAACCGGGCGCCTCTCCGGTGACGGATGGCGGCTACCGCGGACGCGCCGGCGCTGGGCTGTTCGCAAGGCGAGGAGCGTGGGAGAGGAAAACAGCAAGAGAGCGCGGGAACGGCAGAAGGAGGGCAGGCGGTGGGTGGCAGCAAAGGCAGGAGGTCGTTGGATGGAGTTGGGAATGCCTGTAAGTGATTTGGGGCAAATGGCTGCGACGGTAACGAGCCCAAGTCATCCGTCGGGCTGCGATTGCGGCGGGTAATGGGGAACTCCTGGTGGCCTGCACCGAGCCCTGCGTCGCATCCGACCCGATTTGGAAACTTATCTGACGCCACGCTTGGCTGGCCCGGTCAGGACAGCGCGTCTAATCGGTGGTTTGCCGTGCCGGGTAGTCCCCGGGCTGGACGGCGGAAAGCTGACCCGTTGTCCTGGATGCCGTTCGAACACTCGGAGGTGTGCTGAAGGGCGGCAGCCGACTGATGGGGTGGAGGAGCCGCGCCACGGGCAAATCTATCACCTGCGCAGCCCTTTGGAAACGAAACCCTTTCGACACTTTCCGGTATTGGTGTTGGTATGTGCATGATCCGAATACGGAAGTCAAAGAGCAACGTGGAGCACAAATTGGACCTCCCAGCGCGTTGGGCGTGGAAGTTCTCCGTTTCTCAGCGCTTCCCGCCCACGCCGCCACAGCTCCGGTAACCGAACCCCGGCAACGGTCATAAACGGAGCAGTCTGTCTGCGCCTGTCCAACCCAGGTAGTTCCCGAACTTCACTGTCGCCTCCATGCCCCGCCCCCGGCCTGCCGCCGGACGCCTGACGCCTGCGCCGGCCCGCAGGCGCACCAGGCGGAGCTGCATTACCGCGAGTGTGTGCGCGAGGCGAACGAGCGTCATGCCACGCTGCAGAAGGTGAAGGGCGAGGTGCTGACGCAGGTGCGGGAGCTGATCCTGCAGTGCGACCAGACGATGAAGGCCGTCACTGCCAGCTACTTCCAGCTGCAGCACACCACCGCCGCTCCCATGCCCGTGCAGGTGAGGCGCCGGTCGACCGCCGATAGCCCTAGCTGGTCCGGGCTGGACCCGGGGTCCAGGCTGGACCCGGAGTCCGGGCTGGTTCCGGGGTCCGGGCTGAATCCCGGGGTCCGGGCTGGACCCGGGGTCCGGATGGGACGCGAGATCTCAGACCGGGCTTCCGGCTGGACCCAGAGTCCGGGCTGGACCCGGGGTCCGAGCTGGATCCGGGGTCCGGGCTGAACCCAGAGTCCGGGCTGGATCCGGAGTTGCGGCCGACCGCCGACGGCTCCGGGCTGGACTCGGGACGCAGTTCGTGACCGCGGGTGATGCCATGTCGGCGCGTGCTCTGAGCGACGCGCCAGCAACCTGATGTGGTGGTGGATGCGGTGATGTCCCTGGCTTTGCGTGTGATTCGGACATGTGCTTGATTCCGCTTCTCCGGATTTGATTCCGAATTCGTTCCGTGGAGTATGCGATTGACTTAGACTCTGGCTTCGAGCATCACAGCGGGATTTTGAGCTGGCTCCGTTTCCAAATCAGGGAGCTGTGGCCCAATGTGGGAGTCGATTCCGGTGACAAGTGTAGGACATGAGTATCTGCATGGCTATACAAGAGCATTGGAGGCATATCTACGATGGTAGGACTGCGATGCATGTGTGTTTCATATGCTGCACGTGCAAGCATCGTCAGAATAAAAGTAGCAGTTGTGACCTACCTTCCGATTGAAGTCGACACGTCAATAGACAATTGAACACCAACGCAAATCTGGCTGCCATCAAATTCCTTTGCAAATTATGCTTGTAAGTGTCCAGGCATAGATAGTCTGCCTGTAGCGATTTCCCAGTACTGTATGCTCGAGCGTCAGCATTAAGCAGGGGTATAGCGGCTCCCACTGATCTCAGCTGCCATATGGCCCGGTCTCAGTTCCAGACGCTGTGCGAGTCCAGTCGGCTGTACGAGCCGGGCTCGCAGTACACCGAGTTCGTGAAGCGGCTGCTGCCCGCCTCCCGGAGCCACAGGGATGTGACGGCGGCGGCGCCGGCCGCTCCCGCCGCCGCCGCCCCCGGCCCCTTCCAGTTCGAGCCGTACGGCGGCGACGAGGGCGCTCTGGGTCGCGACAAGAAGAGCAACGGCCAGCTGGTGACGGACGACGCGGCGCGGGTCTCAGGTGCGCCGGCGGGGCTCGGTCACGGGCTGGTCAGGGGCTCGGTCACGGGCTGGTCAGGGGTGGGTCACGAACCGCTCAGGGGCTGCGGTCAGGGGCGGTCCACGGACCGGCCAGGGACGGGTCACCGACCAGTCAGGGGCGAGTCACCGACCGGTCAGGGGCGGGTCACCGACCGGTCAGGGGCGAGTCACCGACAGGTCAGGGGCGTGTCACCGATCGGTCAGGGGCGGGTCACCGACCGGTCAGGGGCGGGTCACCGACCGGTCAGAGGCGGGTCACCGACCGGTTAGAGGCGGATCACAGATCGGTCAAGGCAGTTCACGGACGGTTCACGGCGGGTCACGGATCGGTCAGTGGCGCATCATTAACTGTCAGGGTGCCACTCCGCATGTGACGTGGCATAGACTTCTGAAATTCACTTAACTGATGATCACCGCGCTGTTGGACTGTAGCGGGTGCAATACCCAATCACTACCCATCCCCAGGTCACATACACCGTATTCCAGCACCACTTGTGCTGAGCCCCTACCCCTCCCCCCCCCCCCCCCCCAGGGGATTCGCACGGTCAGCCTTCCTCAGTGCGTCAGGAGCCGTCTGAACATGCCGCCGTCTGTCCGACAGACACGGGCGGCAGCACGAACAAGCTGGCCAAGCCGTGGGCGGCGGCGGTGCAGGCCGCCTCCGACACGGACAGCGTTGACAGCAGCAACAAGTCGGTGGACACGTCGCCGACGGCCAGCCCGGTGGCGGCGGAGCGCCGGCTGACCGCCAGCAGCGGCGACGAGCTCGAGACGGAGCAGGAGACCGGTGAGGAGACCGGTGAGAGGGATCGATGAAAGGGCTGGGTAGAAGGGGATGGTGACTAGGCAGGAGACCGTTGAGGAGACCGGTGGAGGGGTTGGGTAGGGGAGAGGGAGAGAGGTCTGGAGACCAGTGAGAGGGGTCGGTGAGAGGGCTGGGTGGGAGATGGAGACCCGGGAAATGACTGGTTGGGAAGAGGGAGAGACCGGTGAGGAGGATGGTGAGACGGGCCGGGCGGATGGGGATTGAGACCGGGTAGGAGACCGACGAGGAGACCAGCGAAAGTGGCCGGAGGGAAGGGATGGATATCGAGCAGGAGATCGACGAGAAGGCTGGGAGATGGCAAGGGGTGGAAGTTTCAGATCAGTAGAAACGTTGATAAGTGAATGAAAGCACTGGACTGAAAGCTGGAAAATGAGCCGGTCTGGGACAAAAGGACGAGAAACAATAAAGATGGACAAACAGATAACAGACGAAGTAGACGGAAGGACAACGGGGGATCTGGAAATGGATCAAAAGGCCTCTGGCGAGAGGGGGAAGGTCGAGGACGCCCACGGCTAAAGCGAGACTGAGATCAAAGACGGAGGTCCGCTGAGCCGCCGTTGTACCACTGGCTCAGATGTCATTACCGGAGGCTTTGTCTGACCGCCGGCCGGCCTGTCCGCCGTCAGTGCACCGCCTGACTCGCCCCCCCCCCCCCCTCCCAGCAGATGGTTATGTCACGCGGCGGGCGATGAGCAAGGCGGCCGTCACCCACCACTTCCGCAAGCTGATCGCGCCATCACGCTGCAGGGAGTGCGACTCCTACGTCTACTTCCAGGGCCTGGAGTGCACCGAGGTCAGTAGAGGTCACTCAAGGCTGCTACGAGCGCGCTGGAGATGCTGCTGAGCGCTGGGGACGCGTGAACCCGGCTCTGGGTGTTAAATTCGGCGGGTTATGGAGAAACGTGGCCGGTGATGCGAACTGCTCTGCGAAAGAAACGGACAGTGGGTGGTAAAACCTGCCGACTTGGTGGATAGGGTCGGCGACAAAAATGCGTATATTCACGCGAAGCTTGGCGCCAAAAATGTCTTTAGACAGCAAATTTTGATGACGACCAAGACAAAAAAACGGGGGACACTATGCAAAACATAAGGCGAGGTCTCCATACATATATGTTACGCCCCCATGATAAAAATTCCGTCACACAACACAAGCAGACTTTTCTGCAAAACCTCTGAGGTACTCCACGGCACCTTGGTATCTTTTCTAGGTTTCATTCCAGCCCGGCGACAAAAATATCCCATGATTTTTAGGTGGTCGGCCGACTCGGTGACGGGTCAGCGACAAATCCGTGTATTTCCAATGGCCCGGCCGGCCGGCCGATTCGCTGTTTTTAACAGCGGACTCTCAGTGCCCCAAACTAGACAGTATAAAGTACTGAAAAAGGTCTAGATATGTGGATTCATCTGGCCGCAAGGGCGTGTTTCAATTGTTGCGATGCGGCTGACACGAGGAGGTGGGCGGTAACATTCAATGCAGTCCAACTTTGCAAGTGGCATTCGCGTTGCGGTGTCATGAATACCTGCGTAGGGCTTAATTTCTGGTCTTGCTTACTTCATGGGCTGTACCGTGATTTAGCACGCTGTCCTCAGCGACGAGAGGCATTGGCAGTTCAGGGTAAGTCGGCGGGATGATCCGATCAAGGTAGAAATTGACCTGTAGTTATCCGAACCTTCTTTTCAAGACACCGAAAACGCTGTTGACTCACTGAAGAAGTCCTAAGCGACCAGCCATCTTCCCTTTCAAAGACCCGTGGATTTGATATCGAAGCCTGGTGGCACTCCTCATGAAGAAGAATAACAGGAGGTGATAACAGTTCCGAAATACCGATTTATGCCATTTTTGCGCTTGTCCTGATTGAGAATAGTTACCAGCCACATATCCAAGCTAAGAAAGGTAAAGCCCCTCCAAAAACCAAGCAAACAGTGAACTGTCTTTAGCGAGATATCGTGATTGGTAAGAAGTCTCCTGTTGTTAACTGACCCCACGAGACCAAGCCGAAGGTAAAATTTTCCTGAAAACCAAACACCAGCTTTGCATGTTTAAATATTCAAAACCATGCCATGAAGTCACATGGAACATAAAAAGATGTGCCCCTTGTTTAATTATGAGTACAACGGCATGTAGTTTTATCTGTTTGGAGCCTATATTTATAATGTGGGGTTTCGTTCATGTAACGGTGTCCACCCTCCATGCGTGGTCCGCAGAATCGCCGCTTGCCCCCGTCGCACCCGCCGGCCTGGAATTTCTTGCAATGTCGCAAAAACATCGCTTTTCTGAAACCAGACTTGCTAGGAGCACTTTTTCTGTCAACGCGCGTAAAATGAATGGCCCAGAGGCTACCAAAAATCTGAGCGGGACTGCACAATATGCTGCAATGGCATCCTCAGCAAACCGCAGGGTTGGGGAAGGGGCTGGGGGTCGCATCGCCCACCCTCCCCCTCCTGTCAGGGCGAGTAACTTGCTCAGAAAGAGCTATCCGCCTGACACGAAGTTATTGACAAATTTTGATAGTTATTGGGGCACGGCGAGAGGCGCCTACCGGTCAAAACATTTCGCACCAGGCTTGGAGCATGTCTAAGGTGTGATGAATAGTTTAATGACGTATAAGATGGGGCTCGAAACGCAAACATGATTTTAATAGGGGGTATGGCCTCATGGATGCCCCATATTTGACGTCATTCCCTGTGCCGTTTGCCACTGGTTCGGAATCTGCTATGCATTCTGCTGCCCTGGCTATCAAAGTCCTTCGCTGTTTTTTGTTGTTTTTTTGCGGTCGAGGAAAGCAAATCCAGCCGTAGATCCGAGTTTAAACATGAGGCCCCGGCAAGTCCCGAGGTAGAAGAAAACTCCTGTTGTGATTGGGCTATCTCATTACTTTAGGACAGATGCGTCTGCTTTCCTAGCAGCGGCACTCATCCTGACATTTGTTCAAGGGCAGTGTATGACTGAACATTTCGGTTATGTGCATGACAGTGAAAATTGCAGTGATGAAAGAGACTTTCGATAATAGGCTGATGACGCCACTGGGCATGGAATTAATGACCAGTTTGTCATCTGTATCGCATCACGCTACTGGCGAAAATTTTTCCTCCAAAAATTTTGTCGGCGACAAAAGTCCAGTAGTAGTACGGAGCGTGCTGCTCTCGAGGGTTTTTTGAATTGCGAATGATTGCACAGCGTGCACAGCGTGCTTATATCCGCAACTACACTCTCAGTGATTTACCGCGGGTAAAATTACGCTGTATCGCGCTGATTTAAAGTTGTTGAACCCGACTCGGCGATAAGCAGCGTAACATAGTAGTGAGTCATACGATCAGCTTCCCTGCAAAAGCACAGGATACCGTTTGGACCGGCCTTGGATAGTACGTTCGAGCCGCGGCCCGTCGAAGGGCGGGTTGTTGCCACGGTTCTCCTACGTGTCGCGCGTCACGCCCCGAGACGGAGCGTGTCATCGCCGACCCGTTTTTGCGCGCGTCGCCCGACGAGACGTGCCTGGACTGACGGCGCGTGACCCATGCGTGTCGCCAGTGCGGCCTCACCAGCCACAAGAAGTGTGTGGAGACGTTGGCCATCCAGTGCGGCCACAAGCGGCTGCCGCGCAAGATGACCACCTTCGGCGTCGACCTATCGCAGCACCTGGCTGAGAGCAACTCGCCCATACCGCACCTGGTCTGCAAGTGCGTGGCCGAGATCGACCACCGGGGCTCGGCCATCAAGGTAAAGCGCGCGCCGGCGCCCACGCCGTGGCTGCCCGCCATCTCTTCGAAGGGTAACATGTCGATGTCCGGTCATTTCATCAAAGCAGATTTCAGAGCAGTTCTGTTTCACGTCGAATTAGCATATGGGATGTTATCAACTCAGACCTATCAGCATTGTGATCGTCGCAGCTCTGAAAAAATTGCATGACATCATTCCTTCTTCGCCTCGTACAAAAAAAGCAGTGCACAGCTTAAAAACGTCCCTGCATCGCACAGACGTCGGTAAGAGGCAAGAAGCGTGTCTATGCCTGACCCCGATCATCGCCGCAGGGCATCTACCGGGTGTCGGGCGTGAAATCCCGCGTTGAGAAGCTGTGCCAGGCGTTCGAGAACGGCGCCCACCTGGTCGACCTCACTGACGTGCACCCGAACGTGATCGCCAACGTACTGAAGCTGTACCTGCGCCAGCTGCCCGAGCCGCTGCTCTGCTTCCGACTCTACTCCGACTTCATCCGGTGAGTGAGGGGTTTCTCCGGGACGCCGGGGGCGCCGACCGACGGCAGCGTCTCGCCGCTCCCCGCAGGTCCGTCGTCCTCCTGGGGAGGAGGGGAGTGGACGCTTTGTATGTGTCTATTGCGGTGGCTGTGTACCGGCTTTGTCAATGCTTGGAGGTCGGAGACGAGACCTTTTGTGAGGTGCTCAAAACTGATACGCGCTGCGGCTTTTAGTATTGGTGTGAATCTAGATGTGAGTGAGTGTTTACAACCGGATACATAAGCTGTTTACGAGGCGTCTGGATTTGACGTTCTACCAAATTAGGTATGGCCTTCAAGACAAGAAGACGGTGGCATTATTTTGACCACACGTTAACAATTAAACGAAAAGTTAATAATTTATTTTTGGTCATTCTGTTTTAACTTTAACATTTGCTAAGAACGCTGCTGGCATTACTCCTAGGCCGTTGGTGAGAAGTCTATTAACAAGGCGGTTAAGCCAGTGTGGTTTAGAAGGCTATCCGGCCCCGCTATCCCGCCAATTTGGTATATTCACCAGCGGTGTTAACTACGCTTGCAAGCTTTAAAAATTAATATATGTATATTCAGCTTCTGGCAGTCGGCGTCCAATCAGGGTCGGCCGGATTGCCAACATCACGGAAGTCGTCTGGGGGGCGCCTCGTGACAATGGAGCCCCCGGGGACGCCCGTTTCCTGGCTGGCCGACGACGGCTGCCGGTGGCTGCCGCTGGCGGCCGCGCGAGCAACGTCCACTAATGGACTCCAGGCCACTCAGAGACGGGGAGGGGGCTTCGACCACTTGGCAGCCTCTCAAAAGCCAAGCTGGTCCGAGTTCAGTGGGACTGGGACCGTTGTTAAGGGGGTTCAGTGGGACTGGGGCCGTTGTTAAAGGGGGTTCGGTGGGACTGGGGCCGTTGTTAAAGGGGATGGTGGAGGTACTACGCCAGTAGCCGCCGTTTAGAGGTGGGGCATGTCGCTAGTGTTGTTAACTAGACGCATCAATGCATTGCGGTTTGATCAGAATTGGTTAAAACTAGCGCGCTGAAGATGCTGCGACTCCTCAAAACGATTATCGTCGGTGAGCATTTCCCTATTGAAACAATGAATGTATAAGGATCAGACTTGTGTTCGACTTAAAAAAAGTTGAGCCTGCTCAGGACCGGTTCACAAATGAGGTCCGTTTCAGCTCATAACTCATAGCCGTTCCAATTTTTTGCTTCAGATCAGTTCATACGCATCGCTTGCGTGGAATCATTTGGCTCATGACTCACATGGCTTGCAAAATCAAAGATCCGATTCAGTTCTGGCTCGTTGCCTTGTTATTTGTGAGCCATATGACACACACACACACACACACACACACACACACACACACACACACACACACACACACACACATATATATATATATATATATATATATATATATATATATATATATATATATATATATATATAGTATAAGGTATATATAGAACGTGGGTAGCCTTTGTTAGTTGTGAGGGAGCAGTGTCCGGACTGTGCAACGGGTTTGGCTGACGTTCTCGCAGACAGTATATTTGTATGCATATATATATATATATATATATATATATATATATATATATATATATACGTGGGAGCACCCTCCCCCGACACGGATACATGTTTCAGCCCCTGCCTGGGCCGCGTCGAGCGGCGGCTGACGGTGCGTCCCGTGCCGGCAGGATCGCCAAGGAGCACCCCTCCAACGAGGTGGACCTGGCGACGGCGATCCGTCAGTTGCAGGCGCTGTCGAAGCGCCTGCCGCGGCCGCACTTCGTGACGCTGGCCTTTCTCATGCACCACCTGCACCGGGTCAGCCGGGGCGCGGCGCACAACAACATGCCGCCCTCCAACCTGGGCATCGTGTTCGGCCCGACCCTGCTGCGCACGTCCGAGGGCAGCGCCTCGCTCAGCTCGCTGGTGGACACGGTCAGTGGCGCTCAGCTTGCTGGTGAACACGAGTCGGTGACGCTCAGCTCAATTGGTGCTCAGCTAAAAAAAAAATGGAGCAACAAATTCGAACCTATCGTTCCGACAATTCGGAAAACTCACGAGGTTGTTCGCGTTTACTCATTTGCTTTCCCATCCCACTAAAGCTACCATCAACCGGTTTTCAGACCCTTCCTACCTTGAAATGGAAACCCCTCAAGCGCCTGAAGGGGAAACAGCTTTCAGTTTTCAGAAACAGGGAAACAGTTTTCTCATCTGCCCTTGGTTGGGCCACATAGTCCGCCGCACCTGGGCGCTGCTAACGCGCCGCTGTCGTATTATTGATGCCCCACGCTTCTATGCTGCCAATAACGCTTTATGATTTATGACTTCGTTAGTGATGACTCCATGGAGCCGCTGCCGTCATGCCTATAGCCCTAAACCTAAACTGGATGAAATATGCTGCTGCTAATGGCACGGCACCGTTGAGCGTTGGTGCCGCTAATGATGGCGATGTGGGCACGCTGTCGCTGATAATTCAGGCGACACCGCCGGGGAAATTCTCCCAGCACTGTCGGCGCACTGTTGCGACGCGCGTGGTGCTGGCTACAGGTGCACCAGACGCGCGTGATTGAGCTGCTGGTGAGCCACGTGCACGACATCTTCGGCCCGGTGGAGCTGGTGACGCCGGCCGACTTTCCGCACCAGTACCGCACATCGACACGCCGCTCGACCAGCCGCCTCCAGGACCGGCGCAGCCGCGAGGAGGCGCCTCCTCTGCCAGGTGAGCTCTCCCCCGCCCAGCCGCATGGCTGTTCCTGGAGGCGGGCTGGGTGGTTGGGTCGGAAAGAGGCGGAGCGGAGCGCCTATGGGAGGCACGGCCGCGTTTTACCAGGCGCTGTTGAGATGCTTGTAGGCGGATCACGCAGTCCTCCCCATCAGCGGCCTCCTCCCGGTGTATCTAGGCGCGGGCTGGCGTAGATTCCTCCCGCACCGATGTTCCGCCCTTCAGAGAATATCGCCAAGATCCAGCGCGGCCGGGCTGAGCTACATGCTAATGTCATGTTGGCGGCTGTTGGCGGTGTCGGTCAGCAGGTCTGTCGACTCATCGGTCATGTGATCACCACCGGTGGCGATTTCGTTCAGTGAGTCAGCAGCGCCGTCGGTGACATGAGCGCCAGCACGTGCCCGGCGCTCGCCGCCGCTGGAGCCTGCCGGCCGTGACTGCACGAGCGTGACGGTCTGCTGGCGCCCCAGGGGCGTTCGTAATCCGGAGACTGGGCCTGCTCTAAACCGAATCACGACGCCGTCGGGCCGCCGGATTGTCTGGAGACACTGGGCGATGTTTGGTCGGCGCGGCCCGGCGGCGGTACCCGCCGCCGGCACCGTGCTGAAGGTCACGGCTAAAGGTCACCACGCTCCCCGCTGTGGCGTTCCGTTCACCTGTCAGTAATGCGGTAGTACTCGGAGGTCAGTGTTGGGGACGCCTCCGAGTGTTGATGCTCTGAGGTGAGGCCTGCATACAGCACACAAGGAACTGGCGTCAAAAGGTCAAAGCCGTTGCCCGACCACGAAGTGTGGCGTAAGCCCGGAGGGACCAGTGACCTCAGGACCGTGTTGAAATAGACCACTATGGGGTCAGCACCACAACTATGCCATGCTGTGCTAAGAATGGCAAATGCTGCTGCAAATGCTGCTATGCTGAGGCTGTGCTGGTTGTCAAGGGCTGGTCTTCTGTGTGGGAGAAAGTCTATGCTATTTAGCAATAGGCGAAGCATCATATTATGCTGCTGCACTACCGCCGACACAACAGCTCCAGCTGCGATCCTGCGGTGTTTCAGATGCCGCCGAATTAAGGTTGGACTTTTCAGGTCTCGGGCTGCTTTAACTCGCTAATTTTTTGGTCACGCATTTCGTTGTTTAGTGAGTATTGCCGTCAGGGACGCTGGTTAACGCCTGCTGACATCAGAACTCCTCCCCCCCCCCCCCCCCCTCTCGGCAGCGTCGGTTGGACCCTGAGCGAAAACCGATCACTTAGTAAACAGTTGGTAGACCTTCCACCACGAGCCTAAGACCAAATTGATGCGGCTTTCCGCTCCCCTTGAGTTTTACTATGTTCAAGCCCCCTGAATGTTTATCCGATCATTGCATGCTCCTCCGCTGTGCTCTTGACACAGTGCATAGTGCCGCTGCAGATAAGCTACGGAAATTGTGCTTGTCTGTCCGGCGCTACGCCTGCGCTGTCATACAGCCTACATTGCAACAGGCCGGGATACAGCTGCACTCTGAGCCGTGCATCATTGTCATCGCCGCCATTCCCGCGGTGTTACAGAAGAGCTACTGGCTCAGGCAGCGGGAGAGACGAGCCCGAACGGTGAGCCTGCCGTCGGGGCCGGCGGCGGCGGCGGCAGCGGCGGCGGCAGGCCGCGCAGCCTCATCTACCGAGGCTCGCTGCGCGACTACATGGGCCTCGAGTGCGCCAGCGTGTCGTCCGTGTCGTCCAGCATCGAGAAGAGCGCTGCCGACGGGCGGCTCACCTCGCAGGAGAGCGACGAGCTCGAGGCGGCCGGCACCGCCGACGAGAAGCCGCCCATCGTCAAGGTCTGCCTCAAGAGCTACATCGGCCTCGAGTCGGTACGCACATAGATGTCAAACACAGCGGGATTGTGGGGAGAATGAAGTGTGTGAAGTGACTTGAGGAAGATATATTAGGTTGCATCAACGCTTTTTATTATTTACAGGAAAATTTGAACGTCTCAAAACATTTCACAAAATAAGTCTTCGTGAGAGCGGTTATCCCAACAAACCAACGATGCTCATGTGCTACGAACAAACTTTCTGTTATGGAGTGAACACCGCAAGACTAATGCCAGAACTGAGCATTGCCTGTCGTTAAATCATCGACCTTGCTACTTAGTGTCAAAAACGGAACGTCTCCTGAAATGCGTTTCAATTCTCGGCGTGTGCTGAGGTCGTGGTGGGATCAAATTAATCGATCATTCGATCAAAGTAGCAAATACTGCTTAACGTTCCTGGTATCGTCCACACTTCGCCCTGGTCGGCAAGGTCATGCGCGGGCACTGTGCTGACCGTCCCCCGCTGCAGTTCCAGAGCCAGAGCTCGCCGAGCCTGCTGGCACCACCAGACATGGGCTCGGCACACCCCAAGCTGCGCAAGTCCATCTCGGACAACAGCGCCGGCTCCCTGTCGCCGGTGGACGGCGGCGTGTACATGGGCGGCGAGTCGGGCGCCGCGGCACCGGCGGCGTCGGCGCGGCGCCGGCCGCCGCCGTCGGCCCAGTCGCTGCCGGAGCGCGAGCCGAGCCGGCCGCGGCCGCACCGGCTGCTGGGCCGCAGCTCGGGCGAGCTGGTGCGCACCGAGCGCGTCAGCAGTCTGGATGCGCCGCCCGACGAGCCGGCCGCGCCGGCCGCGCCCGCGCCCAAACTGGCCGGTAGGTGACAATGGCTGCACCGCTAGCGGCGCGCCGGCGACGCACCGGCGGCGCAGCGGCACGCATGCGAGGTGGCGGCAGGCACTAACTGCACGCGCGGCACGGCGGCGGTGGCAGCGACTAACTGGGCCCAGCTGGAGGTGGCATGGAACGACGGCGGCGGTCGGGGGAGGCCGGAGGACGGGAGGACCGACAGCGGAGGCTGACATCAACGACGGTACGCCGGGGCAGTGCAGCACTAACTCACGTACTGTGTGGCCGTCGGCGGGTGAGAAGTGTATCTGAGCATGACATTGCACCACGATACGGCACCTGCCGGCCAGCTGGAGGACCTGGTGGTCACCATGTCGCGGTGTCTGCGGTATCAACCGTCGGTTAACCCGCCGGTTCCTGACGGTGTGCCGTATTTCAGGCGAGTACGTGTCTCCCTACCTCGCGGGCGTAAGTGCGCGCGTGAAGCATCCCAGCTGCGGGGTTCGCCCCAGCCGTACAGCCAGCCAGACCCCCGCCGGCTCCGGCGACCAGGCCTCGCGGCAGGCTGCGCCGCCGTCAGGATCCGCAGATGACGCCACCGATGGACCGGCAGGCGGTGCCACCGTCGGGCGCGGCGCCGCAGTCCGCGCAGGCGGCGGTGCAGGACGCTGGGCAGCGGGCGGCGCCGGTGCCGGACCCGCTGGGCGCATCCGCGGCGCCGCCGGCTCAGACAGTGCCTGCGCCGCGGGAGACGGACGCCCCCGGCGCGACTTCGGTCCCGTCCGGAGCGGCGCGGCCGGACGCCGAGCCGCAGCCGCCGACCGCGCACCCGGACAGTGCCGGCGAGCGGCGGCCCGCGTGCGTGGAAGCATCTCATTCGGACGACGCGGGTGCCTCCGAGAGGCAGGAGCAGTTCGTGTAGCGTGTTCCGGCCGGCGCGCCCCGACCGCGTAATCGACTAACTAGCGCGTTACTTTTGTACTTGACCGCCGTTCGTGCTCGCTCTAGTCACTGCGCTCGTGGCGGGGGCGGCGGACGGCTGCGCGTCGACCACCGGCACCGGGCCGGGCAGACGCGCCTGCTGCCGACGCCACGTGGCGCGGAAAACGCGGCCATCTCGCGGCCGCGACGCTGGAGCGCACCGGTTAGCCGCGGCAGAGAAGGCGCTTCTCTTTAGGCGGCGTCGCTCGCCTTTCAGCGCCGACGAAGTGAAACGTGGGTCTGTACAAAGGCCTTTATTACGCTGGAGCGGGCGTTACAGTGGTATGTTTTGTATTTCTCTGCGATATTGCCGGAGCTCAAGCTAAATTGCACCTCTTTGTGTCTGTTCGACGTTTCTTGTGATAATTATCGTCTGACCGTGTTTTCATTGTATATGTAGATACGTCTAAACAGCTAACGGAAGGACTATATCCGCATCAAACGCTTTATGGTGTTCTTGGAGATCGGTGTATCGTAAAGTTAATCATTGTTCGAATTTGAATAAAATGTTCCAGTTTTACGACTTCGCGGACAGTAGGTACAAACAACGCAGCGAACCACCAAACACACCACTGGAACCCCTACAGAACAGAACAGAACAAGCTTGACTGAAAACGATACAAAAAGCAGCTCTCGGCTATCACAATAGGCGAACGAACCCACGACACCAATCATGCGCACCACCACCGCGGTGGCTCAGCTTGGTCAGATCCCTGCTAACCCGGTCCAGCCAGTCTGCGCGGCTGGCCCTACTCCCGGCCGGACGCCTCCGGGCCCGCGGCCGTAGCAGACACTGGGGCGGCGTCAGGAGAGTCAGTGGCGGCGGCGGGCACCGGGCTCACGGAGTCGTGGGCCGCCCCGCCCAACACCGGGACGTCAGAGGCCGCTCCGGCCGAGTCCGTGACGTCAGGACCTGCTTCGGACGAGACTGCGACTTTGTCGCCGTCAGTCGCTGCCACGACTTTGACCGCGGTGTCGGCCGACCCCGCCTCTCCAGCCGCAGCGCCTGAAGCTGCAGCCCCGTCTTCGGCCTCGGCGCCGGGGCGCGCCAGAGCCGCCACCGTCTCGTCGGCGCCCGCTGGCGGCCGGGCCGCGGCGCCGGGCCCGCCCGGCCCGGGCGCCCTCCACGGCCCCCGGGTCGGCGGCGGGCGACGCACGTAGTCTGTGCGCTGCAGGAGGTAGGCGTAGCCGGCCAGGCCGCCGATGTTGACGTACGGCGAGGCTCGGCATCGCCACAACTGCTTGATGCGCTGGTGGTACAGCGTCTGCCGGACGGAGCAGGGTCATGTCCGGCTACACCAACCTTCAGTTCGCAGCCTTGGGTTCCGAGTGCACAATGAATGCGGCACCTAACAAGCTTCGTATGAAACTAACGACACGTGGCAAGCGCGTGGGGCGTACAGAGTCGAGGGCAAACAAAAGTAACGGAAACGTTCACAGGAACAGCGAATTGAGCCGAGTGATGTTGAATGTTCGCACAATTACGTCGGGTTACGGCCAATATATTTTTGAACGCAACAATGGGCACTCTGTTAAATATGACGTCAGTGCGCGCCACGAACTCAGCCGTTCGAACTTCAATATCTGTAGGCCACTCATCGCTACGTAAGTCGATTACAATGACGTCAACCGCCGCAGCCAAAAATGTGGTGCACCTTCTGCATGGTGTTCTTGTCCTGCGTCAGCAGCACGGCCCGGCCGTAGCGCGGCACGCAGATGCGCGCCATCTCCTCCATACAGTTGGGGTACAGCGTCCGGTTGTCGTACTTCGAACCCATCCGTTTCCCAAACGGCTGGCGGTATTCATCACGTCATTAATGGCACGCGGCGCTGCCGTGCTATCCAACATCAACAGCCTTCGAAGATCTTCAAACATCAGACATAACCCGCAAATATGTCTCTGAATACTATCTCCTCCACACAGTTCACACCGCTCCGCCTCTAACACAATACTGGAGCATGATCTACCAAGACCAGATGACTATTTCAAACCCTACAGCAGGGCACACCCCACCAAAAAACCAGGAAACGTTCCATGGCCCGTCCAAACTGACCGGTGGACTACACCGGCGTCACCGGCGTTATGGTGATCTTCCTGACGCTCCATAGACGCTGCGTAACATATCGAACGCTCCGCTACAACTAGATTCCCGAAGCTACAACTAGATTCCCACTGCGCCAGCAGTTGGCATTCAGTCAGAAGAACACGCCAGCTGAGTCCGTCAGCTGTGCCCGGCGCCGGCCAGCTCAGCGGCACGCAGTAGCCGCCCATAACCCCACTGACCATGTCCGAGACGATGACGTCAGCGCAGGCGTTGCGCAGCGGCAGCCGGGTGCAGTCCCAGGTGAAGATGTCGATTGGCAGCTGGGCCGAGTCGCTGCACTGGCGGCTGCTGAACTCGCGGTTCAGCGCCGCCCGTCCGGCCGCGTCCGGGTAGTTGTCGCCGCAGATGTGGAACGTGCCCGGGAAAGCCTGGGCGCCCTGGCGACGCCCGGTCAGGCCGCTGAGTGACCGGGTCACCCAACATGGCGCACAGATAACTCCACGGACTGTATGTCAATTCAAGGAACGCGACGGCTGCTTCTGAGCGGTTATTTTAGGGTCATCGACTGCAAATGATCATACAGCTTTTTCAGGTTACGATTTCAATGTGGGAGCTTTATTCGCAAGCATGACGTGCAATAGTGGGTGTTTCATTCGGACTAGACACAGCAAAGCCGTGTCCCGTTTTACGCCACGCAGACAGTTCAACGCAAAACAAAAAGCATGTCTTAAACGTCGATAGCCTCCGATAGTACCCACAACTAAAGCCAACCTTCACCCCGCGAGAGATGCTCAAGGACGTCGCATCACAAAATGTGCGGAGAAGCGATGGGTTTGAGCCCCACATACCGCCTGTCACGTAGTTCGTATTGCTGGCAACCTCACACACCAACAGCATCGATAGCTTAGACGAACAAAGTGACACCGCTAACCCTGTTTGAAAACCGCGAAGAATTCCCGCGGCTCGCGAGCACGCCACCTAAATGGCGTCGCACCTGTTACCTTGCAAACGGCATTTCACCACAGCCAGCCAGAAGAAAAAACAACGAATGCGAAACACACACCGGCAGTCCTTCCCACACCCCTTCGCACAGGCCTGCAGAATAGTTCCGGCGCCCCGGCGCTCGGCCGCAGCGACTGACCTCCAGTGAGATGGAGCCTCCGCCGCAGAGTGGGTCCACCACCACCTCGTACGGCTGTGGCTTGGCGATCATCAGCAGGTTGAAGCAGACGGTGGAGCGGAGCGAGGTGGGTCCCAGCTTCACCAGGTTGCGGTAGAACAGGGCGCGCGGTGTCAGCGACACGCCCACACTCACCATGTCTGCCGAAGGGAGGGACGCCCGGTCACGCGCTGAGGTCAGCCGAGGTCATACGGTCAAGTAGAGCTGGCGATGCGCCCCTGTGCGCACCGACGATCCAGCTGGCTGTTACCGTAGAGGGAGAGCAGGCAGCCGGCAAGGGATGCTTCCGTCCGGAACCCGTGGTGCGATGTCACCACAACTGTGACCTACAATCCGAGACCTCGCAGGCTACGATACAGACGGGGCTGAAAACTAGACAAGGGAGCTTCGCTGAAGCTCGATGGTTCCCTGACCATAATGCAGAGTGTGTGGGTAGCACATCAAACCAATTTGAAAAGGGAAAAGTACAAACCAATGAAGAAAAACATACGCAAAAACACCTGGTCACATGCGGCCAGCAAATGTGTACGTCAGCCGACGTATGTGAAACCAATCACATAACGCATCGTGTATGCGCGGCTAAAACATGATTCCACAGAAACCTGTTTAACTTCCGACACGGCTTACCCTAAGCCCTCCGGATATCACAAACACGACAAACGTGCCAGCACATCTCATCACACGCGGGCCTCGCACAATTCCCTACAGCTGAAAACGCCAATTGAACTCACCAAACTCCACGTCCAGGACAACCTCCAAGTCGTAGCCCTTCATGCTGACCTTCCAGCCGAACAGGTCCTGGACGGCGCCGCCGAAGTTCTCGGCGCCCTCGTTGGAGGAGAAGGCGTGTCCCTGCTTCCCGCCGCCAGCTCGGAAGCAGGTGGCACGGAAGGCGGGCACGGTGACGGCGCCGGTCGCTTGCTCTGCCGCAGGCTCCTGGGCGGCCCCGGCCGCCGACACTGACGGCTCCTGAGCTGAGCCAGGAGCGGTGGCAGGCGCCGCGTCAGGCGTAGCGTCGGGGACGGGGTTGGTGGCCGGGTCTTCGGTACTCTCGGCGGGCGGGTCCAGAGTCTTGTCGGGCGCCACATGCTGCACCGCTTCTTGCATGTTCTGTGCTTCGCCCGGCACCGTCCTCTGTATCTTCTCCTCAGCCACGCCTTGCGCCTCGACGGAGGCAGGCTTCTCAGCAGCGTCTGAGGTCGTTCCTCTGACCGCGTCGCCCTTGCCCGCGGGCTCCATCTCCGACGCTTCAGTGGCGCCCTCCACAGCTTCCGCCGCCGCGGCGCCAGCGTCACTGGACGCGGCTTCATTGGCCTCAACAGCTACCTCCACTATCTCTCCGCCCGCCGCCCCTGCATTGCCACCTCCCTCCACCTCTGCGTGCTTTGACTCCGGTTCCATCGCCGCGTCTCCTCCGGCGGCCCCACGCCCCGGGTCGCCTTCCACCGCCTCCCCGCCCTCCGTCACCTTGGTGGCGACGACGGGCGCGCGCATGCCGTCGAGCAGGTCGCGGGCGGAGGCGCGGCCGTCACCGGCGGCGCCGGCCGGCTCGGCCGCCAGCTCGATCACCTCCAGCTGGTGGTCAGGCCGCCGCGTGAACGGGTCGCCGGCGAATCCACCGCAGCTCTGCCACACCGTCAGCGCCTTGGTCCAGTCGAGCGTGCGCGGCAGCAGGCGCAGCTTCTTCAGGCAGACCACCTGCAGGGAGGTGGCCAGACCAATACACTCAGAGGCTGCCCGCGCCTGAGCGGCCTCCGCCGGCAGGCTCGCTGCGGCCACGCGGAGCTGGTATGTTACGGCCGCCATTCGACCAGACTGAGCAAATCCAGTTCATAATAATAACATTTTTCTCAACATCACGTGAAACACGAGCTTCCAGTGATCAGTGTAGTGCCTGCACTGCGTTAAACATCAATATGAAAAATAAGCAAACAGACCTTTTAGAAAAGCACCACTTATTATGTTAGGGGTGGCAAGAATGATCACACCAAGTGCCACCAGACTTCAGAGGCATTAGGTAGGCATATTTGTCAATATGGGCCAAGTGGGTTAAAAGCAAAGATGACAGCTGTGGGCGGAAAAATGGCGATGACGATGGTGATATGAAATAACCTTATTTAGATCACCTTCCATTACATGTTCTTACCTTATTCTTGGTGAATCCAAACTGTGGTTGAACAGCAACCAGAACATTGATGTGGTCCAAAGATCTCAGCTTTAATACCTGAAATGAGCATTAAGTAGCTAATAGGCATGCACCACTGCTAAATGACAGCAACATATGGACTACTTGCAAATAACTGCATTCATAAAGCAATCCTATTGATAGACTTGATTGATTGATATTGATATTGCTATTTCTGGAGACAACCTGAGTGGCAGTACCTCTGTGAATGGTGAAAAACAAGACCAAACACATCAATGACTGCTGCTCTCTAAGTCAGAAAGTGAGACACATAAGAACATATGGGTAGTACCAGAATCATGATACAACAGAAGGGAAGCTGAGTCAGCATGCTTGTGACAGAACATCATGGGAGGGCTTTCAGCAAGTGCTATGTAACAATTTTGGATGCCAGTAATAGCAGAAATTAAAAGAATGAATCAAAACAAATGCTGGCAATGCACCACCAGCACATGTTAATAGTCTGTATCAGTGCATCCTGGCTTTGGTGTGTAATATTTGAAAAATGACCCAAGCCATTTCACAGCAGCTTGCCAAATCTTCATCACTGATAAGGAGGATGCCTAGAATTCATAGTTTTCTTATCACCTGCAGCTGCTTCACAAGAAGCACACTTTGTATGCATGTGTCACTGCCATGCTAAGGGAAGGCTGATAATTACAAAAATGGGAAAGATGTATACTTAAGTTCAAAACATGTCTGATCTTTAACTTGCAGTTCCCTGCAGCAAGTAAAAAACACCAATGTTGGTTTTGTCAGAAGGGCAAAGAAAGGTGCTGTCTAAGATTGATTCACTCCATGCAATGCTTGCCATAATGCTAAGTGTCAAAAACCATATTGGTGCACACTTGCTGCAGTTTCCACCTATTTCTGCTGTCCCTGGAAACCATTGTGTGCTGGAGGAAGGTGAGGTATGGCTTGGCATTATGCAGTTTTTAGGAGGGCTCAATGCTAGACCATTACAAAGTGTCACAAAATGGAGCAGGGAGGAAGAATTCACCATAAATGTGGCATATGCTTTACAGATGGTGCAATACTATGATTAAGGAATACAGGTAGTCTCACATAAGAATTTGGTTCCATGTGTCTTACCGCTGATAGTTGGTCCTTCTTGACATCAAAGAAGACTCTGCCACGAGCACAAAATGCAACACTCTTTAGCTTGGCTGCAATTTCATCCCTAGCACTCGGTTCCAATCCTGTAGTGACAGAACCTTTCAAAGTGCATATTTCTGAGTTGCCAGGGTCAAGCCCCTTTAGCATGTGCCATGGGATGTTATATTGGACAGCCATGCTTTATTACGCCACTGCAATCTCTGAAGCCTCTGACCAGCAGATGAAGATCACTGAAAGGGAGAGAAACATCAAGAACCAGTGCACATATGCACAACTTCGCTTCTGCAAAGGCCACATTGGACAAGCATGACAAACAGCACAAACACCTCCAATGATTGTAAGAGCTCCATAGAGAAAAAGACAAATGGGTGGTCAACCCGGAGAAGAGCAGCCTGGAACCTTTGCATTTTAATGTTTTTTCTACTGGAACTGAATCCAACTTGCTCTTAACACTAAACAGGCTAGCAGAAGTTCTTTCTGCGAGTTGACAATATACAGAATACGTACACAGCACAAATTTTCATTGGAGCCTGAGGAATATGTAATTTTCTGTGAACGATATGTGATACAACAATATCAAATATGATGCAAAAAACATGCGAATCATACCAGTGCCCCAACAGTAACCGTTCAAGCCACGCCGTCGTCACCCCATCCCTCTACACGTGTTTGCACGATTCGGTCGATTGGCGTGACGTCAACATATTGCGCCCTGCGTTCTTCAGAGGTACAACTTCATGTTCCTTTAAAACACTCCCTTCAATGGAAACTAAACTTTTTGTGCTGTTATATGCACCTTAAGCCTGCAATTCTCAACTTCAGCGCTTTGTTTTGCTGTAAGACCCATCATTTTTCATACCGGGCTTAGTAGCGAATTAGCGAACCGCCAAGAGAGATTGCAGCACTTTAAAGTGGTTCTTGCCGGCAATTCCATCGGTTACCATGGACGACGGGGTGACGCCAAGGCAAACTATTACATGGCCTTGAGGCAAACGCAAGGACGTTTGGGAGCTGGATAATGGGTTCACCTTCTATTTGTAATTGAAGACATCCAAGGCAATGCCATTAAGAATCGTCAATCATTTCATGGTGGCGAACGCTGTTTTGTATTATGCAGCGTGTTGTAGGTATAGAACTACATTTGTCTCGGAAAGAAGCAAAAGTGGTGTAAATTTGTGGAGTGGGCGGGGAGGGCCGGAGGGTCAGGCGTAATTATGCTTCGTTCCTTTCCATGCATTGTCATAGAGTTTATGTTGAACGTGTCCGAAGTTGGAGGGGGAGGGAGGCCGCCCCTCTCATCTGCTGCGCGCGCAAGGACTGCTGATGCCCTGGCTCCTGGTTGGCAGTTTGTATTTAGGGAAGAACGGCCATTAACGTTTGGGAATTATGCATTTTCCATAATTTCTCTGTGTTGCATACCATGGGATGTTAAATGGCACCAACTTAAGCACCAGCGGCGCAGGCAGATGGGAGGGTACTGGGTGCACGAGCCTCCCGCCCTTAAGTTCAGAGGCCTGGAGGGCCCACCGGGGCTGACTATCAAGGACACTATTATTCTGGGCACGGCTTGTTGGGGCCCAGCCCCCGACCAATGCAAGAGGCCATCTGTGGACCATGAGGCCACGTTAGGGCTGCGCGGCGGCCGGAGCCGCTAATGCGATCTCTGGCCCTGATAGTCTGTGCATAGGGGCCAGAAGGGCCCTTTGGGACCTAGCGGCCTCCTGTGCCCAAGAGGCACACTGAGCTACTGGCCCTGAGCATAGGCGTAGGAACGTTTCGAAAAGTGTGTGGGGGGGGGGGGGGGCCAGCTCAGGGCGTAGATCAGGAACTTTTTCTGGAAAACAAACCCGATGACCGCGGGGGGAGGGTAGAGGTGGTGGTTATCGCTGTTTATTTAAATGTAATGACTGCTATTTTACGCAAGCATCTAGAGCTATTTCTCAATCGTGCACACTCTTGCCTATGTGAATCATCTATGTCATTCGGGAAATAAGGCCATCCAGCTTCCCGAGGTTATTCGTCCATTTCAACGTTGTCTTTCCTGGGGAGCCGAAATTTCACGAGCGGGTGTGCATTTTGGGACATTAAGGAGGCATCTTTCTCCACAGGGTAGATGCCAAAATATGGCGTAAGCATAGGCTGGTGAAAATCTTGAAAGTGAATCAATAGCTCACAGTGCAACAGATTTTGCATGCGCCTTCATTTCGCTGGCTGCATTTCAAGAAATGAGACTTGTCGTGGCATTTTAGGCGGAAACAATTTCGGAAGTTTGAAACTGCCAAAAACCATGTGACAAAAGCCATTGCACTGAAGATTCTTCTCTGAAAACCAAGCCACAGAATGAAAGAATGAAGGCCCTTCTGTCATATATTCCTTGTCTGAGCCCTGTTCCGTCCGACGTCGGTGGCCACTGTCCCGGCCGGGCTGTCTCCGAATGACTGACCGTGAACTGATGGTATGGCTGCTTTGTTGCACATTTCTGGGTCAGCATTGCTACTAAATGGGATGTAAAACATGCGTCGGACACCTGCAAAAGTACCTTTTTTCCGAGTTATCCTCCCTTGCATCACACTACACCAGAAAATGCCGCCAGTAAGCTGCCTACTTTAGGTACGAATTGGCCCAACGGACATTTAATTGCCCGTCATTCAACGTAGATAACTTGATCTGCTTTTGTGTGTAGGCAAGGGGTAGCCAGAGTCTTGCTAAGAGGAACACAGGGTTGACAAGATGGTGACCCCCCCCCCCCCCACAAAAATATCCCCAGGTATAGTTTACTTGTTAACAAGGGATACGGTTTTCTCCGTTTCATTGCTTTTTTTTACGTTGCAACCAAAACAGAAATCAGGAGCTACTGTGAAGTCGATTCTGTCCACATTTTTATCACGCGCCCGGGTGGTCGGCTAGATACCCTTCGCTCGGGTTGGGGATCAACTTGACCCCCTGAGATCTCGGGAGCTAAAAGAGCTAGAGACACCAAATCCACAGGGTGCGTTGGACTTGTACGTGAACTCACTTAGGTCAAAGCTTGAGGTTCCTATGTCATGATTTGCAGGTCAAATAAGGTCAAACAAGGTCAAGTTCCAGGCAAATTCTCTTAAGTGCTCCCAGAACCTAGATAATTATTTCTTAGCAAAATTTCACACGTTTAGTTAAGGTCAGTAGCCTTGTTTGTCCTTTTGAAGGTCACGGTGACCAAAGTCATACAAGATTGCTGTGAGTTTTGCACTTGAATAAGCGAGAAAGATTACGCTAGACAGAATGTTTCTAAAAACAGAATGTTGACCTAGGTCATTTTAGATCAACGACCTATTCTGACCCCATGGACGATGCATAATGCGGGTCCTGCTATCAACAAATTCGAAATGAGATCAAGAAACTATTTCATACGGTAAGCCTTAGAGTAATAAAACAGGTTGGTTTTGACCTTGGCCTGACCTTTATACCTGACCTTAGGTCAACGTTATTTGCTCATGCAATATTTGTATTGCCTAAGAAAGCATCTCAGAGATATATGGCTTTGTCTAACACTCCATTGCTGCATCAGATTGAGCGATTCCCTAGAAGATGACTTTGCTGAAACCATGGCCTGACTTTGACCTGCCATAGGTTAGCGACCTTACAAGGTTCATCTAAATGTTTGATGCCAAACGATCTGCTATTCAATTGTTTACAGCTATAAAAACATGGAGCGGCTGCGCCGCGCCGTTCGGAACCCATTCTGGAAAAACCTTCGGGGGGGAATCAGTTTGACTCCCCCACCCGAGCGCGTGTGAACGTCAATGAACTGCGGAAATCAGGCGTTTAGTGACCGTATGGAATAAATCACCGGTGTCCTTAATTTTCAATGGCTTAGTAGGCTCTTTCTAAACCGATAGAATTCAGAAGGTTTTTGATAATGTTTTATCTGTGTTCCACAGACGTCGAGGGCATCGCGAAGGTAGATTGTAGATCGATGTGTTTCATCTAAATTTGAGGGTGAAAATTGTGTTTGTGGATCGAGTGGTCAGCATGTGTATTAACATCGTCGAGCCATGGTTGTCTGGAAATATTCAAAATTCCGTCGGAATCGATTAGCGATACGATTTATATAGCGTGGTTTTTAACATGCGCGCTCGCAAATCTTAGCAACAAAAACCTCGACACCAGGCGTTGCAGTCTCCATAGGCAGGGCAGCTTTGGCTCTGGCTTAGTGGTTAACTTTTCGCCATGGTCCATCGGCAAACGAAAATGATAACGGCTCAGAAATAATTGCCTTTAATAACTTGAATCGATTAGTAATAAAAGTTAGGTGACATAATTCGGAGCATGTGTACTCGCAAATCTTAGTAAAAACCGGGGCTCCAGGCGTTGCAGTCTCCGTAGGCCGCGCAGCGTTGGTTTAACAGCTAATACTGAGCCGTGGCCAACGGGTGGACAAAAATGATGACGCCCTTGAAAGAGATACCTTTGAACGCCTCAAGACATCAAATCTTGCATCTACAAGGCAGTCTGACTGCATATTTCATGTGTGCGATTTTTAGACTAATGATAAGACTGGATGGGCCCTTAAAGCACCGCGAAGTGGTGCCGGAACCTGGTGATGGAACTGGAAGAGCAGAGGTGGATTCTCAATTTTTCGTGTTTCTGTAACTATTGATTTGTCCAGAAGACAGACTAACACAGCACCCGGCGTCTGATGGCACTTGCAGTGGCCGAAGCCGTTCGGTTTTACGGAAACTGCAACCCAGACCATCGCTGTCCTTGCTCTTAAGGTTGCGTGGGCATGTTCAAACTTTTTATGCACTTTTTCACCAATCCATTCTGGAAAAGTGAGCGTTCTTAGGCGGACAAAGGATGCATTGGCGTAGGAACAGGAGGGCCAAGGGCCCCCCCCCCCCCACACTTTTCAAAGTGGAAGACCATGAATGTTAACTCCCCCCCCCCCTTCCCCCACTTTTCAGATTAAGGTTGCATTTGGCTTACTCTTGTACCACATTAAACATTCATGCCGGTTGACCTAGTTCGCCAACCATAGCCTTTAAGATGCGTTATCTTTTTCGTTTCGCTCATTGGCCATCGATTAGTGTTATAGCCGCAAGGCCAACGCCGCACGGCCCTGGAGACTGCAACGCCGGGTATCGCGGCTGTTATGACTTGCGAGCGCGCATGTTCAAGACCGTAGTGCGTAGTTTTCTTATCAGTAATCAGTTCTGACAGAACTTGAGCATTTTAAGACGAACATGGGTTAGTCATGTTAATACAATAGTAGAAACCCCGATTTCATTTACAATCTACGGTCAGGGAGAACTTCACATCTCTGAAGAACACAGAAAAACACGGAACTTTAGTCTATGTGACAATTATTGGGCACCCTGCGGTGATCAGGGATGTTGCTGTCTCAGTGAGGCTTTCTGTGCTGATCCCGGGCTAACTGCGCGGGTCAGAAGGCCTCCCGTGTCAGGGGTGGGAACAATGTGGTATGATTATCCTTCTAATGGACTCCGGACTCGACTGAGGGATCCCGCTCCATGTCGACCAGAATGATAGCCGGAAGATACTTTGCGATGGGATGGAATGGCCCTTCAGCCCTTGACCGGAGGCGGTAGCGTACCCCTGGTGCTATACTCAAGAGGCCCCTTGCCCGGAAGGAAGTAAGGGTCACACTTAGTGTTGAGTAGATTGGGGGTCCCATTATTGTTGAATAGGGTGGGTCGAAATGGGCTTTAAAAAAAGAGCAGGGTCATGCCATGTTTGCCTGAGAACGTTCATTTTTCAGAATGTATTAGTGAAACAAATTGCATCAAAAGGCTTGAACATGCCTACCCGCAACCTCGAGGACAAGAACAAGGATGGTCTGAGTTGCAGCTTCCGTAAAACAGAAAAGTTCCGGCCGCTGGAAGAGCCACCAGACGGTGGTGTCCGTGTTAATCTGTCTTCTGGATAGATAAATAGCTGCAAAACACGAAAAATAGAGGATTCTACCTTTACTCTTGCGGTTCATCCACCAGATTCCAACCGCACTTCGCGGTGCTTTAAGGGCCCACTCCGTTCTTTTCATTAGCCTAGAAATTGCACATGTGAAATATGCGCTCAGACCTGCTGTTAATGTAAGATGATATGTCATGAATCGCTCAAGGATACTTTCTCAGAATCGTCGTCATTTTCGTCCACCCGTTTGCCACAACTTAGTGTTGGCTGCTTGGCTGACGTTGCGCGAAATACGGAGACTGCAACGCCTGGGGTCGAGGCTTGTGTTTCTAAGATTTTCGAGTGCGCATGCTCAAAATTACGTCACATGACTTATTTTGCCAGTCAATTCAAGTGTTTAAAGGTTTTCAGTTCAGAAGCGTCATCATTTTCGTCCACCGGTGGGCCACGGCAAAGAGTTAGCTACGGGTTAAGGCTCAGCGGACTACGGAGACTGCAACGCCTGGTCTGGAGGTTTTTGTTGCTAAGATTTGCGAGCGCGCATGTTAAAAAACACGTCACATAAATTGTATCACTAATCGATTCTGACTGAATGGTGAACACTCTCGGACAAATATGGCTTGGCCATGTTAATACACATTGTTGACCACTCGATCTGTAATCAAATTTTCATCTTCAAATTTTGATCAGACATGTCGATCTACAAAATACCTTCGCGATGCCCTCAATGTCTGTAGAACCCAGATAAAAAATTGTGACAAAGCTTTTGAGCTCTATCGGTTTAGAAAGAGTCAACTAACCATTGTAAATTAAGAGAGCCGGTGATTTATTCCATGCAGTCGTTCAACACCTGATTTCCGCAGTTTATCGACCTCAACATACCAATAGAATCGAGCTCGCGGTAGCTCCTGTTTTCTGTTCTGGCTACAACGTTTCTGCAGCTTCTGCAGTTTATTGACCTCAAAATGCAAACAGAATTGAGCTCACGGTAGCTCCTGGATTCTGTTCTGGTTACAACGTGAAAATAACAATAGAACGAAGAAAACCGTGTCACTTGTTAACAAGTAAGCTATATCCGGGGATTTTTGGGAATATCACCATAAGATCGGCTTTCGTCAACCTTGTGTTCCTCTTTGGCAAGGCCCTGGCTAGGTCCCTGCCTGCACACAAAAGCAGATCAAGTCGTATACGTTGTATGATGGGCAATGAAGTGTCCGTTGGGTCAATTCATACGTAAGGCAGATAGCTTTCCGGAGGCTGTTTTCTGCAATGGTGTGGTGTAAGGGAATATAATTAGGAAAAAAGCTGCTGTTGCAGGTGTCCAACACATGTTTCATACACCATGTAGTACTAACGCTGATCCAAAAGTATGCAACAAAGCACCCACGCGATCAGTTCGCAGTCAGTCACGCTGGAGACATCCGTGCCAGGGCAGTGGCCACCGACGGCAGACAGAAGCAGGGCCCAGATAAGCCACATATGACAGGTGGGCCTTATTATGTGGCTTGGTTCTTAAAAGAGAATATCTAGTCTTATGGCTTTTGTCACATTGTATCTGGTAGTTCCAAGCTTCCGAATTTGTTTCCACCTAAAATGCTGCTTCAAGTCTCATCTCTTGAAAAGCAGGCAGTGAAATGAAGGCGCATGAAAAATCCGTCGCACTGTGATCCATCGATCCACTTTCAAAATTCTCACCACTCTATATCCAGGCCGTATTTTGGTATCTACACTGTGGAGGCAGATGCTTCCTCAATGACTCAAAATGCCTACCCGCTCGTGCAACTTTGCTTCTCCAGGAAAGTCAACGTTAAAATGGACGAATAATTTTGGGAAGCTGGATAGCTTTATTTGCCAAATGATAGATCATTCGAATAGGCAATATTGTGCAGAGTGAGAACAGCTCCAGATGCATATCTGGCGTAGCAGCCATGACATTCGAATAAAGAGCGATAACAATCTGCATCCCTAGCCCCCCCCCCCCCCGCCCCCGGTCATGGGGCATCGGGCTCGCTTTCCAGAAAAAGTTGCTGAAGGGCTCCGTATCATATTGTCCAAGGTGCAGACTGTCCAAAGGTACA
>NW_023596921.1:12310901-12359076 GCF_011947565.3 Pollicipes pollicipes
ATTTGGTATATTCACCAGCGGTGTTAACTACGCTTGCAAGCTTTAAAAATTAATATATGTATATTCAGCTTCTGGCAGTCGGCGTCCAATCAGGGTCGGCCGGATTGCCAACATCACGGAAGTCGTCTGGGGGGCGCCTCGTGACAATGGAGCCCCCGGGGACGCCCGTTTCCTGGCTGGCCGACGACGGCTGCCGGTGGCTGCCGCTGGCGGCCGCGCGAGCAACGTCCACTAATGGACTCCAGGCCACTCAGAGACGGGGAGGGGGCTTCGACCACTTGGCAGCCTCTCAAAAGCCAAGCTGGTCCGAGTTCAGTGGGACTGGGACCGTTGTTAAGGGGGTTCAGTGGGACTGGGGCCGTTGTTAAAGGGGGTTCGGTGGGACTGGGGCCGTTGTTAAAGGGGATGGTGGAGGTACTACGCCAGTAGCCGCCGTTTAGAGGTGGGGCATGTCGCTAGTGTTGTTAACTAGACGCATCAATGCATTGCGGTTTGATCAGAATTGGTTAAAACTAGCGCGCTGAAGATGCTGCGACTCCTCAAAACGATTATCGTCGGTGAGCATTTCCCTATTGAAACAATGAATGTATAAGGATCAGACTTGTGTTCGACTTAAAAAAAGTTGAGCCTGCTCAGGACCGGTTCACAAATGAGGTCCGTTTCAGCTCATAACTCATAGCCGTTCCAATTTTTTGCTTCAGATCAGTTCATACGCATCGCTTGCGTGGAATCATTTGGCTCATGACTCACATGGCTTGCAAAATCAAAGATCCGATTCAGTTCTGGCTCGTTGCCTTGTTATTTGAGCCATATGACACACACACACACACACACACACACACACACACACACACACACACACACACATATATATATATATATATATATATATTATATATATATATATATATATATGTATAAGGTATATATACTGGTAGCCTTTGTTAGTTGTGAGGGAGCAGTGTCCGGACTGTGCAACGGGTTTGGCTGACGTTCTCGCAGACAGTATATTTGTATGCATATATATATATATATATATATATATATATATATATATATATATACGTGGGAGCCCCCTCCCCCGACACGGATACATGTTTCAGCCCCTGCCTGGGCCGCGTCGAGCGGCGGCTGACGGTGCGTCCCGTGCCGGCAGGATCGCCAAGGAGCACCCCTCCAACGAGGTGGACCTGGCGACGGCGATCCGTCAGTTGCAGGCGCTGTCGAAGCGCCTGCCGCGGCCGCACTTCGTGACGCTGGCCTTTCTCATGCACCACCTGCACCGGGTCAGCCGGGGCGCGGCGCACAACAACATGCCGCCCTCCAACCTGGGCATCGTGTTCGGCCCGACCCTGCTACGCACGTCCGAGGGCAGCGCCTCGCTCAGCTCGCTGGTGGACACGGTCAGTGGCGCTCAGCTGGCTGGTGAACACGAGTCGGTGACGCTCAGCTCAATTGGTGCTCAGCTAAAAAAAAAAATGGAGCAACAAATTCGAACTCCATTGTTCCGAAATTCGGAAAACTCACGAGGTTATTCGCGTTTACTCATTTGCTTTCCCATCTCACTTAAGCTACCATCAACCGGTTTTCAGACCCTTCCTACCTTGAAATGGAAACCCCTCAAGCGCCTGAAGGGGAAACAGCTTTCAGTTTTCAGAAACAGGGAAGCAGTTTTCTCATCTGCCCTTGGTTGGGCCACATAGTCCGCCGCACCTGGGCGCTGCTAACGCGCCGCTGTCGTATTATTGATGCCCCACGCTTCTATGCTGCCAATAACGCTTTATGATTTATGACTTCGTTAGTGATGACTCCATGGAGCTGCTGCCGTCATGCTTATAGCCCTAAACCTAAACTGGATGAAATATGCTGCTGCTAATGGCACAGCACCGTTGAACGTTGGTGCCGCTAATGATGGCGATGTGGGTACGCTGTCGCTGATAATTCAGGCGACACCGCCGGGGAAATTCTCCCAGCACTGTCGGCGCACTGTTGCGACGCGCGTGGTGCTGGCTACAGGTGCACCAGACGCGCGTGATTGAGCTGCTGGTGAGCCACGTGCACGACATCTTCGGCCGGTGGAGCTGGTGACGGGCCGACTTTCCGCCACCAGTACCGCACATCGACACGCCGCTCGACCAGCCCCTCCAGGACCGGCGCAAGCCGCGAGGAGGCGCCTCCTCTGCCAGGTGAGCTCTCCCCCGCCCAGCCGCATGGCTGTTCCTGGAGGCGGGCTGGGTGGTTGGGTCGGAAAGAGGCGAGCGGAGCGCCTATGGAGGCACGGGCCGCGTTTTTACCAGGCGTCGTTGAGATGCTTGTAGGCGGATCACGCAGTCCTCCCATCAGCGGCCCTCCTCCCGTGTATCTAGGCGCGGGCTGGCGTAGATTCCTCACCGCACCGATGTTCCGCCCTTCAGAGAATATCGCCAAGGTACCAGCGCGGCCGGGGCTGAGCTACACTGCTAATGTCATGTTTGGCGGCTGTTGGCGGTTGTCGGCCAGCAGGTCTGTCGACTCATCGGTCATGTGATCACCACCGGTGGCGATTTCGTTCAGTGAGTCAGCAGCGCCGTCGGTGACATGAGCGCCAGCACGTGCCCGGCGCTCGCCGCCGCTGGAGCCTGCCGGCCGTGACTGCACGAGCGTGACGGTCTGCTGGCGCCCCAGGGGCGTTCGTAATCCGGAGACTGGGCCTGCTCTAAACCGAATCACGACGCCGTCGGGCCGCCGGATTGTCTGGAGACACTGGGCGATGTTTGGTCGCGCGGCCCGGCGGCGGTACCCGCCGCCGGCACCGTGCTGAAGGTCACGGCTAAGGTCACCACGCTCCCCGCTGTGGCGTTCCGTTCACCTGTCAGTAATGCGGTAGTACTCGGAGGTCAGTGTTGGGGGACGCCTCCGAGTGTTGATGCTCTGAGGTGAGGCCTGCATACAGCACACAAGGAACTGGCGTCAAAAGGTCAAAGCCGTTGCCCGACCACGAAGTGTGGCGTAAGCCCGGAGGGACCAGTGACCTCAGGACCGTGTTGAAATAGACCACTATGGGGTCACCACCACAACTATGCCATGCTGTGCTAAGACTGGCAAATGCTGCTGCAAATGCTGCTATGCTGAGGCTGTGCTGGTTGTCAAGGGCTGGTCTTCTGTGTGGGAGAAAGTCTATGCTATTTAGCAATAGGCGAAGCATCATATTATGCTGCGGCACTACCGCCGACACAACAGCTCCAGCTGCGATCCTGCGGTGTTTCAGATGCCGCCGAATTAAGGTTGGACTTTTCAGGTATCGGGCTGCTTTAACTCGCTAATTTTTTGGTCACGCATTTCGTTGTTTAGTGAGTATTGCCGTCAGGGACGCTGGTTAACGCCTGCTGATATCAGAACTCCCCCCCCCCCCCCCCCCTCTCGGCAGCGTCGGTTGGACCCTGAGCGAAAACCGATCACTTAGTAAACAGTCGGTAGACCTTCCACCACGAGCCTAAGACCAAAATGATGCGGCTTTCCGCTCCCCTTGAGTTTTACTATGTTCAAGCCCCCTGAATTTTCATCCGATCATTGCATGCTCCTCCGCTGTGCTCCTGACACAGTGCATAGTGCCGCCGCAGATAAGCTACGGAAATTGTGCTTGTCTGTCCGGCGCTACGCCTGCGCTGTCATACAGCCTACATTGCAACAGGCCGGGATACAGCTGCACTCCTGAGCCGTGCATCATTGTCATCGCCGCCATTCCCGCGGTGTTACAGAAGAGCTACTGGCTCAGGCAGCGGGAGAGACGAGCCCGAACGGTGAGCCTGCCGTCGGGGCCGGCGGGCGGCGGCGGCAGCGGCGGCGGCAGGCCGCGCAGCCTCATCTACCGAGGCTCGCTGCGCGACTACATGGGCCTCGAGTGCGCCAGCGTGTCGTCCGTGTCGTCCAGCATCGAGAAGAGCGCTGCCGACGGGCGGCTCACCTCGCAGGAGAGCGACGAGCTCGAGGCGGCCGGCACCGCCGACGAGAAGCCGCCCATCGTCAAGGTCTGCCTCAAGAGCTACATCGGCCTCGAGTCGGTACGCACATAGATGTCAAACACAGCGGGGTTGTGGGGAGAATGAAGTGTGTGAAGTGACTTGAGGAAGATATATTAGGTTGCATCAACGCTTTTTATTATTTACGGGGAAATTTGAACGTCTCAGAACATTTCACAAAATAAGTCTTCGTGAGAGCGGTTATCCCAACAAACCAACGATGCTCATGTGCTACGAACAAACTTTCTGTTATGGAGTGAACACCGCAAGACTAATGCCAGAACTGAGCATTGCCTGTCGTTAAATCATCGACCTTGCTACTTAGTGTCAAAAACGGAACGTCTCCTGAAATGCGTTTCAATTCTCGGCGTGTGCTGAGATCGTGGTGGGATCAAATCAATCGATCATTCGATCAAAGTAGCAAATACTGCTTAACGTTCTTGGTATCGTCCACACTTCGCCCTGGTCGGCAAGGTCATGCGCGGGCACTGTGCTGACCGTCCCCCGCTGCAGTTCCAGAGCCAGAGCTCGCCGAGCCTGCTGGCACCACCAGACATGGGCTCGGCACACCCCAAGCTGCGCAAGTCCATCTCGGACAACAGCGCCGGCTCCCTGTCGCCGGTGGACGGCGGCGTGTACATGGGCGGCGAGTCGGGCGCCGCGGCACCGGCGGCGTCGGCGCGGCGCCGGCCGCCGCCGTCGGCCCAGTCGCTGCCGGAGCGCGAGCCGAGCCGGCCGCGGCCGCACCGGCTGCTGGGGCCGCAGCTCGGGCGAGCTGGTGCGCACCGAGCGCGTCAGCAGTCTGGACGCGCCGCCCGACGAGCCGGCCGCGCCGGCCGCGCCCGCGCCCAAACTGGCCGGTAGGTGACAATGGCTGCACCGCTAGCGGCGCGCCGGCGACGCACCGGCGGCGCAGCGGCACGCATGCGAGGTGGCGGCAGGCACTAACTGCACGCGCGGCACGGCGGCGGTGGCAGCGACTAACCGGGCCCAGCTGGAGGTGGCATGGAACGACGGCGGCGGTCGGGGGAGGCCGGAGGACGGGAGGACCGACAGCGGAGGCTGACATCAACGACGGTACGCCGGGGCAGTGCAGCACTAACTCACGTACTGTGTGGCCGTCGGCGGGTGAGAAGTGTATCTGAGCATGACATTGCACCACGATACGGCACCTGCCGGCCAGCTGGAGGACCTGGTGGTCACCATGTCGCGGTGTCTGCGGTATCAACCGTCGGTTAACCCGCCGGTTCCTGACGGTGTGCCGTATTTCAGGCGAGTACGTGTCTCCCTACCTCGCGGGCGTAAGTGCGCGCGTGAAGCATCCCAGCTGCGGGGTTCGCCCCAGCCGTACAGCCAGCCAGACCCCCGCCGGCTCCGGCGACCAGGCCTCGCGGCAGGCTGCGCCGCCGTCGGATCCGCAGATGACGCCACCGATGGACCGGCAGGCGGTGCCACCGTCGGGCGCGGCGCCGCAGTCCGCGCAGGCGGCGGTGCAGGACGCTGGGCAGCGGGCGGCGCCGGTGCCGGACCCGCTGGGCGCATCCGCGGCGCCGCCGGCTCAGACAGTGCCTGCGCCGCGGGAGACGGACGCCCCCGGCGCGACTTCGGTCCCGTCCGGAGCGGCGCGGCCGGACGCCGAGCCGCAGCCGCCGACCGCGCACCCGGACAGTGCCGGCGAGCGGCGGCCCGCGTGCGTGGAAGCATCTCATTCGGACGACGCGGGTGCCTCCGAGAGGCAGGAGCAGTTCGTGTAGCGTGTTCCGGCCGGCGCGCCCCGACCGCGTAATCGACTAACTAGCGCGTTACTTTTGTACTTGACCGCCGTTCGTGCTCGCTCTAGTCACTGCGCTCGTGGCGGGGGCGGCGGACGGCTGCGCGTCGACCACCGGCACCGGGCCGGGCAGACGCGCCTGCTGCCGACGCCACGTGGCGCGGAAAACGCGGCCATCTCGCGGCCGCGACGCTGGAGCGCACCGGTTAGCCGCGGCAGAGAAGGCGCTTCTCTTTAGGCGGCGTCGCTCGCCTTTCAGCGCCGACGAAGTGAAACGTAGGTCTGTACAAAGGCCTTTATTACGCTGGAGCGGGCGTTACAGTGGTATGTTTTGTATTTCTCTGCGATATTGCCGGAGCTCAAGCTAAATTGCACCTCTTTGTGTCTGTTCGACGTTTCTTGTGATAATTATCGTCTGACCGTGTTTTCATTGTATATGTAGATACGTCTAAACAGCTAACGGAAGGACTATATCCGCATCAAACGCTTTATGGTGTTCTTGGAGATCGGTGTATCGTAAAGTTAATCATTGTTCGAATTTGAATAAAATGTTCCAGTTTTACGACTTCGCGGACAGTAGGTACAAACAACGCAGCGAACCACCAAACACACCACTGGAACCCCTACAGAACAGAACAGAACAAGCTTGACTGAAAACGATACAAAAAGCAGCTCTCGGCTATCACAATAGGCGAACGAACCCACGACACCAATCATGCGCACCACCACCGCGGTGGCTCAGCTTGGTCAGATCCCTGCTAACCCGGTCCAGCCAGTCTGCGCGGCTGGCCCTACTCCCGGCCGGACGCCTCCGGGCCCGCGGCCTGTAGCAGACACTGGGGCGGCGTCAGGAGAGTCAGTGGCGGCGGCGGGCACCGGGCTCACGGAGTCGTGGGCCGCCCCGCCCAACACCGGGACGTCAGAGGCCGCTCCGGCCGAGTCCGTGACGTCAGGACCTGCTTCGGACGAGAACTGCGACTTTGTCGCCGTCAGTCCGCTGCCACGACTTTGACCGCGGTGTCGGCCGACCCCGCCTCTCCAGCCGCAGCGCCTGAAGCTGCAGCCCCGTCTTCGGCCTCGGCGCCGGGGCGCGCCAGAGCCGCCACCGTCTCGTCGGCGCCCGCTGGCGGCCGGGCCGCGGCGCCGGGCCCGCCCGGCCCGGGCGCCCTCCACGGCCCCCGGGTCGGCGGCGGGCGACGCACGTAGTCTGTGCGCTGCAGGAGGTAGGCGTAGCCGGCCAGGCCGCCGATGTTGACGTACGGCGAGGCTCGGCATCGCCACAACTGCTTGATGCGCTGGTGGTACAGCGTCTGCCGGACGGAGCAGGGTCATGTCCGGCTACACCAACCTTCAGTTCGCAGCCCTGGGTTCCGAGTGCACAATGAATGCGGCACCTAACAAGCTTCGTATGAAACTAACGACACGTGGCAAGCGCGTGGGACGTACAGAGTCGAGGGCAAACAAAAGCAACGGAAACGTTCACAGGAACAGCGAATTGAGCCGAGTGATGTTGAATGTTCGCACAATTACGTCGGGTTACGGCCAATATATTTTTGAACGCAACAATGGGCACTCTGTTAAATATGACGTCAGTGCGCGCCACGAACTCAGCCGTTCGAACTTCAATATTTGTAGGCCACTCATCGCTACGTCGATTACAATGACGTCAACCGCCGCAGCCAAAAATGTGGTGCACCTTCTGCATGGTGTTCTTGTCCTGCGTCAGCAGCACGGCCCGGCCGTAGCGCGGCACGCAGATGCGCGCCATCTCCTCCATACAGTTGGGGTACAGCGTCCGGTTGTCGTACTTCGAACCCATCCGTTTCCCAAACGGCTGGCGGTATTCATCACGTCATTAATGGCACGCGGCGCTGCCGTGCTATCCAACATCAACAGCCTTCGAAGATCTTCAAACATCAGACATAACCCGCAAATATGTCTCTGAATACTATCTCCTCCACACAGTTCACACCGCTCCGCCTCTAACACAATACTGGAGCGTGATCTACCAAGACCAGATGACTATTTCAAACCCTACAGCAGGGCACAGCCCACCAAAAAACCAGGAAACGTTCCATGGCCCGTCCAAACTGACCGGTGGACTACACCGGCGTCACCGGCGTTATGGTGATCTTCCTGACGCTCCATAGACGCTGCGTAACATATCGAACGCTCCGCTACAACTAGATTCCCGAAGCTACAACTAGATTCCCACTGCGCCAGCAGTTGGCATTCAGTCAGAAGAACACGCCAGCTGAGTCCGTCAGCTGTGCCCGGCGCCGGCCAGCTCAGCGGCACGCAGTAGCCGCCCATAACCCCACTGACCATGTCCGAGACGATGACGTCAGCGCAGGCGTTGCGCAGCGGCAGCCGGGTGCAGTCCCAGGTGAAAATGTCGATCGGCAGCTGGGCCGAGTCGCTGCACTGGCGGCTGCTGAACTCGCGGTTCAGCGCCGCCCGTCCGGCCGCGTCCGGGTAATTGTCGCCGCAGATGTGGAACGTGCCCGGGAAAGCCTGGGCGCCCTGGCGACGCCCGGTCAGGCCGCTGAGTGACCGGGTCACCCAACATGGCGCACAGATAACTCCACGGACTGTATGTCAATTCAAGGAACGCGACGGCTGCTTCTGAGCGGTTATTTTAGGGTCATCGACTGCAAATGATCATACAGCTTTTTCAGGTTACGATTTCAATGTGGGAGCTTTATTCGCAAGCATGACGTGCAATAGTGGGTGTTTCATTCGGACTAGACACAGCAAAGCCGTGTCCCGTTTTACGCTACGCAGGCAGTTCAACGCAAAACAAAAAGCATGTCTTAAACGTCGATAGCCTCCGATAGTACCCACAACTAAAGCCAACCTTCACCCCGCGAGAGATGCTCAAGGACGTCGCATCACAAAATGTGCGGAGAAGCGATGGGTTTGAGCCCCACATACCGCCTGTCACGTAGTTCGTATTGCTGGCAACCTCACACACCAACAGCATCGATAGCTTAGACGAACAAAGTGACACCGCTAACCCTGTTTGAAAACCGCGAAGAATTCCCGCGGCTCGCGAGCACGCCACCTAAATGGCGTCGCACCTGTTACCTTGCAAACGGCATTTCACCACAGCCAGCCAGAAGAAAAAACAACGAATGCGAAACACACACCGGCAGTCCTTCCCACACCCCTTCGCACAGGCCTGCAGAACAGTTCCGGCGCCCCGGCGCTCGGCCGCAGCGACTGACCTCCAGTGAGATGGAGCCTCCGCCGCAGAGTGGGTCCACCACCACCTCGTACGGCTGTGGCTTGGCGATCATCAGCAGGTTGAAGCAGACGGTGGAGCGGAGCGAGGTGGGTCCCAGCTTCACCAGGTTGCGGTAGAAGAGGGCGCGCGGTGTCAGCGACACGCCCACACTCACCATGTCTGCCGAAGGGAGGGACGCCCGGTCACGCGCTGAGGTCAGCCGAGGTCATACGGTCAAGTAGAGCTGGCGATGCGCCCCTGCGCGCACCGACGATCCAGCTGGCTGTTACCGTAGAGGGAGAGCAGGCAGCCGGCAAGGGATGCTTCCGTCCAGAACCCGTGGTGCGATGTCACCACAACTGTGACCTACAATCCGAGACCTCGCAGGCTACGATACAGACGGGGCTGAAAACTAGACAAGGGAGCTTCGCTGAAGCTCGATGGTTCCCTGACCATAATGCAGAGTGTGTGGGTAGCACATCAAACCAATTTGAAAAGGGAAAAGTACAAACCGATGAAGAAAAACATACGCAAAAACACCTGGTCACATGCGGCCAGCAAATGTGTACGTCAGCCGACGTATGTGAAACCAATCACAAAACGCATCGTGCATGCGCGGCTAAAACATGATTCCACAGAAACCTGTTTAACTTCCGACACGGCTTACCCTAAGCCCTCCGGATATCACAAACACGACTAACGTGCCAGCATATCTCATCACACGCGGGCCTCGCACAATTCCCTACAGCTGAAAATGCCAATTGAACTCACCAAACTCCACGTCCAGGACAACCTCCAAGTCGTAGCCCTTCATGCTGACCTTCCAGCCGAACAGGTCCTGGACGGCGCCGCCGAAGTTCTCGGCGCCCTCGTTGGAGGAGAAGGCGTGTCCCTGCTTCCCGCCGCCAGCTCGGAAGCAGGTGGCACGGAAGGCGGGCACGGTGACGGCGCCGGTCGCTTGCTCTGCCGCAGGCTCCTGGGCGGCCCCGGCCGCCGACACTGACGGCTCCTGAGCTGAGCCAGGAGCGGTGGCAGGCGCCGCGTCAGGCGTAGCGTCGGGGACGGGGTTGGTGGCCGGGTCTTCGGTACTCTCGGCGGGCGGGTCCAGAGTCTTGTCGGGCGTCACATGCTGCACCGCTTCTTGCATGTTCTGTGCTTCGCCCGGCACCGTCCTCTGTATCTTCTCCTCAGCCACGCCTTGCGCCTCGACGGAGGCAGGCTTCTCAGCAGCGTCTGAGGCCGTTTCTCTGACCGCGTCGCCCTTGCCCGCGGGCTCCATCTCCGGCGCTTCAGTGGCGCCCTCCACAGCTTCCGCCGCCGCGGCGCCAGCGTCACTGGACGCGGCTTCATTGGCCTCAACAGCTACCTCCACTATCTCTCCGCCCGCCGCCCCTGCACTGCCACCTCCCTCCACCTCTGCGTGCTTTGACTCCGGTTCCATCGCCGCGTCTCCTCCGGCGGCCCCACGCCCCGGGTCGCCTTCCACCGCCTCCCCGCCCTCCGTCACCTTGGTGGCGACGACGGGCGCGCGCATGCCGTCGAGCAGGTCGCGGGCGGAGGCGCGGCCGTCACCGGCGGCGCTGGCCGGCTCGGCCGCCAGCTCGATCACCTCCAGCTGCTGGTCAGGCCGCCGCGTGAACGGGTCGCCGGCGAATCCACCGCAGCTCTGCCACACCGTCAGCGCCTTGGTCCAGTCGAGCGTGCGCGGCAGCAGGCGCAGCTTCTTCAGGCAGACCACCTGCAGGGAGGTGGCCAGACCAATACACTCAGAGGCTGCCCGCGCCTGAGCGGCCTCCGCCGGCAGGCTCGCTGCGGCCACGCGGAGCTGGTATGTTACGGCCGCTATTCGACCAGACTGAGCAAATCCAGTTCATAATAATAACATTTTTCTCAACATCACGTGAAACACGAGCTTCCAGTGATCAGTGTAGTGCCTGCACTGCGTTAAACATCAATATGAAAAATAAGCAAACAGACCTTTTAGAAAAGCACCACTTATTATGTTAGGGGTGGCAAGAATGATCACACCAAGTGCCACCAGACTTCAGAGGCATTAGGTAGGCATATTTGTCAATATGGGCCAAGTGGGTTAAAAGCAAAGATGACAGCTGTGGGCGGAAAAATGGCGATGACGATGGTGATATGAAATAACCTTATTTAGATCACCTTCCATTACATGTTCTTACCTTATTCTTGGTGAATCCAAACTGTGGTTGAACAGCAACCAGAACATTGATGTGGTCCAAAGATCTCAGCTTTAATGCCTGAAATGAGCGTTAAGTAGCTAATAGGCATGTGCCACTGCTAAATGACAGCAACATATGGACTACTTGCAAATAACTGCATTCATAAAGCAATCCTATTGATAGACTTGATTGATTGATATTGATATTGCTATCTCTGGAGACAACCTGAGTGGCAGTACCTCTGTGAATGGTGAAAAACAAGACCAAACACATCAATGACTGCTGCTCTCTAAGTCAGAAAGTGAGACACATAAGAACATATGGGTGGTACCAGAATCATGATACAAAAGAAGGGAAGCTGAGTCAGCATGCTTGTGACAAAACATCATGGGAGGGCTTTCAGCAAGTGCTATGTGACAATTTTGGATGCCAGTAACAGCAGAAATTAAAAGAATGAATAAAAACAAATGCTGACAATGCACCACCAGCACATGTTAATAGTCTGTATCAGTGCATCCTGGCTTTGGTGTGTAATATTTGAAAACTGACCCAAGCCATTTCACAGCAGCTTGCCAAATCTTCATCACTGATAAGGAGGATGCCTAGAAATCATAGTTTTCTTATCACCTGCAGCTGCTTCACAAGAAGCACACTTTGTATGCATGTGTCACTGCCATGCTAAGGGAAGGCTGATAATTACAAAAATGGGAAAGATGTATACTTAAGTTCAAAACATGTCTGATCTTTAACTTGCAGTTCCCTGCAGCAAGTAAAAAACACCAATGTTGGTTTTGTCAGAAGGGCAAAGAAAGGTGCTGTCTAAGATTGATTCACTCCATGCAATGCTTGCCATAATGCTAAGTGTCAAAAACCATATTGGTGCACACTTGCTGCAGTTTCCACCTATTTCTGCTGTCCCTGGAAACCATTGTGTGCTGGAGGAAGGTGAGGTATGGCTTGGCATTATGCAGTTTTTAGGAGGGCTCAATGCTAGACCATTACAAAGTGTCACAAAAGGGAGCAGGGAGGAAGAATTCACCATAAATGTGGCATATGCTTTACAGATGGTGCAATACTATGATTAAGGAATACAGGTAGTCTCACATAAGAATTTGGTTCCATGTGCCTTACCGCTGATAGTTGGTCCTTCTTGACATCAAAGAAGACTCTGCCACGAGCACAAAATGCAACACTCTTTAGCTTGGCTGCAATTTCATCCCTAGCACTCGGTTCCAATCCTGTAGTGACAGAACCTTTCAAAGTGCATATTTCTGAGTTGCCAGGGTCAAGCCCCTTTAGCATGTGCCATGGGATGTTATATTGGACAGCCATGCTTTATTACACCACTGCAATCTCTGAAGCCTCTGACCAGCAGATGAAGATCACTGAAAGGGAGAGTAACATCAAGAACCAGTGCACATATGCACAACTTCGCTTCTGCAAAGGCCACATTGGACAAGCATGACAAACAGCACAAACACCTCCAATGATTGTAAGAGCTCCATAGAGAAAAAGACAAATGGGTGGTCAACCCGGAGAAGAGCAGCCTGGAACCTTTGCATTTTAATGTTTTTCTACTGGAACTGAATCCAACTTGCTCTTAACACTAAACAGGCTAGCAGAAGTTCTTTCTGCGAGTTGACAATATACAGAATATGTACACAGCACAAATTTTCATTGGAGCCTGAGGAATATGTAATTTTCTGTGAACGATATGTGATGCAACAATATCAAATATGATGCAAAAAACATGCGAATCATACCAGCGCCCCAATCGTAACCGTGCAAGCCACGCCGTCGTCACCCCATCCCTCTACACGTGTTTGCACGATTCGGTCGATTGGCGTGACGTCAACATATTGCGCCCTGCGTTCTTCAGAGGTACAACTTCATGTTCCTTTAAAACACTCCCTTCAATGGAAACTAAACTTTTTGTGCTGTTATATGCACCTTAAGCCTGCAATTCTCAACTTCAGCGCTTTGTTTTGCTGTAAGACCCATCTTTTTTCATACTGGGCCTAGTAGCAAATTAACGAACCGCCAAGAGAGATTGCAGCACTTTAAAGTGGTTCTTGCCGGCAATTCCATCGGTTACCATGGACGACGGGGTGACGCCAAGGCAAACTATTACATGGCCTTGAGGCAAACGCAAGGACGTTTGGGAGCTGGATAATGGGTTCACCTTCTATTTGTAATTGAAGACATCCAAGGCAATGCCATTAAGAATCGTCAATCATTTCATGGTGGCGAACGCTGTTTTGTATTATGCAGCGTGTTGTAGGTATAGAACTACATTTGTCTCGGAAAGAAGCAAAAGTGGTGTAAATTTGTGGAGCGGGCGGGGAGGGCCGGAGGGTCAGGCGTAATTATGCTTCGTTCCTTTCCATGCATTGTCATAGAGTTTATGTTGAACGTGTCCGAAGTTGGAGCGGGAGGGAGGCCGCCCCTCTCATCTGCTGCGCGCGCAAGAACTGCTGATGCCCTGGCTCCTGGTTGGCAGTTTGTATTTGGGGAAGAACGGCCATTAACGTTTGGCAATTATGCATTTTCCATAATTTCTCTGTGTTGCATACCATGGGATGTTAAATGGCACCAACTTAAGCACCAGCGGCGCAGGCAGATGGGAGGGTACTGGGTGCACGAGCCTCCCGCCCTTAAGTTCAGGGAGGCCTGGAGGGCCCACCGGGGCTGACTATCAAGGACACTATTATTCTGGGCACGGCTCGTTGGGGCCCAGCCCCCGACCAATGCAAGAGGCCATCTGTGGACCATGAGGCCACGTTAGGGCTGCGCGGCGGCCGGAGCCGCTAATGCGATCTCTGGCTCTGATAGTCTGTGCATAGGGGCCAGAAGGGCCCTTTGGGACCTAGCGGCCTCCTGTGCCCAAGAGGCACACTGAGCTACTGGCCCTGAGCATAGGCGTAGGAACGTTTCAAAAAGTGTGTGTGGGGGGGGGGCGAGCTCAGGGCGTACATCAGGAACTTTTTCTGGAAAACAAACCCGATGACCGCGGGGGGAGGGTAGAGGTGGTGGTTATCGCTGTTTATTTAAATGTAATGACTGCTATTTTACGCAAGCATCTAGAGCTATTTCTCAATCGTGCACACTCTTGCCTATGTGAATCATCTATGTCATTCGGGAAATAAGGCCATCCAGCTTCCCGAGGTTATTCGTCCATTTCAACGTTGTCTTTCCTGGGGAGCCGAAATTTCACGAGCGGGTGTGCATTTTGGGACATTGAGGAGGCATCTTTCTCCACAGGGTAGATGCCAAAATATGGCGTAAGCATAGGCTGGTGAAAATCTTGAAAGTGAATCAATAGCTCACAGTGCAACAGATTTTGCATGCGCCTTCATTTCGCTGGCTGCATTTCAAGAAATGAGACTTGTCGTGGCATTTTAGGCGGAAACAATTTCGGAAGTTTGAAACTGCCAAAAACCATGTGACAAAAGCCATCGCACTGAAGATTCTTCTCTGAAAACCAAGCCACAGAATGAAGGCCCTTCTGTCATATATTCCTTGTCTGAGCCCTGTTCCGTCCGACGTCGGTGGCCACTGTCCCGGCCGGGCTGTCTCCGAATGACTGACCGTGAACTGATGGTATGGCTGCTTTGTTGCACATTTCTGGGTCAGCATTGCTACTAAATGGGATGTAAAACATGCGTCGGACACCTGCAAAAGTACCTTTTTTCCGAGTTATCCTCCCTTGCATCACACTACACCAGAAAATGCCGCCAGTAAGCTGCCTACTTTAGGTACGAATTGGCCCAACGGACATTTAATTGCCCGTCATTCAACGTAGATAACTTGATCTGCTTTTGTGTGTAGGCAAGGGGTAGCCAGAGTCTTGCTTAGAGGAACGCAGGGTTGACAAAATGGTGACCCCCCCCCCCCCCCACAAAAATGTCCCCAGGTATAGTTTACTTGTTAACAAGGGATACGGTTTTCTCCGTTTCATCGTTTTTTTTACGTTGCAACCAAAACAGAAATCAGGAGCTACTGTGAAGTCGATTCTGTCCACATTTTTATCACGCGCCCGGGTGGTCGGCTAGATACCCTTCGCTCGGGTTGGGGATCAACTTGACCCCCTGAGATCTCGGGAGCTAAAAGAGCTAGAGACACCAAATCCACAGGGTGTGTTGGACTTGTACGTGAACTCACTTAGGTCAAAGCTTGAGGTTCCTATGTCATGATTTTCAGGTCAAATAAGGTCAAACAAAGTCAAGTTCCAGGCAAATTCTCTTAAGTGCTCCCAGAACCTAGATAATTATTTCTTAGCAAAATTTCACACGTTTAGTTAAGGTCAGTAGCCTTGTTTGTCCTTTTGAAGGTCACGGTGACCAAAATCATACAAGATTGCTGTGAGTTTTGCACTTGAATAAGCGAGAAAGATTACGCTAGACAGAATGTTTCTAAAAACAGAATGTTGACCTAGGTCATTTTAGATCAACGACCTATTCTGACCCCATGGACGATGTATAATGCGGGTCCTGCTATCAACAAATTCGAAATGAGATCAAGAAACTATTTCATACGGTAAGCCTTAGAGTAATAAAACAGGTTGGTTTTGACCTTGGTCTGACCTTTATACCTGACCTTAGGTCAACGCTATTTGCTCATGAAATATTTGTATTGCCTAAGAAAGCATCTCAGAGATATATGGCTTTGTCTAACACTCCATTGCTGCATCAGATTGAGCGATTCCCTAGAAGATGACTTTGCTGAAACCATGGCCTGACTTTGACTTGCCATAGGTTAGCGACCTTACAAGGTTCATCTAAATGTTTGATGCCAAACGATCTGCTATTCAATTGTTTACAGCTATAAAAACATGGAGCGGCTGCGCCGCGCCGTTCGGAACCCATTCTGGAAAAACCTTCGGGGGGGAATCAGTTTGACTCCCCCACCCGAGCGCGTGTTAACGTCAATGAACTGCGGAAATCAGGCGTTTAGTGACCGTATGGAATAAATCACCGGTGTCCTTAATTTTCAATGGCTTAGTAGGCTCTTTCTAAACCGATAGAATTCAGAAGGTTTTTGATAATGTTTTATCTGTGTTCCACAGACGTCGAGGGCATCGCGAAGGTAGATTGTAGATCGATGTGTTTCATCTAAATTTGAGGGTGAAAATTGTGTTTGTGGATCGAGTGGTCAGCATGCGTATTAACATCGTCGAGCCATGGTTGTCTGGAAATATTCAAAATTCCGTCGGAATCGATTAGCGATACGATTTATATAGCGTGGTTTTTAACATGCGCGCTCGCAAATCTTAGCAACAAAAACCTCGACACCAGGCGTTGCAGTCTCCATAGGCAGCGCAGCTTTGGCTCTGGCTTAGTGGTTAACTTTTCGCCATGGTCCACCGGCAAACGAAAATGATAACGGCTCAGAAATAATTGCCTTTAATAACTTGAATCGATTAGTAATAAAAGTTAGGTGACATAATTCGGAGCATGTGTACTCGCAAATCTTAGTAAAAACCTGGGCTCCAGGCGTTGCAGTCTCCGTAGGCCGCGCAGCGTTGGTTTAACAGTTAATACTGAGCTGTGGCCAACGGGTGGACAAAAATGATGACGCCCTTGAAAGAGATACCTTTGAACGCCTCAAGACATCAAATCTTGCATCTACAAGGCAGTCTGACTGCATATTTAATGTGTGCGATTTTTAGACTAATGATAAGACTGGATGGGCCCTTAAAGCACCGCGAAGTGGTGCCGGAATCTGGTGATGGAACTGGAAGAGCAGAGGTGAATTCTCAATTTTTCGTGTCTCTGTAACCATTGATTTGTCCAGAAGACAGACTAACACAGCGCCCGGCGTCTGATGGCACTTGCAGTGGCCGAAGCCGTTCGGTTTTACGGAAACTGCAATCCAGACCATCGCTGTCCTTGCTCTTAAGGTTGCGTGGGTATGTTCAAACTTTTTATGCACTTTTTCACCAATCCATTCTGGAAAAGTGAGCGTTCTTAGGCGGACAAAGGATGCATTGGCGTAGGAACAGGAGGGCCAAGGGCCCCCCCCCCCCCACACACTTTTCAAAGTGGAAGACCATGAATGTTAACTCCCCCCCCCCTTCCCCCACTTTTCAGATTAAGGTTGCATTTGGCTTACTCTTGTACCACATTAAACATTCATGCCGGTTGACCTAGTTCGCCAACCATAGCCTTTAAGATGCGTTATCTTTTTCGTTCGCTCATTGGCCATCGATTAGTGTTATAGCCGCAAGGCCAACGCCGCACGGCCTGGAGACTGCAACGCCGGGTATCGCGGCTGTTATGACTTGCGAGCGCGCATGTTCAAGACCGTAGTGCGTAGTTTTCTTATCAGTAATCAGTTCTGACAGATCTTGAGCATTTTAAGACGAACATGGGTTAGTCATGTTAATACAAAGTAGAAACCCGATTTCATTTACAATCTACGGTCAGGGAGAACTTCACATCTCTGAAGAACACAGAAAAACACGGAACTTTAGTCTATGTGACAATTATTGGGCACCCTGCGGTGATCAGGGATGTTGCTGTCTCAGTGAGGCTTTCTGTGCTGATCCCGGGCTAACTGCGCGGGTCAGAAGGCCTCCCGTGTCAGGGGTGGGAACAATGTGATATGATTATCCTTCTAATGGCCTCCGGATCGACTGAGGGATCCCGCTCCATGTCACCAGAATGATAGCCGGAAGATACTTTGCGATGGGATGGAGTGGCCCTTCAGCCCTTGACCGGAGGCGGTAGCGTACCCCTGGTGCTATACTCAAGAGGCCCCTTGCCCGGAAGGAGTAAGGGGTCACATTAGTGTTGAGTAGATTGGGGGTCCCATTATTGTTGAATAGGGTGGGTCGAAATGGGCTTTAAAAAAAGAGCAGGGTCATGCCATGTTTGCCTGAGAACGTTCATTTTTCAGAATGTATTAGTGAAACAAATTGCATCAAAAGGCTTGAACATGCCTACCCGCAACCTCGAGGACAAGAACAAGGATGGTCTGAGTTGCAGCTTCCGTAAAACAGAAAAGTTCCGGCCGCTGGAAGCGCCACCAGACGGTGGGTGCCGTGTTAATCTGTCTTCTGGATAGATAAATAGCTGCAAAAACACGAAAAATAGAGATTCTACCTTTACTCTTGCGGTTCATCCACCAGATTCCAACCGCACTTCGCGGTGCTTTAAGGGCCACTCCGTTCTTTTCATTAGCCTAGAAATTGCGCATGTGAAATATGCGCTCAGACTGCCCTGTAAATGTAAGATGATATGTCATGAATCGCTCAAGGATACTTTCTCAGAATCGTCGTCATTTTCGTCCACCCGTTTGCCACAACTTAGTGTTGGCTGCTTGGCTGACGTTGCGCGAAATACGGAGACTGCAACGCCTGGGGTCGAGGCTTGTGTTTCTAGGATTTTCGAGTGCGCATGCTCAAAATTACGTCACATGACTTATTTTACCAGTCAATTTAAGTGTTTAAAGGTTTTTAGTTCAGAAGCGCCATCATTTTCGTCTACCGGTGGGCCACGGCAAAGAGTTAGCTACGGGTTAAGGCTCAGCGGACTACGGAGACTGCAACGCCTGGTCTGGAGGTTTTTGTTGCTAAGATTTGCGAGCGCGCATGTTAAAAAACGCGTCACATAAATTGTATCGCTAATCGATTCCGACTGAATGGTGAACACTCTCGGACAAATATGGCTTGGCCATGTTAATACACATTGTTGACCACTCGATCTGTAATCAAATTTTCATCTTCAAATTTTGATCAGACATGTCGATCTACAAAATACCTTCGCGATGCCCTCAATGTCTGTAGAACCCAGATAAAAAATTGTGACAAAGCTTTTGAGCTCTATCGGTTTAGAAAGAGTCAACTAACCATTGTAAATTAAGAACGCCGGTGATTTATTCCATGCAGTCGTTCAACACCTGATTTCCGCAGTTTATCGACCTCAACATACCAATAGAATCGAGCTCGCGGTAGCTCCTGTTTTCTGTTCTGGCTACAACGTTTCTGCAGCTTCTGCAGTTTATTGACCTCAAAATGCAAACAGAATTGAGCTCACGGTAGCTCCTGGATTCTGTTCTGGTTACAACGTGAAAATAACAATAGAACGAAGAAAATCGTGTCACTTGTTAACAAGTAAGCTATATCCGGGGATTTTTGGGAATATCACCATAAGATCGGCTTTCGTTAACCTTGTGTTCCTCTTTGGCAAGGCCCTGGCTAGGTCCCTGCCTGCACACAAAAGCAGATCAAGTCGTTTACGTTGTATGATGGGCAATGAAGTGTCCGTTGGGTCAATTCATACGTAAGGCAGATAGCTTTCCGGAGGCTATTTTCTGCAATGGTGTGGTGTAAGGGAATATAATTAGGAAAAAAGCTGCTGTTGCAGGTGTCCAACACATGTTTCATACACCATGTAGTACTAACACTGATCCAAAAGAATGCAACAAAGCACCCACGCGATCAGTTCGCAGTCAGTCACGCGGGAGACATCCGTGCCAGGGCAGTGGCCACCGACGGCAGACAGGAGCAGGGCCCAGATAAGCCACATATGACAGGTGGGCCTTATTATGTGGCTTGGTTCTTAAAAGAGAATATCTAGTCTTATGGCTTTTGTCACATTGTATCTGGTAGTTCCAAGCTTCCGAATTTGTTTCCACCTAAAATGCTGCTTCAAGTCTTATCTCTTGAAAAGCAGGCAGTGAAATGAAGGCGCATGAAAAATCCGTCGCACTGTGATCCATCGATCCACTTTCAAAATTCTCACCACTCTATATCCAGGCCGTATTTTGGTATCTACACTGTGGAGGCAGATGCTTCCTCAATGACTCAAAATGCCTACCCGCTCGTGCAACTTTGCCTCTCCAGGAAAGTCAACGTTAAAATGGACGAATAATTTTGAGAAGCTGGATAGCTTTATTTGCCAAATGATAGATCATTCGAATAGGCAATATTGTGCCGAGTGAGAACAGCTCCAGATGCATATCTGGCGTAGCAGCCATGACATTCGAATAAAGAGGGATAACAATCTGCATCCCTAGCCCCCCCCCCCGCCCCCGGTCATGGGGCATCGGGCTCGCTTTCCAGAAAAAGTTGCTGAAGGGCTCCGTATCATATTGTCCAAGGTGCAGACTGTCCAAAGGTACAGAATGTCTAAAGTACAGAATGTCCAAGGTATAGAATGTCCCATGTCCATAATGTCCAAGGCATACAATGTCCAAAATGAGAAATCACTTCCAACATAGTGTAGAGTGGAAGGGGTTCGTCTAATAACGTCCAATATCCAGAATGTCGAAGGTACAGAATGTCCAAAGTATTGAATGTCCAATACACATATTGCCCAAGGTACAGAGTGTCCGAAGACCAAATTTTCCAAACTAGTTCCTAGAGTGGCCGCCAAGGTATGAATAATCGCCTTATTGGCAGGCAGCGTTGCCCCGCCCAGCGCCGGCCGCGCGCATACAGTCGGCACCATTACGAAGGCCACGCGCGTGAGGCTGGCCGGCCGGATTGCTAGCTTAGTAGCAAATCAATATCCGCTCTCCGACGCAATGGAGCCGGCTGGAAGTGTCGTGCCGAGCATTAGTCGCTTATTGTCAAAGTTGAGCCCGGGCAAAGTTTGCTTGCATTTTGGGCTGCTTAAAAACATTGAGAGCAGGCGGAATATGAAATGGAATTATAGCCGCGCTATGCCCACAAATGCAATTGTCGAAATCGATACCAGCAGTGGGTGATTCTGGACGCCGATCTTGACTGCTCGATTGTCAATATCATGCAGACATAATAAGTTAGGATTAATAGCCTCAAATAAGTTCAAATAACAAAAAGCTTCGGGTTAATAATTGTTTCCGGCATCATACACCAGCATTGTGGTTACTATGGGATAGTTTTCAGCAATAGCAAGTTAACATCACAGATGTTTCGTACTCAGTAGTGGATATAGTTGAATGAAGCAAATATTCTTCAATATGGTATTATCGAAACACCCCATATCCGGTAAGTGCGGAGAGCTGATCGAAACACAGACGGTTAAATTTGAAGTCACGGATGACCAGCACCAAGTTCAAGGCAATGACTAAAGCGCCATCCCTAGATGTACTTCGCATGAAAAACGCTGCTTATGTGATGTCCCAAGATGGTGCATGCCTGCTTGCCTCGAAGAAAGTTGACAATTGCGTGCAACGATTTAAATATATGAGTACTTGTCTCCTGCCGTGAACATGCATTCTTTATAGCTAGTGTTTTGTTTGTGCAATGATGCATCGATCGAGCTACGCTCGCGATGCAACTACTTAATTCGACATTAGGTATGCTTAACATGTTTACCTGCTATGTTTTCCTCGTAACGATGTGCATACCTTCCGTGCTATGTTTTCCTCGTAACGATGTGCATACCTTCCGTTTACGTGCACCACTGAGGTGTCCAATGAAGCGGTCTGAAATCTTACGTTTCGATTATCCCACATGAACTGCCCCTGCACTTAAGCTTCTAGAGATTTGATGTCTTTCCCCGTTTTTTAGAACTTTCATTTTCACTCTTTTAGTGCATACAAGACCAACTTTTACCCCGAACGGAACACTACGGTTTCCCGGAGAGGCCAACTAGAATGAAATTCAGATGAGGACTGCTATTACGCTGACTAAGGCATACTTTTTGAGGGGCTATTTACCATTACTAGGTCATGAATACATACAATAACTTTAACATGGAGCTACCCGTATTACAACTTACATAGTACACACGCACACACACACACACACACACATAACCAACACACCAATATATATATATATATATATATATATATATATATATGCATACCTATATCCATATCTGTTGCAAATGATAACTAATGTAAGTATTGGAACCCATGTTACACTGCGCAGCCCTTAGAGAACGAGGGCTAAAAAGGGTTAAAAAACTGAGGCTGAAAGCTATCGCCAGTTGCGCCAAAAAGCTAGGGGTGTAATGTATATATCCTTTTTGTTTTAACATGTCATGTCAGACTTTTTTTAGAGGGGCCCCAAACTCTAGGGGGCCCACAATGTTTCGTGCCCGCTCCCTTGATGAAATCTTGGATCTGCTCCTGTTTGCAATCATTCCACTGTGCAGTGGTAGCGCGGTATATCCCTGTTCTCAGTTTACGCCATCTATAAATAAGTGTTCCACATATTCCGAAAGCGTTTGCTTCCCCTTTTTACGACTTATTTTTGGACGTGAAGGGGAATTACATCGAGGAGGCGCAATACAAGCCCCACTTGATGCTCGTTTTTACGAATACGTATTGTTCTGGAAAACGAGGAGCACTTCCCTTTAAATCTACTTTCCTACACATTACGCTCACACCACTGAAGGCCAGAAGAAACGCTCAACGTTCTTAATATTTGTGATTTCAGGGCTGCTTGTTGTTTAGTCATGAACGTGCCGACGCCAAGTGTAGTATAATCGGGTCACCATGGGCTTGAAGCGTGTTGCTGTGGTTTAGGTCCCATCTGGCGGTACTACAAATAAGGTGTCGAGGAAGCAATTAACTTTACTGCGCGCTATGTGCCGATATGATAGACATGTTGGTGTTGCGCGTCTAATTTTAGCAAAGTTGTCTAGCCAGTCAGTCTCCTAGGCTCCGATGTAAGAAAATCAACACATCAACACCTTAACTTAAGCCTCATTTCGAAAGGCAGAAGAATGAAAACAAATACTAGAGGTAGGGGTGGTGCACGGCTATTACCTATAGCTATGCGTTCAAGTTGTGCACTGAGTTTGCAAAGAGCACCAGGCTATAGTCAAATATGTGAGATGGTTCTTGAAAACAGTCAGTGAGCACTCAGTTGGTGTAATACCAAAGGACGATAAGCTATCAAGTTTTCCTCGATTTTGCTCACTGTACCGACCTTATTCTGTAAACGGAATGTTCCTACAAGTTGTTGCATTCTTCGTCACGTTTAGTGCTTTCGCGTTTAGTGATACTGTCTGAACTATCATCTTGCTAGACTTTATTATCTATGCTCTGTCTGGACTCGTCTTTTCTTCCAGTTATATGCCATGTAAAACCATGATCGCACATCCGATACGCCGATGACACTTGCGCGTTTTGGTCCATGGAACTAGCTCATGTCAGGTTTCTTTGCCGAAATCGATAGAAAAGGAATGTCATAAGAACTTCATCAAACCTGCCATATATGCCTCAATCACAGGCGTAGGAGCGTTTCAAAAGGCAGGGGCCCAAACTCAGGGTGTACTCCAGGAACTTTTTTCTGGAAAGCGAGCCCGATGATCGGCGAGGGGAAGGAATGGAGGTTGTTATCGCTCTTTATTCAAATGTCATGGCTGCTATGGTATATATGCATCTAGAGCTGCTTCTCACTGGTGCACAATCTTGCCTATTCGACTCATCTGTCATTTGGCAAATACGGCTATTCAGCTTCCCAAGATTGTTCGTCCATTTTAACGTTGTCTTTCCTGGGGAGGCAAAATTGCACGAGCGGGTAGGCATTTTGGGTCATTGAGGAGACATCTCCCTTCACAGTGTAGATGCCAAAACACGGCCAGTGCATAGACTGGTGAGAATTTTGAAAGTGGATCGATGGCTCACAAAGCGACAGATTTTTCATGCGTCCTCATTTTGCTGACTGCTTTTCAAGAGATAAGATTTGTCGCAGTATTTTAGGCGGGAACAAATTGGGACCTTGGACCTCCCAAAAACAATGACAAACACCATGAAACTGGAGATTCTGTTTTAAAAACCGAGCCAAATAATAAGGCCCATTTATCATATGTTCGTTATCTGGGCCCTGGTCCTGTCCGCCGTCGGTGGCCACTGCCCTGTCCCGAATGCCTCCCGTATGACTGACTGCGAGCTGATCGTATGGCTGCTTTGTTGCATGCTTTTGGATTAGCTTTACTACTACATGGTGTATGAAACAAGTGTTGGACACTTGCAACAGTATTTTTTTCCGAATGATCTTCCTTTTTACCACCCCATCGCAGAAAAAAACTCCGTGAAGTTGTCTGCCTTAGGTATGGATTGGCCCAACAGTCACTTCATTGTCCATCATGCAACGAATGCGACTTGATCTGTTTGTGTATACACACAAACACATCAAGTCGTATTCGTTGCATGATTCGTTGCAGGTAAGGGCGTAGCCAGAGTCTTGTCAAGGGTGAACACAGGGTTGAGAAAAGCCCATCTTATGGCGATCCCCCCAAAAAATCCCCGGATATGGCATACTTGTTAAAGGACACAGTTTTCTTCGCTTTATTGTTATTTGTACCGTGTAACTCGAACAGAAATGAGGAGCTATCGTGACTTCAATTCTGTTTGTATTTTGAGGTCATAAACTGCAGAAGTCAGGCGTTGAACCACTGCATTGAATAAATTACCGGCACTCTTAATTTACAATCAATTAGTTGATTTTCTAACCCGATAGAATTCAGAAGCTTTGTCAGAATTTTTTATCTGGGCTCTAAAGGCATTGAGGACGTCGCGAAGGTAGATTGTAGATCGATACGTTTGATCCAAATTTGAAGATGACAATTTGATTGCAGATCGAGTGGTCAACAATGTGTATTAACATGGCCAAGCCATGTTTGTCTGAAAATGTTCACCACTCAGTCAGAATCGATTAGTGATACGATTTATGTAACATGTTTTTTAACATGCGCGCTCGCAAATCTTAGAAACAAAAACCTCGACACCAGGCGTTGCAGTCTCCATTGTCCGCGGAGCGTTAGCGCAGTAGCCCAGTAATAGTACTAGAAGAAGTAGTAGTAATTATCACCCGTAGCCCACCGGCGGACGAATGTGATGGCACTTTTGAAGTTATTACCTTTAAACACTCTAAAAGACTAGTAACAAGAGTTATGCAACGTAATTTTGAGCACGTGCACTCGAAAACCTTAGAAACGCAAGCCACGCGTTGCAGTCCCCGTGGGCCGCGCAGCGTCGGTCTAGCGGCTAATACTACTACGTTGTGGCCAACGGGTGGACGAAAATGACGACGCTTCTGAAAAAAACGATCCTTGAACGCTTCATGGCATAAGATCTTTTATTAAAAAGGCAGTCTGAGCGCACATTTCACGTGTGTAATCTTTAGACTGATGAAAAGAACGAATTGGCCCTTAAAACATTGCTAAGAGGGGCTGGAATCTGGTGGTTGAACGGGAAGAGTGAAGGTAGGATCTTTATTTTCATGTTTCTGCAAGTATTTATCTATCCAGAAGACAGATTAACATGGTGCCCGCCGTCTGGTGGTGCTTGTAGTGGCCGAAACTTTTCGGTTTCACGGAAGCTGCAACCCAGACAATCCTTGTCTTTGCCCTCGAGGTTGCGGGTGGGCATGTTCAAGCCTTTTGATGTAATTTGCTTGACTAATACGTTCCGAAAAATGAACGTTGTCAGGCAAACATGGCAAGACCTTGCTCGTTTTTTAAGCTCATTTCGACCCGCCTCATTCAACAATAATGAGACCCACTCTACTTAACAATAATGAGACACCCTTTTCCCTTCCGGGCAAGGGGCCTCTCGAGTATAACACCAGGAGGACATTACCGTTTCCGGTCAAGGGCTGCAGAGCCATTCCGTCCCATCGCAAAGTGTCTCCTGGCTATCATTCTGGCGATGCGGGTTGGGACCTCCTGGTTGATCTGGAGGCCATTAGAAGGATATATCATGTCACATTGTTTCCATCCCTGACACGGGAGGCCTTCTGACCCGCGCATTTAGCTACGGGTCAGCACAGGAACCCTCACTGACGCAACAACATCCCTGATCACTGCATGTAGTTCAATACTTGTCATATGGGCTCCATTTCCGCGTTTTTCTGTTTTTTTTTCAGAGATATTGAGCTCTCCCTGACCGTAGGTTGTAGATGAAATAGGGTAGCTAATTTGTATTAACATGGTTAACTCATGTTCGTCTTAAAATGCTCAAAATTCTGTCATAACTGATTACTGATAAGAAAACTGCTTTTGGACACGCGCGCTCGCAAGTCGTAGCAACAACAGCCTCGACGACCGACGTTGCAGTCTCCAGGACGTGCGGCGTTGGCCTTGCGGCTGTAACACTAAGCGATGGTCAGTGAGCTAACGAAAAAGATGACGCATCTTAGGGGGGGGGATGTCTGGTGAACTAGGTAAATCGGTATACATGTTTAATGTAGTGCAAAAGTAAGCCAAATGCAACCTTATCTGAAAAGTAGCGGGGGGAGTTAGCATTGCTGCCCCACCTTAAAAAGTGAGTGGCCATGAACCACTGGCCTCCCTGTTCCTACACCCATGCCTTCAATAAACCAAAAGTAAATGCACAAAATAGAGCAGAATACACAGTATATAGTGTATGGTTCTGTGAGCACAGAATGTACACAAAATGTCTTGTAATCTCTTTCCATTGACATTGTATGCAAGAAAAAACAATACATGGCACTAGGCTTGTTTAATGAAAACCTGGGGTTACATGTTTACCGAGAGCGCACGCTCACAAGTAGGGGAGGAAGTAGTTGACATAAATGCACCAATGACACACATCATGACACACCTAAACTTCTATGTGCACATTTCATCAACGGCACAACATAACGCGGACCAAGGATATACGAATCGCTGTGTATCGGTAAAGTTTGACAGAGGTTAGACTCGCAAGCACCATTGTGAAATATGGATCGTTATCGCTGTTGTTCAGGTAAGGTACGTCCAGCAATACTTGTCTGCTGATTGATTTGAACACTGATGTCGTGTAGCGAATTGCTTTCTGATATGTGATGCAGTTCATGGAAACCTTCCGGCCTAGCCATCGATGGTTCATGCAAGCCTTATCATAATGCCGTGTGCCTAACATTAGGATATGGAAGCTTGCATGCTTGATTATTTTAGTATCTTTAATTGTCATGATCTGCACAGATTTGCAACAGTTGCAATCACTCACAGGCCTTTGAGTTCCGCGTTTTGTGTTAACTTATTCACAGGTGACCATGTGTACTATCAGAAAATGTCGAATCATCATAATATTTTGGAAATATTGGCGTAGAAACGTGGCGTAACCAAAGGTCTCCCGGTGTGCTGATGTACCTGTGTTTTTGCACAGTTTTCATGACAAAAAAAAATGGTGCGTGCACACGTATGTGTGTTACAGTAATGTTGTAAACATTAACGCTTGCCATACATGTCAGCAATGCCTTTTTCTTTCAACGAGTGATGGGTTTCTGGGTTTACCCTCATGCCATGAACGCAGCCAGTGCCACTGAATTCCCTCGTAGGGCGAGCATATCTAAAAAACGAAATTGTCCCCAGATTTCACCCACTTTACAAACTAACTTCCCAGATATATGAAATTAAGCTAAGCCACCTCTCAGTCTGGCGAGATCTCATGACCTGTTAATCAGTGTCTCCTCTTGAACTGGTGGAACTTTTAGTAGCAGAAACGCCACCGTAGCTCAATCAGTGCGTGCTGCCCAGCCCACAAGCGACGGTGTGGATAGGTTTGAGTCCCCCGTTACTCGCGCCCTGCGCTCCACGTTCGTTATTTGCCCATTTCTTTTTAGGGTCTCATCTGGAGGAGAAGGTTCTTCCGAAGTCTCCTGAGCGTAGGCAATCCGAGCGCGAGTACTACACGCGTAGATCTTCCTCCGGGCATTAAGCCTTCCGAACATAGTTTTTCTGACCCTCATCTTTCCCGGTTCGGGAGACAAGCTCACCGTCGCTGCTTCATCAGCGGCAAGCTGTATGAGTTACCGGCTCGGGGGAGTGCATGGACAGCCGAAGAAGACAACAGTAGGACATGTTTTGACACCTTGAATGTATTTTTATGCGTTTGCTCGCCCTCCACCCCCCAGGGTTCATAGTTCACGACTTCACCAGTGTCACGTTTACGCACTGAAACTAGACTTCAACATATACTAACATTCACGCACTCCACTAGTCTGGACTTTTCTTGTCGACATTGATTTACATGAAAATTAGTGCATGGTACAGTTCAATGAGGACTCACTGTCACAGGCCTTGGTGCCCGCTTCAAAAGGACCAGGCCTGGGAGTCCCTCCCCCCCCCCCCTCGTCTCTGAAAGGAGACCCCATGTTGTTCAGGAAGCCCCCTGGAAAAGCCTTTCCTCAACTTATATTTCCTAACGCCGCCCCTGCCAGACCCAATAACTTGTGGGGAATCCACACCAACGAAAAGTCTCCACCAATCTTTCAATCTATCAGGTAATTGTTCTAAATATTATCACGTGCGGTGTTTTCAGCACAAGTGGCTATTCATTGAACCATATCCTATGATTTGTAATGTAGCGTGCTTTGTAATATGTTGCACCTTCGACCTAGAACCCAGTGATAAAAAGATCAGAAACAGGCTATTAACCCGATAGGGAGCATGAATTATTCATACCTATACTTTCACCTTTCTTGCAAGGTTACTCCGTTGGACACTGTAGGCTAATTGTGGTGAAAACATGACAGCGATCACTTAGAATAAACAACAGTTGCATCAAGACGTTCTAGTTGCATATAGTTATTACCAAACAGCGAACACGCCCCTGGTCAGACACAGAACAAGATCCACGCCGGCAAAGGGCAACGCTGCGACGCTTTAACGGCAGCTCTGCGCACGTCCAACGCCCCACTCCACGGTACTCGTCTCGTATTCAACGATCACTTGCAAGTCGATCGCGGCCTCGAAAACCTGCAGCATCCGACACCAAGTTTATCCCGGCGTGGGAAATGAATCCGTTGCTATGCGACCCAACGACCGCGCGCTTGTAATGTTCGCACTGGCGTCGACTGTATGCGCGCAGCCGACGCTGGGCGGGGCAACGCTGCCTACCAATAAGGGCGATTATTCACACCGTGGCGGCCGCTCCAAGAACTATCTTCGAAGCTCTGGTCCGTGGACATTTTGTACCTTGGACAATTACGTACATTGGACATTCTATACTTTGGTCATTCTGTACCTCGGACATTCTGTACATTAGGCATTATCATACGGGCCCCTACCACTCTGCGCCATTTTGGAAGTTATTTTTCGTCTTGGACATCATGTACCTTGGACATTGTGAACTTTGAACATTTATTTTGACGTTGACATTTGACATTTGACATCATATTGAACATTTGTGAACATTCCGTACCTTGGACATTGTGCTTTGGACATTCTGTACCCCTGGACATTCTGTACCTTGGACAACATGAACGCCTACCTGCTGAAGTACACCCTGAGCTTGGCCGTCCCATTTTCTGAAACGTTCCTACGCCTATGATGGGATGGCCTTCTTTGTTTAACAAATTCATTTCGACCTACTCTATTCGCCGATAATAAACCTCCACTCCACTCAACATTAATGGGGCCCCTTATTTCCTTCCGGGCAAGGGGCCCCTCGAGTAGAACACCAAGGGCACATTACCGGTTCCGGTCAAGAGCTGAAGGTTCACTCTTTCCCATCGCGAGGCGTCTTCTGGCTGTCATTCTAGTGACACGGGGCGGGATCTCCTGGTCGATCCGGCGGCCATTAGAAGTATATATCATATCGCATTGCTCCCCTCTCATACGGGAGGCCTTCTGACCCACGCAGTTGGCCCCGGATCAGCACAGGAACCCTCATTGACGTAAGAACATCCCTGGTCGCCAAAGGTGGTCCACTAATTGCCACACAGGCTCCAGTTCCGTGTTTTTCTGCTTTCTTCAGAGGTATTGACGGCTCCCTGAACGTAGATTGTAAATGAAATGGGTCCTAAGCTTGCATTAACATGGGTAGTCTATGTTTGCCCTAAAATGTTCAAGGTGTAGTCAGAATTGATTACTGATGAAAAAACTATGCAATATGGCTTTGAATATATGCGCTCGCGTCATAGCAACAACAGCCTGAACGCCGGGCGTTGCAGTCTCCATAAGCCGCGTGGCGTCGGCCCGCGGATGTGACACAAGCGACGGTCAATAAGCAAATGAAAAAGATGACGCATCTTGAGGAAGATGTCTGGTGAATTAGGTAAATCGGCATGCATATTTAAATGTGGTGCAAAAGTAAGATAAACACAGCCTTAACCTGCAGTGTGTGTGTGTAGGGGGGGCAGTTAACACTGCTGGCCCCCCCACACTGAAAAGTGGGGGGCATGCCCACCTGACCCCCCCCCCCCTCCCCGCTGTTCCCACACCCATGGCCCCGAGTGATATCTAGCTTGCCCCTCGCTAAGAAGCCGAAAAATAACCGATCCATGGAGGTAGATACTTCCCAAGCGCCCGGCAGGGCTGACAAGATTTGCATTTAACGGAAGTTTCCGCAGACCCTCATCTCATTTCCACCCCAATTTGCATGGACAGTTGCACATTGACACAGTTGCCAAATGCGCACATGTCTGATATGGCATCAAGCACGCGACAATGTTCGGATCTGTATTTGATGCGTTAGTTACGGCGATGCACAATGCCCGACCGCGTTTTCAGCCTTAACGAACGTGAACCCGATTTCGTTTAGAGGCACGAGTTCTAGTCATTTATTCAAACGTTCACACTCACAGTGGACAGTACGTGTGTCTGTGCTCTTGGGCGCACTACTGCGTTAGGGCTCAACCTGGAGGCATCACTGCAGTACGGCGGTACCTAGTTTCGAGGCAGGTGCCGACGATGCGCGCACTTCGCGCCGACACGTACCCAGAGCGTCACACCAGCCAGCGAGCGGCCAACAGCTGAGATCAGAGAGCGAGAGAGAGAGGGAGAGAGTGGGAAAGGAAAGAAACACGAGGCGTGATGAAGCACACGCCGCAACCCAGCCCGGAGCGTGCACACACCGAGACGGCACACAGGAGCACATGTTCGCACCCGGCAGCGGTGGCGACCGGGCCAACTACACGCCAGATCACACAGGCCACTCGTCCAAACAAGCTTGCTGCGGCCGTCGTCACCCCCGGCGGCGCCCGCCGGTCGCCAGATCACACACGGGCCTGTCCCCGGCCCCACAAGTCACGCCGGGGTCCGACATCCGGCCCGCCGAGTCACACACGGATCTGACATCCGGTCCCACGTGTCACACCGGGGTCCGACATCCGGCCCGCCGAGTCACACGCGGGTTTGACATCCGGCCCCACGAGTCACACCGGGGCCCGACATCCGGCTCGCGGGGTCACACAGGGGTCCGACATCCGGCCCGCCGAGTCACACAGGGGTCCGACATCCGGCCCGCAGTCACACAGGGAGCAAACACACACTGTCTGCCTGGCGTCGCAAGAGAACGGAAAGACCACTTGCCAGACTAAAGAGGGGCCCCGCGGGCCGCCCGCAAGGCTACGTCAGCCAGGCCCCGAGACACCGCTAACGTCTCACAGGGGAGCAAACAGATCGTTCCAGATCACACTGGGGGCCCAACAGGCCGCCTGCCGGATCAGGCCGAGGCCCGACAAGCCGCTGCTGCCGGGTCCCGCGGGGACCTCACTCCTCCTGCTCGTCGTCGTCGTGTTCGTCGTCGGCGATGGAGCGGGCGGTGCCGGTCGGCTCGGTCGGCTCCCGCTTGAGGGCGGCGGCCGGGCTGGCGCCCCCCGAAGCCAGACTGAGCAGCGCGCTGGCGCCGTCCTGCTCCTCGGCGGCGGCCGCCAGGTCCAGCAGGGAGCTGCCCGCCGACTCGGTCGGGCCCCGGGGCGCCTGGCGGGCATGCACGGCAAGCTATCACCGATGCCGCTGCCGTTCTTGCCGTGCAACGGGGTCACAAACGCACACATTGGACATAATGTTGCGCAGCCAACGCACCTTGCGCACCTAGTTCTGGTACCCTATACTTAACAAAGGCGAACAAACATCACGTACATCATACGCACATGCGACACATGTATGCACATCACGCACGCGATTGGCGTCAGCAATTGCGAACCATAACGGTAGCCGTACGCCGATGATGTAGTTCCGCGTGTTTGGTCAGGTGCCCCGCCCGGCTGGCGCCCCGCCGCGGCGTACCTGGCTGTTCTGGCAGCGCGGACACATGTACACCATGTCCTCGGTGACCTGGTAGTTCTTGGGCAGGCCCACGCAGATGTAGTGGTACCACTGCTCGCAGGCGTCGCAGCCGATCCAGTTGATGCACGAGCCTGCCGACGTAGGCGGACCGTCGGCGGCGCGTCACTCCCACCGGCCCAGCTGCCGCGCGCCGGCGCCCGAGACGGCCGCGCGTGGCAGGGCGCGTGGCGTTCACAGGACGGCGGCAGCCGCGGCGTCGGCCAGCTGGCGCCGCATCACGCGCAGCGCCCAGACCCACAGCGGCGTCGGCCAGCTGGCGCCGCATCACGCATAGCTCCCAGACCCACAGCGGCGACGGCCGGTGGAGCCGACGGCCATCGCAGTGGACGCGCATGATTACAACACCCATCCTGTTAGTCGACCACACATTCAGGCTCCTGCCACCACGCGTGGCGGTGGCCAACACCATCTATCGTGCGAGTGTGCGAGCGAGACGCCCCGCTGGGGTGCGCCGGACGGTGCGCGTGGGACGCCGCCGCCGCCGGCCCGGCAGCCCGCTTACCGTGGGGCTTCTGGCAGGGCGTGGCCGCACAGTCCTCCACGTAGTTGCTGATGGGCCCCGACTCGCCGTCCTCCGAGCTGCGAGCGCCGCCCTTGGGGTGGCGCTGGTTCTTATCCCACACCTGGAGCAGACAGTGGCGAGACCCATCTAGCACGCCGGGTCCACCGACAGAACACACTGGAGCGCGCGATAAGTCGCGACGTCGCCTTCAGTATCCTTCTCTTTTCCAGACGTGCCTCTTTTACACCGCAGTATTTCCGCAGGTCTTTTCCTCGGGATGAACCATGCGGAAGGCTGTTGCCACTATCACGAACCAACGCTGCAGCTAGCACTCTTGGCACAACGTGACATCGCGGTGAGCGCGGGCCACGTACCAAAGTAACAATATGTTCACACCCTGGCATTTCGTGGTGCTGTAAATCTGCTTTTTCGATCACATTTTGTCGCTCAAGCAAGAATATAACTTGAGGAGCACTTTGGTAGACCCGATCGTTTTCAGTGCAACTTGGCCGCATTCAGGCCGCGTTAACGAACGGCGTAGGATCCTGTCGGTCACCCGAAAAGTTGCCGGTTCTTACTGAAACCAGTGAGAGGCAAGCTAATGCCCACAGCAGTTGTTGAAATACGAACAACTAAATGAGAACGGCGGTTTTAAATCAATATCAGTTACTGGCGACCAGGCGCGCTGCCACACTAAATACCATGCACTCGAAACATCTTTCCCCATTCCAAGATGGACAGAAAATCTAACTAATCATAACGACACTGCGTCACTCATTTGGAATCGAGGTGCGTCACTGACCCCCTCGCGCTGGCCACTTCGCCCTACCCCCGTACCATTTTCTTGGTCTTGGTTAATTTGCGTTTGAAGCCTGCTGCAGCCGCCTTCGGGGTGCGTTTGCTGGGACTGGGCGAGGTCTGCTCCGGCCCCGGGCTGGGCGTGGTCGGGTCAGCAGAGTCCTCGGGCGGCTTCACCTTGACCTTGAGCCGTTTAGGCGGCTGCAGACCGCGCGGCGAGTCCGGCGAGCGCTTCTTACGTCCGGCGCCGGCCGACTTACGGCGCGCGCCGCCTTCCTCCATCTGAGGGCGGAGGGGACGGGTCAGTACAGGGCGCCGACGGACTCACGGTGCGCGCCGCCTTCCTCCATCTGAGGGCGGAGGGGACGGGTCAGTACAGGGCGCCGACGGACTCACGGTGCACGCCGCCTTCCTCCATCTGAGGGCGGAGCGGGAGGGGGGGGGGATAAAGGGTACCGGCCGGCTTACGGCGCACCATCCTCTCCCCAAGGAGAAGCGAGGCTGGCGAGTCATGCCACGTCACACATCATCTCCGCTCCAGTGCAGTCCAGGCCGACTGCTGGCGGGGCGCCGTGTTAGGCGCAGGTGATACGGAACACAGCAGGGTGCTAGCACACAGCGCCACACGGCCACCAGATGACAGTATAGTACCAGCAGCAGCCCGGGTGAAACACAAGATGAAAATGACACGCGGCAGTGGCCGCTCACGCCATGCAGCCCGGCTATAGGTCGGCTGGTTGTTTGCCGTCCGCTGTTGTCCGAGCTGCGTCAGCCAGCTGACGCGCCGCTCCGCCTGGCGCGCGGGGCTGTACTCCGTCGCACCTTGACGATGTCGATGTCGGGGAAGTTGAGGTCGGCGGCGGCGGGCCGGGCGGCCAGCAGCAGGCGCCACAACTGCTCTGTCTCCTCCAGGCTGACCTCCAGCAGGTCTCCTTCCATCAGCACCGTCTCCAGCAGCGCCACGGACTCGGGCGGCAGCGGGCGGGCCGGAGCCGGCGGCGGGGGCGGCGGCGGCGGTGGCGGCGAGTCAGCCCGCCGTGGCGACAGCACAGCCTTGCGTGGTTTCCGCGTCGGCGGCGGCGGCGTCTGCTTGAAGGCTGCCAGAGGACGGCACGTGAGGCGAACGTGGGGATAAGTAGCTAACCATATGGATGACGTGTAGTACGCCGTGTAGGCGCCTACCACGAGGTACGAATATCTACGAGAACAGCCGAACCACCAGGGCCCTGTTTACGCAGCCACCTCAGCGCCAAAGCAACACTTAGCAGCACGAATGCTGATACTGTTAGCCCGTACAGCTACAACAGCCGACAAGCCCAGGAGAGGTAAGCGCGGCTGAAGAAACCTGGCCCGGATCAGTTCGCAAAGGGTGGAGCTGATGGACTGTCACAAGTTCATGTGCAGGGTGCGCGGGCCGGTGTAAATACAACTTAATGACGCCCGATCATTAATGGAGGAGGCGGCCGCACCCAGCATCATCCTACACCACCAACAGCAGCTAGACAACGAGACCGATATATAACGTTACAGTGCAGCTGTGGGCATTCATAAGCAGGCGTTATGTTTTTCTTGCATCTTTGTAAAGATCAGAAGTTACCTAAGCACAAGTGGTAGCATATTTCGAAATTTTCTAAAACGTGAAGCCAACCAAAATACAACCTAGGAAATGAGGTGTATATTTGCCAGCCCGTGAGCGAAGCAAGGAAAATAACATCGTTTCATGAAGTTAGGAACCGTATAAAAAAGGAGAAACATTGTTTAACCCGCAATCCATGCTTAAAGTTCGCTAACTGAATGGAAAACTCGTCCGAAGAATATGAAAGAACCGAACCAGTTAACTATCCATACGTCATCATCAAATCTGTATTATGAATAAAGTTGCAAAAGAACTTTGATCAATTCGTGCACGGTCTAACATGATGCGCAATCACTTCCATCTTAAATTGTACATACACATACATTATGTGCTATTGAACAACTAGAGGGACGGATCAGACGGGGAGAATGGGTCAGGTCAAATCGAATGGCCCGGTGAGAACAGGAAATGAGAACTCCTCCCCACAAGCTCTGGACTTGACGCAGCACCACCGTTCCCTAAATAGCAGTGCTCAAGCATTGTTATCGACGAAAGAAAGACGGATAACTCATGTTTATGGAGCATTTCGAACGTCAATCAATCATCACAGACCAGACCGGACTAGACCGCGTATCAGCGGTATGATCCTTGGTGGCAGACATATCCCTTAGCACCTGGTCCGGACGATAGGCAAATCAAAGTTGTCAGCTGGCAGAATCACCCAGGACCTGGTGATGCGATCGCTAATTACCAGAGTGGGATCCGGTTCAGATTGTTTCCAGCCGTAAAGTAGAGCTAATATTGCCCATCAGAGATAAAGCGACTCGCCCTTTCTGGCGCCTCTGCCACCCCAAACGGCTGGATCGGGCGTCTCAAAAGCCTGTCCATGTTGATCGTATCACGGAAGCGCCGCTCCGGTGTGCTAGCGGCCCCCTGGCCCCAGCCAGGGGCAGTCCGTTTTGTATTGCTTTATGCGTGCCCAGACTCAGCTCTTGACGGCGTCTCGGTTGAAAAATATATGGAGCACCATGTTGTTCGACCAGTCTGAGAACCAGTCCCCAGTGAGCAACTGCTCCCTCCCAAAAACCCACATGAGGTCATTCGTTAGCCTTTGACATTAAATTTGGACGGCCACACTTCTGGGTTGATGGCCCATAGCGTTCAACTATAGCATCAACCGCTATAGCCCACCAGGCTGCAAACCCGCGCGAATGTCTGCAACGCCAACGCGGCCTGCAGCCTGTCGCCGGCACTGAGACAGCCGCCGCGGCCGGGTGCGGCCGGACAGGGCCTGAGGCCAGCACTGAGACAGCCGCCGCGGCCGAGCGCAGCCGGACAGGGCCTGAGGCCAGTACTGAGACAGCCACCGCGGCCGAGCGCAGCCGGACAGGGCCTGAGGCCAGCAATGAGGCAGCCGCCGCGGCCGAGCGCGGCCGGACAGGGCCTGAGGCCGGCACTGAGACAGCCGCCGCGGCCGAGCGCAGCCGGACAGGGCGAGCGGGCGCGCGGCGTCCCCCACCTGACGAGTAGGCGTGCTCGGAGCTGGAGAAGCCGGCCGGCGGCGCCGCCGGCTGCTCGGAGCTCTCACGCTTGATGTGCACCGACGAGGCGTCCCGGCTGCTGTCCGACGACTCGGCGTCAGCGCCCAGCGACGACTGCCGGCACGGACGGCGGTCGGTCGGCCGCAGGCCGAGTACAGCACGGATGCAGAAACCAGACGCCGTGCGTACGAACACCCAGCTGATCGCGAGCCCAGGTGGCGTGAGGCGGTGAACGGCGCAATAGTGCCGCGTCACGTAACAAAGAGAAATGCGCGCCACGAGTTTTGCGTACCCCTCAGCTCGATTAAATTTCCTCTAATAGCTTTTAACTACATATCTGTACACAAAATTCGCGAATGGTCTGACATAGACCCCCACACTGTGCGTGAGCAGAAGGTCTGTCTCCTAGCAAGAATAACTTACTGCCGGCCAGCTCTGACATCATCTGACCTATCTTAAGATGATGCGAGCCCTGATTTCCCACACCGTGTCAAACTTTTAATGAATGAACTAGAACGCTCAGATTGCCCGGAGCATTTGCTTCTTAGGCACGATGAAAACAAGAGCGGAGAGGAAAACCCGTGAGTTTCCCGCAAAACGCGGATAAAGAAGAACAAACCGAGCCGCGGGCCGGCCCCCGCACACGCTAGCGAGGAGAACATTGCTACAAATCCGACGTGGGGTTCAGACTACATCCCGCGAACGCGGCCTGACCTCGCTGTTTCTCTGGTCGGCCTTCGCCGCCTGCCGTCCGGCCGTCTTCTCGGCCCGCTCCTTGGCGCTGGTCTCGGCGCGCTGAGAGACGGCCGCTAGGCTGCTCAGGCTGGCGACCATCTCCTCCGAGGAGAGCACCTGGCGCGCCCGGTCCTGCCGGATACCACAGACGGGGTCAGGCTGACAGATACAGCCCTGTGCCACACCACAGCTGAGGTCAGGCTGACGGACCCGATTCTAACATAACAATCAGTCAGAGGTCAGATTGGAAAGGGTGAGGAATCTGCTGGCAAGTCACCTGGGGTTATCAACGTCCGGCACTGACGTCAAGCGTTCGCTTCGGCCTCGAATAACATCGATTTTTTATAGCAATGCCACCAGGCACATAAAAGCCACAAGGTAACAACTGACGCCAACATCGCCAGTAGCTGGCGGTGTCGTGACGCCGCTGGCTGGCGCGGCTGGACAGGCGCGCCCGCTGGCGGCCAGCTCACCTGCCAGCGCATGGCACGCTCCGTCAGACACTGCAGCGCCACGCCCTCGGCCAGCCGGACGGCCAGCTTCTGGTGCGACACCAGCAGGCTCAGCACCGTGTCCAGCCGTGGGCGGCGGGAGCGCTGACACAGCGGGCACAGGAAGTGGGCGTCGGCCGGCGGCGGCGTCGGCGGCGGTGGTGGCGGCGGCGTGCCGTCCGAGCCGCCGCCCGACCGGCCCTTGCCCGAACCCCTCTGTGCCAGCGGCACGCACGACGCTGCCGGCACGTGACGACAGCGTCTGACCAGGCACGCACGCACGCGCACGCACACATACATGTATATTAACGATTTCGCACTGACGTGGACATCATGAACGGTGGAACGATGAAATGAAAATGTTGCGGCAGATCAGCCTCACATATTATATGCACCAGCCTATAATACCAGTCCGTCTATGTAGGGCACCAACCATCAAATTACTTAGCACCGGTTCAAAGCAACATACGCTATACTTTTCCAGATAGTCGCGAGCCAGGAGCAGGTTAGTATATCTTGTAGCACGCCACAATCGTATTACCCGATCCGTTCGTTAGCAAGGCGGTTGCTTCTTCTTGTTGTTTATTGGAGTTACCGGGCGTGCCGACTGCGGTGGTCATTTGGCGCCCATAAAGCGCTTACTTCTGCGTTACCAGAGGGTAACGAGGATGTAAGCGCTTTGGCCGGTCAGGGAAGCCCCGCTCCAGTTGGCAGTTGTTGGCGGTGACGGCCGCTGGTCCTCGGCCGAGACACAGCCGGCGGTGGTAGCCGCTGATCCCCAGCCGGGACAAAGCCGGCGGCACTCGGCGGCGCTCACCGTGGAAGTAGTCCCGGCAGAGTTCGCACTGCAGCATGTAGCCGCGCAGCCGCTGCCGGCAGAGGCAGTACTTGCCCTGCTGGGCCTCAGTCTGCCGCTTCTGCAGGTTGCCGGCGCGCAGACCGCGCACCAGCTCCAGCTCGCGATCCTCGGCAGCCTGGCGGCCACAGCGACGCGTCCGTCAGAAGAGGGCGTTCACCGCCACCTCAACACCATCCGTTTCAACCGAGTGGCGGCCCGGCCACGACCGAGTCCCGCTGGTACCCCGCCACCATCACGTGCGGCGTCATCGGAAGTCGAAGTTGGGTGGTCAACCAAAACCACGTAAGCACTCATCAGTACAGCACTGACGCGTGGACACCCGACAGAGCGGCACAATGGCGGGAGGGGCCGCGACGAGTGACGCCCAAAACATGGCATTGTAATGAATGCAATCGTAACGTCACAACAAAACGCAACGAGACCGGTCGCAACACGATTCACAATATACCACAATCATAGCATTGTTTTCCAACCAAACGCCGCACAAATCTTCCTCAAAGACGCCAGGACGGCGACGCCCTACGGGAGAGCAGGGCAGGAGAGCCTGACCCGCGCTCACGCCGGTCCCATCGAGCGGCGCCGTCTGTCAGCCAGCACTCTCACCCGGTAGGCGTCCACCACCTGGGCCACCGTGCTGCCGTCCGTCTCCAGATCACTGGAGAGCAGGTGCTCCTCCTTGGGGCGCCGCCGCTTGCCGCGTGACTGGTGTACGCTCACGTCCGCGCGGGGCGACAGTACCTGGCGGCGCACCGGGGTATTGGGCACAAACGAACCGAAACCAGTGCCAGCAGTGGCACCACCGTACAGCGAAGCAAGCGCCCAGGCAGCAGTAGAAAACCAACACTCGTCGGACATAGATGGGCAACTCACATTGACCAAACAGCGGCCAGCACAAAATTAAGCGTTTGGTTCAGCTGTTTCCGGCGCTCGCATCTTGAAGCCGCCCAGCGATCAGGACAGGTCTTCCTTATTTGCCTCGTACACTGGTGATGCATTCAAGCTCCGAGAGTTATAATGAGCACAGGCTTCCCAAGATCATGACATTTCTAAGAGCACATCGTTGCACAGATGCCAAACTGTACAGAAGACGTTAAGTGCCATAGTACTGCCTCGCGCATGCTTTCAAAACAAAATATCGTAATATTGTACGGCTAAATATACCACCCATGCTTAGACGATCATGTCCCTAGATATCTGACACCACAGCCGACCAATCGGTTTCGCGCAGGAAGCGAGTGCCCTCTGTCTCGAAGCGAGCCTGGAGGGAACCGACCCCGATCTGGGCTTACCTCCAGCAGGGTGAAGGAGTTTCGCTTGAGGAAGGTGCGGCTGGTGCGCTCCCGCCAGGCTCTGGCGCTGTTGGCCATGTTCTCCAGGCGGCTGAGGTCAGGCAGCAGGACCGGCAGCGGCTGCCCGCGCGCCACCAGCGCCTCCACCACCTAAATCAGCAGGCCACCGTCAGACGGCCAGGCCAGCCTGCAGCCGGATTCACTGCTCGGTGATCTCTCATACAACAATGTGACATATGCTCCCAGGGGGGGGGGGGGGGGGGCTACGAGAGCAGCACATGCTACAGGACTTGAGTGGACACCCACCTGATACAGCTTGACCATTTGAGTGCAAAGCGTGGGCATGTGTACCCACCCCTACAGCCGTGATTCCCTTCGCCGGGCCGACGCTGAGTACAAACAGCAGATGGCGCCCATCTCACGCGCCCGGCGTTCGACGCTGCCCGCGCGGCGTGTCGGGTGGTGTCGCGCGCCGCCGTATGGGACGGCCCGCTGCGCTGCCGGCCGACTCACCTCCAGCCGAGGGTGCTCCTTCTTCTCGGTGAGCGCCACCACGCGCTCCAGCCAGTCCTGCGCCTTCTGCACCACCTCCTGCAGGCTCTCGACGTTGGGCAGCGAGGCGGGCACCTTCTCGGCGTCGCGCAGCAGCGCCTCCACCTCGGTCAGACTCTGCACCGGCCTGAGGAATCGCCGCGGAGTCGCCGTCAGCGCGCCGGACGGCCGGGACGGCTTGCGAGGCGGGCGGCCCGCGGGCCAGCTCGGCTGGCGGTCTTACCGACCGACAATCGTCCTTACAGGGGTCCCATCGTCAGCACGAACTGAACGGTCCTACCACTACTACACGCCGGCAGCTGACTCCCAGTCGCCACGCTTCAAGGCCAAGTTATGACACACTCGAAGTCCCGCCACCATCCAGACAGCCGGTACGCGCCGCGCTCGCGTGCCGCCGCCGGCGCGGGTGGCGCGGCGGACCGTCCCTGACCGTGCGGTGAGCGCCAGCCGGGCGCGCTCCTCGTGCTGCTGGCCGGACAGCAGCAGGCCCTGCAGCTCGCCCATGGCGCGCTCCACCACGTGGTAGGGCGGCAGCGTCCTGCCGGTCTCCACCAGCTGGGCGATGCCGTCCAGAGTCAGCCGGCGCCGGCCGTCCAGGCCCTCCTCCACGGCCTCCATCCACTGGGCGTGGCTCAGCCGCTGGGGGCGCGCCGACCGTCAGCACTCACCAACGTTTGCGGCCGGGTCGTACATTACAGTGTGCATTACAAGCCCGCAGAGATTTTCTCTCGCCAAACATCAAAGGGATCGTGCCATAGTTCTGTGAGGTTTGAACAGAACTAGACGTTCTGAAGATCATTCGGTGTAGCTCACAGTCCTGCCCCTCCTAAGACTTCAAACCCGATCGTTAATGAGCTACACGCCCACAAAGACGTGCAGGCTATTTCGTGCCGACCATTTCATGGCCATTCAGGCCCGCATGGCGCTATAGCAACGATATTCAAATTCTGCCACCCACAATGAAGAACTTGAAGGACGTCGGCCATGCGACGTTGCAAGTCAGTGACACTATCATTATCGACCCGATGAGATCTGACATCCGTGAGCACGATTTCTAAGTAAAGCGGATGTCAAATGACTCTCAATCAATCTTGAGCGAACTGTGCAAGCTTCAATCGTGAGTAACGGTTTGCGCTGCACAATTTAAGAAGTTGAACATGGTTTATTTACTTGCTAGCCATTACGAGAATAGGACTTCTTATCGAATAATTTAGGAATAACGCTATGACCGCGCTTGTTAATACAACTTAACATCTTAAAGTTACGAATAAATATGAAAGAATGCTACGAGAACGGGTCAAAACACGAGCACCTAACGGTATTTGGCTAGTGAACACTACCAAGCACCGCCACTGCCATTTTTCGGTGAGTTTGACGTAGTGAGCAAATGAGCGCTAGAATAGCAATTTCGCACTAGTTTGGCAGCACCTAAACGTCGTACAAACGTCCCATGACACGATCAAACAGTAACAAAGTGTGAAGTATATTTACTGGAGAGATGTTCTGGTCTAAAGCACGCTATCCATTTCAAAGTACACCAATAGGTATAAGTGAGCTCATTTCATCACATCTGAGGCTTGCTTCAAAATTTTTAACAGTGGAGCATCCCTTTTCACAACATCAAACATCCTACATCGATTTACATATATAATAACCTTTCGCAAACTTATGACGAGCAAAAGACACAAGGTGATGGCGCAAGGTGATCGCGAGCAAAAGACACAAGGTGATGGCGCAAGGTGATCGCGAGCAAAAGACACAAGGTGATGGCGCAAGGTGATCGCGAGCAAAACACACAAGGTGATGGCACAAGGTGATCGCGAGCAAAAGGCACAAGGTGATGGCGCAAGGTGATCGCGGGCAAAAGGCACAAGGTGACGGCGCAACGCCCGGGGCCCGTGACCCGCTGAGAGCGGCCCGGGACCGCGCCCGTTCGGTCCGGGGAGATCCTCACCTGGCGCAGCTCAATGATCTCGGGCAGCTCGATGTCCAGCTGGGAGCCGAGATCGACGCAGGCCTGAATGTCCGCGGCCGGCGGCGGCAGTTCCGGCTCCACCAGCTGCACGGCACGCCGCTGGAACTCCTGCACCTGGCGCACGGAGGTTAACAGCTCCAGCACAGCTCGACAGCGCGCTCCTGTACCAAAGTTGCATACATCAACAGCGCGCCAGACCTTAGCAGTTAGTTTCTACACCTGCAGTGCTAAAGTTAACAGCGCTCAACAAGCACACAGCCCAATGAGCGGCAGCCAACGCCAGCACCGCGGGCAATAAAAATGGTAATGCACGGGTTTGACGCAGCTGACAATAGTTAGATCACGCTCGGATTGAATGACTGCGACCACAGGGCACCAGGTAAACGAAATCGAACCAGTGCTGAGCTTGCATCATCAGTGCCACCATTGTCAGATCACCAGCAACGACCCGCCTCATCTCCGCTATCTTCGAGTCACTGTGACCTCTGCCGGATCATCACCCATGTCCCCTTTGTGCCAGCTTGGCTGCGGCCTCCAGCGCGTCTCCTCGGACGCTTACCTGGTCCAGCAGACGGCGAATGTCGTCCTGCTCGCGGATCCGGCACGCCAGCTGTTCGATGTGCTCGTGAAACAGCTCCAGCTCGTCCACCGTCAGGCGGTATTTGGTCTCGCCCTGTGGCCGCGTCCTATCGACAACAACGCGCGTCACCAACGGCCGGGCGACGCTGAGGCGCCCGACGGGCGACGTCGGGCGGCACTGAGGTGTCTTGTGAACTACGGCGACCAACAGGCGGGGCATGTACGTACAGACACTGGAAGCAGACGTACGCATAGTCACAGTCGACGGACATTGGTAAGGCGGAGCTTCGGCTGCCAGATCCAGGTTTTGCGAACAGGAATCCGACCGAGGGATAATGTCTCTGTTTACCAGTCATTCGCTCTCTATGCTGCGGCATTGCGTAAGGTTTAGCTTAGTAGAGGCGCTGTGCGAGACCGGTGCCTTACGGTGGCCACAGCATGGCGACGCAGTTTTTACCTTAAAATGCCACAGTGCAGCAACCAAAAATCATGACTGCCTAAGTGACAATTTTTTCGTTTTTCTGCAATGATTGGATTAACGTTGGGTATGTTAAGAGTTTTGGTCTGGTCAAAATCGCAATATCTTCCTCATTCAGGGGACCAGTGCCTTGGGAAAATGGATAGTGGGCCCCTTCTTGAGCTGAGACTTCGGACCCTGAATATCCGAATACTCAGCCAGAATTTTCACGTTCGAATGCCTACCGGAAAACACACCGACATCTTCCAAGAACACCAAACATACACCTTGGATCCAACCAACACCTGACTTTCGCATCTCTGTGGCCCACGGTTTAATCCTCAATACCCTCGATCCCCTTACATCACGTTTGCGTGAAAAGGGACTTCATCGCAATCCTGGGACACCACTGGTATGCCAAACATCTATAGTTTACCTACACATGGTATGAAAAAATGAAGTATTTTTTGTGGCCTTTCCCATGGCAGTGATATTTTCCTTGAAAAAATCCTCCCAATCCGTGGGTAAGCTACAGTTTCTGCACGTCCGCCCGGTATGTCTATGGCTTTCATATGTCTTTGAATCGATCTGCATGTGTACAAGCGGCGTCCATACAGCTATATGCACGTGTCCAAGAGGAGATTACGATCAGAGCAGCGGTAAGCCCTGTTTGTCGCAACAGTCAATTCAAACTGCAATTAAAATGTTGCTACTCGGAAATCAATCAGGTCCAAAGGCACCAAGCTTATCAGCGAGCACTAAGTGAATACGGAAGTTTAACATAAGCTGCGCACATGATACGAAGCACACGACGCTGTGTGCTTTCGAGTTGTGGATCGGGAGCGTTTCATTGCTCAATAAAAATGATGCCTTTAAAAAATCGTACCTTTTGAAAACGACCTCATGGCATCACTCATGGACTGATCGTAGTTTTCGTTTCCCATTCATGGATATATGCGTAGATGAATGGGATCAGCCTATCCACCTGGACGTGTCTCCAATCCATTGAGTTTTCCGCTGACTTCGGTCTCCTTGAGGGCTTCGGCGCAGAGACTGGTCAACATGGCACATTTTGGCCAGACAATTTTGCCATAACGCCCTCCAACAATAAGAAAAGCATTGGTTAATCACATCACCGGCTCCACCGGCACGTCAATGCACGCCGGAGCATGGCGCGCCACCATCTGGACGAATCGGTGGACGCCGCCGTACAGAAAATCCGGTAGCTTCACCAGCACGAGGGCGCACCACACAGAAAGCTCGCGCCATGCAGTCAAGCATGCTCGACCTCAACGGGACAGGGTTGCACTCGCATCGGACCAATCACACACGCACACACATGCGGTTACACGCACAGTAAACTGGGGCCTCTAGAGTACGACATGGTATCTACTCGGCAATGACTGACGTGCATAGCAGCAGTCCCGAACGGAGGGCCGTGGGAAATAGCTGTGCAGTCAGCCCAGTCCCGACTGTCATACAGAAGCGGATCGGAGATGGAGCACGATCCAGCCCACCAAACATGCACACAGCGGCTGGACAGCGGCGCGGGCCCGACATGGAGCAGGTCTGGGTCAACTACAGCTACCGTGTCTCAGCGAGTCGCCCGCTCTCTGGCACCGGCCGGCAGACGCGCAGATTTCAGTGTGGCGCGGCCCCAAACCGCCGCTTAACGCCGCCCGATCGGCGATACGGGAGCTCGGATGAACGACGCATCACCTTCCGTACAAGCTGTGGCAGCGGTTCTGGTGGACGCCGCGAGCCTCCGCTGCTCGTGCGCAGGCCCCGGGCGCAGGAAGTGGGTGACACTCCATGCTTTCATCCCCCCCCCCCCCACGTCCAACAAATGGCAATGACCACGGCCCGCCGTCGATGGTCATTGCGCCCCCGACCCGGCGAGAATCCCTCTGGAGCAACGGCAGCCGGCTACCGACGAAGCATACGGGCGAGCTCTGGGCCAACGCCAGTCAAACACGACCAAGATCAGAACAAGAACAACACACCAGTCTATCATAAACCCACATATATTCATGCCAATAAAAACATCACGGCTATCCACAAGGACACTTCCTGCTGGCAGGAAGCTGCTATTTGGCTGAGTTATTGCAGCTACGACTGGAATATAAAGCATACTCACAAAAACGATTCGATTTGGCACGTAGCAGAGCCTGTGCCCCGTACTCGACCATTAAGACAAATCCGTAGCGGATTCGAGGCAAAGCTCGTTGGTCGAACCGTCTAACCAGCGGTTTTCAAACGGGCCCTTGCAATTTAAGGGCAAGAAGAAACACTAGACCAGAGACGTGCATAGCAGTGGGGATTTAAATAACGCCCTACAAGCATACAATCATTGGCATAAAGCGTCGCTTGAGTCGACGCAGCGAATCTGCATGCCACGTATGACGCGAGGATCGAAACAGGGCTGGGGAAGTGGCGTGAGTGCGTCACACGCACATCCAGTCACCCCGAACGCCAGCAGACTGCGCCACCAGCCTGCCGCACCGGCATCGACGGGTGACGACCGACGCACCACCAGCACGCCAACACCGATCATGGCGCCAGCCGGTGCAACCGCTTGGTTTTGCCCATCGATATTTCAAGGAATGCCAAAAGATGAGTTCCGATGGCCTTTGGTGCGCAGTGCGATAGAGCCTTGCACATGGGTTATAAAGGCACGTACATTCAGTGTTTGACAAACACGGAAACTAACAGGCTGTGCTGCTCCCTGAGATAGTGGCACAAACACATCAATTGCAAGTGAAACTAGAGAAACACAGAAGGTGACATCGAACAACATAACGCACTTTGCAGCGCAACAGCCCCGCTTAGTGAAGTAGTAATAAGACAGCCGCTGCAGCACCGTTCGGATCCTGATCCGCATACAACCGGGCGGGGTTCAACTCGTCAAAGCAGACCATGCAGCGGAACCATATGGCAACGGCTGTGCAACTGACTTAAATACACGGTTTGTTACGAATTACGAGCCCGTTTGCCACACGGGTTCATAATAAAACACGCTTCAAACACAGGAAACACTCCGAAGGCGCCGCCAAATATCCTGTTCGTAATATCTAGCGCGGTTACATCTGAGACATGCAGTACATCCTCCCATCGGAGCGCGCCAACAGAATCAAGAGTGCCCACTTCGCTGGCGGCTCTCGGGAAGCTCGTAGGTACATCGCGAAGCATACAATCGGCTAAGAAGTGCACACGGTGCCGCCCCGGACCGTGGGCGTTCCGCCACTCAGTGCACAGGACCGAGCCGGGCGAGTCCACTGCGGCCCGGCGCCCGCCGCGCAGCCTCATGAGATCAGCGCCATCTGCCGACCGGCCGGTCGCCGGCGGCGTCCGCGCAGACAGGCGGCACCAGCGGCACCAGCGGCGGCGGAGGGCGGCGGCGACGGCGGCGGCGGCGGCGGCCGGACGCCGCGTCCGGCGGCCGCCTACGTGCCACTCCTGTAACACACGTGGCGCGGTGCGAAAACAAGGAGGCAGCGCCGGGTGCGCTGCGGCGCGCCAGCGACAGAGGCGCGTGCGCCTGAGCGGCGGGCCGCCGGCGCCAGGGGGCCAGGTGGCGGGCGGGGAGCCGACCGCGCGCACACACACACGACGACCGCCTCTGATCAGCGCCGACACATGACCGCGCGGAGGGACGGCAACAGAGCGTGCGGACGCGCGGCGGGGCGCGGCGCGGCGCCGCCTGCAGCAGCCACCTGACCCCTCTGGCCCGGGCGGCCGCCCCGACCCCGGCCACCGCTGAGACACTCACCTGGTGCGGACTTTCTTCGTGGCCAGCTGCTGCGCCACCATCGAGCACTTGGTGGCTTCCTCGATCACCATGGCCAGTGAGCTGATGAGGTCTGACTCGGGGAACCGCTTGGCCTCGGCCTCCTGCGAGCAGCCCCTTCAGCTCGTCCAGCCTGAGCGACAGCGTGGGCGTCACAGGTCAAGCCGCTGACATCAGTGCTGGTACACGGGTCAACTCCCAAAACTCTACCCGATTGTACGATGTTGGAATATTAATTTAAAGATTCTGGCGCAGAAAACAAACCGGATCTCGGACTGCTGTCGGTAAGCACAATTAAGATGATCAGGATAATGCTTTGCTGCCTGAAACACGGTATGCCATCCGCCGTTCTGCAATACCTGCGAAACTTTTTCAAAGATTTTTAATCCGAGACTGTTAAATGGATGAATTTCTGGGATCACAGTTATCGCTAAGGAGTACTTGTTATATGAGCGCCGACCCCTACCATCCAATCGAGAATTCCAGGGCAACGGCAAAATTTAGCGGCGAAAGTTTAACGTTGCTCGGAACGGTCTGACCAGCCCTCTGACGTCACCTGACCTTCAGCGCGGCCGCTGCCACCGGCCGCTGGCCACACCAGTCCAGGTCAAATAGCGGGCGCCTAAAGCGAGTCGAGCCCAGCCCGCCACTGGTGGGTGGACCGGAAGGTAGGCACTCTAACCAACTGAGTCGTCGGGACGGACAAATTACTTAGTGTGTAAGTGATCTTCCAATGGAGATACTTTTGCGAAGCATCCTCAGTGCCGCCACCAAGTTTCCAGGTGGCGTGGTTGTGACATACGAGGTGAACAATCGGATTCAGAACAACCAAATTTGCGAATTTAGCGGTTACTGAATTCATAAATAGCTGTAACATTCGGAAGCATTCC
>NW_023596921.1:12360076-12469264 GCF_011947565.3 Pollicipes pollicipes
CAAGGTACAGAATGTCCCATGTCCATAATGTCCAAGGCATACAATGTCCAAAATGAGAAATCACTTCCAACATAGTGTAGAGTGGAAGGGGTTCGTTTAATAACGTCCAATATCCAGAATGTCTAAGGTACAGAATGTCCAAAGTATTGAATGTCCAATACACATATTGCCCAAGGTACAGAGTGTCCGAAGACCAAATTTTCCAAACTAGTTCCTAGAGTGGCCGCCAAGGTATGAATAATCGCCTTATTGGCAGGCAGCGTTGCCCCGCCCAGCGCCGGCCGCGCGCATACAGTCGGCACCATTACGAAGGCCACGCGCGTGAGGCTGGCCGGCCGGATTGCTAGCTTAGTAGCAAATCAATATCCGCTCTCCGACGCAATGGAGCCGGCTGGAAGTGTCGTGCCGAGCATTAGTCGCTTATTGTCAAAGTTGAGCCGGCAAAGTTTGCTTGCATTTTGGGCTGCTTAAAAACATTGAGAGCAGGCGGAATATGAAATGGAATTATAGCCGCGCTATGCCCACAAATGCAATTGTCGAAATCGATACCAGCAGTGGGTGATTGTGGACGCCGATCTTGACTGCTCGATTGTCAGTATCATGCAGACATAATAAGTTAGGATTAATAGCCTCAAATAAGTTCAAACAACAAAAAGCTTCGGGTTAATAATTGTTTCCGGCATCATACACCACATTGTGGTTACTATGGGATAGTTTTCAGCAATAGCAAGTTAACATCACAGATGTTTCGTACTCAGTAGTGGATATAGTTGAATGAAGCAATATTCTTCAATATGGTATTATCGAAACACCCCATATCCGGTAAGTGCGGAGAGCTGATCGAAACACAGACGGTTAAATTTGAAGTCACGGATGACCAGCACCAAGTTCAAGGCAATGACTAAAGCGCCATCCCTAGATGTACTTCGCATGAACAACGCTGCTTATGTGATGTCCCAAGATGGTGCATGCCTGCTTGCCTCGAAGAAAGTTGACAATTGCGTGCAACGATTTAAATATAATGAGTACTTGTCTCCTGCGTGAACATGCATTCTTTATAGCTAGTGTTTTGTTTGTGCAATGATGCATCGATCGAGCTACGCTCGCGATTTGCAACTACTTAATTCCGACATTAGGTATGCTTAAACAGTTTACTTGCTTATGTTTTCCTCGTAACGATGTGCATACCTTCCGTGCGATGTTTTCCTACGTAACGATGTGCATACCTTCCGTTTTACGTGCACCACTGAGGTGTCCAATGAAGCGGTCTGAAATCTTACGTTTCGATTATCCCACATGAACTGCCCCTGCACTTAAGCTTCTAGAGATTTGATGTCTTTCCCCGTTTTTTTAGAACTTTCATTTTCACTCTTTTAGCGCATACAAGACCAACTTTTACCCCGAACGGAACACTACGGTTTCCCGGAGAGGCCAACTAGAATGAAATTCAGATGAGGACTGCTAATTACGCTACCCTAAGGTCATGCATATTTTTTGAGTGGGCTCCCGTATTTACCATTACATATATGTACACACACACACACACACACACACACATATATATATATATATATATATATATATATATATATATATATATATATATGCATACCTATATCCATATCTGTTGCATATGATAACTAATGTAAGTATTGGAACCCATGTTACACTGCGCAGCCCTTAGAGAACGAGGGCTAAAAAGGGTTAAAAAAAACTGAGGCTGAAAGCTATCGCCAGTTGCGCCAAAAAGCTAGGGGTGTAATGTATATATCCTTTTTGTTTTAACATGTCATGTCAGATTTTTTTTAGAGGGGCCCCAAACTCTAGGGGGCCCACAATGTTTCGTGCCCGCCCCCTTGATGAAATCTTGGATCTGCTCCTGTTTGCAATCATGTCACTGTGCAGTGGTAGCGCGGTATATCCCTGTTCTCAGTTTACGCCATCTATAAATAAGGTTCCACATATTCCGAAAGCGTTTGCTTCCCCTTTTTACGACTTATTTTTGGACGTGAAGGGGAATTACATCGAGGAGGCGCAATACAAGCCCACTTGATGCTCGTTTTTACGAATACGTATTGTTCTGGAAAACGAGGAGCACTTCCTTTAAATCTACTTTCCTACACATTACGCTCACACTCACTGGAAAGGGCCAGAAAGAAACGCTCAACGTCTATAATATTTGTGATTTCAGGGCTGCTTGTTGTTTAGTCATGAACGTGCCGACGCCAAGTGTATGTATAATCGGGTCACCATGGGCTTGAAGCGTGTTGCTGTGGTTTAGGTCCCATCTGGCGGTACTACAAATAAGGTGTCGAGGAAGCAATTAACTTTACTGCGCGCTATGTGCCGATATGATAGACATGCTGGTGTTGCGCGTCTAATTTTAGCAAAGTTGTCTAGCCAGTCAGTCTCCTAGGCTCCGATGTAAGAAAATCAACACATCAACACCTTAACTTAAGCCTCATTTCGAAAGACAGAAGAATGAAAACAAATACTAGAGGTAGGGGGTGGTGCACGGCTATTACCTATAGCTATGCGTTCAAGTTGTGCACTGAGTTTGCAAAGAGCACCAGGCTATAGTCAAATATGTGAGATGGTTCTTGAAAACAGTCAGTGAGCACTCAGTTGGTGTAATACCAAAGGACGATAAGCTATCAAGCTTTCCTCGATTTTGCTCACTGTACCGACCTTATTCTGTAAACGGAATGTTCCTACAAGTTGTTGCATTCTTCGTCACGTTTAGTGCTTTCGCGTTTAGTGATACTGTCTGAACTATCATCTTGCTAGACTTTATTATCTATGCTCTGTCTGGACTCGTCTTTTCTTCCAGTTATATGCCATGTAAAACTATGATCGCACATCCGATACGCCGATGACACTTGCGCGTTTTGGTCCATGGAACTAGCTCATGTCAGGTTTCTTTGCCGAAATCGATAGAAAAGGAATGTCATAAGAACTTCATCAAACCTGCCATATATGCCTCAATCACAGGCGTAGGAGCGTTTCAAAAGGCAGGGGCCCAAACTCAGGGTGTACTCCAGGAACTTTTTCTGGAAAGCGAGCCCGATGATCGGCGAGGGGAAGGAATGGAGGTTGTTATCGCTCTTTATTCAAATGTCATGGCTGCTATGGTAGATATGCATCTAGAGCTGCTTCTCACTGGTGCACAATCCTGCCTATTCGACTCATTTGTCATTTGGCAAATACGGCTATTCAGCTTCCCAAGATTATTCGTCCATTTTAACGTTGTCTTTCCTGGGGAGGCAAAATTGCACGAGCGGGTAGGCATTTTGGATCATTGAGGAGACATCTCCCTTCACAGGATCTCCCTTCACTTCACAGATGCCAAAACACGGCCAGTGCATAGGCTGGTGAAAATTTTGAAAGTGGATCGATGGCTCACAAAGCGACAGATTTTTCATGCGTCCTCATTTTGCTGACTGCTTTTCAAGAGATAAGATTTGTCGCAGTATTTTAGGCGGGAACAAATTGGGACCTTGGACCTCCCAAAAACAATGACAAACACCATGAAACTGGAGATTCTGTTTTAAAAACCGAGCCAAATAATAAGGCCCATTTATCATATGTTCGTTATCTGGGCCCTGGTCCTGTCCGCCGTCGGTGGCCACTGCCCTGTCCCGAATGCCTCCGTAGACTGACTGCGAGCTGATCGTATGGCTGCTTTGTTGCATGCTTTTGGATTAGCTTTACTACTACATGGTGTATGAAACAAGTGTTGGACACTTGCAACAGTATTTTTTTTCCGAATGATCTTCCTTTTTACACCCCCATCGCAGAAAAAAACTCCGTGAAGTTGTCTGCCTTAGGTATGGATTGGCCCAACAGTCACTTCATTGTCCATCATGCAACGAATGCGACTTGATCTGTTTGTGTATACACACAAACACATCAAGTCGTATTCGTTGCATGATTCGTTGCAGGTAAGGGCGTAGCCAGAGTCTTGTCAAGGGTGAACACAGGGTTGAGAAAAGCCCATCTTATGGCGATCCCCCCCAAAAAATCCCCGGATATGGCATACTTGTTAAAGGACACAGTTTTCTTCGCTTTATTGTTATTTGTACCGTGTAACTCGAACAGAAATGAGGAGCTATCGTGACTTCAATTCTGTTTGTATTTTGAGGTCATAAACTGCAGAAGTCAGGCGTTGAACCACTGCATTGAATAAATTACCGGCACTCTTAATTTACAATTAGTTGATTTTCTAACCCGATAGAATTCAGAAGCTTTGTCAGAATTTTTTATCTGGGCTCTAAAGCCATTGAGGACGTCGCGAAGGTAGATTGTAGATCGATACGTTTGATCCAAATTTGAAGATGACAATTTGATTGCAGATCGAGTGGTCAACAACGTGTATTAACATGGCCAAGCCATGTTTGTCTGAAAATGTTCACCACTCACTCAGAATCGATTAGTGATACGATTTATGTAACATGTTTTTTAACATGCGCGCTCGCAAATCTTAGAAACAAAAACCTCGACACCAGGCGTTGCAGTCTCCATTGTCCGCGGAGCGTTAGCCCAGTAGCCCAGTAATAGTACTGGTAGAAGAAGTAGTAGTAATTATCAGCCGTAGCCCACCGGCGGACGAATGTGATGGCGCTTTTGAAGTTATTACCTTTAAACACTCTAATAGACTAGTAACAAGAGTTATGCAACGTAATTTTGAGCACGTGCACTCGAAAACCTTAGAAACACAAGCCACGCGTTGCAGTCCCCGTGGGCCGCGCAGCGTCGGTCTAGCGGCTAATACTACTACGTTGTGGCCAACGAGTGGACGAAAATGACGACGCTTCTGAAAAAACGATCCTTGAACGCTTCATGGCATAAGATCTTTTATTAAAAAGGCAGTCTGAGCGCACATTTCACGTGTGTAATCTTTAGACTGATGAAAAGAACGAATTGGCCCTTAAAACATTGCTAAGAGGGGCTGGAAGTCTGGTGGTTGAACGGGAAGAGTGAAGGTAGGATCTTTATTTTCATGTTTCTGCAAGTATTTATCTATCCAGAAGACAGATTAACATGGTGCCCGCCGTCTGGGGTGCTTGTAGTGGCCGAATCTTTTCGGTTTCACGGAAGCTGCAACCCAGACAATCCTTGTCTTTGCCCTCGAGGTTGCGGGTGGGCATGTTCAAGCCTTTTGATGTAATTTGCTTGACTAATACGTTCCGAAAAATGAACGTTGTCAGGCAAACATGGCAAGACCTTGCTCGTTTTTTAAGCTCATTTCGACCCGCCTCATTTAACAATGAGACCCACTCTACTTAACAATAATGAGACACCCTTTTCCCTTCCGGGCAAGGGGCCTCTCGAGTATAACACCAGGAGGACATTACCGTTTCCGGTCAAGGGCTGCAGAGCCATTCCGTCCCATCGCAAAGTGTCCTCCTGGCTATCATTCTGGCGATGCGGGTTGGGACCTCCGTGGTTGATCTGGAGGCCATTAGAAGGATATATCATGTCACATTGTTTCCATCCCTGACACGGGAGGCCTTCTGACCCGCGCATTTAGCTACGGGTCAGCACAGGAACCCTCACTGACGCAACAACATCCCTGATCACTGCATGTAGTTCAATACTTGTCATATGGGCTCCATTTCCGCGTTTTTCTGGTTTTTTTCAGAGATATTGAGCTCTCCCTGACCGTAGGTTGTAGATGAAATGGGGTAGCTAATTTGTATTAACATGGTTAACTCATGTCCGTCTTAAAATGCTCAAAATTTTGTCATAACTGATTACTGATAAGAAAATTGCTTTTGGACACGCGCGCTCGCAAGTCGTAGCAACAACAGCCTCGACGACCGACGTTGCAGTCTCCGGGACGTGCGGCGTTGGCCTTGCGGCTGTAACACTAAGCGATGGTCAGTGAGCTAACGAAAAAGATGACGCATCTTAGAGGGGGGGATGTCTGGTGAACTAGGTAAATCGGTATACATGTTTAATGTAGTGCAAAAGTAAGCCAAATGCAACCTTATCTGAAAAGTAGCGGGGGGAGTTAGCATTGCTGCCCCACCTTAAAAAGTGAGTGGCCACGAACCACTGGCCTCCCTGTTCCTACACCCATGCCTTCAATATACCAAAAGTAAATGCACAAAATAGAGCAGAATACATAGTATATAGTGTATGGTTCTGTGGGCACAGAATGTACACAAAATGTCTTGTAATCTCTTTCCAGTGACATTGTATGCAAGAAAAAACAATACATGGCACTCAGGCTTGTTTAATGAAAACCTGGGGTTACATGTTTACCGAGAGCGCACGCTCACAAGTAGGGGAGGAAGTAGTTGACATAAATGCACAATGACACACATCATGACACACCTAAACTTCTATGTGCACATTTCATCAACGGCACAACATAACGCGGACCAAGGATATACGAATCGCTGTGTATCGGTAAAGTTTGACAGAGGTTAGACTCGCAAGCACCATTGTGAAATATGGATCGTTATCGCTGTTGTTCAGGTAAGGTACGTCCAGCAATACTTGTCTGCTGATTGATTTGAACACTGATGTCGTGTAGCGAATTGCCTTCTGATATGTGATGCAGTTCATGGAAACCTTTCGGCCTAGCCATCGATGGTTCATGCAAGCCTTATCATAATGCCGTGTGCCTAACATTAGGATATGGAAGCTTGCATGCTTGATTATTTTAGTATCTTTAATTGTCATGATCTGCACAGATTTGCAACAGTTGCAATCACTCACAGGCCTTTGAGTTCCGCGTTTTGTGTTAACTTATTCACAGGTGACCATGTGTACTATCAGAAAATGTCGAATCATCATAATATTTTGGAAATATTGGCGTAGAAACGTGGCGTAACCAAAGGTCTCCCGGTGTGCTGATGTACCTGTGTTTTTGCATAGTTTTCATAATGGCAAAAAAAAAATGGTGCGTGCACACGTATGTGTGTTACAGTACTGTTGTAAACATTAACGCTTGCCATACATGTCAGCAATGCCTTTTTCTTTCAACGAGTGATGGGTTTCTGGGTTTACCCTCATGCCATGAACGCAGCCAGTGCCACTGAATTCCCTTGTAGGGCGAGCATATCTAAAAAACGAAATTGTCCCCAGATTTCACCCACTTTACAAACTAACTTCCCAGATATATGAAATTAAGCTAAGCCACCTCTCAGTCTGGCGAGATCTCATGACCTGTTAATCAGTGTCCTCCTCTTGAACTGGTGGAACTTTTAGTAGCAGAACGCCACCGTAGCTCAATCAGTGCGTGCTGCCCAGCCCACAAGCGACGGTGTGGATAGGTTTGAGTCCCCCGTTACTCGCGCCCTGCGCTCCACGTTCGTTATTTGCCCATTTCTTTTTAGGGTCTCATCTGGAGGAGAAGAAGGTTCTTTCGAAGTCTCCTGAGCGTAGGCAATCCGAACGCGAGTACTACACGCATAGATCTTCCTCCGGGCATTAAGCCTTCCGAATATAGTTTTTCTGACCCTCATCTTTCCCGGTTCGGGAGACAAGCTCACCGTCGCTGCTTCATCAGCGGCAAGCTGTATGAGTTACCGGCTCGGGGGAGTGCATGGACAGCCGAAGAAGACAACAGTAGGACATGTTTTGACACCTTGAATGTATTTTTATGCGTTTGCTCGCCCTCCACCCCCCAGGGTTCATAGTTCACGACTTCACCAGTGTCACGTTTACAGCACTGAAACTAGACTTCAACATATACTAACATTCACGCACTCCACTAGTCTGGACTTTTCTTGTCGACATTGATTTACATGAAAATTAGTGCATGGTACAGTTCAATGAGGACTCACTGTCACAGGCCTTGGTGCCCGCTTCAAAAGGACCAGGCCTGGGAGTCCCTCTCCCCCCCCCCCCCGTCTCTGAAAGGAGACCCCATGTTGTTCAGGAAGCCCCCTGGAAAAGCCTTTCCTCAACTTATATTTCCTAACGACGCCCCTGCCAGACCCAATAACTTGTGGGGAATCCACACCAACGAAAAGTCTCCACCAATCTTTCAATCTATCAGGTAATTGTTCTAAATGTTATCACGTGCGGTGTTTTCAGCACAAGTGGCTATTCATTGAACCATATCCTATGATTTGTAATTGTAGCGTGCTTTGTAATATGTTGCACCTTCGACCTAGAACCCAGTGATAAGTAGATCAGAAACAGGCTATTAACCCGATAGGAAGCATGAATTATTCATACATATACTTTCACCTTTCTTGCAAGGTTACTCCGTTGGACACTGTAGGCTAATTGTGGTGAAAACATGACAGCGATCACTTAGAATAAACAACAGTTGCATCAAGACGTTCTAGTTGCATATAGTTATGACCAAACAGCGAACACGCCCCTGGTCAGACACAGAACAAGTTCCACGCCGGCGACGCTTTAACGGCAGCTCTGCGCACGTCCAACGCCCCACTCCACGGTACTCGTCCCGTATTCAACGATCACTTGCAAGTCGATCGCGGCCTCGAAAACCTGCAGCATCCGACACCAAGTTTATCCCGGCGTGGGAAATGAATCCGTTGCTATGCGACCCAACGACCGCGTGCTTGTAATGTTCGCACTGGCGTCGACTGTATGCGCGCAGCCGACGCTGGGCGGGGCAACGCTGCCTACCAATAAGGGCGATTATTCACACCGTGGCGGCCGCTCCAAGAACTATCTTCGAAGCTCTGGTCCGTGGACATTTTGTACCTTGGACAATTACGTACATTGGACATTCTATACTTTGGTCATTCTGTACCTCGGACATTCTGTACATTAGGCATTATCATACGGGCCCCTACCACTCTGCGCCATTTTGGAAGTTATTTTTCGTCTTGGACATCATGTACCTTGGACATTGTGAACTTTGAACATTTATTTTGACATTGACATTTGACATTTGACATCATATTGAACATTTGTGAACATTCTGTACCTTGGACATTGTGCTTTGGACATTCTGTACCCCTGGACATTCTGTACCTTGGACAACATGAACGCCTACCTGCTGAAGTACACCCTGAGCTTGGCCGCCCCATTTTCTGAAACGTTCCTACGCCTATGATGGGATGGCCTTCTTTGTTTAACAAATTCATTTCGACCTACTCTATTCGCCGATAATAAACCTCCACTCCACTCAACATTAATGGGGCCCCTTATTTCCTTCCGGGCAAGGGGCCCCTCGAGTAGAACACCAAGGGCACATTACCGGTTTCGGTCAAGAGCTGAAGGTTCACTCTTTCCCATCGCGAGGCGTCTTCTGGCTGTCATTCTAGTGACACGGGGCGGGATCTCCTGGTCGATCCGGCGGCCATTGGAAGTATATATCATATCGCATTGCTCCCCTCTCTCATACGGGAGGCCTTCTGACCCACGCAGTTGGCCCCGGATCAGCACAGGAACCCTCATTGACGTAAGAACATCCCTGGTCGCCAAAGGTGGTCCACTAATTACCACGCAGGCTCCAGTTCCGTGTTTTTCTGCTTTCTTCAGAGGTATTGACGGCTCCCTGAACGTAGATTGTAAATGAAATGGGTCCTAAGCTTGCATTAACATGGGTAGTCTATGTTTGCCCTAAAATGTTCAAGGTGTAGTCAGAATTGATTACTGATGAAAAAACTATGCAATATGGCTTTGAATATATGCGCTCGCGTCATAGCAACAACAGCCTGAACGCCCGGGCGTTGCAGTCTCCATAAGCCGCGTGGCGTCGGCCTGCGGCTGTGACACAAGCGACGGTCAATAAGCAAATGAAAAAGATGACGCATCTTGAGGAAGATGTCTGGTGAATTAGGTAAATCGGCATGCATATTTAAATGTGGTGCAAAAGTAAGATAAACACAGCCCTAACCTGCAGTGTGTGTGTGGGAGGGGGGGCAGTTAACACTGCTGGCCCCCCCCCACACTGAAAAGTGGGGGGCATGCCCACCTGACCCCCCCCCCCCTCCCCGCTGTTCCCACGCCCATGGCCCCGAGTGATATCTAGCTTGCCCCTCGCTAAGAAGCCGAAAAATAACCGATCCATGGAGGTAGATACTTCCCAAGCGCCCGGCAGGGCTGACAAGATTTGCATTTAACGGAAGTTTCCGCAGACCCTCATCTTATTTCCACCCCAATTTGCATGGACAGTTGCACATTGACACAGTTGCCAAATGCGCACATGTCTGATATGGCATCAAGCACGCGACAATGTTTGGATCTGTATTTGATGCGTTAGTTACGGCGATGCACAATGCCCGACCGCGTCTTTCAGCCTTAACGAACGTGAACCCGATTTCGTTTAGAGGCACGAGTTCTAGTCATTTATTCAAACGTTCACACTCACAGTGGACAGTACGTGTGTCTGTGCTCTTGGGCGCACTACTGCGTTAGGGCTCAACCTGGAGGCATCACTGCAGTACGGCGGTACCTAGTTTCGAGGCAGGTGCCGACGATGCGCGCACTTCGCGCCGACACGTACCCAGAGCGTCACACCAGCCAGCGAGCGGCCAACAGCTGAGATCGGAGAGCGAGAGAGAGGGGGAGAGAGTGGGAAAGGAAAGAAACACGAGGCGTGATGAAGCACACGCCGCAACCCAGCCCGGAGCGTGCACACACCGAGACGGCACACAGGAGCACATGTTCGCACCCGGCAGCGGTGGCGACCGGGCCAACTACACGCCAGATCACACAGGCCACTCGTCCAAACAAGCTTGCTGCGGCCGTCGTCACCCCCGGCGGCGCCCGCCGGTCGCCAGATCACACACGGGCCTGCGCCCGGCCCCACAAGTCACGCCGGGGTCCGACATCCGGCCCGCCGAGTCACACACGGATCTGACATCCGGCCCCACGTGTCACACCGGGGTCCGACATCCGGCCCGCCGAGTCACACGCGGGTCTGACATCCGGCCCCACGAGTCACACCGGGACCCGACATCCGGCTCGCGGGGTCACACAGGGGTCCGACATCCGGCCCGCCGAGTCACACAGGGGTCCGACATCCGGCCCGCAGTCACACAGGGAGCAAACACACACTGTCTGTCTGGCGTCGCAAGAGAACGGAAAGACCACTTGCCAGGCTAAAGAGGGGCCCCGCGGGCCGCCCGCAAGGCTACATCAGCCAGGCCCCGAGACACCGCTAACGTCTCACAGGGGAGCAAACAGATCGTTCCAGATCACACTGGGGGCCCAACAGGCCGCCTGCCGGATCAGGCCGAGGCCCGACAAGCCGCTGCTGCCGGGTCCCGCGGGGACCTCACTCCTCCTGCTCGTCGTCGTCGTGTTCGTCGTCGGCGATGGAGCGGGCGGTGCCGGTCGGCTCGGTCGGCTCCCGCTTGAGGGCGGCGGCCGGGCTGGCGCCCCCCGAAGCCAGACTGAGCAGCGCGCTGGCGCCGTCCTGCTCCTCGGCGGCGGCCGCCAGGTCCAGCAGGGAGCTGCCCGCCGACTCGGTCGGGCCCCGGGGCGCCTGGCGGGCATGCACGGCAAGCTATCACCGATGCCGCTGCCGTTCTTGCCGTGCAACGGGGTTACAAACGCACACATTGGACATAATGCTGCGCAGCCAACGCACCTTGCGCACCTAGTTCTGGTACCCTATACTTAACAAAAGCGAACAAACATCACGTACATCATACGCACATGCGACACATCTATGCACATCACGCACGCGATTGGCGTCAGCAATTGCGAACCATAGCGGTAGCCGTACGCCGATGATGTAGTTCCGCGTGTTTGGTCAGGTGCCCCGCCCGGCTGGCGCCCCGCCGCGGCGTACCTGGCTGTTCTGGCAGCGCGGACACATGTACACCATGTCCTCGGTGACCTGGTAGTTCTTGGGCAGGCCCACGCAGATGTAGTGGTACCACTGCTCGCAGGCGTCGCAGCCGATCCAGTTGATGCACGAGCCTGCCGACGGGCGGACCGTCGGCGGCGCGTCACTCCCCGGCCAGCTGCCGCGCGCCGGCGCCCGAGACGGCCGCGCGTGGCAGGGCGCGTGGCGTTCACAGGACGGCGGCAGCCGCGGCGTCGGCGTGGCGCCGCATCACGCGCAGCCCAGACGGCGTCGGCCAGCTGGCGCGCATCACGCGCAGCGCCCAGACCACAGCGGCGTCGGCCAGCTGGCGCCGCATCACGCGCAGCGCCCAGACCCACAGCGGCGTCGGCCAGCTGGCGCCGCATCACGCAGCGCCCAGACCCACAGCGGCGTCGGCCAGCTGGCGCCGCATCACGCATAGCGCCCAGACCCACAGCGGCGCGGCCAGCTGGCGCCGCATCACGAGCAGCGCCCAGACCCACAGCGGCGTCGGCCAGCTGGCGCCGCATCACGCATAGCGCCCAGACCCACAGCGGCGTCAGCCAGCTGGCGCCGCATCACGCATAGCGCCCATACCTACAGCGGTGACGGCCAGCTGGCGCCACCATCACGCATAGCGCCCAGACCACAGCGGCGACGGCCAGCTGGCGCCACATCACGCATAGCGCCCAGACCCACAACGGGGACGGCCGGTGGAGCCGACGGCCATCGCAGTGGACGCGCATGATTACAACACCCATCCCGTTAGTCGACCACACATTCAGGCTCCTGCCACCACGCGAGGCGGTGGCCAACGCCATCTATCGTGCGAGTGTGCGAGCGAGACGCCCCGCTGGGGTGCGCCGGACGGTGCGCGTGGGGACGCCGCCGCCGCCGGCCCGGCAGTCCGCTTACCGTGCGGCTTTCTGGCAGGGCGTGGCCGCACAGTCCCTCCACGTAGTTGCTGATGGGCCCCGACTCGCCGTCCTCCGAGCTGCGAGCGCCGCCCTGGGGTGGCGCTGGTTCTTTATCCACACACTGGAGCAGGCAGCGACGAGACCCATCTAACACACTGGGTCCACCGCAAAACACACTCGGGCACGCGACAAGTCGCGACGTCGCCTTCAGCATCCTTCTCTCTTCCAGACCTGCCCCTTTTGCACCACAGTATTTTCGGCAGTCTTTTCTTTGGTATGGACCATGTGGAAGGCTGTTGCTACTATCACATACCAACGCTGCAGCGTAGCACTCTTGGCGTAACATGACATCTCGCTGAGCGCAGGCCACGCACCAAAGTAACAATATTTTCACACCCCGGCATTTCGTGGTGCTGTAAAGCTGCTTTTATGATCACATTTCGTCGCTCAAGCAAGACTATAACTTGAGGAGCACTTTGGTAGACCCGATCTTTTTCAGTGCAACTTGGCCGCATTCAGGCCGCATTAACGAACGGCGTAGGATCTGTCGGTTACCCGAAAAGTTGCCGGTTCTTACTGAAACCAGTGAGAGGCAAGCTAATGCCCACAGCAGTTGTTAAAAACACGAACAACTAAATGAGAACGGTCATTTTAATTTAACATCAGTCACGACGCTGCGTCACTCATTTGGAATCGAAGTGGGTCACTGACCACCTCACGTTGGCCAATCCGCCCTACCCCCGTACCATTTTCTTGGTCTTGGTTAATTTGCGTTTGAAGCCTGCTGCAGCCGCCTTCGGTGTGCGTTTGCTGGGACTGGGCGACGTCTGCTCCGGCCCCGGGCTGGGCGTGGTCGGGTCAGCAGAGTCCTCGGGCGGCTTCACCTTGACCTTGAGCCGTTTGGGCGGCTGCAGACCGCGCGGCGAGTCCGGCGAGCGCTTCTTACGTCCGGCGCCGGCCGACTTACGGCGCGCGCCGCCTTCCTCCATCTGAGGGCGGAGGGGACGGGTCAGTACAGGGTGCCGACGGACTCACGGTGCGCGCCGCCTTCCTCCATCTGAGGGCGGAGGGGACGGGTAAGTACAGGGCGCCGACGGACTCACGGTGCAGGCCGCCCTCCTCCATCTGAGGGCGGAGGGGACGGGTCAGTACAGGGTGCCGACGGACTCACGGTGCACGCCGCCTTCCTCCATCTGAGGGCGGAGGGGACGGGTCAGTACAGGGTGCCGACGGACTCACGGTGCACGCCGCCTTCCTCGATCTGGGGGCGGAGTGGGGGGGGGGGGGGGGGATAAACGGTACCGGCCGGCTTACGGCGCACCATCCTCTCCCCAAGGAGAAGCGAGGCTGGCGAGCCATGCCAATCAACACGTCATCTCCGCTCCAGTGCAGTCCAGGCCGACTGCTGGCGGGGCGCCGTGTTAGGCGCAGGTCATACGGAACACAGCAGGGTGCTAGCACACAGCGCCACACGGCCACCAGATGACAGTATAGTACCAGCAGCAGCCCGGGTGAAACATAAGATGAAAATGACACGCGGCAGTGGCAGCTCACGCCATGCAGCCCGGCTATAGGTCGGCTGGTTGTTTGCCGTCCGCTGTTGTCCGAGCTGCGTCAGCCAGCTGACGCGCCGCTCCGCCTGGCGCGCGGGGCTGCACTCCGTCGCACCTTGACGATGTCGATGTCGGGGAAGTTGAGGTCGGCGGCGGCGGGTCGGGCGGCCAGTAGCAGGCGCCACAACTGCTCTGTCTCCTCCAGGCTGACCTCCAGCAGGTCTCCTTCCATCAGCACCGTCTCCAGCAGCGCCACGGACTCGGGCGGCAGTGGGCGGGCCGGAGCCGGCGGCGGGGGCGGCGGCGGCGGTGGCGGCGAGTCAGCCCGCCGTGGCGACAGCACAGCCTTGCGCGGTTTCCGCGTCGGCGGCGGCGGCGTCTGCTTGAAGGCTGCCAGAGGACGGCACGTGAGGCGAACGTGGGGATAAGTAGCTAACCATATGGATGACGTGTAGTACGCCGTGTAGGCGCCTACCACGAGGTACGAATATCTACGAGAACAGCCGAACCACCAGGGCCCTGTTTACGCAGCCACCTCAGCGCCAAAGCAACACTTAGCAGCACGAATGCTGATACTGTTAGCCCGTACAGCTACAACAGCCGACAAGCCCAGCAGAGGTAAGCGCGGCTGAAGAAACCTGGCCCGGATCAGTTCGCAAAGGGTAGAGCTGATGGGCTGTCACAAGTTCATGTGCAGGGTGCGCGGGCCGGTGTAAATACAACTTAATGACGCCCGATCGTTAATGGAGGAGGCGGCCGCACCCAGCATCATCCTGCACCACCAACAGCAGCTAGACAACGAGACCGATATATAACGTTACAGTGCAGCTGCGGGCATTCATAAGCAGGCGTTCTTATGTTTTTCTTGCATCTTTGTAAAGATCAGAAGTTACCTAGGCACAAGTGGTAGCATATTTCGAAATTTTCTAAAACGTGAAGCCAACCAAAATACAACCTAGGAAATGAGGTGTATATTTGCCAGCCCGTGAGCGAAGCAAGGAAAATAACATCGTTTCATGAAGTTAGGAACCATATAAAAAAGGAGAAACATTGTTTAACCCGCAATCCATGCTTAAAGTTCGCTAACTGAATGCAAAACTCGTCCGAAAAATATGAAAGAACCGAACCAGTTAACTATCCATACGTCATCATCAAATCTGTATTATGAATAAAGTTGCAAAAGAACTTTGATCAATTCGTGCATGGTCTAACATGATGCGCAATCACTTCCATCTTAAATTGTACATACACGTGCATTATGTGCTATTGAACAACTAGAGGGACGGATCAGACGGGGAGAATGGGCCAGGTCAAATCGAATGGCCCGGTGAGAACAGGAAATGAGAACTCCTCCCTACAAGCTCTGGACTTGACGCAGCACCACCGTTCCCCAATAAGTGCTCAAGCATTGTTACCGACGAAAGAAAGACGGATAATTCGTGTTTATGGAGCATTTCGAACGTCAATCAATCATCACAGACCAGACCGGACTACACCGCGTATCAGCGGTATGATCCTTGGTGGCAGACATATCGTTTAGCACCTGGTCCAGACGATAGGCAAATCAAAGTCATCAGCTGGCAGGATCACCCACGACCTGGTGATGTGATTGTCAATTACCAGAGTAAGGTCCGGTTCAGATTGTTTCCAGCCGTAAAGTAGAGCTAACATTGCCCATCAGAGATAAAGCGACTCGCCCCCTCCTGCACCTCTGCCACCTCAAACGGCTGGATCGGGCGTCTCAAAAGCCTGTCCATGTTGATGGCATCACGGGAGCGCCGCTCTGGTGTGCTAGCGGCCGCCTAGCCCCGGCCAGGGGTAGTCCGTTCTGTATTGTTTTATGCGTGCCCAGACTCACCTCTTGACGGCGTCTGGGTTGAAAAATATATGCAGCCATGTTGTTCGACCACTCTGAGAACCAGTCCCCAATGAGCAGGCCAACTGCACCTTCCCAAAAACCCACCTGAGGTCATTCGTTGACCTTTGACATTGAATTTGGACGACCACACCTCTGGGTTGATGGCCCATAGCGTTCAACTACAGCATCAACCGCTACAGCCCACCAGGCTGCAAATCCGCGCGAATGTCTGTGCCGCCAGCGCGGCCTGCAGCCTGTCGTCGGTACTGAGGCAGCCGCCGCGGCCGAGCGCAGCCGGACAGGGCCTGTCGTCGGTACTGAGGCAGCCGCCGCGGCCGAGCGCAGCCGGACAGGGCCTGTCGTCGGTACTGAGGCAGCCGCCGCGGCCGAGCGCAGCCGGACAGGGCCTGTCGTCGGTACTGAGACAGCCGCAGCGGCCGAGCGCAGCCGGACAGGGCTTGCCGCCGGTAATGAGGCAGCCGCCGCGGCCGAGCGCGGCCGGACAGGGCCTGAGGCCAGCAATGAGGCAGCCGCCGCGGCCGAGCGCAGCCGGACAGGGCCTGAGGCCAGCAATGAGGCAGCCGCCGCGGCCGAGCGCAGCCGGACAGGGCGAGCGGGCGCGCGGCGTCCCCACCTGACGAGTAGGCGTGCTCGGAGCTGGAGAAGCCGGCCGGCGGCGCCGCCGGCTGCTCGGAGCTCTCACGCTTGATGTGCACCGACGAGGCGTCCCGGCTGCTGTCCGACGACTCGGCGTCAGCGCCCAGCGACGACTGCCGGCACGGGCGGCGGTCGGTCGGCCGCAGGCCGAGTACAGCACGGATGCAGAGACCGAACGCCGTGCGTACGAATACCCAGCTGATCGCGAGCCCAGATGGCGTGAGGCGGTGAACGGCGCAATAGTGCCGCGTCACGTAACAAGGAGAAATGCGCGCCGCGAGTTTTGCGTACACCTCAGCTGAATTAAATTTGCTCTGATAGCTTTTAACTACATATCTGTACTCAAAATTCGTGGATGACCCGACATAGACCCCCAAAACTGCGTACGCAAGACTGTCTCCTAGCAAGAAAAATCCACTGCCGACCAGCTCTGACATCATCTGACCTATTTTAAGATGATGCGAGCCCTAATTGCCTACACCGTGTCAAACTTTTAATGAATGAACTAAAACGCTCAGATTGCCCGGAGCATTGGCTTCTTAGGCACGACGAAAACATGAGCGGAAAGGAAAACCCGTGAGTTTCCAGCAAAACGCGGATAAAGAGGAACAAACCGAGCCGCGGGCCGGCCCCCGCACACGCTAGCGAGGAGAACATTGCTACAAATCCGACGTGGGGTTCAGACTACATCCCGCGAGCGTGGCCTGACCTCGCTGTTTCTCTGGTCGGCCTTCGCGGCCTGCCGTCCGGCCGTCTTCTCGGCCCGCTCCTTGGCGCTGGTCTCGGCGCGCTGAGAGACGGCCGCCAGGCTACTCAGGCTGGCGGCCATCTCCTCCGAGGAGAGCACCTGGCGCGCCCGGTCCTGCCGGATACCACAGACGGGGTCAGGCTGACAGATACAGCCCTGCGCCACACCACAGCTGAGGTCAGGCTGACGGACCCGATTCTAACGTAACAATCAGTCAGAGGTCAGATTGGAAAGGGTGAGGAATCTGCTGGCAAGTCACCTGGGGTTATCAACGTCCGGCACTGACGTCAAGCGTTCGCTTCGGCCTCGAATAACATCGATTTTTTATAGCAATGCCACCAGGCACATAAAAGCCACAAGGTAACAACTGACGCCAACATCGCCAGTAGCTGGCGGTGTCGTGACGCCGCTAGCTGGCGCGGCTGGACAGGCGCGCCCGCTGGCGGCCAGCTCACCTGCCAGCGCATGGCACGCTCCGTCAGACACTGCAGCGCCACGCCCTCGGCCAGCCGGACGGCCAGCTTCTGGTGCGACACCAGCAGGCTCAGCACCGTGTCCAGCCGTGGGCGGCGGGAGCGCTGACACAGCGGGCACAGGAAGTGGGCGTCGGCCGGCGGCGGCGTCGGCGGCGGTGGCGGCGGCGGCGTGCCGTCCGAGCCGCCGCCCGACCGGCCCTTGCCCGAACCCCTCTGTGCCAGCGGCACGCACGACGCTGCCGGCACGTGACGACAGCGTTTGACCAGGCACGCACGCACGCGCACGCACACATACATGTATATTAACGATTTCGCACTGACGTGGACATCATGAACGGTGGAACGATGAAATGAAAATGTTGCGGCAGATCAGCCTCACATATTATATGCACCAGCCTATAATACCAGTCCGTCTATGTAGGGCACCAACCATCAAATTACTTAGTACCGGTTCAAAGCAGCATACGCTACACTTTTCCAGATAGTCGCGAGCCAGGAGCAGGTTAGTATATCTTGTAGCACGCCACAATCGTATTACCCGATCCGTTCGCTAGCAAGGTGGTTGCTTCTTGTTGTTGTTTATTGGAGTTACCGGGCGTGCCGACTGCGGTGGTCATTTGGCGCCCATAAAGCACTTACTTCTGCGTTACCAGAGGGTAACGAGGATGTAAGCGCTTTGGCCGGTCAGGGAAGCCCCGCTCCAGTTGGCAGTTGTTGGCGGTGACGGCCGCTGGTCCTCGGCCGAGACACAGCCGGCGGTGGCAGCCGCTGATCCCCAGCCGGGACAAAGCCGGCGGCCCTCGGCGGTGCTCACCGTGGAAGTAGTCCCGGCAGAGTTCGCACTGCAGCATGTAGCCGCGCAGCCGCTGCCGGCAGAGGCAGTACTTGCCCTGCTGGGCCTCAGTCTGCCGCTTCTGCAGGTTGCCGGCGCGCAGACCGCGCACCAGCTCCAGCTCGCGATCCTCGGCAGCCTGGCGGCCACAGCGACGCGTCCGTCAGAAGAGGGCGTTCACCGCCACCTCAACACCATCCGTTTCAACCGAGTGGCGGCCCGGCCACGACCGAGTCCTGGTACCTCACCACTGGCACTGGTACCTCACCACCATCACGTGCGGCGTCATCGGAAGTTGAAGTTGGGTCGTCAACCAAAACCACGTAAGCACTCATCAGTACAGCACTGACGCGTGGACACCCGACAGAGCGGCACAATGGCGGGAGGGGCCGCGACGAGTGACGCCCAAAACATGACATTGTAATGAATGCAATCGTAACGTCACAACAAAACGCAACGAGACCGGTCGCAACACGATTCACAATATACCACAATCATAGCATTGTTTTCCAACCAAACGCCGCACAAATCTTCCTCAAAGACGCCAGGACGGCGACCCCCTACGGGAGAGCAGGGCAGGAGAGCCTGACCCGCGCTCACGCCGGTCCCATCGAGCGGCGCCGTCTGTCAGCCAGCACTCTCACCCGGTAGGCGTCCACCACCTGGGCCACCGTGCTGCCGTCCGTCTCCAGATCACTGGAGAGCAGGTGCTCCTCCTTGGGGCGCCGCCGCTTGCCGCGTGACTGGTGTACGCTCACGTCCGCGCGGGGCGACAGTACCTGGCGGCGCACCGGGGTATTGGGCACAAACGAACCGAAACCAGTGCCAGCAGTGGCACCACCGTACAGCGAAGCAAGCGCCCAGGCAGCAGTAGAAAACCAACACTCGTCGGACATAGATGGGCAACTCACATTGACCAAACAGCGGCCAGCACAAAATTAAGCGTTTGGTTCAACTGTTTCCGGCGCTCGCATCTTGAAACCGCCCAGCGATCAGGACAGGTCTTCCTTATTTGCCTCGTAGACTGGTGATGCATTCAAGCTCCGAGAGTTATAATGAGCACAGGCTTCCCAAGATCATGACATTTCTAAGAGCACATCGTTGCACAGATGCCAAACTGTACAGAAGACGTTAAGTGCCATAGCACTGCCTCGCGCATGCTTTCAAAACAAAATATCGTAATATTGTACGGCTAAATATACCACCCATCCTTAGACGATCATGTCCCTAGATATCTGACACCACAGCCGACCAATCGGTTTGGCGCAGGAAGCGAGTGCCCTCTGTCTCGAAGCGAGCCTGGAGGGCACCGACCCCGATCTGGGCTTACCTCCAGCAGGGTGAAGGAGTTTCGCTTGAGGAAGGTGCGGCTGGTGCGCTCCCGCCAGGCTCTGGCGCTGTTGGCCATGTTCTCCAGGCGGCTGAGGTCAGGCAGCAGGACCGGCAGCGGCTGCCCGCGCGCCACCAGCGCCTCCACCACCTAAATCAGCAGGCCACCGTCAGACGGCCAGGCCAGCCTGCAGCCGGATTCACTGCTCGGTGATCTCTCATACAACAATGTGACATATGCTCCCAGGGGGGGGGGGGGGGGGGCTAAGAGAGCAGCACATGCTACAGGACTTGAGTGGACACCCACCTGATACAGCTTGACCATTTGAGTGCAAAGCGTGGGCATGTGTACCCACCCCTACAGCCGTGATTCCCTTCGCCGGGCCGACGCTGAGTACAAACAGCAGATGGCGCCCATCTCACGCGCCGGCGTTCGACGCTGCCCGCGCGGCGTGTCGGGTGGTGTCGCGCGCCGCCGCATGGGACGGCCCGCTGCGCTGCCGGCCGATTCACCTCCAGCCGAGGGTGCTCCTTCTTCTCGGTGAGCGCCACCACGCGCTCCAGCCAGTCCTGCGCCTTCTGCACCACCTCCTGCAGGCTCTCGACGTTGGGCAGCGAGGCGGGCACCTTCTCGGCGTCGCGCAGCAGCGCCTCCACCTCGGTCAGACTCTGCACCGGCCTGAGGAATCGCCGCGGAGTCGCCGTCAGCGCGCCGGACGGCCGGGACGGCGTGCGAGGCGGGCGGCCCGCGGGCCAGCTCGGCTGGCGGTCTTACCGATCGACAATCGTCCTTACCGGCGTCACATCGTCAGCACGAACTGAACGGTCCTAGCACTACTACACGCCGGCAGCGGACTCCCAGCCGCCACGCTTCAAGGCCAAGTAATGACACACTCGAAGTCCCGCCGCCATCCAGACAGCCGGCACGCGCCGCGCTCGCGTGCCGCCGCCGGCGCGGGTGGCGCGGCGGACCGTCCCTGACCGTGCGGTGAGCGCCAGCCGGGCGCGCTCCTCGTGCTGCTGGCCGGACAGCAGCAGGCCCTGCAGCTCGCCCATGGCGCGCTCCACCACGTGGTAGGGCGGCAGTGTCCTGCCGGTCTCCACCAGCTGGGCGATGCCGTCCAGAGTCAGCCGGCGCCGGCCGTCCAGGCCCTCCTCCACGGCCTCCATCCACTGGGCGTGGCTCAGCCGCTGGGGGCGCGCCGACCGTCAGCACTCACCAACATTTGCGGCCGGGTCGTACATTACAGTGTGCATTACAAGCCCGCAGAGATTTTCTCTCGCCAAATATCAAAGGGATCGTGCCATATTTCTGTGAGGTTTAAACAGAACTAGACGTCCTGAAGATCATTCGGTGTAGCTCACAGTCCTGCCCCTCCTAAGACTTCAAACCCGCCCGTTAATGAGCTACACGCCCACAAAGACGTGCAGGCTATTTCGTGCCGACCATTTCATGGCCATTCAGGCCCGCATGGCGCTATAGCAACGATATTCAAATTCTGCCACCCACAATGAAGAACTTGAAGGACGTCGGCCATGCGACGTTGCAAGTCAGTGACACTATCATCATCGACCCGATGAGATCTGACATCCGTGAGCACGATTTCTAAGTAAAGCGGATGTCAAATGACTCTCAATCAATCTTGAGCGAACTGTGCAAGCTTCAATCGTGAGTAACGGTTTGCGCTGCACAATTTAAGAAGTTGAACATGGTTTATTTACTTGCTAGCCATTACGAGAATAGGACTTCTTATCGAATAATTTAGGAATAACGCTATGACCGCGCCTGTTAATACAACTTAACATCTTAAAGTTACGAATAAATATGAAAGAATGCTACGAGAACGGGTCAAAACACGAGCACCTAACGGTATTTGGCTAGTGAACACTACCAAGCACCGCCACTGCCATTTTTCGGTGAGTTTGACGTAGTGAGCGCAAGTGAGCGCTAGAATAGCAATTTCGCACTAGTTTGGCAGCACCTAAACGTCGTACAAACGTCCCATGACACGATCAAACAGTAACAAAGTGTGAAGTATATTTACTGGAGAGATGTTCTGGTCTAAAGCACGCTATCCATTTCAAAGTACACCAATAGGTATAAGTGAGCTCATTTCATCACATCTGAGGCTTGCTTCAAAATTTTTAACAGTGGAGCATCCCCTTTCACAACATCAAACATCCTACATCGATTTACATATATAATAACCTTTCGCAAACTTATGACGAGCAAAAGACACAAGGTGATGGCGCAAGGTGATCGCGAGCAAAAGACACAAGGTGATGGCGCAAGGTGATCTCGAGCAAAAGACACAAGGTGATGGCGCAAGGTGATCGCGAACACAAGGCACAAAGTGACGGCGCAACGCCCGGGGCCCGTGACCCGCTGAGAGCGGCCCGGGACCGCGCCCGTTCGGTCCGGGGAGATCCTCACCTGGCGCAGCTCAATGATCTCGGGCAGCTCGATGTCCAGCTGGGAGCCGAGATCGACGCAGGCCTGAATGTCCGCGGCCGGCGGCGGCAGTTCCGGCTCCACCAGCTGCACGGCACGCCGCTGGAACTCCTGCACCTGGGGCACGGAGGTTAACAGCTCCAGCACAGCTCGACAGCGCGCTCCTGTACCAAAGTTGCATACATCAACAGCGCGCCAGACCGTAGCATTTAGTTGCTACACCTGCAGCGCTACGGTAAACAACACTCAACAAGCACACAGCCCAATGAGCGGCAGCCAACGCCAGCACCGCGGGCAATAGAAATGGTAACGCACGGGTTTGACGCAGCTGACAATAGTTAGATCACGCTCGGATTGAATGACTGCGACCACAGGGCACCAGGTGAACGAAATCGAACCAGTGCTGAGCTTGCATCATCAGTAACACGATTGCCAGATCACCAGCAACGACCCGCCTCATCTCCGCTATCTTCGAGTCACTGTGACCTCTGCCGGATCATCACCCATGTCCCCTTTGTGCCAGCTTGGCCGCGGCCTCCAGCGCGTCTCCTCGAACACTTACCTGGTCCAGCAGGCGCCGGATGTCGTCCTGCTCGCGGATCCGGCACGCCAGCTGCTCGATGTGCTCGTGAAACAGCTCCAGCTCGTCCACCGTCAGGCGGTATTTGGTCTCGCCCTGTGGCCGCGTCCTATCGACAACAACGCGCGTCACCAACGGCCGGGCGACGCCGAGGCACCCGACGGGCGACCGTCGGGCGACACTGAGGTGTCTTGTGAACTAAGGCGACCAACAGGCGGGGCACATACGTACAGACACTGGGAGCAGACGTACGCATAGTCACAGTCGACGGACATTGGTAAGGCGGAGCTTCGGCTGTCAGATCCAGGTTTTGCGAACAGGAATCCGACCGAGGGATAATGTCTCTGTTTACCAGTCATTCGCTCTCTATGCTGCGGCATTGCGTAAGGTTTAGCTTAGTAGAGGCGCTGTGCGAGACCGGTGCCCTACGGTGGCCACAGCATGGCGACGCAGTTTTTACCTTAGAATGCTACAGTGCAGCAACCGAAAATCATGACTGCTTAAGTGACAATTTTTTCGTTTTTCTGCAATGATTGGATTAACGTTGGGTATGTTAAGAGTTTTGGTCGGGTCAAAATCGCAATATCTTCCCCATTCAGGGGACCAGTGCCTTGGGAAAATGGATAGTGGGCCCCTTCTTGAGCTGAGACTTCGGACCCTGAATATCCGAATACTCAGCCAGAATTTTCACGTTCGAATGCCTACCGGAAAACACACCGATATCTTCCAAGAACACCAAACATACACCTTGGATCCAACCAACACCTGACTTTCGCATCTCTGTGGCCCACGGTTTAATCCTCAATACCCTCGATCCCCTTACATCACGTTTGCGTGAAAAGGGACTTCATCGCAATCCTGGGACACCACTGGTATGCCAAACATCTATAGTTTTACCTACACATGGTATGAAAAAATGAAGTATTTTTTGTGGCCTTTCCCATGGCAGTGATATTTTTCCTTGAAAAAAATCCTCCCAATCCGTGGGTAAGCTACAGTTTCTGCACGTCCGCCCGGTATGTCTATGGCTTCATATGTCTTTGAATCGATCTGCATGTGTACAAGCGGCGTCCATACAGCTATATGCACGTGTCCAAGAGGAGATTACGATCAGAGCAGCGGTAAGCCCTGTTTGTCGCAACAGTCAATTCAAACTGCAATTAAAATGTTGCACTCGGAAATCAATCAGGTCCAAAGGCACCAAGCTTATCAGCGAGCACTAAGTGAATACGGAAGTTTAACATAAGCTGCGCACATGATACGAAGCACACGACGCTGTGTGCTTTCGAGTTGTGGATCGGGAGCGTTTCATTGCTCAATAAAAATGATGCCTTTAAAAAATCGTACCTTTTGAAAACGACCTCATGGCATCACTTATGGACTGACCGTAGTTTTCGTTTCCCATTCATGGATATATGCGTAGATGAATGGGATCAGCCTATCCACCTGGACGTGTCTCCAATCCATTGAGTTTTCCGCTGACTTCGGTCTCCTTGAGGGCTTCGGCGCAGAGACTGGTCAGCATGGCACATTTTGGCCAGACAATTTTGCCATAACGCCCTCCAACAATAAGAAAAGCATTGGTTAATCACATCACCGGCTCCACCGGCACGTCAATGTACGCCGGAGCATGGCGCGCCACCATCTGGACGAATCGGTGGACGCCGCCGTACAGAAAATCCGGTAGCTTCACCAGCACGAGGGCGCACCACACAGAAAGCTCGCGCCATGCAGTCAAGCATGCTCGACCTCAACGGGACAGGGTTGCACTCGCATCGGACCAATCACACACGCACACACATGCGGTTACACGCACAGTAAACTGGGGCCTCTAGAGTACGACATGGTATCTACTCGGCAATGACTGACGTGCATAGCGGCAGTCCCGAACGGAGGGCCGTGGGAAATAGCTGTGCAGTCAGCCCAGTCCCGACAGTCATACAGAAGCGGATCGGAGATGGAGCACGATCCAGCCCACCAAACATGCACACAGCGGCTGGACAGCGGCGCGGGCCCGACATGGAGCAGGTCTGGGTCAACTACAGCTACCGTGTCTCAGCGAGTCGCCCGCCCTCTGGCACCGGCCGGCAGACGCGCAGATTTCAGTGTGGCGCGGCCCCAAACCGCCGCTTAACGCCGCCCGATCGGCGATACGGGAGCTCGGATGAACGACGCATCACCTTCCGTACAAGCTGTGGCAGCGGTTCTGGTGGACGCCGCGAGCCTCCGCTGCTCGTGCGCAGGCCCCGGGCGCAGGAAGTGGGTGACACTCCATGCTTTCATCCCCCCCCCCCCCCACGTCCAACAAATGGCAATGACCACGGCCCGCCGTCGATGGTCACTGCGCCCCCAACCCGACGAGAATCCCTCTGGAGCAACGGCAGCCGGCTACCGACGAAGCATACGGGCGAGCTCTGGGCCAACGCCAGTCAAACAGGACCAAGATCAGAACAAGAACAACACACCAGTCTATCATAAACCCACATATATTCATGCCAATAAAAACATCACGGCTATCCACAAGGACACTTCCTGCTGGCAGGAAGCTGCTATTTGGCTGAGTTATTGCAGCTACGACTGGAATATAAAGCATACTCACAAAAACGATTCGATTTGGCACGTAGCAGAGCCTGTGCCCCGTACTCGACCATTAAGACAAATCCGTAGCGGATTCGAGGCAAAGCTCGTTGGTCGAACCGTCTAACCAGCGGTTTTCAAACGGGCCCTTGCAATTTAAGGGCAAGAAGAAACACTAGACCAGAGACGTGCATAGCAGTGGGGATTTAAATAACGCCCTACAAGCATACAATCATTGGCATAAAGCGTCGCTTGAGTCGACGCAGCGAATCTGCATGCCACGTATGACGCGAGGATCGAAACAGGGCTGGGGAAGTGGCGTGAGTGCGTCACACGCACATCCAGTCACCCCGAACGCCAGCAGACTGCGCCACCAGCCTGCCGCACCGGCATCGACGGGTGACGACCGACGCACCACCAGCACGCCAACACCGATCATGGCGCCAGCCGGTGCAACCGCTTGGTTTTGCCCATCGATATTTCAAGGAATGCCAAAAGATGAGTTCCGATGGCCTTTGGTGCGCAGTGCGATAGAGCCTTGCACATGGGTTATAAAGGCACGTACATTCAGTGTTTGACAAACACGGAAACTAACAGGCTGTGCTGCTCCCTGAGATAGTGGCACAAACACATCAATTGCAAGTGAAACTAGAGAAACACAGAAGGTGACATCGAACAACATAACGCACTTTGCAGCGCAACAGCCCCGCTTAGTGAAGTAGTAATAAGACAGCCGCTGCAGCACCGTTCGGATCCTGATCCGCATACAACCGGGCGGGGTTCAACTCGTCAAAGCAGACCATGCAGCGGAACCATATGGCAACGGCTGTGCAACTGACTTAAATACACGGTTTGTTACGAATTACGAGCCCGTTTGCCACACGGGTTCATAATAAAACACGCTTCAAACACAGGAAACACTCCGAAGGCGCCGCCAAATATCCTGTTCGTAATATCTAGCGCGGTTACATCTGAGACATGCAGTACATCCTCCCATCGGAGCGCGCCAACAGAATCAAGAGTGCCCACTTCGCTGGCGGCTCTCGGGAAGCTCGTAGGTACATCGCGAAGCATACAATCGGCTAAGAAGTGCACACGGTGCCGCCCCGGACCGTGGGCGTTCCGCCACTCAGTGCACAGGACCGAGCCGGGCGAGTCCACTGCGGCCCGGCGCCCGCCGCGCAGCCTCATGAGATCAGCGCCATCTGCCGACCGGCCGGTCGCCGGCGGCGTCCGCGCAGACAGCGGCACCAGCGGCACCAGCGGCGGCGGAGGCGGCGGCGACGGCGGCGGCGGCGGCGGCCGGGACGCCGCGTCCGGCGGCCGCCTACGTGCCACTCCTGTAACACACGTGCGCGGTGCGAAAACAAGGAGGCAGCGCCGGGTGCGCTGCGGCGCGCCAGCGACAGAGGCGCGTGCGCCTGAGCGGCGGGCCGCCGGCGCCAGGGGGCCAGGTGGCGGGCGGGGAGCCGACCGCGCGCACACACACACGACGACCGCCTCTGATCAGCGCCGACACATGACCGCGCGGAGGGACGGCAACAGAGCGTGCGGACGCGCGGCGGGGCGCGGCGCGGCGCCGCCTGCAGCAGCCACCTGACCCCTCTGGCCCGGGCGGCCGCCCCGACCCCGGCCACCGCTGAGACACTCACCTGGTGCGGACTTTCTTCGTGGCCAGCTGCTGCGCCACCATCGAGCACTTGGTGGCTTCCTCGATCACCATGGCCAGTGAGCTGATGAGGTCTGACTCGGGGAACCGCTTGGCCTCGGCCTCCTGCAGCAGCCCCTTCAGCTCGTCCAGGCCTGAGCGACAGCGTGGGCGTCACAGGTCAAGCCGCTGACATCAGTGCTGGTACACGGGTCAACTCCCAAAACTCTATCCGATTGTACGATGTTGGAATATTAATTTAAAGATTCTGGCGCAGAAAACAAACCGGATCTCGGACTGCTGTCGGTAAGCACAATTAAGATGATCAGGATAATGCTTTGCTGCCTGAAACACGGTATGCCATCCGCCGTTTTGCAATATCTGCGAAACTTTTTCAAAGATTTCTAATCCGAGACTGTTAAATGGATGAATTTCTGGGATCACAGTTATCGCTAAGGAGTACTTGTTATGTGAGCGCCAACCCCTACCATCCAATCGAGAATTCCAGGGCAACGGCAAAATTTAGCGGCGAAAGTTTAACGTTGCTCGGAACGGTCTGACCAGCCCTCTGACGTCACTTGACCTTCAGCGCGGCCGCTGCCACCGGCCGCTGGCCACACCAGTCCAGGTCAAATAGCGGGCGCCTAAAGCGAGTCGAGCCCAGCCCGCCACTGGTGGGTGGACCGGAAGGTAGGCACTCTAACCAACTGAGTCGTCGGGACGGACAAATTACTTAGTGTGTAAGTGATCTTCCAATGGAGATACTTTTGCGAAGCATCCTCAGTGCCGCCACCAAGTTTCCAGGTGGCGTGGTTGTGACATACGAGGTGAACAATCGGATTCAGAACAACCAAATTTGCGAATTTAGCGGTTACTGAATTCATAAATAGCTGTAACATTCGGAAGCATTCCAATAACTGGTGAAATTTGAAGACATCTACGAACGCTTTTCACGCTTCTTGGGCATAATCAGTGGCAAAGCTGTTCGCGGCAGTCGGCTTTCAGATCAGTGGCTACTGGCTACCAAAACCGGCAACGGCGACTCGCCGGCTATCCGACTAGCTGATAACTAACAATCAGTGCGAGTCCAGCAGTCAGTTTCACTAGTAGATGCAGAGTGGGAAATTAACCCTATCGTTTTAAAGCTAATTGGATCGCTTAAATTTTCTCCTGAGATGCCAATAAAAATGACTTTCCCCGAGATATTGGCAAATCTCACATTGCCTGCCAGGCCTTTGGAAACTTTCAGCGATCTTAACAGTGTAGTTATGGCTAGAGGCTTGCATGGCTAACATCACGCTACTGTACACCATAAGTAAATATTACAAAAATGCCACAGGCGATCTAGAAAATCGAGATTTATTCCTTGGGCAACAGCTAATCACCTTGTTCTCAATTTTTAACGGATTTCCACAAATCTAAAAAAATCCTGCATATCTAGTAATCTTGTTAAACATTCAGGCTGGTGCGTAGTGGTCCAATAACATGAAATACTTTGTGTGTGCTTACAAGTTAAACATACGACTCATCGAGTAAATTGAATGTCTGTAAATTCCTGTAGCCGTGGCTGTATGTTTGCCGCGCGCCCTCACCAAGTCGAGCGTCGCCGGTGGCCTCGAGTCCGTCCTTAACGCGCAGGATCCACTGGTCGAAGCTCTCGACGCGCACCTTCAGGCCGTGCAGCATCTCCGGCAGCTCCTGCAGCGTGTACCGGTACCTGCCGACGGCCCACAGCGTACCGCTCAGCATGGCGCCCGACACCGCGTTCACCAGCTGGTTCATGGGCTGCTTGAGGGCAGTGTGGCATTGGCACATGACATTTTGAAATGCTGCAAGCAGGAGAGCAGGAACGACGTGAAGAAAGAGGGTCATGTTAATGGAAAGATGTGGACAGACAGCAAGAAGCGAAGGGGAGCGACGGGAAAGAGGAGAGCAAAGGAGAGCGAGACAGAGAGCGAGAGAGGGGATGGGGCACTCAGAAGGGTGTCTGACGACCCACCTCAGTACGTGATTTCGCGGCCGGGCACTGGCAGAGCTTGTCGTAATGGCGCAGGCACACGAGCCGCTTGCCGCACGGACAGGTGATGGCCGAGAGAAAGCAGGTGGTCTTGCAGTAGTCGCACTGGCGCTCGTCGTCCTGCAGCAGCTCGAACGCCTCCCGCTCTGCCTTCCGCACGCCCTGGCGCAGGCGGCGGCCACGTCAACCCTACGCCCACACTGGTATGAAGGTGATAAACGCACCATGACGGCTATGATAAACGCACCATAAACGCATATGAGGCTACACGCACCAGACGTCGGCTTCAGGCACCACTGTATGGCGGAAACAACGCACGAGCGAAGCATCAGTACTAGTGCTCAGTAGACTCGGCTAGTCCCGACGACCTCTCCGCCGCGACCGTCGCCTGGCGCGACGCCCCTCCCCCCGTGCACACACACCTTCTCGAGCATCTCGGTGCGTCCCTGCCGCTCCGATTCGATCATCTTGAGCATGTTCTGGTAGGTGGCGCTGGCCACCAGCAGGCTGAGCTTCTGCGGCTCCAGCGCCATACTGCACACCAGCTCGTCGTGCGAGAAGACGCAGAAGCGGCGCAGCTGCGAGTAGTGCGCCACGCACTCCCGCCCGATCGCCAGCTGGCGGCAGGAGCGAGCGGCGTCACCACGGGCGCGGAACGGTCCGCGCCACGTCACCACAGGCACGACACGGTCCGAACCGCAGGCACAGCACGGTCCGAGCCGCGTCACCACAGGTACGGCACGGTCCGCGCCGCGTCACCACAGGCACGACACGGTCCGAACCGCAGGCACAGCACGGTCCGAGCCGCGTCACCACAGGTACGGAACGTCGCGCGCGTCACCCGGACGCGTCGAACCGCAGGCAGCCGCGTCAGCCGCGACCACAAGCCAGCGTCCGGCTGCTCACACGAGCACCCGGTCACACGTCACCAAGGGCACAGCACGGTCCGCGCCCAGTCAACCAACGGCGACAGCGCCTAGACTACTCAGTCAACATCCTCATCTTGTGTTCCATACCGCCAGCACGCTAGATGTGGCAAAGCACACTACAAGGTCTCGTACCGACCCTTCTCAGCATTCGTGGGCACACATGCAGGAGAGAGAGAGGGAGACGGCGGGCGGAGCATACCCAGTCGGGCGGGGCGAAGTTGACGGCCTCGGCGAAGTTGAAGCCTTGGTTGAAGCCGGTGTGGTAAGCGCGAGGAAGAGTGATCACAAACTCGCCGGCGTGCTGGTCCGTTCGAAAGATTGGAACGCCTGCAACCGCAGTCATCTCAATCACGGACCGTCAAGGACACCAATGCCTTCCAAAACGCGTCGATGACGGAACTTCTCTGCAAGTCCCATGCAGGTCTGTCCTGCAGTAATACATTTGTCAGTCATCTTGCTTACTGTCACTTTTGTCAGTCATTTTCGCCCGAAAGTGTTTGGTGCGCGTGCCAGGAACCGGATCGGCTTGAGATAAGTACATTTGTAGGTAAACGCAGTACATTCTGAGAAAGTCATGGATTAGATGTATACTTACCATCATGCCAAGTGATGCACATGTTGCCTAACAATCCGTACCAGCACAACTTCACGGGGTTGACCCAGTGGAGAGCACTTTCATTAAAAGTAAAAAATGATGTCAAGTCCTCATGGTAAGTCACTTTTGCCACACACCACGTAATGTAATGTCTGTAATGATGCCGCGGATTTGCGGCTTTCGCAAGAACGATATGGAAGAACAGCATTCCAAATACGACAGTAATGAAGCGTTACTGTTGAATGTGTCAGTTTTCTCTGGCAATAACATCACGGCGAGGTCAGCTGAACCAAACATCACAAACGGCCAAAATCTCCGTCTCGTTCTACTTGCTGGGTCTGAAAATATCATTCTACAAACAATACATTTCACTACATTGAAGAAACATGACTCGGAAAACGTTACTGGTGGGTCCAATCCCTTTAGCGACACACCCGATTATGACCCGTCGCATGCGCCGTGCCCCGGCTGCCCGTTACGAGCCGGGTTAGTGGCCGCTCACCTGCCGCCATCAGCACGTTGGGGTTCATGGTGGTGACCAGCTGGTGCAGCAAGTCCGGCTGAGCCTTGAACAGCTCAGGCGCGGCTGCCCTCATCGCATCCTCGAACTGCTGCGCGCGCATGCCCGAACAGCCGTACCACGTCTTGGGCTCGCCCCTGGCCATGACAGGCGGCCGTGAGCGGGCGGCGGAACGGACGGGCCTCACGCAGCCGGCACGGCCGGCGTGCTGGGGCACGGTGTCAGGTGCAAACACTGACAAAACCCGCGGATGACAAGGCATTGGCAATTGGCGCTCTCCGCTGGTAGGTGTGACGGTGGATAAGCGACGTGGTGAAGTGAAGTCATGACGGCGAAAGATCATAGTGAACTTCGGGACACTTACCAGTGCAAATAGTTGATCGAATAGCTCCAGTGGTCCTCGTTGTGCCAGCAAAACGTGGAGAAGCACATGCCGACGTACATCCAGGGCACCTTCATGCCGGAGATGTTGGCCTTGATGTGCGCCAGGATCGAGTCGTCCAGCACGGCGATATTGTTGAGATTCCAGCCGGATGTGACGTACTTCTGCAGTGGATACAACGGTCATCAGCATTTCTCCGACCGGGATCTCAAACCCTCCCGCATATTCCTCACACAGCGACAGCTGTCGGGTCGATGTCGACCGCTCCGCCCTGTGCCGTGCTGCCCCGGGCCGCCCCGGCCGGCTCACCTGGTCATCGGCGCTCAGGTTGTTGGACTGGCTGGTGGGGAAGCCGGAGCCGTGGTCCATGGTGTGCAGGTCGGCACCGTACTCGACGCACACGTCCTCGTCGATCGACGACACGATCCGCCAGAACTCGCGCTCCACCGTCTGCGTGGGGATCATCTGCCGAGAGCGCCAGACCAGCTGTAGGGGCGGCGCCGACAGCGGCCGCCCGGCCGCAGCCCGCCGAACACGGGGGGACTCAGACCAGACCAGCTGTGGAGGCGGCGCCGACAGCGGCCGCCCGGCCGCAGCCCGCCGAACACGGGAGGACTCAGATGGCAAAACAGAGGACACATTGATCACCATGTGCTCACCAGGAACGGACAGGGTTACCATGCAGCTCTGTGGTCTGTCATAGGCGGTTTCCGAAGTACCCAATATCCACAACAGCAACAGAGCACGCCAGTAATCATCAGACGTCCGCCACCGTCGAGACCAGAGCACCGCCCGCCAGCGCCCAGCGCGCACGGCCGTGCCAGCGGCCGGCCTGTCCCAGCAGCGGCCGCGGCTCTTACGTGGACGGGCATGTTGAAGTAGTCCGACTTGAACTGGTCGGCCATCTCCCCGAACGTCTGTAGCGTGTACTCCTTCTGCGCCTGCTCGAAGCCGAACGCCTCCTGCGGCTTCTCCACCTCAGCGGCCACACACTGGGGACAGCGCCAGTCGCCTGCCGGCCGAGGCGCGCGCCGCTCAGCAGGGCACGCGGCCGACACACCACTCGAAGCGCCCGTCATCAGTCATCCCCAACACACACACACCGAAAATGGTACGTTTAAAGCGTGTAACGCATGCTGTCAGAAACAGCACAGCCAAGGTCAAAATTTCCCTTCACTTACGCTTACAACTTCCCGGCAATCTCGGATTCGACTTCCGTCATCTAAACAGACGGCGCCGAGCTGAGAGTGCGCTCGGCTCGCTGTGCGTTAGTGCTGTGAACGTTGGCTGCCGACACCTGTGTGCCGCACGAGCCGGGCGCCTGGCTGTGCGCCAGTGCTGTGAGCGCTAGCCGCCGACGCTCGTGTGCCGTGCGAACTGGGCGCCTGGCTGTGCTGTGAACGCTAACAGCCGACACCGGTGTGACGCACGAGCTGGGCGCGTCGCTCACCTTTGGGGATCTCCACCAGCGGCGGGTTGAGACAGAACGTGTGGTAGCTGTCGTCGCAGCCGTCGCAGAGCAGCATCGACTCCTCTGCGTCGCCCTTGGTGCAGATGTGGCAGACGTAGCGGGCCAGCTGGCGGGACACCGGTCAGTCAGAATACCAGCCGCAGATAACGCGGCCAGCGCACCACCCAAACACACCAACACAGCAGGCTGACTGGAGACCTGGGCTGGCAGCCTGGCCAGCCGCAGATAACGCGGCCAGCGCACCACCTAGACACACCAACACAGCAGGCTGACTGGAGACCGGGGCTGGCAGCCTGGCCAGCCGCGGGTAACGCGGCCAGCGCACCATATACAGACACACCAACACAGCGGGCTGACTGGAGACTGGGGCTGGCAGCCTGGCCAGCCGCGGGTAACGCGGTCAGCGCACCACCCACAGACACACCAACACAGCGGGCTGACTGGAGACCGGGGCTGGCAGCCTGGCCAGTCGCAGGTGACGCGGCCAGTTGTAAACTACTGGCGCCAATAATGTCTTTGTACTGATTTAAACCGGCTGACAGAAGCTCGCATAATCCGTGGAGCACTCAATTATATCAGCCCGTGTTACTGCCAGACAGTGGACAAAGTCGAACGGCAGAAAAAAAACATTACCTGATAAGAATGGTGTTGTGAGTATAGCATCCACATTTGGAGATTATACATAGCCCGAGTACTGCCCGACTGTCACAATTTCGTGTCGTCAGATATTGTTAAAACGACGCCTGGGATAAGGTGCTGTTACGTCAGCCTAGAGAAGCGCCAAAGCCCGAAGTTCAAGAGAGGAGATTTGGCCAGAAGCAGTGTCTTCAGTTTGCATTTGTACCTATCACCTTTGTAACTTGGGTAGTACACTATGAAACATTTGTTAAGAATAACATACGTGTGAGATGGCCATACAACTTTCTTCATTAAACCTGCATGCCCCTTTATCACCTACTTACATGCTCACCTACATCCTCTGAAATCGGTTCCGGCAATGTACAATAAGCGCTAGTTCCGCCCATGTACAATGAGCGCTAGTATAATTTTCACGAATGAATTGCATATTGCATGCTCTTTATGTACATGTTTTATCTTCGCGTACCTTGAAATGTTCCCTTTATGCCATTATTGCCTACTATGTTCGCAGACATAAATGTGTGCGTTGATTTAAGATCAGAGAAGTCACATTCGGACTCTTGCAGGTTGTATCAGTGCTTGGCTAAGGCGGAGCATGCAAAGGCTGGTTCCATTCAAACGCTTCGGCTCCAGTGCGGACCTGAGGCCACCGTCCCCCAAACTGGCCGCTCTGTGACAGCGCGCATCTGGCCGGTTCACTGCACACAGGCCTGGGCAGGCCAAACACGGCGTTAGGACACAGTTCGCGAGCAGCCTCGGCAGTCGAGGACACCCGTCCCCTCGTCGCCTTGGGCTTCACGACAAGCTCAGCTGCTGAGGCTATATGAGATCGCCTGCCTCTCACCCTGGCGGGAAGGGCAGGCGCCGCGGTAATCAAACCCCGTGCCTCTGGTTTCCCAGACGTGCAGCGGCTGAGCAGACGCGTTAACCACTCCACTATCGGCCCCCTAGACCCGTGCCCTCGATACTATCCCTACGGCCGCATGGCAGTTCCCAGTCGTCCACACGCGGACAGGCCGGGGCTACGTACTGGGTCCTGGTCGTACAGGATCTTCTTGGCGCGTGGCTTGTTCTTGGAGCTCTCCTGGTACCCGGACATTTTGGGGCCGGCTCCGTAAAACTGCAGCCGTTTCAGCTCCTTGTTGTTGGGCCCCTGGTCGGCCAGCTCCTGCCAAGAGATACATTTATGCATTCATCGCAAGGCGTGTGCTCTGATTAGGCGCAAGATCTGCCGCATCAAATACATGTGCTGAGAGCTTATGCGAAAAAGATGTGCCGGGAGGATGAGCAAGTGGCTAGTCACAGCAATGTCATGCAACTAGCACATGATCAGCACGATTGTAAACGGCAACCGGGTGATGGTACGTGGCGGAGTCCGTCCACATATCACCATTCGCTCCGATTTCTCAGGTTTTCAAGACAACCATTTTACAACCGTATCGGCTTCAAAACATGCTCTTACAAGATGAGTGCAGTTAGAGCAATGGTGCATCAGTCATACAGTCACTATTTTGGATAGGCTCCGAGGAGCGTAAGCCTTTGAACGCATAAAATACGTGAGAAAACATCTATTGAGAAAATCACACACTTTGATGTTTAAAAATCGCAAGGACTCTGTAGCTGACATTTTTAAGTCGTGACAATTGACATACAAGAGGTGACACTTGTATGTCACGTGTCAACCACACAAGAACAGCCGCCAAAACAAGCGGTGTTACATCTCGCAGGACTACACGACCAAAGGTGCTGCGTGAGGGGGATCAACAGATCGACGACAAGGGGCGACGCGCCAAGACCGACCGCTGTCCGACGACGCCGCGCATTCGATGCACGGAAAAAAACACCATGGAGTGCTACATTCAGGGCAGAGGTAAGATATTGCCCCACAGAAAATTGTCGCCATTCATCCCAAGCACGGATGAATAAGGCGTTCTTACCGCGCTGGACGCGGTGCTCGACTCAGACGGCTACGAAATGAACAAACCATGAAAACGCAGCCGACGATCAGCAAACCTCCTCCATCGCAACAGGCATTTCATGTGTCCAGAGGCAAACCAGCCACCACCCGCACAAGTGCACCGAACGCCCTCTCCCCCCCCCCCCCCCCCCCCTCCATGTGCGGTGTCTCAGCGCCAGGTGCTGAGCTCCTGTGGGGTCCGGGTGGCGCGCCCCGGCCGTACCTGGACGGCGTCATGGTCCAGCGTGGTCTCCTGAGGGCGCATGATGCGCCGAGACCCGCCCGCCATCTTCTTGCCCGTCTCCTCTGGCTTGGTTTCCGCCGGCTCCGGCTCCGGCTCCGGCTGCTGTGAGGCGGGTCAGGGTCAAACGGCTGTCCATGGAGCGCCAGATCTCCATTCTCTGCGGCGGGATCGGTCCGGCACAGTTCTCAGGATGGTCAGGGTCAGGGTCAGACAGCTGTCAATGGAGCGCCAGATCTCCATTCTCTGCGGCGGGACCGGTCCGGCACAGTTCTCAGGATGGTCAGGGTCAGGGTCAGACAGCTGTCCATGGAGCGCCATATCTCCATTCTCTGCGGCGGGATCGGTCCGGCACAGTTCTAAGGATAGTCAGGGTCAGGGTCAAACAGCTGTCCAGAGAGCGCCAGCTCCGGTCCACCGTCTCGGTCCACGTCCGTGTCAGTCACGGTTGGCGGCAGGGCCCGGGTCAGAGGGATGTCCAGAGAGCGCCTACTCCGGTCCACCGTCTCGGTCCAGGTCCATGCCAGCCACGGTTGGCGGCAGAGTCCGGGTCAGACGGATGCTGCGGCGGGACCACGCTCAGTCTGAGTGGTTGTCCTGCTCTCATCACGGCAGCGTTCTGGACCGCATGCAGGCGGGGCAGGTGAACACTCTCCACGCTCGCTGTCAACAGCACAAGACTGGCCAGCACACAGCGCAATAGCGAAATGAACTCACCTCCCCAGCCGCAGTCTGCGATGCCTTGAAGATATCATAAGGCAACAGGATCTTGTCGTAGTGGTGCTTAAGCGTGAAGCTGAGATGGTGTTTGGCGGTGGGGAAGCCCATGCGGTGGGCGATCTTGTTCCAGCGTCGGTTCTGGGAGACCACCTCAGGCCCACCTGCACGGAGAGATCGGATGTGGTTTGGCGGCTGGCGGTCCTGCAATTCTCACCCCACTTGCTGCCAATACGACACACGTTGCGGAAAACAAACTCGACGAATTTCACGTCCACATGCATTCATGATATAGCATTAACGTGAGAAACACGTGCATGTGAAAGGTATACCGCGGAAGAAAGCAACGCGCAACAGCCCAGCACAGCAGTCGAAAAGCCTATCGGACTATTGGACGAAGGAACGTCGCTGTCGCATACGCACGGCGCGTGTGTCAGTGTGGTGACTTAGTGTTATGAAATATGCATCGAGTTTGTCGTTTAACGTTTCATGTCATGTCAATCCTGCACGCACATTTTTCATGCTGCGTTCTCGCAAAACCACTTCACCTTGAATGAGATATGCAGCCTTGTAACACTGCAGCAGCTTTGTTTAATGCAAAAAGTCCATGTAACCAAAGAAAACATGCTCCGGATTCTGAAGAATTGGACCGATAATGTTAAAATGGTGCTGATGTGAGTGCGCTGTTGTCTATGTCACATATGAACGATCAGCACCACCCCTCCCAGAAATGTGTTCATTGTACCGAGAATGTTTGGGCTTGAATCAATGTAGCAAAATGGACTTTTTCGAACTTGGTACGTGACAACCATGGCAAAGTGGCGCCTGGAAAGCTTGCGAGAAAAAAACCGTGATGCCTCAGTAATACTGCAAGTATTTATCCAATGCTGATAACAGGTCCGTAGTCACATTCATAACTAACAAATCAGATGTCAGTGTCCCATACCGACTGACATCCTAATATCTCACCCTCAAAAACGGTCCGGCATCGGCAAACAAACCCCAGCAGACCGCCCCCATTGCACGACGAATGGCGCACACACCAGCATTGCGTCATCCGTAAAACACAAGTTGTGTTTATTCGAGTCACTTTTTCCGATCAAAGCAGCATCGCAGGCCTGACCTATCCACAGACGGGTGGCAGCCAGCGACCCAACACGACCGCTCACGAGTATCGTACCTTCCTTCTGTACTTCACAGTGCAGGGCATGGAGGTCGAGTGCTTTGCTTTCCACCAGAGGTATCCGCAGTGAAGATCCCTGTAGCTCCCAGAACTTTGCAATTTGATCCAGGAAGTTCAACTTCACTCTAGTATGAGCCTGCAAGTGAGCGATAAAACATTATGTAACATAATATTCTCAGCAAAAGTCATATGGTTCGGTTCCCATTCCACGCAACAGTATAGGGAGCAAAAACCGGGAACAAGGTGAAGGGTGGCGTACCCCCCCCCCCCCCCCCCACAGAACCAACATGATAACTCAAGCTTCTGCACAGTTTTGCAGGAATTCAGTCCAAGATCACCTGAAATTCGACAAGTCTAACTTCTTTCATGCCAACTGAAACCAATTTGCGCCATGCGCCTGGCAAAAACACCACCCAGCCTGAGGGTGAAACAGGAAAACCATCACGCCAAGCCCGAGGGTGAAACAGGAAAACCATCACGCCAAGCCCGAGGGTGAAACAGGAAAACTATCACGCCAAGCCCGAGGGTGAAACAGGAAAACTATCACGCCAAGCCCGAGGGTGAAACAGGAAAACTATCACGCCAAGCCCGAGGGTGAAACAGGAAAACTATCACGCCAAGCCCCAGGGTGAAACAGGAAAACTATCACGCATAAGAAACATACTGGTGCACTCTCCCAAAATACACGACACCCTCTGACTTCCAACAGGTGAAACATTCTCATATCAAACGTACCTCAAGCTCATTCAACCGCTGTATTCGCGGCGTGAACTTCAGATTGTCGACATCCACAGCGAATGGGGGTTGCCAATCCTGTGAATATAACAAGCATATGCATGTACCTCTTCAGCCCTCATGAATGCAATGTTTTAATATTTTTCCTGGGATAAGTATGCTTTAATCACTACAGTGCCCTCACATCTTAAAGGGAGTGTTCCATGTTTGCATGGTGCTTTGAACTGAAAAAGCCCTCTTGTTGAAGATCATTCTAAGCAGTTCACAGCCCTGCCCATCTCAACACCTAAACTATTGTAGTTTCTCATGAAGAGATACAGGCTGTTTTGGGGAGGCTACCTGAGGGTCACACAGGCATCCATGAAGCCATGGCATCATTCTAATCCTACCATTCCACCAATGCAGTGATCAAGGCCAAGAAAAACATAACTGTGAAGGTGTCCACATTTGGCATTTGAGCATGATTTTCAGCTGCAATGGCCATAAATTGCCCCTCAATCAATAACATGTAAGGTATGATGACCAAATCAAACAATGACATATTGTGGAGCACTCGTACTAAACAGAGAAATTGTGTTGCATAGTTGGTCTTTTTCACTTAAAAGTATACCAATAGATATAAGTGAACTTATTCCATTATTTCTGATGCTTGCTTCAATATCTCCAAATGTAAACACTCCCTTGAACACAAACACACATAGAAGCCTAGTTATGTTCAGTCGTAGGGCCGACGGCCGGAGGGTGACGGTGGTGGCCGTGACGTCGGCGTCCAGTCCGGTGGCTCGTGACATTGGACGGGGGCCGCGCCTCTCACCGGTGGAGGGATGATGCGAGCGATCCCTGTCTGCTCAGCTATCGGCCGGATCTTGTTGATGTAGGCCAGGGGGTCAGCGAACTCCTCCTCAGTGGGCCGGAACACCGGGGCCTCCGGTGGCGGCACAAACTCAAACTCTGCCGCCATCACCTGCCTGGAGCACAAACACACTTAGGCATGCTGACACTGCTGATATCAGGCTGGGACACAAAAGCAAATTCTGACATTGCTGCCATCCCCCCAACAAGTGTGCCCAGTTGAAGGAGGCAAACACATCAACAGGAACACCTTTAATAACTGAGTAAGGTCAAAGACAAGTGAATGACATATCTGCTCTTGGATGACCCAGCCCATCTAGCAATGCAGGGCAGATACTGAACTGAAGCTTGAACACCCTGGGCAGTGAGCCTCCTGAGCTATAAAACCAACATGTGAGTGCCTGCAGGATGTGGAGTAAACTGACATGGAGGATAGATAGAATGATAAAACAGACAACAAATGATAAAACCATGAAATCACGCATTACTTATCTTTCTCTCACACACATGTGGATATATATATATATATATATATATATATATATATATATATATAGCATAACACACATACATGTATACATTACATGAACCCCAATGTCTTTATAAGAATTGTACAGAAAATGATCTCTTGCAAGGGCCAGTGCAACCAACTTTTCCAAGGAAACATTTAAGGGCTTCCCAAGCAGATCAGGGGCTTCTTATACCAAGCCTCACCTAAAATTTTCCTACTGAATTGCATTCCCTTCTTAAGCCTTTAGCCTTTAACTTATGTCAGACAGACAGTATCCTGAAATTAGATGTGAAAGGTGGATAGCCAATAGGTGAACAAGTTAGCTTTACAGATGGATTGAGATAAGATAGTCTAAACTGTTTTACCCATGACAGCTATGTTTGCAATACCCTTGCCTCCAGCACCTAAAAGCATATTTGGCTGGATGTGAGGTAAATGTAACCATGACCAGTGACATATAGGTAGCTGAAACTTCACAGACTTCAGTCATTATTACAACATACACTTCAAACTATGTGAGGCTGTGACCCATTGGTGAGGCATATACCAAAGGTAAAGAAAACCCACTGATGTTGCCTTGATTCTCCTTTTGTGATTACCTATTCAGTGCCATGAATAGGTAGAATACAACTTAAAAGACTGTACCTTGGCTAAAATGTAGCTGCACCAACTACCATGCCCCTGATGCTTTCACTTATATTGTGGCTTGCATGACATTGCAAACATTATGTGCTCAGTGGAATGATGCAACAGGTGCACAGCATTTTAAGCACCTGCTTCTATCAGCCTGTATTGGGACAGACACCTTTACAATATAATTATTGATATCAACAACTTTCTATCAGACCTACTTAGGGAGCCAGAAAATTTAAGAATTGCAAGCAGCCAATTCCTAATGGTCTTTGGCAATCAATGAGACCAACTAGGGCATGGTGTTCACTATCATCTGCTGCCAAAGAATGTCCTTTAGTACCAGCTGTGAATGCAGCGCAGATTCACTTGGGTTAATTTGTTCTCGCTACTAGCTGTGATTCTAATATTTTTGTTCTCTCCATGAGCCAAAACCAGATTTCTGATAATGCATGACATGCATGTCAATGCCTTATAATCAGATTGCTGCATGACATTTATTTTGATTCAGTATCAGAGGCATGTGAGATCCTGGGAGGCCAGTGGAGAAAACATTCTATCAATCATTACCCAAATTAGAGTGATGTGATTCATGTCATACATACCTACATACCACACATACCTGTTTCATTTGGTGTTGGATGACAAATATCCCAACACAAATTCTTAAAACCCTGCACACCAAGTGACTTGCCGAAATGCGCCTGAAAAGAGCATTGCATCAGCCGCTTTGGATGACGAACACTGCTGGCGTTGAACAGAATTTGGCTATTGGCTAAATGACTGACATGCCCTCCTTCCTTTCACTATCGAACCTATGCATGACCCGCTCAGGCAAACACCCATACAAATTGGAAACACATCACACGAGGCTTCCAAGCACGTTGTTTCCTCCACACACCTAACATCGCGCACACTTCGCCAGTCCAACAAATCAATACGATCGAGTTAGGGCCAGATGCTCCACAAAGGCATCCAAAATGGCGCTCCGTATTTGCCGGTGGTCCCCAAAGAGCAAGGATACCACAAACACAACCTGCCATTCGACAATTTCTTTGTGTTGCTTATACGTCATTGTATTCACCGGCCGGTGTGCTCAAGATTTTCAAAAAGTGAAGTCGAAACGTAATAAGTGGAAGGGGCGAAGGGAGAGAGGGTAAGGTTAGGGTAAAGTCTGGATGAAAATAATCCGTTTTCTAAGTTGAATTATAGCAAGAACTTAAAGGAAATGTTGCATCATGAATGACTAAGGATGACTCTTAGTCTTCCATGGTTACACATTTGAAGATGTCGACGCAAGCACCAGATATCATGAAATGAGCTTACCGTAACCATTGGCGCGCTTTTATCCGAATATGACTTCCCTAGACAGCGAGCTTTAACTATTTAGCGATTATGTCACTCAATACGTCATCGTTTAACCGTGTTATGAAGAATGTTTATGACGTTGGGTCACTGCGAGATTGACCGTGACAGAATTTTCACGGCCAATTATTACGGACGGGCTGACTCAATAGAAGTGCTTCAATCTCCGGAAAGGAGGTCGAGGTGACTTTGGTGGTGTTGACTGAACGGAACGTCGTTACCCACTCAGCATGTCCAACTGCGACCCATGTGGATCCGAGATGGACAGCCGCATAGGGCCAATCTGGGCTACCCACTTCGATCCCATGTGGGCATGCCATGGGCAACCGCTTGGGTCCCCCATGGGAATCCCTCCTTGGGCCCATATGGAGCCAAGCTGGAATTCACATGGTGCCCACCTGGGTGCCCAGTTGGGACCCACGTGGGCATCTCCAACTGCGCCCCACATGGGCAGGCCACCTGAGCCCATAGGGGACCAAACTGGAACCCACACGGCGCCCACCTAGACTGCCCAGTTGGTACTCAAGCGGGCATGTTCAGCTGGGGTCTACATGGTTCATGGGTGTAGGAACGGGGGCGGGGGGCCCATGCATCCCACTTTTCAAGGTGAGGGGCCAGCAGTGTTAACTGCTCTCCCCTCCTCGACTTCCCGAATTAAGGTTGTGTTCACCTTTCTTTTGCGCTGCATTTTTATACATACCGATTTATCTAGTTCACCAGCCATCTTCCTCAAGATGCGCCATTTTTTTCGTTTGCTCATTGACCATCTTGAAAATTTTAAGACGAACATGGGCAACACGGCAGCCATGTAAAAGCAAGTTTGGGACCCCATTTCATGCACAATCTACGTCGAGGGAGTTCTCAATATCTCTGAAAGACGCAGAACAATATGGAACTGGAGTCAATGTAACAATTATCGGACCACCTGCAGCGATCAGGAATATTGCGTCAGTGAGGGTTCTTGTGCTGATCCGGGGAAATTATGCGGGTCAGAAGGCCTCCCGGGTCAGGGAGGGGAGCAATGCGATATGACGTATCCTTCTAAGCTTCCCGGATCGACCAGGAGATCCCACCTCGTAGTGTCAAAATGATAGCCATAAGACACTTCGCGATGGGACGGAATGGCCCTTCAGCCCTTGACCGGAAACGGTAACGTGCTCCTAGCGTTCTGCTTAGGGGACCCTTTTGCGTGGAACGAAATAAGGGGTCTCAACATTGTTGAATAAATTGGGGATCTCGTTAATGTTGAATAGAGAGGGTTGAAACGAATAACTGAAGCTTATTTGTTCAGAGTGGATTAGTGACACAAATAACATAAAAAAGTTTGAACGTGCCCGCCCGCAGCTTCGGGAGCAAGGACAGCGATGGTCTGGGCTGCAGTTTCCGTAAAACCGAACGGCGTCGGCCACTAGTGCCACCACATGGCGGGCGTCGTGTTTATTTGTCTTTTGTACAGATTAATAGTACAGGAATATGAAAATTAGAGGTTCTTCCTTTACTCTTCCAGTGCCCTCTCAGATTCCAGCGTCGCTTCACGGTGCTTTAGGAACCAATCCGTTTTCATCATTCCACGTCCACAATAGTACGAAAGCCAATGACGGCGATTGTGGCTGTGACCCGAGCTCTCATTGGTGGGTCGCTGATTTAAACCGAACCAATGTCAGTGACTACCATGGGACAACCCGGGAGGATGTGAGCGTATCTTATGGATGTGACGCTCCGTGTTGTTTGCTGGCGGCGTGCATACCGAGCGCGTCCCTCCTCGGCCTACCTGTTCCTCAACCACGAACCGAAGAATTTACCGAAACCGCCCACAAAGCCAAGTAAGTTCCATGGGCTATTTTGCGCTTGTGATATCGACTTTCGACGATAAACGTCGCAGAGGTCGTCTGTGGCAGGTGCCAGTCTATTTCTAACACGACTGAACGTTAGTCAGCTTTCACCGTACCAAACCATGTATAAATTTTACCTATTCCGCTTTTGTTCAAGGCAGTGCATGTGACTCAGTACGACGACTTTTGATACAAGATAATAGAAATCCCTTTTCAGCGGCCATCAAGCGAAATACAGCCTGCCATTATGCCTCCCGAAAGAAGCGGAGAGGGCACTAGGAAAATGGTTTACCGACGGAAGGGACCGAGACGGCGCAGACAACGTCGCACCAGCAAGGACAACACCAGCAGCGCAGATGACATTGTTTATAGATTTAGTAGTAATGACGCCGGGGAGTGGGTAAAGTTACAACTGCACTTTGTGAATTACGGTGTCGATGCCAAAGCAGTTTCGTACAAATACATACATAAATACCAATGAAATGACGGGGTTTGTCACTGATGATGCAGAACAGTCCGCCTGGAATAAAGGTGATTCAATTCATAAGGTGGGATTCACATGGGCAGGTCACATGTGCCCAAGTGGGACCCATCTGGACTGGCTCATGCGGATCCCAACTGAGTTACCCAGGTGGGTCTCAACTGGGTTGCCCAAGTGGGTCCCAACTGGGTTACCCAGTTGGGTCGCATCTAGGCTGCCCAGGTGGATCCCATGTTTATCCCAGCTAAGTCCCACAGGGGCCCCACATGGGCTTCCATGTGGAAACCAGTTGGGTGCCCATGACATGCCCGCTTGGGCCCGAGGTAGCAAGCCCAGGTGTGCCCTATTCCTTTATACATCTCGGATCCACATGGGTCCCGGTTGTAAACGTTAGATGGGCCCTATGTGTGCCCCAGTTAGGTCCACATGGGCCCAACAAGGATCACCCTTATGGGATCCAGGTGTCCGAAAATGTCACGCCCACATGGGACCAACGTGGACAGCCCAGGTGGGGCCCCATACGACTGTCCAACTGGGACCCATATGGGTTCCAATCGGACATGCTGGCTGGGTATTCACCTCTGTGGTTGTTAGATTAATGACAACAATGTATTGGTCTAAACAGCACCACGAAGTGGTGCTGGCATCTGGTGGTGGAACTGGAATAGTAAAGGTAAAATCCCTGTTTCGGTGTTGTTGCTGTTTATCTTTCCAGAGAACAGCCTCAAAGTTGAAAAAGACTCACCCAGTGTACTCTTAAAGCTTTACAAATATGCAAACCAAATCTAAAAGACACTCAGTAACACTATTTTGCGATGGTCATTGTTGCGCGCACGGCGCCCGACCCCTGGTGTTACTTGTAGAGGCCAACGTTGTTCGGTTTTACGTGGCCTGCAACCCAAGCCATCGCTATCCGTGCTCCCCGGGACTCCGGGCGCGTTATTGGGGCTTTCTGACGCCTTCATCTGCTGGAGCTATATGGCGTCGCCACCCTCTCAACCTGGCGGGAGAGGCTGACACCGCGGAGAATCGAACCCCGTACTTGCGATTTCCCAGACGCACGATGGCTAACGCAGGTGCGTCAACCACTGTGCTGTCGGCACCTGGCACACAGGCTCGGACTTTTGATGTTATTTGTTTCACTCGTCGATTCTGCAGCGTAATGAACATTCTCAGGGAAACATGGGATGGCCGCGTGCGTTTTGAGCTAATTTCGACCCACTCCATTCAACACTAATGAGACCCCTTATTTCTTTCCGGTAAATGGGCCCTCTTGAGCACAACACTACCGAGCACATTGTTGTTCACGGTCAAGGGCTGAATGGCCCTTCTATCCCACCGCGGTGTGTTTCCGGCCGACATTCTGGCGACACGGGGCGGTAACCCCTGGCCGGTCTGGAAGTCCTTAGAGGGATACATCGTATCACGTTGGTCCGCTTCCTGAAGCGAGAGGCCCTCTGACCCGCGCAGTTGACCACGGATCGACACATGAACCGTCATCGACACGACAACATCCCTGCTCGCCGCAGATGGTCAAATAATTGGCACATACACTGCAGTTGGGCTTAACGGCACCATGCTGGAATAGGGTTGGAGGGTCCACCGTTCGGCACTGGGTGCCCTGACTGGCACAGGACTCTTCCATTGCCTCAATGTGAGTATCCATGATAAGTTTTATGTTTTTTCTTTCAATTGTCAGAGGAATCCGACCAACGCAAGAGAGTCTCTGTCATTCGGGCTCCCGTCCCCGTCCCTGTTCAGCAAATCTTCCTCTGACCGACTGGCGGCCCCTTGTCGACATAGAGTGCCCTGTTAGTCATTGCAGGCCCCTGAACGATGCAGGAGCCCGACCAATGTAAAGCACGGGGCCGGCCTTATCACCGCTTTTGAAATGGCCCCCCAGAGCTCAGACCAACACAAAGCCAACAGTTCGCTTCCCGTGGTCTCTGGCCGAAATAGAGAAACGCTCCATTTCAGGGTTCCTATCGGTGCAGGAGATCATAGTTGTATGGCTTCGTGGCGGCCAGAGCTACCGGCCTGCCCCTAGCGGCCGGGCCAAGAACTAATCATGCAGGCGTCTGCCCCCATTATCGTGATGGCGGGGCGCGCTGGTATGAATAAAATAATAAGTATTTGAGCTATTCCCGTAAGGCCTTTCGTAATTAGAAAATTGTGAAGTGCTCAAAGCATGCAGGTCAGCATGCTTAATAAAGAACAACAAATCACTTTGAGCTGACATTCGACGTGAATGTGCAAATTGGCCGTCAATTCCCCCGTTCAGAGAAAAAAGCAATGATCGGGTCTAGGGGAACGTCATTGATTGATTACAAATTCACTTTTTCTACCCAAGCTACTGAAGCTTATTCATGTGCGCAGCTTGCTTAAGATTCAGCATGGAAATGGCTTTTAGCTAACATGTTTCATATTATCCTGGCAGTTATGGTGCCCATGCGAATTTCAGCTAAATGCGGCATGGCGTACGAATGCCAATGCAACCATACTAACTAAATAACACATAGATAAAAAATGTGGCATGACGGATATGGCCGCGGCCACACCAACTTTGTGGGCCTGATAATGCTATTTATTTTAATATCTATTTAAAAGGACAGGAACTAACAGCCTGCCGCCCGAACTATTTCGGTTAAATCTCCACCCGTGACCGCACAAACTATATCCCCATTGTTGAATATTATTTAAGCCGGCGATCCCTATTCCTATTCAAATAACTTACTGATTTGAATTTAGCGCATTCACAAGCGACTGTTTGGGTAACTCCTCATTATGGTTGGAATTCAGACTGAAAGTCAGGCAAGTGTTGCAACTAACTGACTATATATGAGTGTTGGTACATCCTTTACATGCAATGTCCATGTGCTGAATGTTAAAAACTGAAAACCTAGTCGAACTAGTCCCTTCCTGCTGCGGAATCCCTGTCAGGTACTACCCCTATTCCAGCACTGCTATTGCGAAGTTCTATTATGCAGTCCTTTTAATATCATTTAAGTGCTTAAAAATACAATATTCGCCACAACGAATGCATGTATTGCGAGCAGCTCCACGCACGCCCTATGCACATCGCCAATGCACCAGGCACATCGCCAGTCAGTGTGTATCCACAAGCGCAGCAGACGCCTACCCCCCTTCAGTAGCAGGTGTCTTGAGCCCTGACGCAAGTTGGTGCATGAGAAGAAAGAAGTTGTGACATGATGGTTCAACTCCTCGACAGCTTGCCGGTGAAACACGCCGAGAACACCGTGACGGCGGATCATGTCAGGCACATGAAAGACCATCATGTGCAGGTTTGGTGTCACCATACTGGACTGATACAGTGCACAGAAGATTTTCAAAAAGGTCTGACATTCTTCAGCGACTTCGTCGGCATTTTCGCTTTCTTTCACGAGTGTCATTACTTTTGACAATTTCGCGTACATATTTTGGAGCATCGAAACGCGTTTGCTGCCTTTCGGCATCATAACAGATAACAAATTTTCATTGACGATTGCCTGAATAAGGCGAGCTCTGTCCCGACTCTGTAGACTGGAAAACTGCAGAGTTCTCTGGTCAGTGTTGACCAGGTATCCTCTGAGTCCCAAGTCATGCAGAACCGAGTAGAGCAGAACGCAGGACTTATCACTGTCTGGCACCTCTTGCTCCACTAGTCTACCAAACAACAGATCACTTATTCTAAAATACATGTGCAGCACGTCTAAAACAACATCATCGGGTGAAAAACACGGCAACAAATTTTGACATTTTGTGCCCAGGCCACCACACCGTATGTCGCTGCGAGGAGTATCGCCACCCTTAAACAGGTCTTTCTTTTTATATAACCAGTATATACAGGCGAACGAGGAAGATGCAGCGTTCATACTCTGGGAAATGAGGATAAATTTGTAGTCTGAGCAGAATATCACTCTGACTTTGACGGTTGATCCCTGAACCTGAATCGGCTTGCTATCGAAACCACGAATTTCTTCTTCGAAACTGGTCAAAATGTATTTGACGTTGTCATACCGCTCAGACTCCTCTACCACACCAACCATGTGGGGTCCTTTAACATTTGAATCAGTTTCATCAACAAATGTGATGGTGAAGTTGGTAAAGGTACGGAATTTCCCAACGTTTGCCCCATCTGCCGAAAATTTTACCCGTATAGTGCCATCCTTGCAAATGGTTGCACCAACCTCTCTCATGACAGATGCCATACTACGAAATGATCCATTTGCTGATGACTGGATATGCTGACTAACTGCTTCATTTTGAATTCGTCTCTCTCTTAGGACGCTGTACAGGGAGGGCGTGCCAGGAAAACTTTTTCGAAGCCGGTTATATTTTCTGAGCAATATGTTGCTCTCATCCAAAGCTTCTGAAACGGTGCTGGCCGATGGTGTGCTACTGTCATCCAAAGAACCAAAGTGTACAGCTAACCCGTAACGAAAAACATCGAAGCATTTTTTGTTTGTTTAATTCGTCTCAAAGTTCGTCCCGAAGTCCCCCTTGCCCTGTCTCTTGCACGATCTCTTGATGCACGTAGTTTTGATTCAAGCAGTGACGCCTCTGCGCGCACTCTGTCGTATTCAGGTTTCGAAACGACCTCCACAATTCGGGCATCAACTTCAACTCGCCATTCGAAGAACTCCGAGTCAAACTCATGTTTTAGTCTATCTAGAGACCACCTACCCCGGCATGACTTTTTTGAACACAGGGTTCTCGCACATGACTTCCGCAAGGCACTGACTTGCTCGTGGAAATGGGGCATCGCAGTGAGTGTATCTCAACTTCCTTAACTAGCGCTAGTGCTGTGCCTGCGGCACAACAGTAATTATCCTCATACAGTTTCAAAAGACAGGCTTTCCTAACATGTAAACGCGAATTTTTGACAACCAAGTTTTCAGACAGTTTTATTTGATTCATAGTGTTGAAAAATGAGGGTTTCAAGATCAACTGCGAACCCACTAATCCACCCACACCACCTAGCAACGCTGTCCGTACAACTTTATAAACAGGTAAAGCTGCACAGCTGCCTTTTTACGCAGTGTGCCGTCTGCGGACCGCACCCAGTACGGCTCACGGCGGCGGCGGCGGCCGATCTGCACCGCGGCATCGCGGCTCTGCAGCTCGTTGGCGTCACCGTGCTCATTCACAACACGGATCCGCCACTGGTCGCAGACGGGGGTAGCCGCCAGGCCGATATCTGCGAGCGTTCTGCCCTTGAAATAGCCGGCGTCTGCCGTCCGGATGTCTTGGCGTATGGTGCAGGCGCGCTGCCCTCGCTTGGCGTACTTTAACAGCTGACGCACCTGAGAACATGTTTTGCTCAGATCAGCGTGTGGGTTTCACCCATCGCATGTTTAGCATGTCTAGACGTGTCCCGGCCAAGTCGGAGCTGGATCAATGGGCTCAAAGAGGATGAACGTTTTTATAGAATATACCCCATCTCAGCCCTTCAGTTTTAAACAAAAACATCCTGGCGATTCGATACAACTGAAAACAGAACTCCAAGAAATGTGATTGATTTTTTATTTAAAAAATACGTCGCTCCAAACAGTATCTGGGCAGAAAGATAACTTCAAATTAAGGTACCATTCAAAAAAGAGGATGAGCGTTTTTATAGAGTATACCCCATCTCAGCCCTTCAGTTTTAAACAAAAACATCCTGGCGATTCGATACAACTGAAAACAGAACTCCAAGAACTGTGATTGATTTTTTATTTAAAAAATACGTCGCTCCAAAACAGCATCTGGGCAGAAAGATAACTTCAAATTAAGGTGCCATTCAAATTACTTTCAAAGGAAGTGGCCAAACTATTAATTGTGCCCCAAGAGTTTGAGCATTTGGTTTGTTTTTTACACATTGATTGACACGAGTTCCTTTGCGGATTATATCTGGCATGCGTCCAACTACTTTGGGCTATAAGGCTACCGAAAACAGTATGGCCAAATTCATGATCCTGGTTTCAAATGGATACATAACCACCCAAATATATGCATCACATTCTTAAAAAAACCTACATCACCCAGCATTTATCCACAAACTTCATTGAAAATGATGTTTTTATGACTGGAAACAATGTAATTATGAGGTAACATATTTTGACAGTTTGATCTTTCACGTACGTTTTACTCTACTAAATGTGTGCAATTTAGCACCAATAACAGATACAACAGATAAATGTGTTTTTACATCATGCTTATATAAAATAGCGATTGCCTTTCTCAGAAGATGAAACATCTACATCACTTCACTCACTTTTTCTGCATCTGACAACCAACCCAAAATAGATTTAGCCACACTGGCCCACGATTCTGGCAATTTTTTGGGGTGCATAACTTTAACATTATTGATTCCGATGTAACTGATACAAACTGAATGCATACCATGCTTGCTTTCAGTCACAATCTGCACATTAATGCAAAACTGAAGGCAGGTCAGATCAAGTTAAACTAGGTAAGAACTTCAGATTAATTTAAACTAGGTAAGAATAGGCTAGGATGATTCCAAAGAGCTACCCGAGCATAGACGTTATCAGTCACAAGCTCAACACCTGCAGGCCGGGCTGACCTCGGACGTCCATAGAAGGTTAAGGGATCCATCAACCCAAAAGAACATGTTAGTATAAATGTGTCACACATACTCATTGCACAGTAACAAATAAACAAAACATACCAGTTTTGGATAAAACAGCTGTAGGCATGCCATTGCATTTGTTTACATTTGTTCAGTAGTACTGACATTTGAGATCACCGCCCAATGGGCATGGGTCTTTAACGTAATCTACAGCCGGCCCTTCGGAACCTTCAGCTATCCATTGAGCCCTTGATCTTTGGTCTCAAGAGCTCATTCAGCACCTCTCCGGACCACCCAACCACCGCTCCGACACGGGGCCGCTTGCCCTGTTGGGCCACAGGACCCTGTTAGGCACTGCGGCCTCAAATCGACATAGGAGTCCCTCACTGTGTCAGGGACCCCAAACATTGCAAATCGCGGGCCCCGGCCCCGTTTCTGCCTGAGAAATGGGTCTCAAGGGCTCAGGCGGCCATGAAGCCGACTGTTCGGTGTTTGTGGTCTCTGACCGACTTACACACCTGCATTTCCCAGGGGTTCCTGATACGGGGCAAGAGAACTTCTGACTGATATTTCAGGTCGCTATCCCTAGGGCCCTCGATTCTTTATGTGACCTACAGCCATTCCTTCGGGCCATTATGTCTTCTGATCGTTGCTTCAAGTGTTCCGTCTGGGCCCCTCCTCAGTCCTCATTCAATGCTTCCATTGTTCGGCTCGGGGCTCGTGCAGGCAAAGGGCCCTCTGTTAGGCACTGTGGTCCTGTGACAGTTACCAATCCTCCAACCATTGTTGATCGCTGGGCCCGGCTTTATAGCTGATTGAGAAGTATGCGCTCAGACCCATACCGCCAACTAACTTGAAATTTTCTCAGTTGCATGGTTTTGAAGTTGTTTTAAAAAAACCTTCACAAGCCGCGCTAAAATATTACAATTGTTGTACAAACCGTTGACACGCAGATAAACAGTTGCCGTTTCATACAAACACCAAATGGACCACACCCTTTCATTTTAAAATAAATAGCATTCTAAAAATTTCAAATTTTTCGAAAAAAGGTCACGCTCAAAGTTGTTTCCAATCACCCGCTAATCAAGAGTGCAGTCAACAACTTGAGATGTCATCTTACATCGTTTGCCAGCAAAAGCAGCCTTCTATTTTCATTGGTCCCAAAGATATGAGCTTGGAACGTTTTACTACACAAAAATCAGCCGTTTTCAAATCCTGCCAATGTGTTCCGTTACACGTGTTTTGGCGCAGAATTGCCTTCCCATGCTATGGTGTGACATAGCCTCTCCAATGCTGATAGGTTTTCAGTTAGGTACAAGCAACACGGAGTAATGTCTAAAAATGGCCATTTCGTGTAACACGCGCAAACAGTGGCAGAGCATGCATTCGCTCAGAACACAAACGCAATCTATCACTGGCCCTCATTTGAGCGGAAAAAACATCCGTTCAAGAATTTTGACTTTTTTGCAGCAAAGTTGCCGTGGTGAACTTTGTGTCCCCTTGAATGTTGACAACAACGACAATGAATGTGTGCTCCATCACTGTGTATCGTTTGAACATCCAATCCGCTTTCGAACGGAGCTGGTTTCAGAAAAAATACATGGAAATTGGCACGCATCAAGAAAGGTCCATTTCTCAAATGATGGAATCTCGCTTCACTATATGTCATTAGACGCGAAATCGCACGGCAAATGCGATGGTGTCACTTGGAAATTTCTCACTTGTACAGTTTTGAAATTATTTTGTTTAAACTTTCCTATGCCGCGCTAAATTATTGTAATTGCTAGAACCTGTTTAAATGCACGAATACACTTGCCGTTTCATACACACATTAAATGGACCACATCCTTTCATTTTATACCAAAAATTCGCATTTCTAAAATGTTTATTCTTCGAACAAACTGGTCATGCTAAAATTTGTTTCTCATCACCCGGTGATCAAAATTGTAGTCAACAACTTGCAACATCTTTTTACATCGTTTGCAAGTAAAAGTAGCCTTCATTTTTATTGGTTTGAGAGATCTGAGGCTGGAACATTTTACAACCAAAAAATGGACGGTTTTCAAATCCTGCCAATGTGTTGCGTTACGCATGTTTTGACGCAGAATGGCCTTCCCATGCTATGGTGTAACATAAACTGCCCAATGCTGATAGCTTTTCAGTTAAGTACAATCAACGTGGAATCATGTCAAAAATTGTAATTTCGTGTAAAACGCGCACACCGGGAAAAAACATGCACGCGCTTCGTACACCCTTCAATTTACTGTTGGTTTCAGTTTGTCAACATTCGTTCCAGAATTTTGAATTTGTCCGCAGCGAAGTGGTCGTGGTAAAATTTTGTGTTCACTTCCACGTTGACAACAACTGCAAATAATGTTTGTTCCATCATGGTGTATCGTTTGCACAAGCAATCTGCTTTCGAACACAAAACCAAAACTACGAGGAGTAAAGGAACCAAACCCTTTCATTTCATACCAAAAATCGCGTCTTCAAACTTCGCATTTTTTAACAAAATGACCCCGCCCAAATTTCTTTCTCATCACCAGGTGATCAAGATTTCAGTCAACAACTTGTAAGATCGTTTTAAATCGTTTGCAGGCAGAAATAGCCTTTATTTTCATTGGTTCGAGAGATATGAGGTTGGAACGTTTTACTACCCAAAAATGGGCCGTTGTAAATTCCTGTAAATGTGTTGCGTCACACGTGTTTTGCCGCAAAATTCCTTTTCCATGCTCTGGTGTGACAAATGCTCTCCAATGCTGCAAAGTTTAGAGTTAGGTACAACCAACGTGAAATCAGGTCGAAAATGGTCATTTGGTGTAAAACGCTTAACCCGGAATAGAAGATCCATCCGATTCGCGCACACGCTCAATTTACCATCGGCCCTCATTTGAAACGAAAAAAACATCCTTTTCAGAATGTTCCTTTTTCGCAACCAAGTGGCCATAATGAGATTTGTATCCACGTGCATGTTGACCACAACGGCAATAAATGTTTCTTCCATCATTCTGTATCACTTGCGCCTGCAATCTGCTTTTGAACCAAGCTGGTTTCAGGAACAAAGCAACGGAAACTTGCGCGCATCAATAATGGTTCAATTTTCAAGTGGTGGGATCTCAATGTGTTGTTTGTCATCAGAGGCCTAATCACACGGCGAATACGTTGATGTAACTCGAAATTTTCTTACGTAATAGCTTTGAAGACATTTGGAAAGCCTTCACAAGCCGCGCTAAAATTTTTCTGTTGCTATTGAAATTGATTACATGCACAGAAACACTTGGCGCTTCATACACACAATAAATGGACCACACCATTCCATTTTGCAAATGAAGATCGCATTTACAAGTAGTCCAATTTTTGCCAACAAAATGGTCACACGCAAATTTTTCTGTCATCACCCGATGATCAAGAGTGTAGTCAAAAACTTGTTACATTGTTTTACATCGTTTGCAAATAAAAGCAGCCTTCTGTTTTCATTAGTTTCAGAGATATGTGCTTTAAACGTTTAACTATCCAAAAATCAGCCGTTTTCAAATCATTCCAATGTCTTGCGTTGCACGTGTTTTCACACCGAATTGCCTTCCCATGCCACGGTGTGACATAATCTTTCAAATGCGGACAGGTTTCCATTTACGTACGACAAACGCAGAGTCATGTTGAAAAACGACCAGTTCGTGTAAAACGCGTAAACCGGGACAAAACATTCATCCGCTCCGTACACACGCTCAATTTACTATTGGCCCTCATTTCAGACGAAAAACCATCCGTTTCTCAACTTTACTTCTTTCGTAACCTAGTGGCCGTGGTGAGATTTGTGTTCACTCCCATGTTGACAACAACGGCAATGAATGTTTGTTTCTTCATTGTGTATCATATGCACGTGCACTCTGCTTTCGAACGGAGCTGGTTTCGGAAGCAAAACCATGCAATTTGCGCAAATCAAGAATGGTCCATTTTCCAAGTGGTAGAATCTCATTGTATATGTCATTAGAGGTGTAATCGCACGGGCAATACAATAGTGTAGCGTTTTCTTTTTTTGTCAGTTGCATAGCTCTGAATTTTTTGAAAAACTTTTACAAGGCGCGCTAACATTTTGCAATTGCTCCAGAAACTGTTAACATGCACATAAATACTTGCCGCTTCTTACACACACACTAAACAGAACACAACCTATCAGTTCATTACAAAAAACGCATTCTCAAACTTTTGATATTTTTTTAGAAAAATGGTCACGCCCACATTAATTTTTCATCTTTCGGTGATCAGCAGTGTAGTCAACAACTTGCAAAATCGTTCTACATCGTTTGCAAGTAAAAGCAGCCTTTTAATATCATAAGTGCGAGAGATACGAACCCGGAATGTTTTACTACCCAAAAATCGACGGTTTTCAAATCCTGCCAATGTGTTACGTTACACGTGTTTTGACGCAGAAATGCCTTCCGATGCTACTGTGTAACATAACTTGTCCCATGCCGGTAGATTTTGAATTACCTAGAATCAATGTGGAACTATGTCGAAAAAAAGCCATTTCGTGGAAATTGCGTAAACCGGGACAGAACATGAGTCCGCTACGTACACACGCTAAATGTACTGTTGGCCCTCATTTGAGACCAAAAAGCATCAGATTCAGAAAGTTACTTTTGTCGCAACAAAGTGGTCGTGATGAGATTTGTGTTCACTTCTATGTTGACAACAGCGGCAATAAATGCTTCTTCCATCATTGTGTTTTATTTGCTCATGCAATCTGCTTTCGAACGGAGCTGGTTTCAGAAACAAAACAATAGAATTTGCGGGCATCAAGAATGGTCCATGTTTTAGTGGTGGCATCTCATTGTATAATATGTCATTAGACGCGTAATGCACGGCGAATACGTTGGTGTAACTTATCGATTTCTCACTTGCATAGTTGTGATTTTTTTAGAACAAAATCTTTACAAACCGCGCCAAAATATTTGAATTGCTGTAGAAACTGTCGACATGCGCATTAAGCCTTCCCGCTTCATACACACACTAAATAGAACACACCGTTTCTCTTCATCGCTAAAATTGACATTTTCAAAGCTTAGGTTTTTCACACACAAAAACGGTCAGCTCGAGTTTGTTTTTCCATCCCCCGGTGATCAAGAGTGTAGTCAACAACATGTTGCATCGATTTACATTGATGGCAAGTAAAAACATATTTTAACTTTAAACTTTTTCGCTCTTTTAATTTTAACTTTTTAAAACTTTTTTAAAGAAAAATGGTCACCTCAAATTTGTTTCTTATCAGCAGGCGATCAAAGTGTAGTCAACAAAGTGCAATATTTTTCACATCGCTTGCCAGTAAAAGCAGCCTTTTGTTTTCATTGGTCCGAGACATCTGAGTTTCGTACGTTCGACTGCCAGTCTGGTCGAAAAATGGCCATTTCTTGCAAAACGTGTAAACCGGGACAGGATATGCATTCGCTTCGCACACACACTCAATTTGCTATAGGCCGTCGCTCAAGACAAAAAACATCCGTTTCAGAATGTTGACTTTTCTCGCAACAGAGTGGCTGTGGTGAGATTTGTGTTCACTTGCATGTTGACAACAACGGCAGTGAATGTCTGTTCCTTCATTGTGCATCGTTTGCATAATTTCGAAACATGGCTATTTCGTTGTAAAAGCGTAAACAGGGACAGACCATGCATGTGCTTCGTACGCGCGCTGAATTTATATTGGCCCTCAGTTGAGACAAAAAAAAACCGCTTCAGAAGTTTAGGTTTTCCGCAGCTAAGTGGCCTTGGCGAGATTTGCGTTCACTCCGGTGTTGACAACAAAGGCAATGAATGTTTCGTTCTTCATTGTGTACCGTTTGCACGTGCAATCTGCTTTCGAACAGAGCTTGTTTCAAAAACAAAACCAAGAAATTTTGCGCGCATCAATAATAGTCTATTTTCTATGTGGTTTGAATCTCATTGTATCATATGTCATTAGACACGTAATCGCACGGCCAATACAATGGTGTAGCGTTTGATGTTTTCAATCGCCTAGTTTTGAAGCTTGTTGAGAAAAACATTAAAAGCCGCCCTTAAATATTGCAATTCCTTTAGAAACTGTTGACATCCACTGAACCACTTCCACTTGCCACTTCGCACACTGAAAGCGACACACCGTTTCATTTGATATGAAAAATCGCATTTTCAAATTTTTAACTTGGTCAAAAAAAATCGTTCCGCGCAAATTGATTTCCCATCACCTGGTGAACAAGAGTGTAGTCAACGACTTGTGACGTCAGTTTACATCGTTTGGAATTAAAAGCAGCCTTTTATTTTCATTGCTTCGATAAATATGAACTTGCAATATGTTACTACCTTAAGATTTTGTCAATGCGCTGCGTTGCATCTGTTTTGACGCAGGTTTGCCTTCATATGCTATGGTGACACATAAACTGTTTAATGCTGATACGTTTTGAGTTAGGTACAACACACCTGGAATCATGTCGAAGACATCAAAGACTATTTCGCGTAAAACGCGTAAACCAAGACGGAGCATGCATCCGCTACGTAAACACGCTTAGCTTGCTTTTGGCCTTCACTTGAGGCAAAAAGCATCCGTTGCAAAATTTTACTTTTTCGCAACAAAGTGGCCGTGGTGAGATTGGTATTCATTTACATGCGGACGACAACGGCAATGCATGTTTGTTCTACCATTGTGTATCTTTTAGACGTGCAGTCTGCTTTCAATCGGTGCGGGTCTCAGAAACAAACGATGGATTTTGCGCGCATAAAGAATGGTCCATTTTCCAAATGGTGGAATCTCATTGTATTATATGTCATTAGACGCATAATTGCACGGAAAGTACGATGGTGTAACTTGAAAACTTATGGCCTTTATAGTTTTGAAGTTATATGAAAAAGCACTTACAAGCCGCGCCCGCTGTAGATTTTGTAATTGCTTTCGAAACTATTTGTATGCACAGAAACACTTGCCGCTTTATACACACACTAAATGGACCACACCCTTTCATGTGATAACAAAAAATCGCATTTGAGAAATTTTGACATTTTCGAAAAAAATGAACACGCCCAAATTATTTCTGATCACCCGGTGATAAAGCGTGTAGTCAACAACTTGTGACGTTAGTTTACATCGTTTGCGAGTAAAAGCAGCCTCTTGTTTTCATCGGTTCGTGAGACCTTGGAACTTTTTAATACACAAATTTCGGCCGTTTTCAAATTTTGTCAATGCGCTGCGTTGCACCTGTTTTGACGTATGTTTGCTTTCCCAAAATTACCGGCATCATGGCCGGCATCACTTTGGTGTTGCGGTAATATTTTACGCAGTGAAAATTTTTTAATGTATATTTCATATTTTGTATATTTTGTATATTTCAATGTCCTTTTATATCTTTTATATGTTTCAGTACCTACTTACCAATGAATGAAAAATCTAATCTAGCGTCTGGAAGCATTCTTGGGGCACAAAGTAGGGACATTGTTTATAATGTGCATCAACATTTTGTCGAAGACCGGGACATGAAGTTGAAGGCGGGAGACGACGACGCCGTCCGGGAGAGTCCGGGAGAAGAACAACAGCTGTAACGGGCGTTGGGAAGACTACAGTCTACCGTATACGACGTGAAGCCCAGAATGGTGCCAGACTGAAGTCGCCAAGCCGATCCCGACCAGCTGCAGCGAGACCAAGGGTGGATCTAGATCCGTTCGATGTTTGCGCGATGAGAAGAATGGTACACCAAATGAACATCGACGGAAAACATGTTACTCTGGACACCATCACGGATGCTCTTCACGAACAGCTCGGCGTCACCATGTCTAGGTCCACCGCGAGAAAACACCTACTCGCGAACGGCTTTAAGTACCGAAGGATCGACAAGCGCAAGATCCTGATCGGAAAACCTCATATTGCAGCAACGAGATGCCAGTTCTTGCGGGAGATAAGGAGGCTGCGTAGAAAAGTTCCCGATAGCAAAATCATTTATACCGACGAGACATGGTATAATCAGTACGATATTGAGGACTTGGCGTGGCAGGACGGTAGTCAAATCAACGGACGGAAGAACGCCATTGGAAAAGGAAAACGTTTTATTATAGTCCATGCCGGCTCTTCAGAAGGATTTATACCGGGCGCACTTCGCCACCTCAGGGCCGATGGCAAGAACGCCGACTACCATATGTTGATGAGCGCCGACTGCTACGAGAAGTGGTTCACCGAGTGCCTGCTTCCGAACGTGCCAGAGCACTCTGTGATCGTCATAGATAATGCCTCATATCATTCCCGTTTGTGCCAAAAAGTGCCAACTTCTAGCTGGCGTAAAGCGGAAATCCAAGAGTGGTTGCAGCAGGCAGGTGTGACCATCGACGAAGACATGCGGAAGGTGGAGCTGCTGGAGCTAGTCAAGTCCCAGAACCTGAAGAAGGAATATTTTCTGGACAACCTTGCTAGAAATCATGGTCATCGGATCGTTCGCCTGCCGCCGTATCACTGCGACTTGAACCCGATAGAGTTTGAGTGGGCACAGATGAAGCGCGTGATAAGACGGGGGAGCTTGACGGGGCGGATGGAGGAGGTGGAACGGGTGGTGGAGGCAGGTGTCGCAGCTGTCTCTCCAGAGGACTGGAGTAAGTGCTGTAAGCACGTCAAAGGGCTGGAGCAGCAGTACTGGACGAATGATGGGCTGCTAGAAGATCTCCCACCGGTTGTCGTAACAACCGGTGATAGCAGCGATTCTGGCACCGACTCCAGCAGCGACAACGATGAATGAGAACAGTATGACACATCGATCATAAGTGTTTCCGTTTCGTTCTTTTCAACTGACTTCGTAGCGTTTACGTGGATGTGGCATGTAGTTACGTGTGGGGTGTTTGAGCTGAATGTATTGTACATATATCTGCAGCCGAATGTTCAGCGTTTTGTTGAATACCTTCAATAAAACTGAGCGAATTAATTTTCTGCGTTTGGGATTTTCCCATGTTATCATGAAACAGCACCAGTTTGGAGCAATTACCGAATGAAATATAGCATAACTTGCTTCAAAGGTAGGCAATGAATTAAGAACGTAAAAATAATTGCCAACGAAAAAAACCGCAGTGCCAAAAAAAATGTGTATTTCGACCAGCCATATGAACATGAAGTTGCGGCAAGCAATGCAAACATCCAAAACTGCTATTGCTTCGAGAGATCCGCAGTGCTGTCCCGCAGGCCTTACGACCAATTTAGTTGAGCTCGAAAAAAAAATTCAGCGTGATGCTCGTGGCGAATTGATTGACCAGCTTTAATTCCGCTCTTTCTTACGATAAACAGAGCACTCTGTTTATCATAGCTTCTTTACATGCAACGCAATAAGGTCGAAGTCACCTGACGTGAATGGCCGGGGCAGTCAAGCCCCTGCCTTGCCTCATCCATCGTCCTCGCCGCGAAAAACACTGTTTATGGGAGGTTCAAGCGAGCGTTGGTCCGTCGGTGCGGACGCTTGTGAGTCTGCGGTTTTCCGATATGTTCATCGCGAGTCGCGTAGTGTGCGCACGTTCTCACCGTTTGATAACAGCATGCCTAAACTTGGGGCCAACTCAGATCTGTCTAATTTAGGGCTAATTTTGACCATGTAATGCGTTAAGAGAATGATGGGAAAAGAAAATTGGGCGGCATGCTGTAAGAAAGTTCCAGCACGCAACAAGCTCGAAGAAAGCGTGTGACAACTTAATTTAGCTTGAGTCGTCTCCGAAGCGAATAGGCACGTCGCACTATGCATAGTGTCAGCCTTGGTTCCTCTGTATCCAGCTGATCATCAGGAGGGATTTTCGCGATTGGAAGACAGACTTCGCCCTTTCAAGATTATGCACTACATATGTAGTACAACGTGCACACTGGTTACTTACAAACGTTTATTCACTTGTAGTATCCCCGTGCATCTCTCGATGGACGTGGATCGATGAAGCTGGGTTAGAAATTGCACTGTACATATATTGGGTAACAACCACACTCGTCACTTGCAGAGCTTTATTTTCTTGTAGCGTCCCCGTCCATCTCTCACGTAGGCGACAAGGTCGCCATCAGACGCAGAACAGCGGGGAGCCGATGGACGGAGATCGAGGGAGCTTGGCTGGCGGGGAGCGGGTGGGCGGAGATGGAGGGAGCTGGGTTGACGGGAAGCGGGTAGGCGGGGATCGAGGGAGTCTGGCTGGCGGGGATCGAGGGTGTTTGGCTGGCGGGGATCGAGGGAGTCTGGCTGGCGGGGATCGAGGGAGCTGGATTGGTGGGGAGCTGGTGAACGGGGATCGTTGGAGCTTTGTCGGCGAGCAGTGAGTAGGCGGGGAACAAGGGAGCTGGGCTGGCAGGGAGCGGATGGACTGGGAGCAGGAGAGCCGGACTGGCGGGGAGCCGATGGGCTGGAAACAAGAGGGGGCTGGCGGGGAGCGGATGGGCTGGGAACAAGAGAGCCGGACTGGAGGGGAGCCGATGGGCTGGGAGCAGGAGGGCTGGGATGGCGGGAAGTGGATGGGCTGCAAACAAGAGGGCGAGGCTGGCGGGCAGCGGATAGGTGCGGATCGGGGGAGTCGCGCTGGTGCAGAGCAGCTGGACAGGGAACATGGGTGGTTGGACCGATAGCAGGTGACAGTTCCTGTGACAGTTGTGATGCGGAGGTTTCTGTTGCGCACCTGGCACAGCGAAAATCGCCGTATCCTCGAAGTTGCTGTGTCGCTCTGCATCGTAGCCGAGCACCTGCGCAAAGCATTACAGATGTTACCTGTGATTACAACTAAATAATGATAAAGGCAAACAACTGTATGACATTATCGCCTGACGAGACATGCAAGTATACAAACGACAATGTTCCGATAAGGAAAAATCAATACAGATGACGACATATTTATTGAAGGAACTACGACATTGCAGTGACAAAAATCACCTCGCATTCAACCCGCTATGAAATATCTGATAAGTATTCACGCCCATCCACACTCAAGACACGTTTCTTGTAAAAGCTCGCTGCAGTTGTGGAGATCACACCGCGCAGTGGACTTCTGGTCCTTTTCCCTGCACTTCGTCACCCTGGTCTTACGGTCATTATTTAGTGACATTCCACGGACACGTCATAAGGTGGCCAAGTTTTGGGCTATCGGGACAGAAACTTACGGTGACAGAACGTCTTCATTATTGCCTCCTGAAATTCATTTGGCACTCTGCTGCCGCTTGCCGACGTCTCAGTGAAGGCGTCTATCAGTTGTTCCTCACTGAACGTCTCGAATTTCATGGTGGTTTTGTTGGCTGTCCGGAATCGGATCATGGCACAGTGGAATCCTTTTCCTTGGAGCCGGTACACCTGTGGATCACATTTGTATATCGATGAAATAATGTTAATCTACATGCAGAAGTGAGTTTCCGTACGTAGGGGCGAACGCATCTCGCATTCCTTCATCCGAGTCATCAGGCGGGGAAATAAATTTGAAGGTGCGTTAAGCTTGTATTTGTCACTGGTTATTACGAAATAGTATGTGATTTATTATCCACAAGTGGCGTGCCCCGTGTCTGAAATTTCAGCATGGTATACAGGCAAGGGGCAATTTACTACTAAATTTCTTCAAAATGGTATTGCCCCTTCCATAATGAAAGGAGCCCGGCAAAGTGCAATCATCGTTATGTTCGGCATGAGAGACTATCCGGCCCTAGCCAGGAGAGCTTTCAAACATAATTGGAGAACGCATCATCGTTGAATAGAATATCGTGCACTGGAGCGACATTTATGATAAAGCTGACAAACTTGCACTGCAACGAAGATGGAGTAAGTCGTTTATATATAATAAGTTTTTTAGTTATATTTTGTCTTCTTTTTTATTAACTTGTTAATTATATTATACATACATACTTATACATAATATATTAAAATATCTATATATAATATTCATATTATATTATAAACTTATATCTATATATATAATATAATAAGACATATTTGTGTATCTAGTGCCACACATTCCCCAAATGATTCCGCAAAAAAGTGCAGACTGCATTACTCTCCTGCAAGTTCACGATGGTGACTAACTCAGGCACCTCCCTAAGCAAGAAAACGGGGTGGATAAGGACTTCTACGCACAATCCTGTGAGCTCGACATCATTATGCGGCTTTTTGCGCTGTTTCATAAAATGGAATACCCAGTAAAACAAACCGTGCTGCATTCACATACCTGCTTTGTTATCTGTTTCAAAATCTTGTCTAAATTACTGTCTTTGCGACTGCGGCCTCGTTCTTGCAGGATATGACGCGCGCCCGCATCTCTGGCTGCACGCCCCGCTGCCAGGTCATGGCCGCAACCGCGGCAAACCTGTCGCCTTCCCCCAGTCGGCTGTTTGCAGGTTGGGCAGCTGTTGCCACCTGGCAAAATACCAATTCAATACCAATCATGGTGGAATAAGTTCTTCAGGCATCTGCAATGATATTTCCTTGGTGATAGCACAAAGGATAAGGTGTCACATCGGAGACCGCATCTCAAAAAGCAACCACAGCTGCTTACAGGACAAGTATTGGTATTTGATTGACAGGACAGGTTGCGTGCTACTTGATGCTTGGTAGATGGCCTCTTCATGTACTCTGAGCTGTCAAGTCTTTATATGCCCTGGTTGCCACAATCCGCTGCAACTCTGACCTGCAAACATGCATGCAAAAGCATGTCACCATGGCAGACACCCATGGGAGCAGAACTGTTGGATGGGTTCACAGACGTGTAGCACGCCGTCGGGGTCCTTCGCATAGAGCCGGCACATCGGGCCTGGGAAGGCGGGCTTCACCGTGTATGACTCGTGCCGCACGTGAACAGCCACCAGGCCGTTGTCAAGAGAGAGCGGGTCCGCTGTCGCCGGCCCCCGTCGTCGGCTGGCGCTGACGGTCGCTCCTGCCAGGCGACGCCCTCGGCGGCCGGCGGGCGTCCCGCGCCGTCCTGCTGGAGTGGCCGACCGCGCCCCGCCCGCCGTCTCGAACGATGTGTAGGTGACGGCGTGGGCCGGCCGGCCAAGCGGCGGCGGTATGTATGTACAGTATATATGTAGTATCACAGAGTAACTTTTCGCCTGATGATGGTGATGGGCCGTAGCGGGCCGGTATGAACGATATCGGTATGGTACCAACATAACACATATATAGTACGCAACCCCCCTACATACTCTGCTGAGCTTCATCAACCCTGAATGTCAGCTTACGTGGACCTCGCGCCCACGAGCCGGCGCCGGCACGCCGCCGCGATGGTGTAATTCTTAGATACACTTTGCAACACCCATAAACATACAAATACCTATCAAGGCCTCCGGGGCGGGCACTGGCCGCGCCGGCGGCCCGCTAGCGACGCTTCATGCGGCGCGTGCCGGCCGCGCATCCCTGGCACAGGCTATGTTCTTGCACCTACTGCGGCCGACCGAAGTCTTCTCGTGGGTCCTTGCTGGTGTTTGGCTTCTCTCTGAGCGATACAGCTGATCGATACATGTCAACGATCAAATTCAACAATACATTTCAACAATACAATTTACGGTTTGTCCGTCGACAGGTCGTCATTGCTTCACTGTACACGGTACGGTGCGGTCTGCCCACACCACATATATGCCGAATTAAACCTGGTAGCAGGATTGTTAGGTTGTGCACACAGATGTGCAGCCAGCCGGCGTGTAGCGAGAGGTCCGAGGTGCTCCAGAGGTAATGACTTGGAGATAAATAATATTCTAGAGATAGGAAATGAGATGCTTGCATTTCATCGGAGATGGTGGGTGGGAAGTCCACAGTGCTCTGAAGATTACGTGAAGTCATTGGTCCACCACTAGAAGTGTATATGCCGAAACTGTTTCGCACATTTCCTTACTGCTGGACGCAGTTCCCTTGTTTCAGTAAGACACATCGCGTTTTCATCCTTTTTGGAAAGTAAGTGCCGATGCAACTGCATAATCCTGAGTAGGTATGTCTAGTAAAGTCTACTTTTGGTCCAACTAAAGTGAGTTGTGACTTTTTTGGACATTACCTTTTGGAAAGCAGACCTTTTTAACTTGCAGTGCCTCAACTGCATTTTCCGCTTGCTGATAACCGACGGGATGAAGAATTACGTGTGTTTAACGGCTGTGCACAACAGACGTTTACCCAATATTTGTTTGCTATTCGCCCTGTTTTTCTTCTCCAGGCATGGGACCAGGAGCTTGCAGCCACCGCCCAGGCGCAGGCAGAGCAATGCACTGGAAACCATGGCTGCAGCGAGTGCCGGGCTAGCCGTAAGGCCGACAGCGATCGTAGCAGACCTGTAACGTGATGGGGAGTGGCTCCCAAAGCTTCCCAAGGCGATGAAACAGCACTGCATATTATTATTACATTTTAAATTGATAATTAAACTCTTGCATCTGTGATATGATGGGTTAATTGCTTGGATGTTGGTCCTTGACGTCACGAGGCGCTTCACGCCGTTCTTCTGCTGAGGAATGCAAATGCCCGTTTGACCGTTTGCTGCACAATCCCCCATCGCGGTAAAACGACTTGGGGTCAAAGGGCTCACTCAACCTACTGAAATGACCACAAATACGACCGAAATGCATATGCACGTACGCATTCCCTTAAACTGTATGTATCAATTACAGCACGTTTCTTCGTCGTCGGCCAGAACATCGCCGCATTGAGCACCTCGAAGTGGGGCGTTGCAAACTTCCATCAGAAAGTACTGGATTTGGCCCAAACCTGGTTTGCCGAGCCCGTCTACGCATCTGTGGACTTCGTCAACACGTTCGAATAAGCAGGCGTCCTTGCTGGGACGTTTGACCTCAATTCCGATGCCGTACATGGTAGGTGAACATACCTACGAGTTGCCAGATATAAGCCGCCGTGTCTGTTAGCCGGGAATCCTGGTGCCTGTCGCTACCGCCGACGTGTCTGCGCGGGTGTCTGTCACGGCGTCTGGCCGTCATCAGTCACGAGTGTCTGGGGTGTGGGTCATCAGTCTCGGGTGTCTGTGCACCTGTGCCGCCGTGTCCGGAGACCTGACGGACCCGCGCTGGGGTCGGCGCGGCGCGCCTCGCCGCCCATAGCAGGACGAGCGCTGCGTCTCATCGCCCCCAAGCAGAGGCGGTTTCGCTTGTACGCGTGCCGTGATTTCAGTCAGGGATGCTGCCACACGGGCACGTACGGCCATTTCGCCCAGGCGGTCTGGTCCATCATCCGCTACATCGGCTGTGCCGTAGTCACTCACCACGGCGACCTGGGCACGAAGGAGGGCACGCAGTGGGGGGGGGGGGGGGGGCGGGAGGGGGGGGGCGGCAGATGGGGGGGGGGGGGGCAATCATGGAGTGGGGGCGGCACGGTACGGCGATTGAACGGTGTTGTGGGTTAAGAGCAGGACCTCCAAGCGTTCTATGTGATGTTTAAGTGTCAGCTGCCGGGCCGCACATGCTCGTGGACGGACGACTGTATTTGGAAATGTTTGATTTGGCGTTTCTCGCTTTCTCACCGGTGCAAATGACGCCGTTGCCACGCCGCCAAAAAACAAAACACGCCGCTAGCCGTCGCACCCCTCTGGGGAGGGGAGTGGGGAGCCGGATCCAGGGACAGCCGGCGGCGCTCCTCGCCTGCAGGCGCCTCCCGGCCCACTGGGGCTCACATCAAAAAGGCACCCACCGTCCAGCAGCGACTTATTCGGTCTCCGACCGTCATCGCCCGCAGTGCGATCTCCGTCTCGCCATGGTCTCCGCCTCTGCCCTTGCCTTTGCCGTCGGTCTGCTGGTGCTGCTCTCCGCGCTGGGCAGCTCCAGCCAGCGGCGCGCTGACTTTTGCCGAATCATGCATCAACACTTCCTATGCCAGCAACGCGAACGTCTCCAACTGCGGCCAGGTCTACCAGCGCGGAATGTCACAGCAGCTCGCGCAGGACTTGGCGCATGTCCACAACGTCATGCGCAGCCGCGTGGCCCGCAGACGGTGGACGGCCAGAGAGGCAAGCTGCCGCAAGCCGCTGACATGCTGGAGCTGGTGAGTGGGAGGTCCAGTGTTCTGGAGACGGCGAGTGAGCCACAGGAGTTTGAAGGTGGCCAGAGGGAAACACACTAATTAAGGTAGTGCGAGGTCCGAGGTGCTCCAGAGGTGGTGACTTGGAGATAAATAATATTCTGGAGATAGCAAATGAGAGGTTTGCATTGTTTCGAAGATGGTGGGTGGGGGGTCCACAGTGCCCTGAAGATTAGATGAAGTCACTGTCTGGTCCACCACTAGAAGCATAGGTGCCGAAACTGCTTCGCGCATTTCCTTACTGTTAGACGTAGTTCCTTTGCTTCAGCGAAAAACATCGCGTTCTCATCCTTTTTGGAAGGGAAGTGCCGAGGCAACCGCACAATTCTGAACGTGTGTGGTTAAGTCTACTTTTGGTCTAACTTAGGTGCGATTTGTTGACTTTGACACTGCCTTTTGGTATGCACAACCTTTTTTAACTTACAGTGCCTCAACTGTATTTTCCGCTTGCAGATAACCGACGAGATGAAGAATTACGTGTGTTTAACGGCTGTGCACAACAGACGTTTACGTTAATTTGGTTGTTATTCGCCCCGTTTTTCTTCTCCAGATACGGGACAAGGAGCTGGCAGCCACCGCCCGGGCGCAGCCGGAACAGTGCGCTGGAAACCATGGCAGCGAGAGACGAGCTAGCCGTAAGGCAGACAGCGATCGTAGCCGACCTGTAACGTCATGGGGAGTGGCTCCCAAACCTTTCCAAAGCGGTGAAACACCACTGCATGCGATTATTGTATTTTTAAATTGATATTAAGGTTTTATATAGGCGTATGATGCGTTTCATTGGTGTGATGTTGATCTTTGACGTCTGAGTCGTCGTTGATCTCGACGACTTTGACGATCGTTGATCTTTGACGTCAAAGATGACGATCTTTGACGATTTGATCTTTGACGACGTTCAATCCTCAGCAGAGAAGCGACACTTCGTGTCGCTTCTCTGCTGAGGATTGAAAAGCCTGTTTGCCCGTTTGCCGCACAATTCCCCACCCCGGTAAAACGACATGGGTCAAAGAGCTCACTCAACCCACTGAAATGACCACTAGTACGGCTGAAATGGCTATGTACGCATTCCCGATTGTATGCAAAACTGTATGTCTTAACTACAGCACGTTTCTTCGTCGTCGGCCAGAACATCGCCGCATTCCACACCTCCCAGCGGAGCGTTGCAAACTTCCACCAGAAAGTACTGGATATGGCCAAACCTGGTTTGCCAATCAGTCCACGCATCTGTAGACTTTGTCAACACGTTCGAGTAACCAGGTGTCCCTGCTGGGACGACTGACTTCAATTATGATGCCGCACATTCAATGATAAGTGCACTTAAACAGGATAAAGAAGTATGTGCAAGACCACTCTCCGGGCGAGAGTTGCGGAGTAAGGAAATACTGGGAATGATAATATAATATAAATACTGGGCACGTTTATCTGAAATCGTACTCCCAGCAGTGCGAATGCTGCATCTCGTCGCTCCCAAGCAGAGGCAATTGCGCTTGTGCCTTAAACATGATGCGTGATGTGATTTCAGTCAGGAATGCTGCCACTCCGGCACGTATGGCTACTTTGCCCAGGCGTCTGTTCCATCACCCGCTACATGGGCTGTGGCGTAGTCACTCACCAGGGCGGCTTGGGCACGAAGGCGAGCACGCAGTGAGGGCGGCGGCGGACAAGTGGGCACGGAGAGAGGGGGGGGGGGGGGGGGGGGGGGGCAGGTAAGCATGGAGGGAGGGGGGCAGGGGACGGCATCAAGATCATTAAGTGCATCAAGAGTGGGGCCTCCAAACGTTCTATGCGAGTTTTAAGTGTCGATGGTCGGGCCGCACATGCTTGTGGAAGGACGTCTGTAATTGGAAATGTTTGATTTGGCTTCTCTCGCTGTTGACCTGAAAGCATACGATAGCCTTGCACCTATACTCACATGTTCGGAGACGGTTACCGGATTCGGTGGATGGTCTAGACAAAAATCGTCTGCGTGGATCAAAACGGAGACAATTAACAACGCCGCTGAACTCCAGGTACTGCTGTACTGCAATTACGGGCCTGGTGGTAATGCCGTCAGCAAGCTGATGTACCGGATGGAACGAACGTGCTCTGCGTGCCCGCAGGGCACTAAGTGCAACTCGCGGTACGAGGGTCTCTGCAACGTGGCGTCGTAGTTCGCCGATACCGGTAGGTAGGCTGCGCTCTGACCCGAGGAGCGGTTCCTGAGGGGCTCCGGCACGCTGCCGTGCTGTGTTGTTACACGGGTGGAGGCGGTTGGTCGTGTGATGCAGCCCCGCCCGCGACCCCGGCTGCAGCGCGCGCGGCTCGCAGCGCAGCGAGGCGACGGTCCAGCTGCCCTACGCGGTGCGCCATCCGGGCAGCCAGCCGCGGGGAATGCCGAGGGACAGGTCACGTGACAGGCCTGGAGCCCTACCTGGAATGTGACCCGTGGGTCGCACGCCATCAGCGACCCCACCGGCAGTTTTTGTTCCCTTAGTATCGGCGACGGCCGTTAGGTGGCGTTCGAGTCCTAGAGCGAGATCGTATAGATAGCGTCCCTGAGCGAGATCGTAGACGCATCATTTCGCTTGCCAAAACTGTGGATGTACAGACTTCGAACAGTAAAGTGTACCTCCCTGAGGACACCTGAAATATGTTGCAGTTTTCCTCGTGACGGGGAACAGCCGCGTCCCGAATGAATGTGTGCAAAGGATACCATCGCTAGGCGGCGCAGAACTGTGCCGGACGACATATTCGGACGGAGTTATTCCAGTGTCGCGACTGGATCCCTCTTTCGACATCCATCTCGTGGGACACGGGGCCCGTCTGTGCGACGACGAGGCCCCGTGCGCACTTCTGAGGTCCCGCGCAGCACCGTGCGCAGATCTTGGCACCTACGCCGAATGACCGGGAGCGGCCGCCAGCGGCTGCCCGCTGACGCTCTGCGCCGTCCCGCAGCGCGTGTTCTGCAGTTGGGATGGGCAGGTTCAGCCGTGTTCGAGCGTTACGGCCGAACATGATATCCGCCGGTGCCCGCCCGTGCTCATGCAGGTGACCGCTTAAGGCCTGGAGAGGCCGGTACAGTACACCTCGCGGGCTCCGGCTCGAACGGAGCGCAAATACGCACAAGTGGAACAAGAAGCAGCTGTCGTGTCGATCGGAGTGGGAGGCTACCACCAGTTCCTGATGGATCGACGTAACAGACGCTACCTCAGGTTACAGAGCCTGTGCGGTAAGAAATAGCGTCCTATCACAAAACATTACGCACTGGGTCAGCATCATTGCTGGCATCATCAGCGACGACAACCAAGGACAGTCATGACCCTCGGCCACACACGAAAAGCAGTATCGATTTTGGAGAAACTTTCGGCAGTGCCGTGTTCCAACAGCACCCAATCAGACACTGACAAAGCCAAGACATGCAAAAACCGTATTTTGGGAATGCGTCGAACTGGCACAAACTGGGCAACTGTGCGATCATAAATGACCCCTGGCCACGGTGAGAAATCCTCCGAAATCAGAAACCAGCCCACGAAAACAAAGAAAATGGTAGAAAATGCAAACATGACGAATGCAAGCAAGCAAGCATGAAGCAAACCGTCACTCAATCCAATCCAAGCAAGCAAATCGGCACAGCCCGAAATCGTTTGCACAAACGACCGCGGCGACGATATGCAGAGTCACATCTTAATGCCATGCCGGCGAAATCCTAGGATATTGGCGATTGTCTGCACCACAGGAGCACGCTGAGGTGGGGGAGGGGGGAGGGGGAGGGGACAGCAGGTCCCGCAAGATGCCCACGCATGCACAAGCCGCCCCTCTGGCCACGCCCGCGCGGAGCGGCAGCGTCCGGCCTGCTATTCTGGTCCGCAAACGTCGAAATGCAATCATGAGATGGTTCGGTATCCCAGACTCATCCCTCCGTTCTTTCAGCCACAAGCAACGCCGCAAAAGCGGAAGACAGGAAGTGTAACCATAGTGACTGGTTGCGTGCTGTGGTTTGAGGATTTATAGTCAGAAAAGACCCGTAAAGATCTCCTTTCACAGGGGTTCAAAGAATTCTGTTGGCAGCGATGAACCGAGGTACAGTTGGCAACTCCCACGATGAAAATGCATCCGAAGACGTCACGCTATGAGGAACATGCATGCCGTTTGTCTCCGTCCAGCAGACCATGCATGATACTGGGATGGAGTAGCGCAGTCCAGCATTGCGCTCCGCGGTTCCACACTAACACAGAGGTTTGCCTCGTGAAGACCAGCGGAAACGTCCCAACGAATAAGGCCACGCACGCAACAAGCGCCCGGACCTTCCGCCACCGTCCGGCGGAGACAAGTTCAGAAATGTATGATGAAGATATGGCATCCCAACAGAATCCAGGACGCATATTTGGTTTATAGTGTCTGTTAATCAATAATAGCGGCAGACACTATTCATATCTGGGCGGTGTAACGTTCATGGAGTTTAACTCGTCCACTGCTAGTACGATACAGTATATCTGGCTGACGGGTGTACCCACCCCAGCAGCACCAGCTCCTCAGCTCTGCTGTCCGCCTCGGATATTTCATCGCGGCGCTGGGGAACCCGCTCCCGATTCCCGGCTCCCGCCGTCTCGCCAGACTCACAGGAGGCCCGGGTAAACCCGTTGACTCTTGTCGGATCTCACGGCCAGATGCTGTTTCAGCTGCTCGCATTCCACACAGGCTGTTTTTGGCAGAGCAGCACAGTACTCGAATGCTTTGGCCCCCAACAAACCCAGCAGACATCGGGCCTTTTCTTCTTTTGGGCATTTGCCGGCGAATACTTCGAAACAACTCAGCCACGACTGAAATTCCTGCTTACCCTCCCCCGTAAACAATTCCAGATGTGACAGAAGGACCGCGTCCATTTGATCCATTTGAGTGTTTGACCCCTGTCGGTCACTTTAACATCACCCAAAAGGACAAATTGTGGCGGTAAAAGTACACGACACAGCACGCACTTCAGTAAATATTCCAAACAGTGTCACAAATATCACACATACTCTGTTAACAAGCTCAAGAGGACATATCAAACACATAGTACTTACTCTTTGTAGAGGCAGGTCCTACCGACCGCGCCAATGTCAAGTCTGTGCCATTCTGCCTCACCTCTGTCTGCTGTCTGCCGGCGCCCTCCCGCACGCGTCCACGTCTCAGGTCAGAGTGTACTTCCTCCGCGAGCCGGCCGCGCAGGTCACCGCCCCAGGCGGCCGGCGCAAGGGCGGGTCTAGGGGCGCTAACACTAGACCCCGCACGCCACATTAGTTTTATCCTCAATGGTTATGGCAGGAAGGAGCTCAGACCAAAGAATGATGCAACTGTCCCTTTTATTTTCTACTGTTTTTCATGTGAAACCAACAATAAAAAGTTCGGCCGTGAAACTAAAGTTTCTGATATCTGCGGAGTTTTCAGTCTCCAAGTTCTAAAGTTCTGAAGCAAGCCTCGCCCCCCTGGATGAAATTTGTTGTAAAGCCTTAACTAGCCCATGTCAAACTTTCTAAAAATATAAACATTGTCATCGCCTTCCTGGTGCAAGAGCATGGCGCAAAAACGCGAGACAGTTCTTTCAAAGTTGGCATATCGGGTCACTTTAAACCTCCGCGAAAAACAATGCACTCGGGACGACGACCAACAGTTGTCATGGCAACAAGTCAGTCGGCGCTTTCAGCGGCCACCAGCAAGGATGTGTTGGCGGCTTCAGCTCACACGGCGAGACAATGTCGGCGGCTGCGGACGCGTCCGACTCTGAAGCATCCGTTGCAGTGCGTCGCTATGCACGCGCAGGTACAGTACGAAGTCACGCTGGTGGCGATCTGCCCGCTGACGATCATCGGCTCGAGCGTGCCCGTGCTGGTCATCGTCACCAGCCGCGCGCTGCGTAACCGGCCCATGTTCCAGCTGATCGCGCACATGGCCGGCGCCGGCGTGCTGCTGGGCCTGCTGACGCTGCTGCTGGTCGGGCTGCGGCTCCTGTGGTTGTGGGGGTTTTGTGTTCACTTCCATATTGACAAGAAATGCACTGAATGTTTCTTGCATCATTGTGTATCGCTTGCCCGTCAATCTGCTGGAATTTTTTCGAAAAAATGTTCCCGCTCAAATTTTTTTCGCATCTTCCGGTGATCAAGGATGCAGTGACAACTTCCCCATCGTTTTACAACGTTTGCAAATTAAAGCGGCCTTTTATTTTCCTTAGTATGAGAGATAGAAGCTTGGAACATTTTACTATCCAAAAAACGGCCGTTTCTAAATTTTGCCAATGTGTCGCCTTCCACCTGTTTGACGCAGAATTGCCTCCCCATGCTATGGTGAGACATAAAGTGTCCAATGCCGACAGGTTTTGTGTTAGGTACAACCAACGTGGACTTATGTCGAAAAATGACCATTTCCTGGAAAACGCGTAATGAGCTTGGAACGTTTTACTATCCAAATAACGGCCGTTTTCATATTCTGCGAATGTGTTTGTTACACCCATTTTTTACTCAGAATTCCTTTTCCATGCCATGGTGTGACATAAACTGTTCAATGCCGAAAAGTTTTTAGTTAGGTACAACCAACATGGAAATCTGTCGAAAAATATCCATTTCGTGAAAAACGCGTAAACCGCCACCCAACATGCTTCCGCTTCGTACATGCGCTGAATTAGCCCTCATTTGATACGGAAAAAAATCCGTTTCTCAATTTTGCCATTCTTTGGAACACAGCGGCCGTGTCGAGATTTATCTTCACTTCGATGTTAAGAACGGCTTTCAAAAGTAGCGGGTTTCAGAAAAAAACATGGAAAATTACGCGCATCAAGACTAGAGCATTTTCAAAGTGGTGGAATCTCATCGCATTATAGGTCATTAGGCGCGTAGTCGCACGGCGAATACAATGGTGTCACTTGAGATTGCATCATTTGTATGCTTTTGAAGTTTGTTGACGAAAAAAAAACACTCATCAGCCGCGCTGGCTGTAGATATCGCAAGTGTTGTACAAACTGTTTACATGCACAGCACCACTTGCCGTTTCATACAGACACTAAATGGACTATGCCCTTTGATTTGATTCAAAAACGTGTGCTTAAATTCGGGCTTTTTTTAGAAAAAAAATGTTCACGCCCAAGTAAACTACTCCAAAAACGGCGCTTTTGAAATTCTCCCAATGTGTTGCGTTACACCAGTTTTGACGCAGAACTTCCCTCCTATGCTATGGTGTGACATAAACTGTCCAATGCCGATGGGTTTTAACTTAGGTACAACTAACGTGGAATTATGTTGAAAATGGCGATTTCGTGCAAAACGCGTAAATCGGCACAGAACATGCATCCGGTTCGCAAGCGCGCTGAATTTACCATTGGGCCTCCATTGATTCGAAAAACACCCGTTTCTGAACTTTGACTCTTTTTGCAACAAAGTTGCCCTGGCGAGATTTGTGTATACATCCATGTTCACAATAACGGCACTGAACGTTTGTTACATCACTGTGTATCGTTTCCACGTGCAATCTGCTTTCAAACGGAACGGGTTTGAGAAACAAAACTATAGAAAAACGCATCAAAAACGGTGCAGTTGCCAAGAGGTGAAATCTCATTGCATCGTGGGTCATTAGACGCGTAACCACATGGCAAATATGATAGTGGAACTTGAACCTTTATCACTTATATAGATTTGAAGTTGTTCGAAAAAACACTCACAAGCCGCACTTGCTTTAGATTTGCAAGTGCTGTAGAAACTGTTTACAAGAAACAATTACCACTTCATACCCACACCAAATAGACCATGTCTTTTCATTATTGTGCCCAAAATCACATTTTCAAAATTTTGAGTTTTTTCGAAAAATATCGTCGGCTCAAAATTTTTCCTCATCACCCGGTTATCAAGAACGTACTCAATGAAGGCACGGCTGGCTTTTATCTACCTCACAGAGGAATATGGCGAAACGGCAAGTTGAGAGTCGTGTATGATGGCTCTGCTCAGGATGCTTGCCAAGACCACTTTGTTGCGAAAAAAGGCAAAATTCATAAAAGTTTTTTTCGCCTCCAATGATGGGCAATAGTAGATTCAGCGCGTGTACGAAGCGAATGCATGCTCTATGCCGGATTGCGCGTTTTGTAAGAAAACAAATCATTTTCGGTATAATTCCGCGTTGGTTGTACCTAACTGAAAATCTATCGACATTAGACAGTTTGTGTCACACCATAACGTGGGAAGGCAATTCTACGTCAAAACAGGTGTAAAGCATTCCATTGGCAGTATTTGAAAACGGCCCTTTCTTTGCCCAAACTCATATCTCTCCAACCAATGAATATAGAAGGCCCCTTTTACTTGAAAACAGTGTAGAGCGATGTTACAAGTTACAAGTAGAGCGAGGAACCATCTCAGAGCAATGATTAGATCATTGACAGCCTGAGAATGGACCAGTTCAAGGTGGATGGCGCGTGATGTTGCACACGTGATGAGCAAAACCCACACCTTCTTCGACGCACCGTCCACGTACAGCGGTCCGAAGTGGTCCACGCCTACTTTGGTAAATGGACGGCACGGCTCAGTCCTGAAACTAGGCAGGGCACCCTCTGGGGACCGATACGGTAGTCCTCTATATCGACGACATGGGCGACAGGTTTCGACGACCCGTCGGACAGTCCGTCTACGTACCAGGTATTCGGCTGAGAGAAGAGACAGCGTGACACGCGTGCTTTGATGGAAGCATCGTCTATGCGCATCGTCCACAACCAGAGTGGTGATGTGTGCCAGGTCTGGTAGGATTGTCAGCGGACGCTCGCCTGTGCGCAGCGTTGTTACCAGGATGCCGTCGTTGTTAAGCTGGGGTCGGAGTCGGGCGAGTTGCGAACCCACGGGGCAGCAGCTCCCGAGAACGCATCGCATCGATCTCACCTGGGTACGCTCGATTCTGTGCATCTCTGATCCAGAAGCGCAGACCTTCCCTCTTCTCCTCTTGCGTCCTGGCAGTCGCTCAGACTTCGGTCTGCGGCTGTTGGCGATGAATCGGTGCGCCCACGCTACTTTGTCTGCCGCCTGGGCAAGGGTAGAGCATGCCGTCACATCGAACAGGTGACACTCCCCACGATGTGTGGTCTGCATTACAGCACGGACAGGCCTCTTCAGCTCCAACTCTACCTCCGGAGTGGGACTGAGACGATCAGGGTTAAGTGACCGGGGTAAAGGAACGGCAGATGTCGAGTCTCGTTGAAGGAATGCGGGGCCTCCCCACCATAGGTCACATTTCTCCAGCGTGCAGAGTGACATACCCCTAGTGCCCAGGTCAGCTGGACTGTCTGCTCCTCTGACATGTCGCCATTGTTCAAGACAGGACAGTTGCAGAATAGAGGTCACCCTGTCCTGCACAAACACCTTCAACGTTTTCTTGCTTTGTAGCCAGTACAGTACGTCCATGGAATCTGTCCAATAGATGATGTGTGGCTCCTTCAGGTGGAGAACCTGCTTGACAAAATCCGTGAGTCGACAGCCGAGCACAGCTGCCATCAGCTCGAGCCTAGGTATGGTAACGGCGGGGTCGGTAGGAGCCAGTCGGACCTTTGCCATCAGAGGACGTGATTTACTTCCCTCTGCAACGTATACGGCACAGCAGCACGCTCTCCTCGACGCATCGCAGAACACGTGGAATGTTGAATCACCCGTGGAGCTCAGAGCAGCGCGAGGAACTCTCACGAATCGGTTCGCCGTGTCGCGACACCATATTCTCACTTCCTCCTGAAGTGCCTGTGGAAGACTGACGTCCCACTCGGCTGTCTTTGTCTCCTTCCAGGTTTTCTGAAATACAACTCTGCCGACGACGAGCCATGGTGATAACACGCCTAAAGGGTCGAACGGCTTCGACACCGCCGCTAACAACTGTCGTTTGGTGGCTGTCGTTTGGTGGCTAACAGCTGGGGTGGCTGCATGATCGGCACGCAGACTGCGAGGCTGTCTGTGCTGGTACTCCACAGCAATCTTGGCACTTGTGCATCGGGTGAGCTGTCACCAGAGGTTCGCAGCTTGTGGAAGTTCATGCATGTTTCTGAGAAGATGTCTGCCGTCTTCTTCACGTTCTGATCAGCATCTCCTCTGGTGGCGAAGGTGGTACAGACATCATCCATGTACAGGCCAGCTTCTAACTTTTCACGAAGCTCTGGTTCTGAGCCGCGGTGTTTCGCCAGGTGAGTGGAGATCGTCTGTAACAGCATGTATGGAGAGCACGACAGCCCGAATGGCACACGTGTAAACCTGAAACATTGGTTAGCCCAGAAGAACTGTATATACTTTCGATCCTCTTCGATAACAGACACCTGGTGGAAAGCGGACTTTATGTCGGCTTGTGTGGCTACATCGTCTCGACGAAAGTTCAGCACCACAGCAGGTAGGCGTCGCAGCAGATTAGCACCAGGGTCTAGGTATTCATTCAGACTCCTGCCTGAAGCATCCTTAGCAGAGCCATCATACACGACTCTCAACTTGCCGTTTCGCCATATTCCTCTGTGGGGTGGATAAAAGCCAGCCGTGCCTTCATTCAGTACATTCTTGATAACCGGGTGATGATGACAAATTTTGGGCCGACGATATTTTTCGAAAAAACTCAAAATTTTGAAAATGTGATTTTGGGCCAAATAATGAAAAGGGATGGTCCATTTAGTGTGGGTATGAAGTGGTAATTGTTTCTGTGCATGTAAACAGTTTTTACAGCACTTGCAAATCTAAAGCAAGCGCGGCTTGTGAGTGTTTTTTTTCGAACAACTTCAAATCTATATAAGTGATAAAGGTTCAAGTTCCACCATCATATTTGCCATGTGGTTACGCGTCTAATGACCCATGATGCAATGAGATTTCACCCCTTGGCAACTGCACCGTTTTTGATGCGTTTTTCCATAGTTTTGTTTCTCAAACCCGTTCCGTTTGAAAGCAGATTGCACGTGGAAACGATACACAATGATGTAACAAACGTTCAGTGCCGTTATTGTGAACATGGATGTATACACAAATCTCGTCAGGGCAACTTTGTTGCAAAAAGAGTCAAAGTTCAGAAATGGGTGTTTTTCGGATCAATGGAGGGCCAGTGGCAAATTCAGCGCGCTTACGAACCGGATGCATGTTCTGTGCCGATTTACGCGTTTTGCACGAAATCGCCATTTTCAACATAATTCCACGTTGGTTGTACCTAAGCTAAAACCTTTTTGGCATTGGACAGTTTATGTCACACCATAGCATAGGAAGGAAGTTCTGCGTCATAACTGGTGTAACGCAACACATTGGAAGAATTTCAAAAGTGCCGTTTTTGGGGTATTTTATTTTGGCGTGAACATTTTTTTCTAAAAAAAAACCGAATTTAAACATGCATTTTTTTATCAAATCAAAGGGCATAGTCCATTTAGTGTCTGTATGAAACAGCAAGTGGTGCTGTGCATGTTAACAGTTTGTACAACAATTGCAATATCTACAGCCAGCGCGGCTGGTGAGTGTTTTTTTTTCTCCAACAAACTTCAAAAGCATACAAGTGATACAATCTCAAGTGATGCCATTGTATTCGCCGTGCGATTACGCGTCTAATGACCTACAATACGATGAGATTCCACCACCCTGAAAATGCTCCAGTCTTGATGCGCGTAATTTTCCATGTTTTTTTTCTGCCACCCGCTCCTTTTGAAAGCCGTTGTTAACATCGAAGTGAAGATAAATCTCGACACGGCCGCTGTGTTCCAAAGAAAGGCAAATTGAGAAACATATTTTTCCGTATCAAATGAGGGCTAATATTAAATTCAGCGCATGTGCGAAGCGGAAGCATGTTGGGTGGCGGTTTACGCGTTTTTCACGAAATGGATATTTTTCGACAGATTTCCATGTTGGTTGTACCTAACTAAAAACCACTCGGCATTGGACAGTTCATGTCACACCATAGGATGGAAAGGGAATTCTGAGTAAAAAATGTGTGTAACAAACACATTTGCAGAATTTGAAAACGGCCGTTATTAGGTTAGTAAAACGTTCCAAGCTCATTACGCGTTTTCCAGGAAATGGTCATTTTTCGACATAAGTCCACGTTGGTTGTACCTAACACAAAACCTCTCGGCATTGGACAATTCATGTCTCACCATAGCATGGGAAGGCAATTCTGCGTCAAACAGGTGGAAGGCGACACATTGGCAAAATTTAGAAACGGCCGTTTTTTGGGTAGTAAAATGTTCCAAGCTCCTATCTCTCAAACTAAGGAAAATAAAAGGCCGCTTTAATTTGCAAACGTTGTAAAACGATGGGAGAGTTGTCACTGCATTCTTGATCACCGGATGATGCGAAAAAATTCGAGCGGGAACATTTTTTTTCGAAAAATTCCAGCAGATTGATGGGCAAGCGATACGCAATGTTGCAAGAAACATTCAGTGCATTTATTGTCAACATGGAAGTGAACACAAAACCCCCACAACCAATTTGTTGCAAAAAAGTCAAAATTTGTAATCTGATTGTTTTCCGTCTCAAAAGAGGGCCAATAGTACATTCAGCGCATGTACGAAGCGGATGCATGTTATGTACCGGCTCACGCGTTTTGTACGAAAAGGGCATTTTTCGACCTATTTCGTCCTTGTTTGTGTCTAACTCGAAACCCATCGCCACCCGACAGTTTATGTCACACCCTTGCATAGGAAAGCAATTTTGTATCAAAACAGGTGTACCGCAACACATGGGCAGAATCTGAAAGCGGCCGTTTTTTGTGTAGTAATATGCTACAATCTCATATCTTTCGAACCGATGAAAATAGAAGGCTCTTTTTACTTGCAAACATTGTAAAACGATGTTCTCAGCTGTTGGCTACCTTGTGGATCACCGTGTGGAAAAAAAATTTGGTCGTGGCCATTTTTTCTGTTAAAAAAGTCAAAGTTTGTTAACGATTTTTGGTTATAAAATGAAAGAGCATCATCCATTCAGTGTGTGTATGAGGCGGCAAATGTTTGTGTAAATCTAAAATTATACAGCAAAATCAAAATCTAAGGCAACCGCGGCTTGCGAGAGTTTTTCAAGAACTTCAAAACTATACAAGTCATGAAATTTCAAGTTACACCGTGGAATTTGCCGTGGAATTACGCGTCTAGTTATTTATAATACAATGAGATTCCACAACTTCCTAAATGAATTATTCTTGATGCGCGCGTATCTCGATAGTTTTGTTTCTGAAACCCGCTGCGTTTGAAAGCAGATGGCACGTGCAAACGACGCACATGGATGGATCGAATGTTTAGTGCCGTCCCTGTCAAAACTCTCGAACCAATGAAAATAGAAGGCTGTTTTTATCTGCAAACGATGCAAAATCATTTTACAAGTTGTTGACTATATTCTTGATCACCGGGTGACGAGTAAAAATTTGGGCGTGGCCATTGTTTACGAACAATGTCAAAATTTCACAAGTGCGTTTTTTTACTATAAAATGAAAGGGCACGGTCCATTTATTGTGTGCATGAAGCGACAAGTGCTTCTGTGCTTGTAAATAGTTTCTACACAAATTGCAAAATATACAGCAAGCGCGGCGTGTCGTGTTTTTTTCAAGTAGCTTTAAAACTATACGAGTGGTAAAATTTCAAGTAAACCATCATCTCTGCCGTGCAATTACGCGTCTCATGATCTATAATACCATGAGATTTGCGTACTTGGAAAATGCACCGTTCTTGACGCGCGCATATTTCGATGGTTTTATTTCTGAAACCCGCTCCGTTTGAAAGCAGATTGAACGTGCAAACGATGCACAATAATGGAGCGAACATTTAGTGCCGTTTCTGTCAGCATGGAAGTGAGTACAAAACTCGCGACGGCTACTTTGTTGCAGAAAAAATCAATTTTCAGAATGGATATTTCCGTCTCAAATGAATGCCAATAGTGAATTCAGCGCGTGTACAAAGCGGATGCATGTTCTCTGCCGGTTTGCGCGTTGCCACTTTACGACAATACTCCCCGTTGGTTGTACCAAACTCAAAAACCATCGGTATTGGACAGTTTATGTCACACCATAGCATGGGAAGACTATTCTGCGTCAAAACATGTGTAACGCAACACATTGGAAGAATTTGAAAACGGCCGTTTTTGGGGTGTTAAAACCTTCAGACCTCATTTCTCTCGAACCAATGCAAATAGAAGGCTAGTTTTACTTGGAAACGATGTAAAACGACGTTCCAAATTGTTCACTACGTTATTGAGCACCGGGTGATGAGAGTAGAAAATTGGTTGACACCATTTCTTTTCAAAAATCAAACGTTTCAAAATGTGATATTTTGTTATAAAACGGAAGGACGTAATCCGTATAATGCGTGTATAAAGCCGCGAGTGTTTCTCTGCACCTTAACAGCTTCTACAAAAATTGCCAAAATCTACAGCAAGCGCAGTTTTGTGTATTTTAAAAATAACTTTAAACTATACAAGTGATAAAATTGTATGTAACATCATCATATTCGACGTGCTATTACGCGTGTAATGACTTCTAATACAATGAGATTCGCCCACATGGAAAGTGCACCATGTTTGATGCACGCAAATTTGCTACGTTCTTGATCACCGGGTGGTGCGAAAGATGTTTGGGCAGGACCGTTTCTTCCAAAAAATTCAAAGTTTTTAAAACTCGATTTTTTAATGAAATGAAAAGGCTTGGTCCATTTAGTGGGTGTATGAAGCGGCAAGTGTTTCTGGGAATGTAAACAGTTTCTACACCAATTGCAAAATCTACAGCAAGCGCTGATTGTGAGAGCTTTTCAAATAACTTCAAAACTATACAAGCGATAACATTTCAATTTATACCATCGTATTCGTCATGCGATTACACGTCTAATGACCTATAATACAATAAGATTTCACCACTCGCAAAATCCGCCATTCTTGATAAGCGCAAATTGTCATGGTTTTGTTTCTGAAACCCGCTCCGTTTGAAAGCAGATTGCACGTGCAATCAACACACAATGATGGAACGAACATTCAGTGCAGTTGCTGCCAACATGAAAGTGAACACAATCTCGCCACGGCTAAGTTGTTTCGAAAAAGTCAAAATTCAGCAAAGGATATTTTTTCGTCTCAAATGAGGGCAATAGTAAATTCGGCGCGTGTACGAAGCATATGCATGCTCTGTGCCGGTTTACGCGTTTTGCACGAACTGGCCATTTTCCTACATAATTCCACGTTGGTTGTACCTAACTCAAAAACTATCGGCATTGGATAGTTTATGTCACATCATAGCATAGGAAGGGAATTCTGCGTCACAACAGGTGTAACGCAGCACGTCGGCAGAATTTGAAAACGGCCGTTTTTGTGTAGTAAAAAGTTTCAAGCTCATATCTCTCGAACAAATGAAAATAGAAGGCTGCTTTTACTTCCAAACGATGTAGAACGATGTTGCAAGCTGCTGACTACATCCTTGACCACCGGGTGATGAGAACAATATTTTGGGCGTGAGCATCTTTTAAATATTCAATATTTTGAAAATGCTATTTTGCGTTATAACATGAAAGGGTATGGTCTATTTAGTGTGTGTATGAAGCGGCAAGTGTTTCTGTGCATGGAAAAAGTTCCTACACCAATTGCAAAGTCTACAGCAAGCGCGGCTCGTAGTTTTTCAAATAATTTCAAAACTATATAAGTGATAACATTTCTAGGTACACCATCACAATTATCATGCAATTACGCGTCTAATTACCTATAATACAATGAGATTCCACCGCTTGGAAATTGCACCAGTGTTGATGTGCGCATACTTCCAGTGTTTTGTTTCTGAAACCCGCTCCGTGTGAACGCAGATCGCACGTGCAAACGACACACAATGATAGAACGAACGTTCGGTGCAGTCGCTGTCAACATGGAAGTGAACACATATCTTGCCACGGCTACTTTGTTGCGAAACAAATCAAAATTCAGAAAAAAAATATTTTTTCGTCTCAAATGAGGGCCAATAGTAAATTTAGTGGGTATACGTAGCGGATGCATGCTTTGTGCCGGCTTACCCGTTTTGCACAAACTGGCCATTTTCCTACACAATTTTACGCTTGTTGTACCCAACTCAAAAACTACCGGCACATGACAGTTAATGTCTCACCATAGCATGGGAAGGCAATTCTGCGCCAAAACAGGTGTAACGCATCACATTGGAAGACGTTGAAAACGGCCGTTTTTGTAGTAAAACCTACAGAAGTCATTTATTTCGAACTAATGAAAATAGAAGGCTGCTTTTACTTGCAAACGATGTGAAACGATGTTACGGGTTCTGGAGGTTTTTCAAATAAGTTCAAAGCTATCCATGTGAGAAAATTTCAAGTGACATCATCGTATTTGCTTTGCGATTACTAGTAGAACTGCATATAATGCAATGAGGTTCCACCGCTTGGAAAATAGACCATTCCTGACGCGCGCAAATTTCCATGGTTTTGTTTCTGAAACCAGCTCCGTTCGAAACCAGATTGCAAGTGGAAACGACACACAATGATGGAACAGATATTCATTTTCTTGTTGTCCACATGCAACTGAATTAAATCTCATCGCGGCCACTTTGTTGTGAAAAAAGCCAAATTTTTACAACGAATGCTTTTTTTTGTCTTCAATGAGGGCCAGTAGTAACTTGAGCGTGTGTACGCAGCAGAGTCATGTTCTGTCTCGGTTTACGCCTTTTAAAAGAAATGGATATTTTTCGACATGATTCCACATTGATTGCACCTAAATGAAAACCTATCATCCTTGTACAGTTTATGTCATGCCATAGAATGGGAAGGCAATGCTGCATCAAAACAGGTGTAACGCAACACATTGACAGGATTTGAAAACTGGTGATTTTTGGGTTGTAAACTTTTCAAGCTCATATCTCTCGGAGCAATGAAAATAGAAGGCTGCTTTTGCTTGCAAACGAGGTATGACAATGTTGTAAGTTGTTGGCTACACACTTAATCACGGGGTGATGAGAAACAGATTGGAGCGTGACCATTTTGAAGTTAAACATTTGGAGATGCTATTTTTGCTATAGAATTAAAGGGTGTGGTTCATTTATTGTGAGTGTGAAGCGGCAAGTGTTTCTGTGCATGTAAACAGTTTGTGTAAGAATTGCAAAATTTTAGCGCGGGTTGTGAAGTTTGTTTAAATGACTTTAAAACTATGCAAGTGAGAAAAATTTCAATTTGCTCCGTCGTATTCGCAGTAAGATTTTGCGTCTAATGACATAATACAATGAGATTCCACCAATTGCAAAATGGACTGTTCCGGGTGCGCGCAAGCTTTTATGGTTTTGTTTCGGAAACAACCTCCGTTCGAAAGCAGGTTGCACGTGCAAAGAATGCACAATGATGGAACAAACATTCATTGTCGTTTTTGACAACATTCAACTGAACACAAATCTCAGCAAAGTGACTGTTGCGAAAAGTGAAGTAGTGAACCGGTTCTCTTTCGTCTCAAATGTGTGCCAATATTGAATTGAGTGTGTGTACGAAGCGAATGCATGCTCTGTCCCGGCTTACGCGTTTTACACGAAATGGCCATTTTCGACATGACCCCACGTAGGTTGTACCTACTTTAAAACCTATCAGCATGGGACAGGTTATGTCACACCATATCATCGGAAGGCAATTCTGCGTCTAAAGACAAGTAGCGTTTTTTTTTAACGTAGAATTGACGCAAACGATACACGATGAAGAAAGAAATATTTATTGCCGTTGTTGTTAACATAGAAGTGAACACCAGTCTGACCACGGCCACTTTTCTGCGAAAAATTAAAATTCTGAAACGAGTATTTTTTCGTGTCAAATGAGGGCCAACAGTATATTGGGGATGTGTGCGAAGCGAATGCATGTAATGTCCACTACCTGTGATTTTCCAAGCCCTAGCTGATTTCGCACAAACACTCGCATTTTAGGCGGTGAGCTGTTTTTGAAAACAAGGCAATGGCTCACATGAGGCTGTTTAGTGCACTGCCTGTGAAAAGAAATGGTCGACAGCCAGGATCCCCTTGAATGCGTTCCCGCATGTATTAATCCCGGCCTTTGTAAGCCACACCACCGCGTTTGCACCTTGTCACCGGGATACCCGGCCGTCAGCGGGGATTAGCGGAAAAACAGGTAACGTGTTGGATGTTTCTGGGTTCCACCCCTATGTTCCTAACCTCCCCTATTCAATGCCTTTTGGCATAGCTCGCGAGCAAACATGCGCTTTGAGGGGTCCGAAAAGGTTCCAGGGGTCAGTTCCCCTTGTGACGACGAAAGCAAAGCAGTTCCGTGCAAGTCATCCGTGCTCCGACGGATTCCTTCCTGAAGCCATGCTCTTCCTGCCGGATGTCGTGTTTGACGTCAGCGAAATTTTGACCGTAAGTGGTCGCTGTTCCAAGTAGTTTGTGTCGTGGTCAGTCTGATTCTTCGCCGTTACGTCATTGATGTATAATAAAACCCGGGCGAGTAACGCCACGTCTGCCGAGTGTGTTGTGCTGCCAACGAACTTTGTCTTCGAATAAAACCGTTTGCATACTAGCGCTATCACACAGCCAGTTTAGTACCAAGTTTGCGATCTCATGGGACGAAGCTATCAAGTAATGCAAACATGGATTAACTGAAAAGGGACACGATAATGAAACAATGTTTTTTTATTAAAAACTGGAAGCTATTTCTCTGGCCGGATAACAGTTCGGTGGCCTTGATTCTGTCACTTCGATTTTTGGGATATTTCAGATTTGGTTCCAGCGCAGGTATCTGTCCAACGTTGAGTTGTTAAGTGAAAACGACTATGAGGCGTTTTCGTTGAGCATAAATGCTACGCTTTACTGTTGGGCTTCAGCTGCGTAGTGACGTAACCCTTATTTTGCCATCTCTGTTCATCTATGAACTCGCCAGTGGTGGCGTCATCCTCAGCACTAAGACGTCAGTTTATGACCGGGTGGTTACATTAGCAATAATTTCGTATAAATACAGCAGCGTAAATTATTGCCGCAAAATATGTTTCCGACGCCTGAGAAGCAAAACCATCTTTCAGATTCCATTGTTTATTGTTAAGTGTGTGCTCATTGCTTGTAGCCAGTTATCTGTATTCCCTCGCATATCGCTTTTGATGCGAAGGTGAACTTGACTTTTCGAAACAAAAGCTTTTTTCCAATGAGGTTGTTTGGGGCGCAAAAACGTACGTGACATTGTAGTATCGTCCGCTCTCACAGCCCGACCAAACACTATGTCGGGTGTTTCCGTGGGTATTTGCCCAATACCTCGGTAGTGACAATAGCAATATAACGTTCGAGGCGACCGAACACGCCGCGCCCCCGCCACGCGCCACCACCCAAGGTCAACTCTCTCGCGCAACTGCCACTTGCCTGGCGCGTAGGCGCCCTAAACAACTGTCATGCACCACATTCCTCCTCCCTTTGAAAGAACGTTGCCCCTTACATAATTTGAATCAACCTCTCACGCGGTTTCTTATTCCGGTTACTCCGACGCACAGCGCCGCTGGACTCCCCGTGTACATCTGCGCCCTCTGGCCGCTGACCACTAACGCCACCTGACGTTCGATCGCCGCCAGCACTCAGACCAGACGGCCCGCCCGCGGCCGCAGCTGTCGTCGCTGGCTGGTGTGCTGAAGGCGTCTCCTCGGACGGTTCCGCCTCCGACGTCCCCTCGGACTGCTCCGCCTCGGATGCCGGTCGATCAGTGTCCAGGTCCACCGAGCCGTCCGATTCGGGTGCTGACGTAGCCGGGCTGGCGCAGTCTGCCGCTGCCGGTCGCGGCCGCGCCCGGCTCCTCACGTTGTGGGCGATCTGCTGGCGCCGCCGTTAGCCGTTCACCGTGCACCCGAGTGCCGTCTTCCAGGCGGCAGCTCACCGGTCCCAGGCGGGCCTCGATCCGGAGTGGCTCAGAGAAGCGTGGGCACCCTTACGGGGCCGGGGCATTCGCCGGATCCTCACCTGGTCCCCCACGTCGAATGGCGGCGTGCGCGCCCCGCTCCGTCCGTCGGCGTAGGCCTTGTGATAGGCCTGGCGGTTCTCCATCCGTCTCCGCACTTCTGACTCCGACACGGCCTGCTTTTCCGTTTTCAGAGCTGCGGCATACAGGTTTGTCCGCAACTGCCGACCGTGCAGCAGCTCGGACGGGCTGACTCCGGTCGTTGCATGCGGCGTGCTGCGGTATTGTTGCAAAAGCTTTTGCAAATACCGCGCTCTTCCCTCGCCGCTCTTGTCCGCCGCCTGGAGTGCCGCCTTAACCGTCCGATTGGCCCGCTCCACCGCACCTGACCCGGCCGGGTGATAGGGCGTGACGTGGATGTGGTGCGTCCCCACGCTCAGCAGGTGGGCTTCGAACCTTCTGAGCTGAAATGGCTCCCGTTATCCGATACTAGCTCTCTCGGGTAGCCCTCACGAGAGGCCAGCGTCTCCAGAAACTGGACCGCTGCCTCCGTGCTGGGCTCGGCACAGAAGCCCACCTCGATCCACTTCGAGTAGTAGTCGATGAGCACGACAGCGAACCGCTGCTGTCTCGGCGCCTCCATGGGTCCGATAAAGTCCAGCCCGACTTTATCCCATGCTGTCTCCGGCAGCGGCACCGGCTGGAGCGGCGTGCTGCGGGTGTTGGCCGACTTGTCCAGCGCCGCACACACTTCGCAGTTCGTCACGGCATCTTCGATTTCGGCGTCCATCTTCGGCCACCAGTAGAGGTCTCTGGCTCGCTGCTTCGGCCGCACGATTCCCTGATGTCCTTCGTGAGCCAGGGCTACCATCCGTGGTCGCAGCGCGGGGGGCACGACCACTCGTTGGCCGCGCACCACCAGGTCGCCCACCAGACTCAGCTCCTCTCTGCAGTGGAAGAACGGCTGCAGTTGCTCCGAGCAGTCCCGGCGCCTCCGCGGCCACTGTCGCGGAATCTGCTGCGTCAGCTGACGTAGCACCGGGTCCCGTCCGGTCGCAGACAGCAGCTCGTCCCGCTGCACCGCCTCAAGCTGGGCGGTCACCGCAGCTACTGCTACGACGTCGTCTTCCACGTCGCCTTCCTCCCCCGCTGGAAGTCTCGACAGGCCGTCAGCTGGGTTGTCTCCGCCTTTCACATGTTCCACGGTGAAGTCATAGGCCATCAGACGTAACGCCCCCCGGGCGATTCGGAGACCGGCTCGGCCCAACCCCGGTGACGTCATCAGAGTTCTGAGAGCGGCGTGGTCCACCCGGAGACAGAACGGCTTCCCCCACAGGTACTTTCCTCCATTTCTCGACAGCCCAGACGCAGGCCAGAGCCTCACGCTCCGTTACACTGTAGCGTCTCTGGGCTGGGTTGAGGCTGCAGGAGGCGAAGCTCACCACTCGCTCGCCCTGCGAGTGGAGTTGGGAGAGAACTGCTCCGACTCCCACGTCGCTGGCGTCTGTGGTGACCAGCGTTGGCAGAGACGGGTCGTACATCGCCAGTGCCTGGCTCTTGAGGATGCCCTGCCGCACTGCGTCCATCACCGCCTGCAGATCGGGCGTCCACAGGAACGGTGGCGCCCCCTTCCGCAGCAGACGGCGCAGCGGCTCCACCAGGGTGCTGGAGCTCGGGACGAACCGACTGTAGAAGCCGAACAGGCCCAGCATGATCTGCAGATCCTTCAGCCCTGAGGGTGGGGGCAGGTCTCGGAGAGCCTGAGCCCGGGCCAGGTTGACTGCCACCCCCTGCTGCGAGACGATGAAGCCCAGAAACTCCACCTTACGCTGGCGCATCCTGCACTTGTCCATGTTCAGTGTGATGCGACGTCGCCTGAGCCGCTCCATGACGGCTGACAACTGCACCTCGTGCTGACTGGGTGTCTGAGCGAAGATGATGACGTCATCCAGATACACCTGCACTCCATTGATGCCCCGAGGGACAGCTTCCATCACCTTCTGGAAGGCTTGCGGCAGGCTCTTCAACCCGTACGGGCACCTCTTGTACCGCATGAGGCCCTGATGGATGATGAACGTTGTCAGCGACCTCGAATCAGGATGAAGCTCTAGCTGGTGGCATGCTGACTTCAGATTCAGGCTGCTGAACACCGTATCTCCCTGCAGCTGCTCCAACAGGTCCTGCATGTCGGGGAGTGGATGTCCGCTTGCTTCCACTGTCTTGTTGACTTCCTTGAGGTCCACGCAGAGCCTCAGCTGACCATTCCGACGTCTGGCCGGACCGTTGTACATACGCCCGCTGGCATAGCAACGAGAGGTAACGTGCCGCGCCGCGGTGCGGTGCAGTGGACATGTGTAGCATGTTGTGGCGGCGCGCCCGCCGCAGATACCTGTGACGCCCGGCTGATGGATGTTCGCTAACGGCGTCCCCGGCTCCACTGCCGAGTCGACAGCCGGAGTACGGTCCTGATCTCTCCACTGCATTTTAGGTTATTTGTACGCTGCATTTCGGCGCTTCTCAGTCCAGGCGTCCCATCCAGTCGCCACGGCGAAGATTAGGAACTCCCTGAAACACTGGGTCCATGGGATCTGAGAACGGCCGGGGGCCATCAAAAATGGCGGCGGGGCACGCAGGCTGTCCATGGCGTCGGCCACGTGGTTCACTACCCGTCGCCAAATGTAGCATCGTCCGCTCTCACAGCCCGACCAAACACTAAGTCAAGTGTTTCCGTGAGTATCTGCCCCATACCTCGGTAATAACAACAATAGCAATAATATAACGTCCGGGGCGACCGGACACGCCGACTCCCCCCCCCCCCCCCCCCCGCGTCCGCGCCACGCGCCACCACCCAATGCCAACCCTCACGCGCAACTGCCACTTGCCTGGCGCGTAGGCGCCCTAAACAACTGCCATACACCACAGACATGTAGGTTTATATCTTCTGAAAATGTTCTATTTGCGAAACTAACGCTGAAAAATCAGTAAAGGTGAAACGTACGCCCAGTTCTTTTCCTACCTTGGTGTCCTTTGAGACTTGTGGTTATATCTCTTTGCATAAAAATTTCCGACATTTGTCAAGAAACGTTCATCATTGAAGAGACAGTCGGACAATGCAAAAAAGTCAATCATGACTCTGGACTTTCTGCCTGATCTAAATGACTGAATCGTCTTGAATCATTAGAGCATATGGACGTCGCAGACCATGAGCAGGCGATGCGCCCGAAAGCACCACGCACCGAACGTCGTCACCGTCATCTAGGCATGTGGCAATGCATGGAAACCTCAGCGTTGCCCGTTATGTCGCGTTGGGAGGGGAGGGATGAGAACGATGGGGAGGGAGGCTCCCAGTGGGCCCTGGCCAATGTAATTCCCTGTTTGTTTCGCTGACATCCAAAGCCGTGGGTGCTGGATAACGGGCAGCACGTGAATGGTGGCTGAGTCTATCTTACAGAGGGATAGTTGTGATATGCATTGCTAACGCCGCGTCATTTTCCAGGAATACAAGCTTTCTGATGGCACTGTCGAGGACATTCTGAGCCATCTGCCGGAGCCAGGGGCGTTCGAGTGCGACATTCCAGCGCTTTCGGGTACGTGACGGGATGGAAATGTTTTTAACCTCTCGCGTGATGTCCTCATCACGCAAAAGCATGTATCCGATAGGTTAATAACGGCATTTCGTTCGATACGTGCCTATAATCAGTGATATTTTGTGTTGTTTCGCCAAACATACCTGCAGAAAATCCGCAGTGCTCCGTGAAGCAAGTTCTGCCGTGGGAAGTGCCTGGGACCTGTAACGTGTTTGGGCGCAGAAATCGTAACTTTGGATCAGGATTGCGATAGCTTCTAACTTTGTTTGGTTCTGCTTTTTACCCAGTGAACGAGCTTTGCATAAACTTGGGAAAGCTCAATACCAACACCATGTTACGTCTTTCTTTGCTGCACCCCTTTATCTTATCTCACCCTTATTCTACTTTTCACAACGAACCTACAATCACATAAAATGTTCAAGCTCATCAATACAAGCCGAGTTGCGGGTACTTTAAGGGTACGTTTATTGACTCAACCGCATGGCTGAACGTCCATGGTGGAGGCACACAAGCACGCTTACGCTTTGAGTTCCTGCCACTTGCCGTGTGTATGGCATACTTCCAACGTAACAGTTATCCTTTATTCAACGCATTTACATCTAGAAATCTTGCTAAGATCTTGAAGATTACCACCCTTTACTAAGGAACGATGGAAGTCTTTTAAAATTCGCCCTCTCCTAGAAAAATCCGCAACGCAAACACGATACCAGAGCACGCTTTTGTAACTCGCTAACGTTTGTTCTCTCCCGTTCCAGACTGCCTTCCAGTGTGAAGAAGAGATGCTGCAGCGGCTCCGCTAGTGCTTCTGTATCGTTGCGCGGAGAGACAAGCGGAACTTTGTATACGGTTTATCGTGCGAACGAAACCTGACGTGCATCGGTGTGGTTTGTGTATTTTACATGTGCATGTGGCGCGCATAAACAAGCGGATCTTTTTTTACATTTTACTATGCGAATGATACCTGCACTGCTTTGGTGTTGTTTGCGTATTTTGTAGTGTAAATCTTTTCAAGGGTGTAGCATTGTGTGTTCGCTTTTCACACAAGATTTGCTTTGCAATGATCTCTAATGCGTTTCCGCCATTGTGGCGGTGCTTGAATTTCACGAACTGATGCAATCCACTCAGTGAAAAGCTACCGAGAAAGAGCGGAAGTTTTCACTTGACGCCATAATACGAAGAATATGGCTGAATAAGGCAGTGTTGCAACCATGCTGACCCTTTCAGTTTGATTACACACACTTTTGATAACGAAGAAGATTGTGTTATGCCACCATTCAGCACGTTGACCGAAATCACTTCACCTGCACCGGGGAGGTGGTTTTTGCGCTTCCTCAAAATCCTCCACATGTTCAGTCGGTTGACAAGCCGCCGTGATAATTGCGAACCTGACCCGTACGGCGTGCATACTGGTACAATCGAGGTGACAGTCACACACCGACAGTACAACGCGAAGATGGGGCCGAAATGTGCTGGGCTGCTGAAAACTTCGCAAGGGAGTTGATGATGACGCGAGGAACAAAGCACACAGTCGGCCAGCTCCGGTGGCTTTGTACAAAAGCGTCAGTGTTTCATGCGTCGGAATGTCGACAACGGGCATCTCCTCCGGCGCATCTGGACTACCCACCATGTGGTCTTTTTTGCGAGTTCCGACAAGGCAATTGCAGTAACGTAAATAACCGCAGAATGATGCTTATATTTTTCACCATACAATTACCGTAGAAAGAAAGACAACAACGGAGGTGTGAGAACGCTGGACGGTAGAATAGCTATAATTGCGTATGCTGGGATGGGTGATAGGCGTCACTAACACCGATCAAAATACCATAGAGCTTATCTGCCAGTGAGGTGGCATGGTTCGCTTTAGGCGCTCGCCATTTGCCCTTGACGGATGAAGCCTGCGGCCGGTGGCAGCGGTCGCGCTGAAGGTCAGTTGATGTCAGGGAGCTGGATAGACCGTGCCGGGCATTGCGGCACGTCAAACCTTTGCCATTAAATTCTGCTGTTGCCTGGAATTGCAGAATCAGATGGTAGAGATTAGGGCTCACACAACAAGCACTGCTTAGCGTGATGTCTGATGCCAGAAGTGCATCCATTCAGAGGATTCGTACCAAATCTTTAAAAAAGAAATCACAGCCAATGCGTTACAAAGCATTGCAGTCGGCTTTTGGCGCTAATGACTAGTTTATAGTTAAGCACCTGCGCCAAGCTCAATTCCTATTTTCAAGCAGGTGTGTCTCGCTAGAAATGTATGTTGGGCCGATCAAAAACCTGGCGAAACATTCTAGATCTTGGAAAGAAATCCCAAATTTCATACGATATGTCGAAAACAGTTTAAACCATATGGCTGAATCATAGTCAATTAACGCGAGATCATTCGAGATAAAAGCATAACAATATTTCAGACGTCAGAGGATTCCTTGGCAGCGCTTCAAAAAGATCATATATCTTAGAATATCCTAAGATAAGATTTCAAAAAGATTTAAGTTCCGGAGAGATCCTTGTCATTTGTAATATGTCAAAACTCAAAACATATTTCAATCAGATCAATAAAAAACACAAGTTTTATGGCATTAGAATGATTCAAGATCTCAGAAGATCCTTCGACAGCTACTTGCAATAACAAGTTGTGAATTATAGAAATATAGAGATTATGGCACGAATGCTGGCAAAATGATACCGGAAGAGAGTTCCTGTATAATATATGTATTATATGCTTGATTCCTGAAAGTTTACGAAATATGCGAACGCAGACCAGGTTATGAAGCTACGTAGTCCAGACAGCACAAAATGCGTAGAGATTAGACCAGCCTAGAACCCCGTTTATGCACCAATTATGATAGGGAGGGCAAACATAAGAGCAGGGAAGAGAATGAGGCAAAAAAGGTCAAAGCCAATGGGGAAACAAAGTTAAAATATGCACGTCCTTCCCCATCAAGTGAGTCATTGAGTTTCAGTAACTCTTACGTCATGACATTGGGACTAAATTGGGCCGAAAGCATGTGTCCGAGCCCATTCGAGACACTGCGGGGTATAGGCGGTATGCTGGAACTGCTTTTCACTCAGGTGGAGGGGTGATCTTGACGATATTGACTATTGACAATATTGCGATTATGATCATTGTTGACAAGGCTGCAGAAAAGCATATCATTACTGATGTGTTTAACATCACAGAAGTGGGCTAGAACATACCACAAATGACAGCTTACTATGCGCGTCCACCGGCTGTTGTTCCCATCCCGACCGAATCACGGACGCCGGTTCGATCCGAGGCTGTCCCTTGACTCCTCCCCGCCGGACGGGCGCGTGCCACGACAGTCTCTTCCGTTTCCTGCATAACTGGGGAATGGGAGGGGGGGGGGGGGGCACGGGCATGTGACCTCCCGGCCGGGTTCTGCGTCTCGGGGCGACAGGGTATGAAATCCTGATTAATGATGGGAGGGGGCATGTGTCACGCAGGTTTCGGACGCTGGACCAGCGCGTGGCTGTAGACTTGTGAGGACGGAGAACGCAAATTTGATAGTAATCAAACACGTGGTCATGTATGAATAACTGTATGACAGGTGATGGGCCGCGTTTTGATTGTTTGGCCCTGAAGCGAGGCCGGAGGTGCTTTGGTCGGGCGGCGACAGCGCACTCGCGCCCGGCGTTGGTGGACACGGCGAACGGCGCCGGTGACTCGCGCTTCATCGCGGCGGCTCGTTCATTAGCCTTCGCCGAGGCTTCCTTGGTTTCGTCGTTAGAGGTGGGCATGAGGATTCAGGTTGTTTCATTACGGCCCTAAACTTCCCCGCTTCGCGGTCGGGCTCGGCGTAAGGCCGCATCCGCATGCTCATGAAAGTTTTCTAACGGCTCAAACGTTAGTGTATTTGTCAGCTCGTCGGTGTCTTTTTTTGTTTATTTAGTTTTCACAATGATTCGTAACAGAAAGGGGAGGGGTCCCACCCGTGTGCGAGCCAAGAATGAGTGGGGTCACATGGGCGCCAGGGGAGATGTGTACTTCAAGTGAATGGCGTACGACGCCGAATGCATGGAGTCTGCGTGGATTCGTTAAGAACAGGTGGGGAGGGAGGCTCCCAAGATTGACATCCAGTGGGCCCTGGCCAATGTAATTCGCCGTTTGCTTCAAATATCTGCCAATGCGGGCGTGCAGGTTCAGGGTAATCAATTTCACTCAATGTATATAGTCCTGTTTTTGTTTCAGTCGAATATTATCATCACGTAAACGATGGAGGTGGGATACGGTGGTAACGCGTGCGCAACCATTTACGGGGAGACAGCGGCTCATGGTGCCTGACCGGACCTCCCGCGCCACCAGTACCCCAGTCACCCGCTACATCCCAGCCCTGCGGCTCGCACGTGTGTGATGATGTCGGGTGTACCGGAGTCTATGCGTGCTGAGTCGTGCGCTTGACGTCATCTGGCTCGGTTGCTGACCAATGGAATCCTCATTATAAATTTGCTCCCGTTAGGAGGCGTGATGGCGGCGGCCGGCGGAGCCCAACATCCAGCGGCAGCCGGGCAGCTGCGCAGAGCACGCATCCAATCAAATATCCCTCCACAGATGTATCTAATGGGCGCTTCTCAAACCCCAACAAATCCTGAGCTCGTGGCACATGCTGGCTTTTGCGTGTCGCCTATGCCAAACATTTCCCGCAGCGTATGCGCCCCAATGTGGCACTCACCTCACATTGGGCCCGTGTTAAGAGCAAAGCTGCCGGATTGCTGCGTCTCAGGAAACTCAGCAAAAAGGGGGTGCCGGATGAATTGGAAACGTGTCACAGCCTCCCGTACAATCAAGCTACTAACGAGTTTTGGGAAGTCCACCTTCACCAACGATTAAGCAGTGATGTGGAAGCACCACGCGAGTCATCAGTGTCAGCAGGTTTTTGTCGGAGACCAGCGGTCTAACGATATCTGGTCTGGTTTAGGGTGCTAGTGGGACTGTGCTACTGGCTTCGGGCGTCTCAGTCATTGTTTGGCGGGCGGCGATATGCTTTGGTCAGAACTGAAATATGAAACTGAAATAGAACAGAACAGAAACCAAATATATATATATATATATATATATATATATATATATATATATATATATATATATTGGGCTCAAAATGATGTGCAAGTATGTCGAAGTGTCAGCTGGAGTCTTTATGCCATAACTGATAGTGCAATCACTCAAAAATGTAAAAGGCGTATTGCCATCGGATGCAGGGAGCGTTTTACTTCTCGGATGCTGTTCATGATATGTCCTAAAAAGAAAAGACCGTTGCGATGAATTGCCACCAAGGTGGTTGTACATCATGTGAGTAGTCATTTTCGCACTTACATAGGCCCTTGAAGACGAAAATTTGTAACATAAGTAAATGAGATTGACTGCCCACTTGAACGGTCTGGACTGAAACATAAGATAGATTTAAACACCACAGAAGAATATTACATATTTGAATCATTTCAGCAAAAGGAAGAGACGTCGTAACTGTGGTTGGGAGGCAGGCTCAGCACGGCAGTTGGAGATCGGTGGATCCAAACTGACCCTGGGGTAGATATAAAAATCCATCAGTGGTGCAGATCACTGAACCGCGCTGGTCAGTCATCACACGTGTGAGCCGTAGGGCTCGGATGAAGCGGGTGACTGAGGTACTGGTGGCGCAGTAGGTCCGGTCAGGCACCATGAGCTGCGGCTGCATGCCGACTGTGCGGTACTCGTGGTACCCTGACCGACTTACAGGCCTTTATCGACCCCGTGGCCCCGGCCAGCGTAAAGGGCCCTGTGGTCGTTATTGGGAGTCTGTCTTCACAGGCCGGAGGCCCATGAGCAAGACTCCGAATAGCCCATTATGCCCTTAGACTCTCCAATCGCGCCCTTCATCGTCGGACCCGATGGGCCCTCTAGGCTTTTCGGGCCTCCTCAAACGCCGCCTCTGGCCAACCCGTGGCCCCTTGGCAACACAGGGCCCCTGTGAGGCGCTTTTGGGCCCTGAACAATGTAAGTCGCTGAATCCAGCTTTGTTCCTGGTTGGGAAATGGGCCCTTAGGTATATTCCGCTACGAAGCCGACTGTGCATTACTGGCGGTGTCTGAACGAAGTATTGGTCCTTATCGACTCAGCGGGCCCTGATCAGCGGCAGGGCCCTCAGGCTAGCATTGGAATTCCCGGCCCTGCGGGCCTGGGCCCCTGAGTGGGACCTCCGGCCGGACTTTCGGGCCTTTAATCGTAGGCTCCAATGGGCCCTTTGTCCCCTCGGAAACTGGGGGGGGGGGGGGAGGGGACATGCCCCCCTTTGCCTCCCTGCCTACACTATTGATACGTTGCCGTTGTTACCGTTGCAAACGCGATTTTTCCCGCCGTCGTCACATTCTCTCTCCTCGAAACAGCTTTGATTTTTTTGACGTCGTAGGTCCCGATGGGGCCTGGAGCTCAATCGAAACTGTCAGTACGGATTGACTTCGAGCTGACTGATAATCTCGGAAAGTGTTGTATGTCCGTCAGAGGTTTTCTAGACCTTCAGATGTACAGGCACATTTCCATCCACCAGACCATTTTCAGCCAGATTGTGAGGCTTTGAGAATATCAATATACGGTTTGGTATAAATGTGTTGCAAGCTTGACTCACGTTTAATCTTCTTAGGTTTAATGAGATACTGCTCAAAAACGTGATGACAGGAAGACTTAGAAATATAGAAATGTTGAAGAATATTCTCTTCGTCTTTTTGTGAATCCATTTGACGATGTGTTACATGGAAGACATTGTGTGTTTTTTATAAAATAAATATATACAGATGTTTCTGGAGGAGTTTAGACCGCTATATGGAGATAATTCTGCACTATAGGCAACTGAATGTCCACCGGCGTTTTTGGCGCGGGGATGACATAACCAAGGCCGACATAACGTTGTGAAAGAACAACACGAGTTTGTGGGATACCGCTTTGGGGCAGGGTAATGGGTGCAGCCCCGGGTGTTGTGCCTCTGTCGGATTCGTGTTTTTTTACCAGAAGTGACAGCGAAGGTTTGTTTTGTAAAAGCTCTAAGTAACTAAGAAAAACAGCATAAGTCATTCTGCCTCTGCCTGGTTGCGCTCGAACCGTGCTGCCAAGGAGTAGTTGCTTCTTACTTAGCTGTTAACTGATGGTAATATTGGTAGTATTTTGTTAATTTCACACCACAATGTTATAGCGCAGCTTGAGATTGGGCTTTGGAGTTAATCAGACGTTGATTACCAACATTCATTGAAAACTAAGTCTTGACCAAACTTCAGGTACCTATGTCTGATGTGTTTTTCAGCTGTGCAATAAAACTTGTCTTAAATTATAACATTCTTTGGGGTTTTAGCTGTGTGCAGCTAAATAACCCAGATATAGTGGGTCATTGGGTCATGCTGGGGGCCATTTTGATTCATAGCAGATGCATAAAGACTAGAAATGTGTTCACATAATACCAATAATTTATTTTCATCTTGGGACATATGTGTCCATCACAGTTTTACTTGTTTACCTTTGGTCTTCCCTAGCACTCTGTTTAATGCATTTTTAGGCTGTATGCAAAGCATCATTCACATGCTGACTAGGACTTCCATCATACTTCTGTTAAATGTTTTGAAACTGAATGTAGTGCTGTTAATGCTCTGATATCCAACTTGTCTCTTATTAGCTGATGGTAATTGTTTATGCTAAATGTGAATGTGGCATTATGTGAACCAAATGTGTGTTGTCAGTTTTGAGGCAGGACAGCTCAGCCATATAAATTATCTGCATAGGGCATTTCAGTGAACAGCTGTGTAGGGGTAGAGCATATTTGTCATACAATTGGAAAGTTGCTATTGCATAAAATTGGTGATGGCCATCAGTACTTACTGACATTGTTAGCATTTCTTATATCAATCCCAGATCTTTGGAAGCGCTTGAAAGTTGTATGTGATATTTGCTTTTTGCTCCACATGAATATAGCAGTGCCACAAAGGCCTGTAGGCATGTGATATTTGCCTTGTGTTTCACATGAATATAGCTTTGCCACTTAGAACTGTAGCAGCAACTAAAAAACAAACATGTTCAGCCCTTGCACAATGAGATCACAGATATTCTAGTCCTCTCAACTGTGTGTAAGCACAGTATTCCAAAATTCATCCAGCAGGGTGTGCAAGGTGTAAATATAAATTTTTGCTGCCAGAATCCTGGCTCTCTGCCCCCCCCCCCCCCCTCCAATGCATTTAATTGATGTAAGTATATTGCCCTTTGGACCCTGACCTAGACATCTGGCCTGCTCAGCCCATCTCAAGTCTGAGGCACATAAATACCAGTTTGACAGACACCCAGTTTGATGCTGAATAGCCGATTTTGAGCAAGGAGAGGGGCTGAAGGCAATGAGCTCAAAGCTGGGGTGTTGCAGTATGAAAAAATGTGGACATCCCTGCCACCCAGGTGGCAGAAAATTGGAGTGCTGCACAGGCCTGCTAGCAAGCATTGTATATTATACATGTATACAATATGCACATAGAGGCAGATCTAGGATTTCATCAAGGGTAATGGACACACAATATGGTGTTCCCCCCTAGAATTTGAGGCCTGAGGAAACATTGGATTTTGGGTATTAATTTTTCGTTAAACTTCATCATATTTTCTGCTTCCTCTGTGTGCTGCCTATTTCAGGGACTATTCCATGGTTACCTATGGTACCAGTATGCCATTCAAACCCTACCATTGAATTCGATTTTCCAAGCTGCGACAAAAGCCAAGAAGGGTGTAATTGTTTAGCTGCTCATCTCCGGTGTTTGTTAACACAATTTACAGATATGACAGTTGCCAATTTGCCCTCAATCAATTGCAAGGTGCATGATGTGATGAAACAATGATGTATTGAGGTGCATAGTCACTACCATGTAAAGTAATTGTGTTGTCTTGAGCAGTCTTTTCCACTTACAAGTGTATCAACTGTTATAAGTGAGCTTTTTCATCTCATCTGATGCTTGCTTCAATATCTTCAAATGTGGAACAGTCTCCTTAAAGGAAATGGGGTTTAAAGTGCCCTGGTTGATTAAAAGAGAATGCTCCACATTTAAAGATATTGAAGTATCAGGCATGATGAAATAAGCTCACTTATGGCTGCTGGTATACTTTCAAGTAGAAATGACTGCTCTAGGTAACAATATTTTTCTTTTGAGGAAATATGCTCTGCAATGCATTATTGTTTTATTGTGTCATGGAACGTTGGTATGACATTGAGGTGTTGCCAAACAAGCCGTGCGAAATTGATACGCATGTAGTACTTTACTTCGCGGAGAGATGGCAGTGGTGGTGGTGGAATTTTCGCTGAGCAAGCATCGTTATCTGCCCGTGTTTCGGCTCGTTCTCGTGGTGTTGCTGCACTTTTTTTCTATGCCGTTACCCAAGAACAGGTAACCAGGAGTGCCCCTCCCTCAATCCCAGCGACGCAGTAAACCGTACATTAACACCAGAAAACATAAAATCAAGTCGCGGCACTCCCAGCTAGGAAGATGAAACAAGCTTTAAAAAAAAACAGGCGAGGAGGTGGAGCAGACCCGAGGGAATTGTGTTATGTGAGAGGTAGGGAAAAGTCATAGATGAAAAGGCTTAAAGTAGTCATTAGCCAAAATCAGCTAATGACAGCCTGCTACAACCGCCCAATAATCTACAACCACTCAATTCCCCGTGTTAGTAAGGGTTATACAGTCACAAGTCGGAGGGGGCAATTATCTGGTCATTTTTGTGCTGGGTTTTGAGCTGGATTTCCAGGGAGTCCACCCAGCTAAGCAGAGCTTGTTGCTGGGAGAACTCCCGGAGCCAGCGCCATGAATTTGGGTATATGTGCATTGATCCAGAAGCTTAGTAATCTTACTTGCATTCACATGCTCGGATGCGTCGCTATTCTTAAGTTATTCGTTTATAATAGAATATGTTCAATGTTCCGGCCAAAAATATTGGGGGAGCCCAAGCCAACTTTGGGCGGCCTGACCCAACATTGGGGGGGGGGGGAGGGGCCGACCCTTACGAAATAATACAAATTAAGACACCTGCAAGCTAGTAATAATGTCAATAATATGTAGCACAAAACGTGGCTCGTGACTGAAATTTTCACAGCTTTCTCAACGTTGATTGAGAGTCAACTGACGTCCGCTTTCTTTCACGGACGCCACATCTGAACGGCTCGACGATCATGTTTTTCCTGGCATTGTACGCCGCATGGTCTATGGGATGACATGATCTGAATGACGATGCTTTGGCGTCATGTGTACCTGAATGACCTTGGAAGCAGTTAGCGCGAAATAGTATACATCTATTCGGGGGCATGTAGCTCGGAAACTAGATGGTTTTAGAGCTGAGAAGGGCAGGGCTGTGAACTGCGCCAAATAGTCTTCAAAATGACTAGTTCAGTACAAAACCCCACACAAATGTGGAACATTTCCTTTAACAGGGCGGGTCCCGGAGAAGGGTCTTCTGCAAGTGCGAGTGAATGGAAAGAACCCTTGAACTATGAAGAGGGCCCTTGAGCACCGAGTACCTTCGTATATTAACCTACATAGCCCCAGTAATAACGCAGGTCTCTCCGACCAAGTGAGGTTAACTCATTTTTTATGTGAATGATTGTAAAGATGAAGGCCCCTGAGCAACCAAGGGTCCCCAGGCAGGTTAACATATGTGGCCCCAGCGACAGCACAGAGAACATTCCGAGCGAATATAACCCCTGGAAGGCACCTGGTGGATAAAGAGGGCCCTGGCAGGTTAGCATGTAGTGCCCGCGAACAGCGTAGGACCCTCCGAGCAAATGCAACGAAATCAATGACAATGGGGGAGGAGCCTTAGCGATCAGAGTGCCTCGGCAAGTGGACATATAGAGGATCTCCGGCAGCAGGGTAGAGGATCTGGACAGCCTAATGAGCCCCGCAATTTCTCTAATCACCACCCTGTCCATCCAACGCCCTCTCAATCAGCAAATAATTGTCTCGCCACGAACCCTCAATTCTTACCTGCTGCCCTTCCTGATGGCTGGAGGCCCAAAGACCTTAATTTGTTGCCTTATGGATGATGTTCAAAAGCTGCGGCCCTTGTACCAGTTATGAGCCTCTTCGAAGTGTACGGGCCCAAGGCGGCATGACTACCTACCTCTTCCCGCACTAGACCCACCACTATGCACATACATGCATTGGGTTACTATATCCCATGATATAGTTGTATTTTGAACTTAAAAACGAACGTCATTTTCCGGCAGTTTATTTCCGGATGGTTATGGAATATACCTAGTTGTCTATGCTACTGAACCACGTCTGGATTGATGTGATATGCAAGAAAAAAACAGCGTTCAATCATGTGATTTTTGCTTTCAGAATTCAAATCAAGATGTTTCTTAAGCCTTTTAGAGTCAAATCAAATTCTCAAATTAAGGGATCCGACAGGTGAGTAATTATTTCCAAAAACTTAGGTGTCTGCGATGCTGTTATGTTTCCGTTACACTCCTGCCGTACTTTACCTTCGAGAAACTATCTACCGTTCGGTATAAGCAAGCGCATTGAAATATTGTCTTGTTACGTTCTGTATTAAATGTTTTTGCACCTTATATTATTATTAATTCCAAAGTTAAATGAATGCCATGCAATGTGCCTGTCAGGCTTTCAGGCTGAGAAAAGCTCAAAGCCTGACTGGTTGGGTGTTCCCTTCTTGTGTCACCAAGCGATTTGCATTGCTGGATTTGATGTCTGAAATTTTCTGCAAAATCTGTTCTGAATATAATCGTAATGACACTTCCGAAGTTTGTAAGAGTTTATACCATAGGGCACACACACTGCTGCCTTGAAAATTGGCGGGCAGAATCCAAGTGCATCTCACAATTATTGTCTCCCTTCATCACGAAGCACATGACATCAATGACCCTCGTTTCCGCCCCACAGGAAAAAGCTGCGCTCGCAGTTGGCGGCTGCCTTCCCGGTGCTGACGGCCGAGGCATGCGCCGAGCTGATCCCGACCAAGGACGAGGTGTCCGTGTCTCGCCTGGTGACGCACGGCGGTGCCACCGTCGTCTGCTACCTGTCGGCGCGCGAGCCCGTGCTGCTGGAGCTGGACGGCCGCCTGCTGCCGACCGTGTACACCCTGTGGCGTTACCCGGACCTGCTGCCCACCTTCACCACGTTCGCGCCGGTGCTGACCAAGCTGCGCGGCGGCGCCGACCTCATGCTGCCGGGCGTGATCGTCGACCGCGAGCTCGGCCTGCGCGCCTTCGGCCGACTACAGAAGGGCGTGCCGGTCGCCGTGAACACGGACGCCAACCGGGCGCCGGCGGCCGTCGGCTGGGCGGCGCGCAGCAGTGAGGACATGTACATGGCGGCCGGCCGCGGCAAGGCCGTGCTGCTCGTGCACGTGCTGGGGGACCTGCTCTGGGAGCTCGGCAGCCGGCGGCCGGCGCCCGAGCTGGGCCCTCCGCCCGCGCTGGCAGCGGCTGGGGACGTTGCGGCCGCGGAGGCTGCGGAGGGTGACGCGGAGGACGGGGAGGACACGGATGGCTCCGAGGGGGAGCCGGGGGAAGAGCAGCAGGAGCAGGCCGACAGGGACGGGGAAGTCGCCGGGGAGGCGGAGGAGCGGACCGACGCCGACTCAGAGACGGCCAGGCTCATTGCCGAGGCCCTCCGCCTGGAGGACAGCGACGCGGCGCCGCCGGCCGAGCCGGCACCCGAGCCCCCGAAGCCCGTCAACATGGACGAGCTGCTGTACGACGCCTTCCGACAAGCGTGGCGGACGTCCGCTAAGCGTCTCGAGCTGCCCGTCCTCGTCTCGAACTTCTACGCGCAGCACATGCAGCCCAACAGCCCGCACCCGCTGGACGTGAAGAAATCCTCCTACAAGAAGATCTCCAAGTTCCTGGAACGAATGCAGAAGGAGGGCCTGGTGGAGGTGAAAGAGCTGGCGAAGGGCGTACAGAGCATCGTGTCCGTGGCGCTGGAGCACCCGGAGATCCGCTCGTACAAGGTGCAGGACATCTGTCGGGAGGAGGAGCCGGCCCCGGCCGAGCCCGAGCCGGCCGGACACCGCTCCAAGACGATCGAGCGCATCGAGGAGCTCTACATCGTCAGCGGCAACGTCTCGGCCGTCTTCAAGGAGCTCAAAATCGCCAAGGGCACGCCCATGTCCGCACAGGACGTCAGGAAACACCTGACGCAGTATGTCAAAACGAAACAGCTGCAGGATGAAGATAACAAAAGGTATGTGTAACGTTTTGGGGCGGATAATTTGCGTGATTTGGTGGGGGCCAGTGGCATTATGGCACATACGTGAATGGAGAGAAGGTTCCGCTCGTACGCCTTATAATATGTGAAAGCAAGATGGAGTACACGCGATGCAAATAAAACCTTGCGCCAGCACTATTGCTGGCTGGCGGGCCGCAGCCACTGTGTCGCTGGGATAAATTAAAACCAGCTGTCCTCTGATGGAATCGGGGCGGATTATGTGGTCCTTGCTGATGTTCGTCACGTGACACCATAGCTATGCAACATACGACTGTTGCTTTTCCTGCGACCAAAACCCTTTGCTGTAAGCATTCTGGGCTGCGGCACCAGTGCTCCGGCATCAGCTGACGGACGCGTGCCGCCGCTGCCCGCAGCCAGGTGCGGCTGGACCCGGTGCTGGCGTCGAGCCTGACGGGCCGGGCCGACGGCGCCCTGGCGGCGCTGCGCTGGGACGAGCTGCACCAGCGCTGCCTGCAGCGCATGTCTCCCGGCCACCTGGTGCTGTTCCGCGGCGAGCCGCCGCTGGTCAAGAAGGGCGCCGTGCCCAGCGTCGAGCTCAACACCGCCACACGCTCCGGCAACAAGAAGGTGGGACGCGTGCTGGGCCGGGCCGGGCCGAGCTGGGTTGCCGGCCGGCGCGCAGGCCACAGCCGGCGCTCCGGCCCCTGCGGCGAATGCTGGCGTGGGCCTGGCTTTACACCTATTGTAGCCGTGATGTAGCATGCATGTCACAAAATAATGGCGTAAGACAGGTTGCCGATGTGTAATCCTTGGATGCGTTCACAGCTGTGTTAGACGCCGTTTGTTGACGATGCGTTTACCTAGTACAGTATCACATTGCGACGGTGCCAAATCTGCCGGGCTTGGCTGGCCCTTGCCTGTACATCCGCCCGCGGTTTTTGTCAGATCACGGCCATGCTGACCCCGTCCGTGTTGTCTCGCACGAGTTGGATGCGCGTCTCGCTGCTTGTTGTCGAATCCTACGGCGCTGAACCTGCCAGCGTGCCCAGGCGCTCGTCAACGCGGCGTCTGTGGGTCAGAGGACAGCGTTGCCGAGGATGATACGCGAAATTCGTTAGAGTTCAAAACCAGCTTGCAAGTCATGTCATTCCACAGCAGCGTTATAGGATCAATGCTATTTATCTCCAAGCTTGAGGGAGGGAGCAGCTGTCCCCTCTGCCCCCCCCCCCCCCCCCCCGGTCGGCGCTGACCGCCGTCTGCCTCACGTGCGTCTCCGTCGGCCCGTGCGTCAGATCACCATGGTGCTGAACCTGCCCGCGTTCGGGATCGACCCGGCCGAGTTCGCGCACCGCTGCCAGGTGGGCGTGGCGGCCAGTACCAGCGTCGGCGAGGCGCCCAACCGGCCGCCCGGCACCAGCCAGGTCATGGTGCAGGGCAACCAGATCCGCTTCATCGGCAAACTGCTGCAGGGTGAGGACGGATGGCCGCCGTCCGGACGCGCTCGGGGGCGCGTTAGCGTTGTGTGTATGATGCGTCTCGTTCACGCTCTCGGCACGTTGCAAAGCACCACATCCCAGTGGGAGGTTCGGTGTTTTTCGCACGCGCGTCACATTTGCGTCGCCGCCGTTCGCCGCCGCTGCACATTACAACTTGTGAAACGGTCTCTATCGTTCTCACAAGATGACAGTACTAAAGGCCTTGACGGGGAACGCAGCAGACACTGCTTATGGGGATCAGGGACTGCTTTCCAGACGCGCGCTTATCGCGCGCTTTGGTGACTGCAGTGTGTAACCGCACCTCAGCGACGCGGAATGATGTGGCGTGCAACGTCCTATTTTACCCATGCCAGGGATAAACGCGCTCAGCCAGAACGTACTCCCTCAACGCATGTTGTAGAAGTGTCATTGGGTCGGGTCGGGCCGCTGACAAAGGCTCCGCGCAGTCCGTCTGATCTTGGCCGGGTGGGATCACCTTGAGACAATAAGAGTCGCCAGAGATCAATGAATAATCGGGCGTCTGAGCGCGTTCCGACGACTCGGTTGCGTGCTGGCCCCTTGTTGTGCGGCCGGGCCACAGTACTGAATTTCCTCCCATCTGTGGATGTCCTTCATCAGCGCCTGATACCCGGCAGAGCCTCTGCCGTCTCCATAGCCAGTGGTGTTGCCCAACCATATGTTATTCGCTGGCTTGAAAAACAACACCGCCCTTTCTGTGTTGTTTATTGCGTCGCGACGTTGCATTTGAAAAGGATTGCGTGCCTTCGTAGGGGTGCCCCGTTATGTGGACACACCCCTATATTAAGCAATTTGTGTGGCAACTCAACGCTAAGTGTAATCATTTGAATTTCGATAGATTACGAGAAAACAACGGGATTGGTGTGTCTAAAGGGAAAATGTTCTCTGTCCTTTCAGAAGACTACAAGGTTCCCAAGAAGTACATCAAAGGCCTGGAGAAGGCTCCGAAGAAGTGATGGTTATTTTTTGGTGTTGTCTTTGTGATATCGTGTTCATCTTGAACCGTGTGTTGCTGACACTTTGTTTTTGATAACAGAGACATGACGGTGTGGGGACAAGAAATAATATGTCATCGATTTCCGTGAAAGGCCTTATTTGCGACAGACAAACTGTACCGTAAAAGAATTGTGGAAGGCATAGCCACTGCCGAGATCATGATGGCCACAAGCATCTTTTGCCTGGCGTGTTCAAAGCAGATCAGTTCAGAATTGTTACACCCACTTACGGAGTGGTGCGATGCCGGTAAAAAAACTGGTTTCGTTCATGAGCTCAAGTAACTTAACTGCTGGCAAACGAAGCCACTCAGGCAGCTGTCATCTTGTCACCCCGCGTGACGTCACACTGTCACCGACGGCCAGCTTCAGCACCGCCTCTCCATCCTCCGGCTCTGGTCCGCTGACGGGACCGGCGAGGGGGGGGGGGGGGGGCGGCGGCCTTCCTGCCGCGTCAGCTGGCACTACGGCGGAAGAGGCGTCGTCGCCGACACCGAACGATCGAACGTCGGCCTGGACGACCTTCGACACGGAGCCGTGCGGGGGCCCGATGATGCGGAGCCCGTGGCTGACTCGGGGTCATCACACCCGCTATTTCTGGTGGTCAGATACCCGTTCGCACTGTGTACCTCCGTGGTACGGATGCCGCGCAGAGTGGGGCCAGTTGAAAGGTGGGAAATGCGACTGGAGTATCTATGGTTATTGTACAAGTAAATCTTCCGAATATAAACAAATGTGACGACTTTCGTCGAACGGCGCTCCTATCGAACATGCACCAACTCAATTCTGCGATGGCAATACAACACGGTAATGTATCGAGAAAACTGTCCTCACGCCTCCGATGGCATTCCAAACAACGGTAATCTACCGGGAAAAACACTCACCCCTTGCCACCGTCCGCGCTCCGCGGCTAAACAACTCAGTTTAACGGTCAGGAGCCGGACGCCTGGCGTCGCAACTGCGCCCAGACAAGCGCGCACAGATCCTCGCGGCGGGGGAAGGGCGGGGCCTGGTCGCTCGACCTACCCTGATGACGGACAGTCGCCGGCCGCAACGAGCCGCGCGGCGCGGCGACACAACAGCAACACCTATGGCATCTTCGCAAGCTACAGTGGGCGTCGCGCGAGAGGAGCGCGCAGGCGCCGGAAGCGAGAAACTCCGAGCGATGCGGTGACAGCGTTCGGGCCGTGCGCGACGCGTATTGCACTCGCATTGCATTGCATTGCATCGCGTCGCCCCACACTGCACCGCACCGCATCGCACCGCATCGCTCCGTGGTCGGCATCGCTATCACGGCGGCGCGTCCAGAACTGGAACTGCACGAGAGCTGTCTCCTTCGCCGCCATCGACGGACAGGGAGGCTCCGGCTCATCAAAGCGACCCAGCCGGTCGACCGGTTCTCCTCTCGTCGTGCGTCCGCCAGACGGCTGCTGGCGCGGTGCCGAGATTGGCGGCCGGCTCGGGCGGCCCCACTCAGCTGTCCAGTGGACCAGTGTCCAACCGGGCGGGCCCGCTGCCGATGGGCGGCGGCCGGCTCGGGCGGCTTCCCCTCAGCCTGTTCAGCGGGACCGATGTCCAGCCGGGCGGCCCGCTGCCGATGGGCGGCGCCTCAGCCGTTGGAGGGCAACCTGAACAGCGGGAGCGGGGCGTGGCCGGCAGCCGGAGGACATCTCGGTGGTGTCGCCGCCGCCGGTGGCCAGCGAGCCGGGCAGGCTGGCCGACTGGCACGGGTCGTGCCGGCTCAGGAATGCCTCCAGCGTGTTCCCAACCGCCGCCCACACGCGCACCATTCACGTGACGTTCCGCTCAGCAACGGGAGGCAACACGCGCGGACGCGGTCAACACTGGCGTGGCGTGACGGCTCGCGGACCACGTTCGTCCACAACGGGACGAGTGGAGTCGCGAGGAATTTCCACTTGTACAGTTCTAGTTTGTGAACTGAGATTGGGGATACATCGGCAGCAGTTACTTACGGCTTAACGCCAAGGTCATTCGGCGAGATCGACATTCGTTTCAAAATGCGTGGACATTTGTTGTGTAGCAGGTATCTGTGGGGGGGCATAGTCATGAGCACGGAAGCCTTCGCGCACAGCTAGTCGCTATCTGCGTACCCGACCCGAGGCCCGTGTTGCGGGCACCGGCCGTCCTCCGCCTCGCGCATGCGCCGCCCTCCGGTGACGGCAGCTACACTCACCCGCGTATGAAGACGGTGCGCCCCGCCACGTTGTACTGGCCCTCCGCCACACGGCGAAGCTGCACGTCCGACATGCAGTTGCTGCGGCACTTGCAGCCGGCCGCCGACTCCTCCACCATCTGCTGCACCTGCGGAGAGGGGGAAGGCGTCACCGCTGGAGGGTCAGGCGGGGCGGAGAGCGACCGTCGCTGCCCACCTTCTTGACGCCAATCCCGGGGGATACCTTAATGATTCAGTTTCATATATTCGGTAGGATTCAGTTCTGCAAGCGTTAAAACAATGGTGTGGGCCCTGTGCTATCATGACAGGAGCGGTGTTCGTCACAGGTTCTGGGGTTTTGCGTCGAAGGAATGTGGCACCCCAACGCATCAGATGCTAAACGACCCTATTTTGTGGTTTGATTTTACACGCCGTCTTGACTAGCGGGCTGTTCTCTTAACCTTCGCCCTGATAGGGGGGGGGGGGGGGGCATGCGATTTCGAATACCTCCTCTCCGGCATGTTGCGCTATCGGGCCCAAATTTTCGGTAACCTATGGAGCACCCATCGCGCGTGATTGGACACGAAGAACGTGTTCCCAAGTTTTCTGGTTTCGGACCTGTGGCGGTTTTTGAGGAAAACCATGGCGATCTACGGCCGACGCGGGCGGCGGGTGGCAACCGACGGTGCCGCGGAACGCACGCGCCGCGGGCTGACATTGTTACATTAACGAATTCATATTTCATAAATTTGTTCTCAAAACACGTCAAAATATGCACCAATGTACTCAGAGCTGGACAAGGAATACGTCTGTTTCGGTTTTATATCGCCACGGGACATTTTCTGGTATTTGTATTAAGTGGAAAAGTGAGATTTTCTGAAACATTTGACCTCCAGCCTGGCATAATGGGGTCCGTTTTGAC
>NW_023596921.1:12470264-12538537 GCF_011947565.3 Pollicipes pollicipes
CCGCCATTCCCGCCGGCAGTGCTGCACACGCAGCCGCGCGGCGTGCTGCTGTGTCTGCTGGAGCTGGGCCGCCGCAGCAGCCGCTACATCGAGCCGCCCGTGCTCGTGCAGCTGGAGCAGGAGATCGATGAGCAGGAGCGGCTGGCGGCCGCGCGCGACGGCAGCGACTCGGGCTACTCGGACACGGCGCAGGAGCGCGAGCGCAGCGCCGAGCGTGACGTGGCCGACGCGCGCTCGCCGCGCCCCTCCTCGCTGATCCCAGTGCGGCGGCGGCGCAGCGGCGTGCGGCGCGCCGGGTACGTCTCGACGCAGCCGCGGCGGCCTCCGGCAGACGGGCGGAGCCGATAGGACGGGGCTTGAGGAGTTTTGATTGTTAGAGGTGTAATTGGAGAGTTTAGGGCTGTAGTGCGTCAAGGTCAGGCTAGAACACTGGCAAAAAGAACGGAACGCAGTCAAAAACACGACAAAAGAACGGAAAAGGCGCCGTTTGTGGGCACGGAACAGGCAGCATAAATTACAGTCCAGCTGTTAAGAAACAGTCAAAATGTAGCAGAAAGTAGTAGCGGCCTACGCATGACGCAAATATCGCATATAATAGCGTCTGCATGTGTGAATTACTCGTTTCGTCGAAATTTAAAAGCATTAAGCAGTACATAAGCTACAATAAAGACCAGGAGCCAACTGCAAGGAATGCTGACGACAGAGTTCGTATCAGACAGGGGGTGGAGGCTAATCATGGCTGCATACCTGTCCTCGCCCTCGGGCCTTCGCCGGGCCCGGTTCGATGCCCCCCCCCCCCCTCTCTCCCCTCCCCAGCGCTCTCTGACCCCACCCCCTCACCGGCAGCACGTCGTCGATGCCGGCGTCGGCGCTGACGTCACCTTCCCACCACCGCTCGACGCCGCGGCTGTCCGTGGCTGGCGGGCTGTCGGCGGCCAGCACGCCCTCGCGCATCCCACGGCCCCAGGGCGGCCGCGCCCACCTGGTGCGCGTCAAGATGGCGCTGCAGGCGAGCGGCAGCTGCGGCGGCGGCGGCGGCGGCGGCGGCGGCGGCGGCGAGGTGCTGACGGTGAGCGCTGCAGCGGCGGCGGTCGATGTGCGGAGCGGGGTCGCCGGTAACGAGCCGCCCCCGGACCGGGAGTCGAGCGCCGGTGCTGACAGGACGCGACGTCAGGGTCACAGGGCGACGTGAGGGAAATGGTCGACAGCCGGGACGGATCACAGCTGTGTTACTCAGGCGTTGGACAATCAGGTAAATTGAGGGTGGCGTGAGATTAGAATGCTGCTCAGGAATGTGGCAGGTCGCGTGCCGCTACCAAAACAGGAACGTGGGTGCGTGTTGAGGTAAAATGTTTCGATGGAGAAGTTTGTTCTGAACGTCAAGGTGAGGATTAAGCAAAAACACACCGAAGCTACACATATTTAGCTAGGTTATTGCCACGGCTGCGTAGAGATCTGAGTCGGACAAGTTAACTAGTAGCCGTGGTCACTGCGCGCGACGGCGTCCTACGCACGCGCCGACACTCGTGCCCGGCCCTGCAGACGGAGGAGCGGACGCAGCAGCTGCGGGAGCGGCTGCACCAGCTGGAGGTGGCCACATCGCGGCGACCCCAGGCGACACACCGCCCATCGACGCCGGCCAGCTCCGTGGCGAGCACCCCCACCTGCCGAACACCCACCCATCCCTCCAGCGGCGAGAACAGCCTGCTGGACAAAAAGGTACGAGAAGGCTGATCAATACACCGTTTTAGGATAAATACTACGTAGAAAGGCACGAAAAGGTCACTTAGTACACCTATCTTAACCCTCGCCCAGATTCGCCGTTTTTCATGGCGCTGACTGATATGAGAGGGGATCAAGGTGACTCTCCCGGCGTTTCCGAACTAATAAAGATAGAGCTTAGCAAAACAAAACAAAAAACACTAGTGGATTGGTCTCAACTAGATTTAACGCTCTCTACAAGTTTGCATGTTGTTAGGTCAAAACGGACCCCATTATGCCAGGCTGAAGGTCAAATGTTTCAGAAAATCTCACTTTTTCCACTTAACTACAAATACCAGAAAATGTCCCGTGGCGATATAAAACCGAAACAGACGTATTCCTTGTCCAGCTCTGAGTACATTGGTGCATATTTTGACGTGTTTTGAGAACAAATTTATGAAATATGAATTCGTTAATGTAACAATGTCAGCCCGCGGCGCGTGCGTTCCGCGGCACCGTCGGTTGCCACCCGCCGCCCGCGTCGGCCGTAGATCGCCATGGTTTTCCTCAAAAACCGCCACAGGTCCGAAACCAGAAACCTTGGGAACACGTTCTTCGTGTCCAATCACGCGCGATGGGTGCTCCATAGGTTACCGAAAATTTGGGCCCGATAGCGCAACATGCCGGAGAGGAGGTATTCGAAATCGCATGCCCCCCCCCCCCCCCCTCCTATCAGGGCGAAGGTTAAGAGAACAGCCCGCTAGTCAAGACGGCGTGTAAAATCAAACCACAAAATAGGGTCGTTTAGCATCTGATGCGTTGGGGTGCCACATTCCTCGAGCACAGAAAACCCCAGAACCTGTGACGAACACCGCTCCTGTCATGATAGCACAGGGCCCACACCATTGTTTTAACGCTTGCAGAACTGAATCCTACCGAATATATGAAACTGAATCATTAAGGTATCCCCCGGGATTGGCGTCAAGAAGGTGGGCAGCGACGGTCGCTCTCCGCCCCGCCTGACCCTCCAGCGGTGACGCCTTCCCCCCTCTCCGCAGGTGCAGCAGATGGTGGAGGAGTCGGCGGCCGGCTGCAAGTGCCGCAGCAACTGCATGTCGGACGTGCAGCTTCGCCGTGTGGCGGAGGGCCAGTACAACGTGGCGGGGCGCACCGTCTTCATACGGGTGAGTGGGGGTCACCGGAGGCGGCGAGCGCGAGGCGGAGGACGCCGGTGCCGCAACACGGCTCGGGTCGGGCCGCAGATAGGACAGCGTGCGAAGGTTCCGTGCTCATGACTATGCCCACAGATATGTAACACAAATGTCCACGCATTTTGAAACGAATGTCGATTCGCCGATGCCTTGGGTTAAGCGTAGTAACTGCTGCCGGTGTATCCCCAATCTCAGTTCACAAACTAGACCTGTACAAGTGGAAATTCCTCGCGACTCCACTCGTCCCGTTGTGGACGAACGTGTCGCGAGCCGTCACGCCACGCCAGTTGACCGCGTCCGCGCGTGTGCCTCCAGCTGCTGAAGGGACGTCACGTGATGGTGCGCGTGGGCGGCGGTTGGGACACGCTGGAGCACTTCCTGAGCCGGCACGACCCGTGCCAGTCGGCCAGCCTGCCCGGCTCGCTGGCCACCGGCGGCGGCGACACCACCGAGATGTTCCTCCGGCTGCCGGCCACGCCCCGCTCCCGCTGTCAGGTGCCCTCCAACGGCTGAGGCGCCGCCCATCGGCAGCGGGCCGCCCGGCTGGACATCGGTCCGCTGAACAGGCTGAGGGGAGCCGCCCGAGCCGGCCGCCGCCCATCGGCAGCGGGCCGCCCGGTTGGACACTGGTCCACTGGACAAGCTGAGTGGGGCCGCCCGAGCCGGCCGCCAATCTCGGCACCGCGCCAGCAGCCGTCTGGCGGACGCACGACGAGAGGAGAACCGGTCGACCGGCTGGGTCGCTTTGATGAGCCGGAGCCTCCCCTGTCCGTCGATGGCGGCGAAGGAGACAGCTCTCGTGCAGTTCCAGTTCTGGACGCGCCGCCGTGATAGCGATGCCGACCACGGAGCGATGCGGTGCGATGCGGTGCGGTGCAGTGTGGGGCGACGCGATGCAATGCAATGCAATGCGAGTGCAATACGCGTCGCGCACGGCCCGAACGCTGTCACCGCATCGCTCGGAGTTTCTCGCTTCCGGCGCCTGCGCGCTCCTCTCGCGCGACGCCCACTGTAGCTTGCGAAGATGCCATAGGTGTGCTGTTGTGTCGCCGCGCCGCGCGGCTCGTTGCGGCCGGCGACTGTCCGTCATCAGGGTAGGTCGAGCCGACCAGCCCCGCCCTTCCCCGCCGCGAGGATCTGTGCGCGCTTGTCTGGGCGCAGTTGCGACGCCAGGCGTCCGGCTCCTGACCGTTAAACTGAGTTGTTTAGCCGCGGAGCGCGGACGGTGGCAAGGGGTGAGTGTTTTCCCGGTAGATTACCGTTGTTTGGAATGCCATCGGAGGCGTGAGGACCGTTTTCTCGATACATTACCGTTGTTGTATTGCCATCGCAGAATTGAGTTGGTGCATGTTCGATAGGAGCGCCGTTCGACGAAAGTCGTCACATTTGTTTATATTCGGAAGATTTACTTGTACAATAAACCATAGATACTCCAGTCGCATTTCCACCTTTCACTGGCCCCACTCTGCGCGGCATCCGTACCACGGAGGTACACAGTGCGAACGGGTATCTGACCACCAGAAATAGCGGTGTGATGACCCCGAGTCAGCCACGGGCTCCGCATCATCGGGCCCGCACGGCTCCGTGTCGAAGGTCGTCCAGGCCGACGTTCGATCGTTCGGTGTCGGCGACGACGCCCTTCCGCCGTTAGTGCCAGCTGACGCGGCAGGAAGGCCGCCGCCCCCCCCCCCCCCTCGCCGGTCCCGTCAGCGGACCAGAGCCGGAGGATGGAGAGGCGGTGCTGAAGCTGGCCGTTGGTGACAGTGTGACGTCACGCGGGGTGACAAGATGACAGCTGCTGAGTGGCTTCGTTTGCCAGCAGTTAAGTTACTTGAGCTCATGAACGAAACCAGTTTTTTACCGGCATCGCACCACTCCGTAAAGTGGTGTAACAATTCTGAACTGATCTGCTTTGAACACGCCAGGCAAAAGATGCTTGTGGCCATCATGATCTCGGCAGTGGCTATGCCTTCCACAATTCTTTTACGGTACAGTTTGTCTGTCGCAAATAAGGCCTTTCACGGAAATCGATGACATTATTTCTTGCCCCACACCGTCATGTCTCTGTTATCAAAAACAAAGTGTCAGCAACACACGGTTCAAGATGAACACGATATCACAAAGACAACACCAAAAATAACCATCACTTCTTCGGAGCCTTCTCCAGGCCTTTGATGTACTTCTTGGGAACCTTGTAGTCTTCTGAAAGGACAGAGAACATTTTCCCTTTAGACACACCAATCCCGTTGTTTTCTCGTAATCTATCGAAATTCAAATGATTACACTTAGCGTTGAGTTGCCACACAAATTGCTTAATATAGGGGTGTGTCCACATAACGGGGCACCCCTACGAAGGCACGCAATCCTTTTCAAATGCAACGTCGCGACGCAATAAACAACACAGAAAGGGCGGTGTTGTTTTTCCAGCCAGCGAATAACATATGGTTGGGCAACACCACTGGCATGGGAAGACGACAGAGGCTCTGCCGGGATCAGGCGCTGATGAAGGACATCCACAGATGGGAGGAAATTCAGTACTGTGGCCCGGCCGCACAACAAGGGGCCAGCACGCAACCGAGTCGTCGGAACGCGCTCAGACGCCCGATTATTCATTGATCTCTGGCGACTCTTATTGTCTCAAGGTGATCCCACCCGGCCAAGATCAGACGGACTGCGCGGAGCCTTTGTCAGCGGCCCGACCCGACCCAATGACACTTCTACAACATGCGTTGAGGGAGTACGTTCTGGCTGAGCGCGTTTATCCCTGGCATGGGTAAAATAGGACGTTGCACGCCACATCATTCCGCGTCGCTGAGGTGCGGTTACACACTGCAGTCACCAAAGCGCGCGATAAGCGCGCGCCTGGAAAGCAGTCCCGATCCCCATAAGCAGTGTCTGCTGCGTTCCCCGTCAAGGCCTTTTAGTACTGTCATCTTGTGAGAACGATAGAGACCGTTTCACAAGTTGTAATGTGCAGCGGCGGCGAACGGCGGCGACGCAAATGTGACGCGCGTGCGAAAAAACACCGAACCTCCCACTGGGATGTGGTGCTTTGCAACGTGCCGAGAGCGTGAACGAGACGCATCATACACACAACGCTAACGCGCCCCCGAGCGCATCCGGACGGGCGGCCATCCGTCCTCACCCTGCAGCAGTTTGCCGATGAAGCGGATCTGATTGCCCTGCACCATGACCTGGCTGGTGCCGGGCGGCCGGTTGGGCGCCTCGCCGACGCTGGTACTGGCCGCCACGCCCACCTGGCAGCGGTGCGCGAACTCGGCCGGGTCGATCCCGAACGCAGGCAGGTTCAGCACCATGGTGATCTGACGCACGGGCCGACGGAGACGCACGTGAGGCAGACGGCGGTCAGCGCCGACCGGGGGGGGGGGGGGGGGGCAGAGGGGACAGCTGCTCCCTCCCTCAAGCTTGGAGATAAATTAGCATTGATCCTATAACGCTGTGTGGAATGACATGACTTGCAAGCTGGTTTTGAACTCTAACGAATTTCGCGTATCATCCTCGGCAACGCTGTCCTCTGACCCACAGACGCCGCGTTGACGAGCGCCTGGGCACGCTGGCAGGTTCAGCGCCGTAGGATTCGACAACAAGCAGCGAGACGCGCATCCAACTCGTGCGAGACAACACGGACGGGGTCAGCATGGCCGTGATCTGACAAAAACCGCGGGCGGATGTACAGGCAAGGGCCAGCCAAGCCCGGCAGATTTGGCACCGTCGCAATGTGATACTGTACTAGGTAAACGCATCGTCAACAAACGGCGTTTAACACAGCTGTGAACGCATCCAAGGATTACACATCGGCAACCTGTCTTGCGCCATTATTTTGTGGCATGCATGCTACATCACGGCTACAATAGGTGTAAAGCCAGGCCCACGCCAGCATTCGCCGCAGGGGCCGGAGCGCCGGCTGTGGCTGCGCGACGGCCGGCAACCCAGCTCGGCCCGGCCCGGCCCAGCACGCGTCCCACCTTCTTGTTGCCGGAGCGTGTGGCGGTGTTGAGCTCGACGCTGGGCACGGCGCCCTTCTTGACCAGCGGCGGTTCGCCGCGGAACAGCACCAGGTGGCCGGGAGACATGCGCTGCAGGCAGCGCTGGTGCAGCTCGTCCCAGCGCAGCGCCGCCAGGGCGCCGTCGGCCCGGCCCGTCAAGCTCGACGCCAGCACCGGGTCCAGCCGCACCTGGCTGCGGGCAGCGGCGGCACGCGTCCGTCAGCTGATGCCGGAGCACTGGTGCCGCAGCCCAGAATGCTTACAGCAAAGGGTTTTGGTCGCAGGAAAAGCAACAGTCGTATGTTGCATAGCTATGGTGTCACGTGACGAATATCAGCAAGGACCACATAATCCGCCCCGATTCCATTAGAGGACAGCTGGTTTTAACTTATCCCAGCGATACAGTGGCTGCGGCCTGCCAGCCAGCGATAGTGCTGGTGCAAGGTTTTATTTGCATCGCATGTACTCCATCTTGCTTTCACATATTATAAGGCGTACGAGCGGAACCTTCTCTCCATTCACGTATGCGCCATGATGCAACTGGCCCCCACCAAATCATGCAAATTATCCGCCTCAAAAGGTTACACATACCTTTTGTTATCTTCATCCTGCAGCTGTTTCGTTTTGACATACTGCGTCAGGTGTTTCCTGACGTCCTGTGCGGACATGGGCGTGCCCTTGGCGATTTTGAGCTCCTTGAAGACGGCCGAGACGTTGCCGCTGACGATGTAGAGCTCCTCGATGCGCTCGATCGTCTTGGAGCGGTGTCCGGCCGGCTCGGGCTCGGCCGGGGCCGGCTCCTCCTCCCGACAGATGTCCCGCACCTTGTACGAGCGGATCTCCGGGTGCTCCATCGCCACTGATACGATGCTCTGTACGCCCTTCGCCAGCTCTTTCACCTCCACCAGGCCCTCCTTCTGCATTCGTTCCAGGAACTTGGAGATCTTCTTGTAGGAGGATTTCTTCACGTCCAGCGGGTGCGGGCTGTTGGGCTGCATGTGCTGCGCGTAGAAGTTCGAGACGAGGACGGGCAGCTCGAGACGCTTAGCGGACGTCCGCCACGCTTGTCGGAAGGCGTCGTACAGCAGTTCGTCCATGTTGACGGGCTTCGGGGGCTCGGGTGCCGGCTCGGCCGGCGGTGCCGCGTCGCTGTCCTCCAGGCGGAGGGCCTCGGCAATGAGCCTGGCCGTCTCTGAGTCGGCGTCGGTCCGCTCCCCCGCCTCCCCGGCGACTTCCCCGTCCCTGTCGGCCTGTTCCTGCTGCCCTTCGTCCTCCGGCTCCCCCTCGGAGCCGTCCACGTCCTCCCCGTCCTCCGCGTCACCTTCCGCAACCTCCGCGGCCTCAGCGTCCCCAGCCGCTGCCAGCGCGGGCGGAGGGCCCAGCTCGGGCGCCGGCCGCCGGCTGCCGAGCTCCCAGAGCAGGTCCCCCAGCACGTGCACGAGCAGCACGGCCTTGCCGCGGCCGGCCGCCATGTACATGTCCTCACTGCTGCGCGCCGCCCAGCCGACGGCCGCCGGCGCCCGGTTGGCGTCCGTGTTCACGGCGACCGGCACGCCCTTCTGTAGCCGGCCGAAGGCGCGCAGGCCGAGCTCGCGGTCGACGATCACGCCCGGCAGCATGAGGTCGGCGCCGCCGCGCAGCTTGGTCAGCACCGGCGCGAACGTGGTGAAGGTGGGCAGCAGGTCCGGGTGACGCCACAGGGTGTAAACGGTCGGCAGCAGGCGGCCGTCCAGCTCCAGCAGCACGGGCTCGCGCGCCGACAGGTAGCAGACGACGGTGGCACCGCCGTGCGTCACCAGGCGAGACACGGACACCTCGTCCTTGGTCGGGATCAGCTCGGCGCATGCCTCGGCCGTCAGCACCGGGAAGGCAGCCGCCAACTGCGAGCGCAGCTTTTTCCTGTGGGGCGGAAACGAGGGTCATTGATGCCATGTGCTTCGTGATGAAGTGAGACAATAATTGTGAGATGCACTTGGATTCTGGCTGCCAATTCTCAAGGCAGCAGTGTGTGTGCACTATGGTATAAACTCTTACAAACTTCGGAAGTGTCATTACGATTATATTCAGAACAGATTTTGCAGAAAATTTCAGACATCAAATCCAGCAATGCAAATCGCTTGGTGACACAAGAAGGTAACACCCAACCAGCCAGGCTTTGAGCTTTTCTCAGCCTGAAAGCCTGACATGCACATTGCATGGTATTCATTTAAATTTTGAATTAATAATAATATAAGGTGAAAAAACATTTAATACAGAACGTAACAAGACAATATTTCAATGCGCTTGCTTTTACCGAACGGTAGATAGTTTCTCGAAGGTAAAGTACGGCAGGAGTGTAACGGAAACATAACAGCATCGCAGACACCTTAAGTTTTTGGAAATAATTACTCACCTGTCGGATCCCTTAATTTGAGAATTTGATTTGACTCTAAAAGGCTTAAGAAACATCTTGATTTGAATTCTGAAAGCAAAAATCACATGATTGAACGCTGTTTTTTTCTTGCATATCACATCAATCCAGACGTGGTTCAGTAGCATGGACAACTAGGTATATTCCATAACCATCCGGAAATAAACTGCCGGAAAATGACGTTCGTTTTTAAGTTCAAAATACAACTATATCATGGGATATAGTAACCCAATGCATGTATGTGCATAGTGGTGGGTCTAGTGCGGGAAGAGGTAGGTAGTCATGCCGCCTTGGGCCCGTACACTTTGAAGAGGCTCATAACTGGTACAAGGGCCGCAGCTTTTGAACATCATCCATAAGGCAACAAATTAAGGTCTTTGGGCCTCCAGCCATCAGGAAGGGCAGCAGGTAAGAATTGAGGGTTCGTGGCGAGACAATTATTTGCTGATTGAGAGGGCGTTGGATGGACAGGGTGGTGATTAGAGAAATTGCGGGGCTCATTAGGCTGTCCAGATCCTCTACCCTGCTGCCGAAGATCCTCTATATGTCCACTTGCCGAGGCACTCTGATCGCTAAGGCTCCTTCCCCATTGTCATTGATTTCGTTGCATTTGCTCGGAGGGTCCTACGCTGTTCGCGGGCACTACATGCTAACCTGCCAGGGCCCTCTTTATCCACCAGGTGCCTTCCAAGGGTTATATTCGCTCGGAATGTTCTCTGTGCTGTCGCTGGGGCCACATATGTTAACCTGCCTGGCGACCCGTGGTTGCTCAGGGGCCTTCATCTTTACAATCATTCACGTAAAAAATGAGTTTACCTCACTTGGTCGGAGAGACCTGCGTTATTACTGGGGCTATGTAAGTTAATATACGAAGGTACTCGGTGCTCAAGGGCCCTCTTCATAGGTCAAGGGTTCTTTCCATTCACTCGCACTTGCAGAAGACCCTTCTCCGGGACCCGCCCTATTAAAGGAAATGTTCCACATTTGTGTGGGGTTTTGTACTGAACTAGTCATTTTGAAGACTATTTGGCGCAGTTCACAGCCCTGCCCTTCTCAGCTCTAAAACCATCTAGTTTCTGAGCTACATGCCCCCGAATAGATGTATACTATTTCGCGCTAACTGCTTCCAAGGTCATTCAGGTACACATGACGCCAAAGCATCGTCATTCAGATCATGTCATCCCATAGACCATGCGGCGTACAATGCCAGGAAAAACATGATCGTCGAGCCGTTCAGATGTGGCGTCCGTGAAAGAAAGCGGACGTCAGTTGACTCTCAATCAACGTTGAGAAAGCTGTGAAAATTTCAGTCACGAGCCACGTTTTGTGCTACATATTATTGACATTAGTACTAGCTTGCAAGTGTCTTAATTTGTATTATTTCGTAAGGGTCGGCCCCTCCCCCCCCCCCCCCCCAATGTTGGGTCAGGCCGCCCAAAGTTGGCTTGGGCTCCCCCAATATTTTTGGCCGGAACATTGAACATATTCTATTATAAACGAATAACTTAAGAATAGCGAAGCATCTGAGCATGTGAATGCAAGTAAGATTACTAAGCTTCTGGATCAATGCACATATACCCAAATTCATGGCGCTGGCTCCGGGAGTTCTCCCAGCAACAAGCTCTGCTTAGCTGGGTGGACTCCCTGGAAATCCAGCTCAAAACCCAGCACAAAAATGACCAGATAATTGCCCCCTCCGACTTGTGACTGTATAACCCTTACTAACATGGGGAATTGAGTGGTTGTAGATTATTGGGCGGTTGTAGCGGGCTGTCATTAGCTGATTTTGGCTAATGACTACTTTAAGCCTTTTCATCTATGACTTTTCCCTACCTCTCACATAACAAAATTCCCTCGGGTCTGCTCCACCTCCTCGCCTGTTTTTTTTTAAGCTTGTTTCATCTTCCTAGCTGGGAGTGCCGCGACTTGATTTTATGTTTTCTGGTGTTAACATACGGTTTACTGCGTCGCTGGGATTGAGGGAGGGGCACTCCTGGTTACCTGTTCTTGGGTAACGGCGTAGAAAAAAGTGCAGCAACACCACGAGAACGAGCCGAAACACGGGCAGATAACGATGCTTGCTCAGCGAAAATTCCACCACCACCACTGCCATCTCTCCGCGAAGTAAAGTACTACATGCATATCAATTTTGCACGGCTTGTTTGGCAACACCTCAATGTCATACCAACATTCCATGACACAATAAAACAATAATGCATTGCAGAGCATATTTCCTCAAAAGAAAAATATTGTTACCTAGAGCAGTCATTTCTACTTGAAAGTATACCAGCAGCCATAAGTGAGCTTATTTCATCATGCCTGATACTTCAATATCTTTAAATGTGGAGCATTCTCTTTTAATCAACCAGGGCACTTTAAACCCCATTTCCTTTAAGGAGACTGTTCCACATTTGAAGATATTGAAGCAAGCATCAGATGAGATGAAAAAGCTCACTTATAACAGTTGATACACTTGTAAGTGGAAAAGACTGCTCAAGACAACACAATTACTTTACATGGTAGTGACTATGCACCTCAATACATCATTGTTTCATCACATCATGCACCTTGCACAACATTGATTGAGGGCAAATTGGCAACTGTCATATCTGTAAATTGTGTTAACAAACACCGAAGATGAGCAGCTAAACAATTACACCCTTCTTGGCTTTCATCGCAGCTTGGAAAATCGAATTCAATGGTAGGGTTTGAATGGCATACTGGTACCATAGGTAACCATGGAATAGTCCCTGAAATAGGCAGCACACAGAGGAAGCAGAAAATATGATGAAGTTTAACAAAAAATTAATACCCAAAATCCAATGTTTCCTCAGGCCTCAAATTCTAGGGGGGAGCACCATATTGTGTGTCCATTACCCTTGATGAAATCCTAGATCTGCCTCTATGTGCATATTGTATACATGTATAATATACAATGCTTGCTAGCAGGCCTGTGCAGCACTCCAATTTTCTGCCACCTGGGTGGCAGGGATGTCCACATTTTTTCATACTGCAACACCCCAGCTTTGAGCTCATTGCCTTCAGCCCCTCTCCTTGCTCGAAATCGGCTATTCAGCATCAAACTGGGTGGCTGTCAAACCAGTATTTATGTGCCTCAGACTTGAGATGGGCTGAGCAGGCCAGATGTCTAGGTCAGGGTCCAAAGGGCAATATATTTACATCAATTAAATGCATTGGAGGGGGGGGGGGGGGCAGGGAGCCAGGATTCTGGCGGCAAAAATTTATATTTACACCTTGCACACCCTGCTGGATGAATTTTGGAATACTGTGCTTACACACAGTTGAGAGGACTAGAATATCTGTGATCTCATTGTGCAAGGGCTGAACATGTTTGTCTTTTAGGTGCTGCTACAGTTCTAAGTGGCAAAGCTATATTCATGTGAAACACAAGGCAAATATCACATGCCTACAGGCCTTTGTGGCACTGCTATATTCATGTGGAGCAAAAAGCAAATATCACATACAACTTTCAAGCACTTCCAAAGATCTGGGATTGATATAAGAAATGCTAACAATGTCAGTAAGTACTGATGGCCATCACCAATTTTATGCAATAGCAACTTCCCAATTGTATGACGAATATGCTCTACCCCTACACAGCTGTTCACTGAAATGCCCTATGCAGATAATTTATATGGCTGAGCTGTCCTGCCTCAAAACTGACAACACACATTTGGTTCACATAATGCCACATTCACATTTAGCATAAACAATTACCATCAGCTAATAAGAGACAAGTTGGATATCAGAGCATTAACAGCACTACATTCAGTTTCAAAACATTTAACAGAAGTATGATGGAAGTCCTAGTCAGCATGCAAATGATGCTTTGCATACAGCCTAAAAATGCATTAAACAGAGTGCTAGGGAAGACCAAAGGTAAACAAGTAAAACTGTGATGGACACATATGTCCCAAGATGAAAATAAATTATTGGTATTATGTGAACACATTTCTAGTCTTTATGTATCTGCTATGAATCAAAATGGCCCCCAGCATGACCCAATGACCCAATATATCTGGGTTATTTAGCTGCACACAGCTAAAACCCCAAAGAATGTTTTAATTTAAGACAAGTTTTATTGCACAGCTGAAAAACACATCAGACATAGGTACCTGAAGTTTGGTCAAGACTTAGTTTTCAATTAATGTTGGTAATCAACGTCTGATTAACTCCAAAGCCCAATCTCAAGCTGCGCTATAACATTGTGGTGTGAAATTAACAAAATACTACCAATATTACCATCAGTTAACAGCTAAGTAAGAAGCAACTACTCCTTGGCAGCACGGTTCGAGCGCAACCAGGCAGAGGCAGAATGACTTATGCTGTTTTTCTTAGTTACTTAGAGCTTTTACAAAACAAACCTTCGCTGTCACTTCTGGTAAAAAAACACGAATCCGACAGAGGCACAACACCCGGGGCTGTACCCATTACCCTGCCCTAAAGCGGTATCCCACAAACTCGTGTCGTTCTTTCACAACGTTATGTCGGCCTTGGTTATGTCATCCCCGCGCCAAAAACGCCGGTGGACATTCAGTTGCCTATAGTGCAGAATTATCTCCATATAGCGGTCTAAACTCCTCCAGAAACATCTGTATATATTTATTTTATAAAAAACACACAATGTCTTCCATGTAACACATCGTCAAATGGATTCACAAAAAGACGAAGAGAATATTCTTCAACATTTCTATATTTCTAAGTCTTCCTGTCATCACGTTTTTGAGCAGTATCTCATTAAACCTAAGAAGATTAAACGTGAGTCAAGCTTGCAACACATTTATACCAAACTGTATATTGATATTCTCAAAGCCTCACAATCTGGCTGAAAATGGTCTGGTGGATGGAAATGTGCCTGTACATCTGAAGGTCTAGAAAACCTCTGACGGACATACAACACTTTCCGAGATTATCGGTCAGCTCGAAGTCAATCCGTACTGACAGTTTCGATTGAGCTCCAGGCCCCATCGGGGCCTACGACGTCAAAAAAATCAAAGCTGTTTCGAGGAGAGAGAATGTGACGACGGCGGGAAAAATCGCGTTTGCAACGGTAACAACGGCAACGTATCAATAGTGTAGGCAGGGAGGCAAAGGGGGGCATGTCCCCTCCCCCCCCCCCAGTTTCCGAGGGGACAAAGGGCCCATTGGAGCCTACGATTAAAGGCCCGAAAGTCCGGCCGGAGGTCCCACTCAGGGGCCCAGGCCCGCAGGGCCGGGAATTCCAATGCTAGCCTGAGGGCCCTGCCGCTGATCAGGGCCCGCTGAGTCGATATGGGACCAATACTTCGTTCAGACACCGCCAGTAATGCACAGTCGGCTCCGTAGCGGAATATACCTAAGGGCCCATTTCCCAACCAGGAACAAAGCTGGATTCAGCGACTTACATTGTTAGGGCCCAAAAGCGCCTCACAGGGGCCCTGTGTTGCCAAGGGGCCACGGGTCTGGCCAGAGGCGGCGTTTGAGGAGGCCCGAAAAGCCTAGAGGGCCCATCGGGTCCGACGATGAAGGGCGCGATTGGAGAGTCTAAGGGCATAAAGGGCTATTCGGAGTCTTGCTCATGGGACCTCCGGCCTGTGAAGACAGACTCCCAATAACGACCACAGGGCCCTTTACGCTGGCCGGGGCCACGGGGTCGATAAAGGCCTAGTAAGTCGGTCAGGTACCACCAGTACCGCACAGTCGGCATGCAGCCGCAGCAGGAGGCCCGTAGATGACTGACCACCGCGGTTCAGTGATCCGCACCACTGATGGAGATTTATGTCTACCCCAGGGTCAGCTTGGATCCACCGATCTCCAACCGCCGTGCTGAGCCTGCCTACCAACCAGAGTTACGACGTCTCTTCCTTTTGCTGAAATGATTCAAATATGTAATATTCTTCTGTGGTGTTTAAATCTGTCTTATGTTTCAGTCCAGACCGTTCAAGTGGACAGTCAATCTCATTTACTTACGTTACAAATTTTCGTCTTCAAGGGCCTATGTAAGTGCGAAAATGACTACTCACGTGATGTACAACCACCTTGGTGGCAATTCATCGCAACGCTCTTTTCTTTTTAGGACATATCATGAAAAGCATCCAGAAGTAAAACGCTCCCGGCATCCGATGGCAACACCCCTTTTACATTTTTGAGCGAGTGCACTACCACTTATGGCATAAAGACTCCAGTTGACACTTCGACATACTTGCACGTCATTTTGAGCCCAACATAGATATATATATAATATATATATATATATATATATATATATATATATATACATATATATATTATATGTATAGTATATATATGGAGTATATATATGTATATATAGGTTGTATATATATATATATATATATATATATATATATATATATATATTGGCTTTGTTAAGTCAAAAATTTTGTTTTTGCTTTTATGTGCGCACCATTCTAGTTCAGCATCCTGGCAAATCAGGGCGAAAGTTATTAAGTATATTTCGGTTCTGACCAAAGTATATCGCCGTCGGCCAAGCAATGACTGAGATGCCCGAAGCCAGTAGCACAGTCCCACTAGCACCCTAAACCAGACCAGATATCGTTAGACCGCTGGCCTCCGACAAAACCTGCTGACACTGATGACTCACGTGGTGCTTCCACATACTGCTTAATCGTTGGTGAAGGTGGACTTCCCAAAACTCGTTAGTAGCTTGATTGTACGGGAGGCTGCTGGCACGTTTCCCATTCATCCGGCACCCCCTTTTTGCTGAGTTTCCTGAGACGCAGTAATCCGGCAGCTTTGCTCTCAACACGGGCCCAATGTGAGGTGAGTGCCACAGTTGCCGCGCATACGCTGCGGGAAATGTTTGGCAAAAACGATACGCAAAAGCCAGCATATGCCACGAGCTCAGGATTTGTTGGGGTTTGAGAAGCGCCCATTAGATACATCTGTGGAGGGATATTTGATTGGATGCGTGCTCTGCGCAGCTGCCCGGCTGCCGCTGGATGTTGGGTTCCGCCGGCCGCCGCCTTCACGCCTCCTAACAAGAGCAAATTTATAATAAGGATTTCATTGGTCAGCAACCGAGCCAGATGACGTTAAGCGCACGACTCAGCACGCATAGACTCCGGTACACCCGACATCATCACACACGTGCGAGCCGCAGGGCTGGGATGTAGCGGGTGACTGGGGTACTGGTGGCGCGGGAGGTCCGGTCAGGCACCATGAACGCTGTCTCCCCGTAAATGGTTGCGCACCCGTTCACCACCGTATCCCACCTCCATCGTTTAGCTGATGATAATATTCGAGTGAAACAAAAACAGGACTATATACATTGAGCGAAATTAATCGCCCTGAACCTGCACGCCCGCATTGGCAGGATTTGAAGCAAACGGCGAATTACATTGGCCAGGGCCCACTGGATGTCACTCTTGGGAGCCTCCCTCCCCTATCGTTCTTAACGAATCCACGCAGACTTCCATGCATTCGGCGTCGCACCCCATTCACTTGAAGCTACACAGCATCCCCTGGCTCCCACGTCACCCCACTCATTCTTGGCTCGCACACTGGGTGGGACCCCTCCCCTTTCTGTTCGAATCATTGTGAAAAATAAAATAAACAAAAAAAGACACCGACGAGCTGACAAATACACTAACGTTTGAGCCGTTAGAAAACTTTCATGAGCATGCGGATGCGGCCTTACGCCGAGCCCGATCGCGAAGCGGGAAAGTTTAGGGCCGTAATTGAAACAACCTGAATCCTCATGCCCACCTCTAACGATGAAACCAAGGAAGCCTCGGCGAAGGCTAGTGAACGAGCCGCCGCGATGAAGCGCGAGTCACCGGCGCCGTTCGCCGTGTCCACCAACGCCGGGCGCGAGTGCCCTGTCGCCGCCCGACCAAAGCACCTCCGGCCTCGCTTCAGGGACAAATAATCAAAACGCAGCTCATCACCTGTCATGCTGTCATTCATACATGACCACGTGTTGGATTACTATCAAATTTGCGTTCTCCGTCCTCACAAGTCCACAGCCACACGCTGGTCCAGCGCCGAAACCGCCTGACACATGCCCCCTCTCATCCTTAATCATGATTTCATACCTGTCGCCCCGAGAAGCAGAACCCAGCCGGGAGGTCGCATGCCCGTGCCCCCCCCCCCCCCCCGCTCCCATTCCCCAGTAACACAGGAAGCGGAAGAGATTGTTGTGGCAAGCGCCCGCCCGGAGAGGAGGAGTCAAGGGAGAGCTTCGGATCGTACCGGCGTCCGTGGTTCGGTCGGGATAGGAAACAGCAGCCGATGGACGCGCATAGCAAGCTGTCATGTGTGGTATGTTCCAGCCCACTTCTGTGATGTTAAACATATCGGTAATGATATGCTTTTCTGCAGCCTTGTCAACAATGATCGTAATCTCAATATTGTCAATAGTCAATACTGTCAAGATCACGCCTCCACCTGAGTGAAAAGCAGTTTCAGTATACCGCCTATACCCCGCAGTGTCTCGAATTGGCTCGGACACATGCTTTTGGTCCAATTTTAGTCCCAATGCCATGACGTAAGAGTTACTGGAACTCAATGCCTCACTTAGATGAGGAAGGATGTGCATATGTTAACCTTGTTTCCCTATTGGCTTTGACCTATTTTGCCTCATTCTCTTCCCTGCTCTTATGTTTGCCCTCCCTATCATAATTGGTGCATAAACGCGGTTCTAGGCTGGTCCAATCTCTACGCATTTTGTGCTGTCTGGACTATGTAACTTCATAACCAGGTCTGCGTTCGCATATTTCGTAAACTTTCAGGAATCAAGCATATAATACATATATTATACAGCAACTCTCTTCCGGTATTATTTTGCCAGCATTCGTGCCATAATCTCTATATTTCTATTATTCACAACTTGTTATTGCAAGTAGCTGTCGAAGGATCTTCTGATATCTTAAATCATTCTAATGCCCTAAAACTTGTGTTTTTATTGATCTGATTGAAATATGTTTTGCGTTTTGATATGTTACAAATGCCAAGGATCTCTCCGGAACTTAAATCTTTTTGAAATCTTATCTAACGGATATTCTAAGATATATGATCTTTTTGAAGCGTTGCCAAGGAATCCTCTGACGTCAGAAATATGGTTTTGCTTTTATCTCGAATGATCTCGAGTTAATTGATACGATTCAGCTACATGGCTTAAACTGTTTTCGAAATATCTTCTGAAATCTGGGTTTTTTCTAAGATCTAGAATGTTTTGCCAGGTTTTTGGTCGTCCCAACATATATTTCGAGCGAGACACATTGCTTGAAAATAGGAATTGAGCTTGGAGCAGGTGCTTAACTATGAACTAGTCATTAGCGCCAAAAGCCGACTGCAATGCTTCGTAACGCATCGGCTGTGATTTCTTTTTAAAGATTTGGTCCGAATCCTTGGAATGGATGAATTTCTGGCACCAGACATCACGCTAAGCAGTGCTTGTGTGAGCCCTAATCCCTACCATCTGATTCCGCAATTCCAGGCAACGGCAGACTTTAATGGCAAAGGTTTGACGTGCCGCAATGCCCGCCACGGTCTATCCAGCTCTCTGACATCAAATGACCTTCAGCACGACCGCTGCCACCGGCCGCAGACCTCATCTGTCAAGGGGAAATGGCGAGCGCCTGAAGCGAACCATGCCACCTCACTAGCAGATAAGCTCTATGGTATTTTGATCGGTATTAGTGACGCCTTTCACCCATCCCAGCATACGCAATTATAGTTATTCTACCGTCCAGCGTTCTCACACCTCCGTTGTTGTCTTTCTTTGTACGGTAATTGTATGCTGAAAAATATCAGCATCATTCTGCGCTTATTTACGTTACTGCAATTGCCTTGTTGAAACCCGCAAAAAGACCACATGGTGGGTAGTCGAGATGCGCCGGAGGAGATGCCCGTTGTCGACATTCCGACGCATGAAACACTGGCGCTTTTGCACAAAGCCACCAGAGCTCGCCGGCTGTGTGCATCGCTCCTTGTGTCATCATTGAATTCCTTCCGATGTCTTCAGCAGCCCAGCGCATTTCGGCCCATCTTCGCGTTGTACCGTCGGTGTGTGATTGTCACCTCGATTGTACCAGTATGTACGCCGTACGGGTCAGCTTCGCAATTATCACGGCGGCTTGTCAACCGACTGAACATGTGGAGGATTTTGAACAAGCGCAAAAACAACCTCACGGGTGCAGGTGAAGTGATTCCGTTCAACGTGCTGAATGGTGGCATAGCACCATCCTCTTTGTTATCAAAAGTGTGTGTAGTCAAATGAAGGGGTCAGTATGGTTGCAACACTGCCTTATTTAGCCATATTCTACGTGTTATGGCGTCAAGTGAAAACTTCCGCTCTTTCTCGGTAGCTTTTCACTGGTGGATTGTATCAGTTCGTGAAATTCAAGCACCGCCACAATGGCGGAAACACATTAGGGGTCATTGCAAAGTAAATCTTGTGTGAAAAGCGAACACACAATGCTACACCCTTGAAAAGATTTACACACAAAATACGCAAACGTCTCCAAAGCAGTGCCGGTATCATTCGCATAGTAAAGTGCAAAAAAAGATCCGCTTGTTTATGCGCGCCACATGCACATGCAAAATACACAAACCACACCGATGCACGTCAGGTTTCGTTCGCACGCTAAACCGTATACAAAGTTCCGCTTGTCTCTCCGCGCAACAATACAGAAGCACTAGCGGAGCCGCTGCAGCATCTCTTCTTCACGCTGGAAGGCAGTCTGGAACGGAAGAGAACAAACGTTAGCGGGTTACAAAAGCGTGCTCTGATATCGTGTTTGCGTTGCGGATTTTTCTAAGAGAGGGCGAATTTTAAAAAGACTTCCATCGTTCCTTAGTAAAGGGTGGCAATCTTCAAGATCTTAGCAAGATTTCTAGATGTAAATGCGTTGAATAAAGGATAACTGTTACGTTGGAAGTATGCCATACACACGGCAAGTGGCAGGAACTCAAAGCATTAGCGTGCTTGTGTGTCTCCACCATGGACGTTCAGCCATGCGGTTGAGTCAATAAACGTACCCTTAAAGTACCCGCAACTCGGCTTGTATTGATGAGCTTGAACATTTTATGTGATTGTAGGTTCGTTGTGAAAAGTAGAATAAGGGTGAGATAAGATAAAGGGGTGCAGCAAAGAAAGACGTAACATGGTGTGGGTATTGAGCTTTCCCAGGTCTATGCAAAGCTCGTTCACTGGGTAAAAAGCAGAACAAAACAAAGTTAGAGACTATCGCAATCCTGATCCAAAGTTACGATTTCTGCGCCCAAACACGTTACAGGTCCCAGGCACTTCCCACGGCAGAACTTGTTTCACAGAGCACCGCGGATTTTCTGCAGGTATGTTTGGCAAAACAACACAAAATATCACTGATTATAGGCACGTATCGAACGAAATGCCGTTATCAACCTATCGGATACATGCTTTTGCGTGATGAGGACATCACGCGAGAGGTTAAAAACATTTCCATCCCGTCACGTACCCGAAAGCGCTGGAATGTCGCACTCGAACGCCCCTGGCTCCGGCAGATGGCTCAGAATGTCCTCGACAGTGCCATCAAAAAGCTTGTGTTCCTGGAAAATGACGCGGCGTTAGCAATGCATATCACAACTATCCCTCTGTAAGATAGACTCAGCCACCATTCACGTGCTGCCCGTTATCCAGCACCCACGGCTTTGGATGTCAGCGAAACAAACAGGGAATTACATTGGCCAGGGCCCACTGGGAGCCTCCCTCCCCATCGTTCTCATCCCTCCCCTCCCAACGCGACATAACGGGCAACGCTGAGGTTTCCATGCATTGCCACATGCCTAGATGGCGGTGACGACGTTCGGTGCGTGGTGTTTTCGGGCGCATCGCCTGCTCATGGTCTGCGACGTCCATATGCTCTAATGATTCAAGACGATTCAGTCATTTAGATCAGGCAGAAAGTCCAGAGTCATGATTGACTTTCTTGCATTGTCCGACTGTCTCTTCAATGATGAACGTTTCTTGACAAATGTCGGAAATTTTTATGCAAAGAGATATAACCACAAGTCTCAAAGGACACCAAGGTAGGAAAAGAACTGGGCGTACGTTTCACCTTTACTGATTTTTCAGCGTTAGTTTCGCAAATAGAACATTTTCAGAAAATATCAACCTACATGTCTGTGGTGTATGGCAGTTGTTTAGGGCGCCTACGCGCCAGGCAAGTGGCAGTTGCGCGAGAGATTTGGCCTTGGGTGGTGTCGCGTGAAGGGAGGGGGGGGGGGGGGGGTGCGACGTGTTCGGTCGCCTCGGACGTTATATCATTTCTATTGTTGTTATTACCGAGGTATGGGGCAAATACTCACGGAAACACCTGCCGTAGTGTTTGGTCGGGCTGTGAGAGCGGACGATGCTACATTTGGCGACGAGTAGTGAACCACGTGGCCGACGCCATGGACAGCCTGCGTGCCCCGCCGCCATTTTTGATGGCCCCCGGCTGTCCTCAGATCCCATGGACCCGGTGGTTCAGGGAGTTCCTGATCTTCGCCGTGGCGACTGGATGGGACGCCTGGACTGAGGAGCGCCGAAATGCAGCGTACAAATAACCTAAAATGCAGCGGAGAGATCAGGACCGCACTCCGGCTGTCGACTCGGCAGCGGAGCCGGGAACGCCGTTAGCGAACGTCCGGCAGCCGGGCGTCACTGGTATCTGCAGCGGGTGCGCCGCCACAACATGTTACACATGTCCGCTGCACCGCATCGCGGCGCGGCGCGTTACCTCTCGTTGCTATGCCAGCGGGCGTATGTACAGCGGTCCGGCCAGACGTCGGAATGGTCAGCTGAGGCTCTGCGCGGACCTCAAGGAAGTCAGCAAGGCAGTGGAAGCAAGCGGACGTCCAATCCCCGACATGCAGGACCTGTTGGAGCAGCTGCAGGGAGATACGGTGTTCAGCAGCCTGAATCTGAAGTCAGCATGCCACCAGCTGGAGCTTCATCCTGATTCGAGGTCGCTGACAACGTTCATCATCCATCAGGGCCTCATGCGGTACAAGAGGTGCCCGTACGGGTTGAAGAGCCGGTAATTTTTTACTTTGGTACCTATACGGCCGACGGGGAGAAGAGCTACGCTAGCTGCAGGGTTTCGAGTATTGTCGTGCGGGGGAAAAGCTGTGAGGCATCGGCTGACATTGTGACGTCACTGAAAATGGTTTTGCATCGATCGGGATGGGGGTTCTTTCGGGCCGACTGAAGGCCATAAGGCTTTTGATTGTGATATGATGTCACTGGTATTCGGCTGGGTACGTGATGTCACTGGTCGTGAGTTTGTAAGGCTTTTTTGGGTCCACTGATTGCCGTAATGCATCAGCTGGCCATGTGTCGTCACTGGTATTCGATTAAACATCAGGCGCGACCGGCCTCGTTCCATCTTTACTTTTCGTACCTGTCTGCTGCAAGCATTTGCGTGCCGCATAAAGGTTTGACCGAATCACCTCAATGTGTGACGTCCGTAATCATCACTTCATACGAGTGCACTTAGGCCCCACGACCACGGTGTGTCATGGTCTGCGAAGTATCACCAGATAGCGTGACGTCACTGGTATTCCAATAAATACTGGGCGCAACAGGCCGTGCTTTATTTTTACCTTTGTATCTGTCTACTGCAAGCATCGGCGTGCTGGATGAAAGCTGCCGAACCACCTGAGTGTGTGACGTCACTGGTCACGAGTTCCACCGGTGCTTTTCGGCCAACTGAAGACCCCAAGGTGTCAGCTAACGATGTCACTGCTATACGACTGATTGTAAGACGTCAATGGTCGTGGGTTTCCACGTGTCCTTTAGGACCGACGAAATGCCGTAAGGCATCACCTGGCGATATGACGTCACTGGTATTTGGCTGAACATCAGCCAACAGGTCATGCTCCATTTATATCTTTCGTACATGTCTGCTGCAAGTATTGGCGGATTTTTTGCGGCCAACTGAAGGCCATAAAGCATCAGCTAGCGATGTGACGTCACTGGCATTCGACTGTGCGTGTCGCTGGTCATGAGATTTTACGGCCTCTTTTGGGCCGACGAAAGGTCATACGGCACTGACTGACGATGTGACGTCACTGGTATCCGAATGAACTTCGGGCGCGACAGGCCATGTTCCACCTTTATCTTTGGTACCTGTCCATTGCAAGCATTGCCCTGGAAGGCTCTGCCAAATTACCTGAGTGTGTACGTCACTGACCCTTAATTTGTATACTCTTCGGAACCTACTATAGGCCACAAGGCATCAGCTGACGATATGATGTCACTAGGTCTCGACTAGACATCATGCGCAACAGGCCATGCTCTATCTAAGCCATGTTTCGTCTGTACCTTTGGCACCTATCTACTGCAAGTATTCGCGCGACACATAGGGGCTCTGCCGAATTACCTGAGCGTGTGGTGCAACTAGTTATGAGTTTACGCGGGTTTACTCTGGCTGACCGAAGGACATCAAGCATCAGCTGACGATATGACGTCACTGGTATTCGACTAAACTCCAGGCGCGACAGGCCATGTTCCATCTTTACCTTTCGTACCTGTCTCTTGGAAGTATTGGCGTGCTGAATGAAGGCTCTGCCGAGTCTCCTGAGTAAGTAACGTCACTGGTCAAGAGCTTTTTACGGGACCTTTTACCCCCAAACGGCATAATGCATCAGCTGACGATATGACGTCACTGGTGTCCGACTTAACGTCAGGCGCGACAGGCCATGTTCTATCTTTACCTTTCGTACCCGTCTATTACAAGTATTGACGCGCTGAATGAAGGCTCTGTCGAGTCTCCTGGGTGTGTAACGTTACTGGTCATGGGTTTTTTCTGGCTCCTTGGAACCCTCTACAGGGAAAAATGCATCAGTTGACGACGTGATGTCAATGGTGTTCGACTTAACATGAGGCGTAACAGGTCATGTTCCATCTTTGCCTTTCGTACCTGTAAAGTATTGGTGCGTTAAATGATGGCTCTACCGAGTCACCTGAGTGTGCGACGTCACTGGTCATGAATTTTTACGACTATTTTTGGCTGAGCGAAAGCCATAAGACATCAGCTAACGAAATGACGTCACTGGTAATCCACTGAGTGTGTGACGTCACTGGTCATGAGCTTTTACGGGCCTTTTTTGGCCGAGTTCAGGCCATTAGGCATCAGATAACGTTATGGCGTCACTTGTATTCGAATTAACATCAGTTGCAATAAGCCATGTTTCATCTTTACCTTTCGCATCTGCCTACTGCAGGTATTCGTGCGCTACAAAAAGGCTCTGTCGATTCGCCTGAGCGTGTGGTGTAACTGGTCATGAGTTTGTGCAGGTTTACTCGGGCTGACTGAAGGACATAAAGAATCAGCTGACGATATGACGTCACTGGTAATCGACTTAACTCCAGACGAATCATCTGAGTGGGTGACGTCGCTGGTCATGAGTTTATACGGATTCACTTGGGCCGCCCAAGGCCAGAAAGGCCCGTGAAGCATCACAGGATGATATGTCGTCACTGTTATTCGACTTAACATCAGGTCCAACATGCCACGTACTTTCTTTACCTTTCGTACCTGTCTATTAAAGGTATTGACGTGCTGTATGAAGGCTCCGTCGAATCTCCTGAGTGTGTGACGTCACTGGTCACGAGTTTTTATGGGCTCTTTTGAACCCATTATAGGTTATAATGCATCAGCTGACGACATGGCGTTACTGGTGCTCGACTAAACATCAGGCGCAACAGGTCATGTTCCACATTTGCCTTTCGTGCCTGGCTGCTGCAAATATTCGCGTGCTATATGAAGGCTCCGCCGAATCACCTGAGTATGTGACGCCACTTATCATCAGTTGGTAGAAGGTCACTTGGCCACCTATGGCTACGAAATTCCGCAGCAGAGGTGGGAGATGCACCATGTTAAGCACACTAATTTTATTGTGCGCACCATTAAGTAGCAACTTCAAACGCAACGGGCTGTTTCAACGACTAAAATTTTGAACAAACGTAAACACAAAACAAAGGTGATCCCAGCCCACAAACCGACGTATATGCAAAGCTATTCCGCCCGACATCACAGGATGCGCCCCTGAGCAGCTACGGTCCGGAATGCACTAATGGCTAAATAGTAATCAAGGGCGCCGCCTAGCGGTCATAAGTCTGGGCCACAGCCCGAATATCAGTGACGTCATATGGCCAGGTGATGCTTGATGTCCTTCAGTCAGCCCGAGTAAGCCCGCGTAAACTCATGACCAGTTACACCACATGCTCAGGTGATTCGGCAGAGCCTTTATGTAGCGCGCGAATACTTGCAGTATAGAGGTGCGGAAGGCAAAGATGGAACATGGCCTGTTGCGCCTGAGATTAAGTCAAATACCAGTGACGTCATATCGTCAACTGATGTCTTGTACCCTATAGGTACAAAAAAGCAGCCCATAAAGAACTCATGACCAGTGACATTACACACTCAGGAGATTTCACAGAGCTTTCCTTAAGCATGTCAATGCTTACAATAGACAGGTACGAAAGGTAAAGACGAACATGGCCTGTCGCGCCTGGTGTTAAGTTGAATACCAGTGACGTCACATCGCCAGATGATGCTTGATGTCCTTCAGTCAGCCCGAGTAAACCCGCGTAAACTCATAACCAGTCACACCACACGCTCAGGTGATTGGGCAGAGCCTTTATGTGGCGCGCGAATACTTGCAGTAGATAGGTGCGGAAGGTAAAGATGAAACTTGACATATTGTATCTGATGCTTAATTGAATACCAGTGACGTCATATCGTTACCTGATGCCTAATGGCCTTAAGTCGGCCCAAAAAGGCCCGGGAAAACTCATGACCAATGGCGTCACACACTTAGTGGATTACCAGTGACGACATATCGTTGGATGATGCCTTATGGCTTTCACTCGGCCAACAATAGCCTGTAAAAACTCATGACGACGCACTCAGGTGATTCGACAGAGCCATCATTAGGCTCGCCGATACTTAAACAGGTGCGAAAGGCAAAGATGGAACATGACATGTTGTGCCTGATGTTAAGTCGAACACCAGTGACATCATATCGTCAGCTGAAGCATTATACCATATAGGGGGTTGAAAAGAGCCCGTAAGAACTCTTAACCAATGACGTGATATAACACGCGAATGCTTGCAGTAGACAGGTACGAAAGGTAAAGATGGAACATGGCCTGTTGCGCTTGATGTTGAGTCGAATACCAGTGACGTCATATCATCCCGCGCTGCTTCACAGGATATGATGCTTTGTTGCATTGGGCTGCCCAAGTGAACCTGTATAAACTCATGACCAGTGACGTCGCGCACTCAGATGGTTCGGCATCACCTTGATATAGCACGCGAATGCTTGCAGTAAACAGGTACGAAAGGCAAAGATGGAGCATGGCCTGTTGCGCATGACATCTAGACGAAAACCGGTGACGTCATTTGGTCAGCTGATGTGGTGTGGCCTACGGTGGGTTCAAAGCAGTCTATATAAATTAATGGTTAGTGACGTTACACACTCAGGTAATTCGGCAGAGCCTTCCTTCAGCATTCAAATGCTTGCGATGGACAGGTACCAAAGGTAAAGATGAAGCATGGCCTGTTCCGCCTGACATTTTATTCGGATACCAGTGACGTCACATCTTCAGTTAATGTCGTATGACCTTTCGTCGGCCCAAAAGAGGCCGTAAAATCTGATCACAAGTGACATCACACACAGTCGAATGCCAGTGACGTCACATCATTAGGTTGTGCTTTACGGCCCTCAGTTGGCCCCCAAAGATCCATAAAAATGCATGACCAGTGACGTCACACACTCACGTGATTTGGTAGCTTTTATTCATCACGCCAGTGCTTGCAGTAGACAGGTACGAAGGTACAAATGAAGCATGACCTGTTGCGACCAATATTTAGTCGAATATCAGTGACGTCACGATACCCGGTGATATTTCACGGAACATGATACACCGCGGCCGTGGGGCCTAAGTGCACTCGTATCAAGTGATGATTAGTGACGTCACACATTCAGGTGATTCGGTCAAGCTTTTATTCGGCACGCAAATGCTTGCAGCAGACAGGTATGAAAGGTAAAGATGGAATAAGGCCTGTTGCGCCTGATGTTTCATTGAATACCAGCGACGACATATCGTCAGGTGATGCTTTACGGCATTCATTGCACCCAAAAGATCCCTAAAGCCTCACAACCAGTGACGTCACATATCCAGTCGAATACCAGTGACACCATATCGCTAGCAAATGCCTTGTAGCCTTCAGTCGGCCCAAAAGAACCCCGATCGATGCAAACCCATTTTCAGTGACGTCACTATGTCGGCTGATACCTAACAGCATTTCTCCATCACGGCAGTACAGGAACCCTGCAGCCAGCGTAGCTCTCCCCCCACTGTCGGCAATACAGGTACCCAAGTAAAAAAAAAGCCGAAGAGCCTGCCGCAAGCCTTCCAGAAGGTGATGGAAGCTGTCCTTCGGGGCATCAGTGGAGTGCAGGTGTATCTGGATGACGTCATCATCTTCGCTCAGACACCCAGTCAGCACGAGGTGCAGCTGTCAGCCGTCATGGAGAGGCTCAGGCGACATCGCATCACACCGAACATGGACAAGTGCGGGATGCGCCAGCGAGAGGTGGAGTTTCTGGGCTTCATCGTTTCACAGCAGGGGGTGGCAGTCAACCCGGCCCGGGTTCAGGCTTTCCGAGACCTGCCCCCACCCTCAGGGCTGAAGGACCTGCAGACCATGCTGGGCCTGTTCGGCTTCTACAGTCGGTTCGTCCCGAGCTCCAGCACCCTGGTGGAGCCGCTGCGCCGTCTGCTGCGGAAGGGGGCGCCACCGTTCCTGTGGACGCCCGATCTGCAGGCGGTGATGGACGCTGTGCGGCAGGGTATCCTCAAGAGCCAGGCACTGGCGATGTACGACCCGTCTCTGCCAACGCCGGTCACCACAGACGCCAGCGACGTGAGAGTCGGAACAGTTCTCACCCAACTCCACTCGCAGGGCGAGCGAGTGGTGAGCTTCGCCTCCTGCAGCCTCAACCCAGCCCAGAGACGCTACAGTGTAACGGAGCGTGAGGCTCTGGCCTGCGTCTGGGCTGTCGAGAAATGGAGGAAAAACCTGTGGGGAAAGCCGTTCTGTCTCCGGGTGGACCACGCCGCTCTCAGAACTCTGGTGACGTCACCGGGGTTGGGCCGAGCCGGTCTCCGGATCGCCCGGGGGTCATTACGTCTGATGGCCTATGACTTCACCGTGGAACATGTGACAGGCGGAGACTGTCAGCTGACGGCCTGTCGAGACTTCCAGCGGGGGAGGAAGGCGACGTGGAAGACGACGTCGTAGCAGTAGCTGCGGTGACCGCCCAGCTTGAGGCGGTGCAGCGGGACGAGCTGCTGTCTGCGACCGGACGGGACCCGGTGCTACGTCAGCTGACGCAGCAGATTCCGCGACAGTGGCCGCGGAGGCGCCGGGACTGCTCGGAGGACCTGCAGTCGTTTTTCCACTGCCAAGAGGAGCTGAGCCTGGTGGGCGACCTGGTGGTGCGCGGCCAACGAGTGGTCGTGCCCGCCGCGCTGCGACCACGGATGGTAGCCCTGGCTCACGAAGGATATCAGGGAATCGTGCGGTCGAAGCAGCGAGCCAGAGACCTCTACTGGTGACCGAAGATGGACGCCGAAATCGAAGATGCCGCGAAGAACTGCGAAGTGCCTGCGGCGCTGGACAAATCGGCTGACACCCGCAGCACGCCGCTCAAGCCGGTGCCGCTGCCGGAGGCAGCATGGGATAAAGTCGGGCTGGACTTTCTTGGACCCATGGAGGCGCCGCGACAGCAGCGGTTCGCTGTCGTGCTCATCGGCTACTACTCGAAGTGGATCGAGGTGGGTTTCTGTGCCGAGCCCAGCACGGAGGCAGCGGTCCAATTTCTGGAGACGCTGGCCTCTCGGGATGGCTGCCCGAGAGAGCTAGTATCGGATAACGTGGGCCATTTCAGCTCAGAGGGACTCGAAGCCTACCTGCGGGGCGTGGGGACGCACCACATCCACGTCACGCCCTATCCCCCTGCTGGGTCAGGGGCGGTGGAGCTGGCCAATCGGACGGTGAAGGCGGCACTCCAGGCGGCGGACAAGAGCGGCGAGGGAAGAGCGCGGTATTTGCGAAAGTTTTTGCAACAATACCGCAGCACGCCGCATGCAACGACCGGAGTCAGCCCGTCCGAGCTGCTGCACGGTCGGCAGCTGCGGACAAAGCTGTACGCCGCAGCTCTGAAAACGGAAAAGCAGGCCGTGTCGGAGTCAGAAGTGCAGAGACGCCTCCAAAAGCCGCCAGGCCTATCAAAAGGCCTACGCCGACGGACGGCGCGGGGCGCGCACGCCGCCATTCGACGTAGGGGACCAGGTGAGGGTCCGGCGAATGCCCCAGCCCCGTAAGGGGCGCCCACGCTTCTCTGAGCCACTCCGGATCGAGGCCCGCCTGGGACCGGTGAGCTACCGCCTGGAAGATGGTACTCGGGTGCACGGTGAACGGCTGACGGCGGCGCCGGCAGATCGCCCACAGCGTGAGGAGCCGGGCGCGGCTGCACCGCTGCGGCCGCGACCGGCAGCGGCAGACTACGCCAGACCGGCTACGTCAGCACCCGAGTTGGACGGCTCGGTGGACCTGGACGCTGATCGACCGGCATCCGAGGCTGAGCAGTCCGAGGGGACGTCGGAGGCGGACCCGTCCAAGGAGACGCCTTCAGCTCACCAGCCAGCGACGACAGCTGCGGCCGCGTCTGGTCCGAGTGCTGGCGGCGATCGAACGTCAGGTGGCGCTAGTGGTCAGCGGCCAGAGGGCGCAGATGTACGCGGGGAGTCCAGCGGAGGTGTGCGCCGGAGTAACCGGAATAAGAAACCGCGTGAGAGGTTGATTGAAATTATGTAAGGGGCAACGTTCTTTCCAAGGGAGAAGGAATGTGGTGTATGGCAGTTGTTTAGGATGCCTGCGCGCCAGGCAAGTGGCAGTTGCGCGGGAGAGTTGGCCTTGGGTGTTGGCGCGTGGCGGGGGCGCGGCGTGTTCGGTCGCCTCGGACGTTATAGCATTGCTATTGTTATTACCGAGGTATTGGGCAAACACTCGCGGAAACACCTGACCTAGCGGTTGGTCTGGCTGTGAGAGCGGACGATACTACAATGTCAAGTACGTTTTTGCGCCCCAAACAACCTCATTTCAAAAATTTCATGTCAAATTTCATTTCTCATTTCAAAGGAAAAGAAGCTTTGGTTTCGAAAAGTCAAGTTTACCTTCGCATCAAAAACGACGTGCAAGGGAATACAGATAACTGGCTGCAAGCAATGAGCACATACTCTTAACAATAAACAATGACATCTGAAATATGGTTTTGTTTCTCAGACGTCGCAAACGTATTTTGCAGCGATAATTTACGCCGTTGTATTTATACGAAATTATTGCTAATGTCACCGCCCGGTCACAAACTGACATCTTAGTGCTCGGAATGATGCCACCAATGGCGAGTTCGTGGATGAACAGAGATGGCAAAATAAGGGTTACGTCACTACGCAGTTGAAGCTCAACAGTAAAGCGTAGCATTTATGCTCAACGAAAACTCATAGTCGTTTTCACTTCACAACTCAACGTTGGACAGATACCTGCGTTGGAACCAAATCTGAAATATCCCAAAAATTGAATTGGCAGAATCAAGGCCACTGAATTGTTATCCGGCCGAAGAAATGGCTTCCAGTTTTTAATAAAAAAAAAAACGTTTCATCATCGTGTCCCTATTTAGTTAATCCATGTTTGCATTACTTGATGGCTCCGTCCCGTGAGATGGCAAACTTGGTACTAAACTGGCTTTGTGTGATAACGCTAGCATGCAAACGGCTTTATTCGAAGACAAAGTTTGTTGGCAGCACAACACACTCGGCAGACGTGGCGTTACTCGCCCGGGTTTTATTATACATCAATGACGTAACGGCGAAGGATCAGACTGCCTGACGACGACACAAACTACTTGGAACAGCGACCACTTACGGTCAAAATTTCGCTGACGTCAAACACGACATCCGGCAAGAAGTCCATGGCTTCAGGAAGGAATCCGTCGGAGCACGGATGACTTGCACGGAACTGCTTCACTGTCGTCGTCACCGGAGGAACTGACCCCTGGAACCTTGTCGGACCCCTCAAAGCGCAAGCTTGCTCGCTAGCTATGCCAAAAGGCATTGAATAGGGGTGGTTGGGGCCCAGAAACATCATTTTTTAAAACGCGTAAACCGAGACAGAACATGATTCCGCTTCGTACATACGCTGAAGTTACTATTGGCCCTCATTTAAGATAAAAACATTCGTTGTAAAAATTTGGCTTTTTTGCAACAAAGTGGCCATGATGAGATTGACATTCAGTTGCATGTGGACAACAACGGTAATGAATGCCTGTTCCATCATTGTACGTCGTTTCCACTTGCAATCTGGTTTCGAACAGAGCTGGTTTCGGAAACAAAACCATGAAAATTTGCGCGCGTCAAGAATAGTCTATTTTCCAAGTGCTGGAACCTCATTGCATTATATGCAATTTGACGAGTAATCGCAAAGCGAATACGATGATGTCACCCGAAATTTTCTCACAGATAGCTCCGAACTTATTTGAAGAGCCTTCAGAACCTTAACATCGTTTCTCATCGTTTGCAAGCAAAAGCAGCCTTCTATTTTCATTAGTTCGAAAGAAATGACTTCTGAAGGTTTTACTACAAAAAACGGCCGTTTTCAACTTCTTTCAATGTGATGCGTTACACCTGCTTTGACGCAGAATTGCCTTCCCATGCAATGGTGAGACATAAACTGTCATGTGCCGGTAGTTTTTGAGTTAGGTACAACCAACGTGAAATTATGTCGGAAAATGGCCAGTTCGTGCAAAACGGGTAAACCGGCACAAAACATGCATCCGCCTCGTATGCCCGCTGAATTTGCTATTGGCCCTCGTTTGAGACGAAAAAAAATCCTTTTCTGAATTTTGACTTTTTTCGCAACAAAGTAACCGTGGCAAGATCTGTATTCGCTTTCATGTTGACACCAACTGCACCGAATGTTCGTTCTATCATTGTGTATCGATTGCACGTGCAATCTGCGTTCACACGGAGCGGGTTTCAGAAACAAGACACTGGAAGTATGTGCGCATCAGCACTGGTGCAATTTCCGGGTGGTGGAACCTCATTGTATTATAAGTCATTATATGCGTAATCGCATGGCAAATGTGATGGCGTACCCAGAAATGTTATCACTTATATAGTTTTGAAATGATTTGAAAAACTCTACGAGCCGCGCTTCCTGTAGACTTTGCAATTGGTGTAGGAACTATTTACATGCACAGAAACACTTGCCGCTTCATGCACACACCAAATAGACCATGCCCTTTCATTTTAGAGTGCAAAATGACATTTTCAAAATATTAAATATTTAAAAGATGGTCACGCCCAAAATATTGCTCTCATCACCCGGTCAGCAACTTGTATCATCGTTCTACATCGTTTGGAAGTAAAAGCAGCCTATTATTTTCATTTGTTCGAGAGATATGAGCTTGGAACCTTTTACTACACAAAAAACGGCCGCTTTCAAATTCTGCCAACGTGCTGCGTTAGACCTGTTTTGACGCAGAACTCATTCCCTTCCCATGTTATGGTGTGACATAAACTATCCAATGCCGATAGTTTTTGAGTTAGGTACAACCAACGTGAAATTATGAAGGAAAATGGCCACTTCGTGCGAAACGCGTAAACCGGCACAGAACATGCATACGGTTCGTACACGCGCTGAATTTACTATTGCCCTCATTTGAGACGAAACAATAACCTTTGCTGAATTTTGACTTGTTTCGAAACAACCTAGCCGTGGCGAGATTTCTGTTCACTTTCATGTTGACAGCAACTGCACTGAATGTTCGTCCCATCATTGTGTGCTGTCCGAACGTGCAATCTGCTTTCAAACGAAGCGGGCTTCAGAAACAAAACCATGGAAATTTGCGCGCATCAAGAATGGTGGATTTTGCAAGTGGTGAAATCTCATAGTATTGTAGGTCATTAAACGTGTAATCGCACGGCGAATACGATGGTATAACTTGAAATGTTTCCACTTGCATACTTTTGAAGTTATTTGAAAAAAGCTCTCACAATCTGCGCTTGCTGTAGATTTTACAATTGGTGTAGAAACTGTTCACATCCCCAGAAACACTTGCCGCTTCATACACACACTAAATGGACCAAGCCCTTTCAATTCATAACAAAAAATCACGTTTTAAAAACTTTGAGTTTTTGGGAAAAAACGGCCCTGCCCAAAATTCTTTCGCATCACCCGGTGATCAAGAATGTAGCAAATGTGCGTGCATCAAACGTGGTGCACTTTCCATGTGGGCGAATCTCATTTTATTAAAAATCATTACACGCGTAATAGCACGACGAATATGATAGGGCCACATGAAATTTTATCACTTGTATAGTTTTAAAGTTACTTTGAAAATACACAAAACTGCGCTTGCTGTAGATTTTGGCAGTTTTGTAGAAACTGTTAAGGTGCAGAGAAACACTCGCGGCTTTTACACGCGTTATACGGATCATACCCTTTCGTTTTATAACAAAATATCACATTTTGAAACGTTTGAGTTTTGGAAAGAAATGCTCACAACCAACTTTTTACTCTCATCACCCGGTGCTCCATAATGTAGTGAACAATTTGGAACGTCGTTTTACATCGTTTCCAAGCAAAACTAGCCTTCTATTTTCATTGGTTCGAGAGAAACGAGCTCTGAAGATTTTAATACCCAAAAAACGGCCGTTTTCAAATTCTTCCAATGTGTTGCGTTACACATGTTTTGACGCAGAATAGTCTTCCCATGCTATGGTGTGACATGCACTGTCCAATACCGATGGTTTTTGAGTTAGGTACAACCAACGCGGAATATTGTCGGAAAGTGGCAACGCGCAAATTGGCAGAGAACATGCATCCGCTTCGTACACGCGCTGAGTTCACTATTGGCCTTCCTTTGAGACGGGAAATATCCTTTCTGAATATTCCTTTTTTTGCAACAAAGTAGCAGTCGCGAGTTTTGTGCTCACTTCCATATTTACAGAAACGGCACTAAATGTTCGCTCCATTATTGTGTATCGTTTGCACGTTCAATCTGCTTTCAAACGGATCGGGTTTCAGAAACAAAACCATCGAAATATGCGCGCATCAAGAGCGGTGCATTTTCCAAGTACGCAAATCTCATGGTATTATAGATCATTGAACGCGTAACTGCACGGCAGAGATGATGGTTAACTTGAAATTTTTCCACTCGTATAGTTTTAAATATAGTTGAAAAGACACGACACGCCGCGCTTGCTGTATATTTCGCAATTTGTGTAGGGACTATTTAGAAGCACAGAAACACTTGCCGCTTCATGAACACACTAAATGGACTGTGCCCTTTCATTTTATAGTAAAACACCGCATTTGTGAAATTTCGACATTGTTCGAAAACAATGGTCACGCCCAAATTTGTACTCATCACCCGGTGATCAAGAATATAGTCAACAACTTGTAAATTGGTTTTACATCGTTTGCAGATAAAAGCAGCCTTCTATTTTCATTGGTTCGAGAGATATGAGCCTGTACGTTTTGCTACCAAAAAAAGGCTTTTTCAAATTCTGCCAACGTGTTGCGTTACACCAGTTTTCAAGTAGAATTGCCTTCCCAAGCTATGGTGTGATATTACCGGTCCAATGCCGACAGGTTTTTAGTTTGGTATAACCAACGTGGAATTATGTAAAAAAAATGACCATTTTGTGCAAGACGCGTTAACTGGCACAGAACATTTATCCGCTTGGTACTCGCGCTGAAGTTACTGTTGGCCCTCATTTGAGACGACAAAAACATCCGTTTCAGAATTCCGACTTTTTCGCAACAAAGTGGCCGTGGTGAGATTTGTGTTTAATTCCATCTTGAAAGGGACGGCACTGAATATTTGATCCATCAATGTGTATCGTTTGCACGTGCAATCTGCTTTCAAACGCAGCGGGTTTCAGAAACAAAACCATCGAAATACGTGCTCATCAAGAATAATTCATTTACCAAGTGGTGGAATATCATCGTATTATAAATAACTAGACGCGCAATTCCATGGCAAATTCGATGGTGTAACTTGAAATTTTATCACTTGTATAGTTTTGAAGTTACTTGAAAAACTCTCACAAGCCGCGCTTGCCTTAGATTTCGATTTTGCTGTAGAATTTTAGATTTACACAAACATTTGCCGCCTCACACACACACTGAATGGACCATGCTCTTTCATTCTATAACCAAAACTCGCTTTAAAAACTTTGACTTTTTTCGACAGAAAAAATGGCCACGACCAAATTGTTTTCACGCGGTGATCAAGAAGGTAGTCAACAGCTGAGAACATCGTTTTACAATGTTTGCAAATAAAAAGAGCTTTCCATTTGCATTGGTTCGAAAGATATGAGCATGGAACATATAACTACACAAAAACGGCCGTTTTCAGATTCTGCCCATGTGATGCGGTACACCTGTTTCGACACAAAATTGCTTTCCGATACGAAGGTGTGACATAAACCGTCGAGTGGCGATGGGTTTTGAGTAAGGTACAACCAAAGACAAAAGAGGTCGAAAAATGGCCATTTCGTACAAAACGCGTGAACCGGTACATAACATGCATCCGCTTCGTACATGCGCTGACTGTACTATTGACCCTCTTTTGAGACGGAATGCAATCAAATTCTAAATTTTGACTTTTTTGCAACAAATTAGTTGTGGAGGTTTTGTGTTCACTTCCATATTGACAAGAAATGCACCGAATGTTCTTGCATCATTGTGTATCGCTTGCCCGTCAATCTGCTGGATTTTTTTTTCGAAAAAATGTTCCCGCTCAATTTTTTTCGCATCATGCGGGGATCAAGAATGCAGTGACAACATCCCCATCGTTTTACAACGTTTGCAAATTAAAGCGGCCTTTTATTTTCCTTAGTTTGAGAGATAGGAGCTTGGAACATTTCACTACCCAAAAAACGGCCGTGTCTAAATTCTGCAAATGTGTTGCGTTACACCTGTTTAACGCAGAATTGCCTTCCCATGCTATGGTGAGACATAAAGTGTCTAATGCCGATAGGTTTTGAGTTATGTACAACCAACGTGGACTTAGGTTGAAAAATGACCATTTCCTGGAAAACGCAAAATGAGCTTGGAACGTTTTACTAACCAAATAGCGGCCGTTTTCAAATTCTGCGAATGTCTTTGCTACACTCATTTTTTACTCAGAATTCCCTTCCCATGCTATGGTGTGACATAAACTGTCCAATGCCGAGAGGTTTTTAGTTAGGTACAACCAACATGGAAATCTGTCGAAAAAATATCCATTTCGTGAAAAACGCGTAAACCGGCACCCAACATGCTTCCGCTTCGTACATGTGCTGAATCTAATATTAGCCCTCATTTGATGCGGAAAAAATCCGTTTCTCAATTTTGCCTTTCTTTGGAACACAGCGGCCGTGTCGAGAATTATCTTCACTTCGATGTTGACAACAATGACACTAAATGCTGGTTCCATCATGATGTATCGTTTGCACGTGCAACCTGCTTTCAAAAGGAGTGGGTTTCAGAAAAAAACATGGAAAATTGCGCGCATCAAGACTGGAGCATTTTCAAAGTGGTGGAATCTCATTGTATTATAGGTCATTAGACGCGTAATCGCACGGCAAATACAATGGTGTCACTTGAAATTGTATCACTTGTATGCTTTTGAAGTTTGTTGAAGAAAAAAAACATTCATCAGTCGCGCTGGCTGTAGATATTGCATGCACAGGACCACTTGCCGTTTCATTCACACACTAAATGGATTATGCCCTTTGATTTGATAACAAAAAACGCATGTTTAAACCAGGGCTTTTTTGAAAAAAAATGTTAGCGCCAAAATTGTTTCTCATCATGCTCGCTCCAGAATGTAGTCAACAACTTGTAACATCGTGATAAATTGTTTGGGAGTAAAAGCAGCCTTGCATTTTCATTGGTCCCAGAGATATGAGCTGGAGCCTATTACTACCCAAAAAACGGCGCTTTTGAAATTCTTTCAATGTGTTGCGTTACACCTGTTTTGACGCAGAACTTCCTTCCTGTGCTATGGTGTGACATAAACTGGCCAATGCCCATAGGTTTTAACCTAGGTACAACCAACGTGGAATTATGTTGCAAATGGCGATTTCGTGCAAAACGCGTAAATCGGCACAGAACATGCATCCGGTTCGTAAGCGCGCTGAATTTACCGTTGGCCCTCCATTGATACGAAAAACACCCGTTTCTGAACTTTGACTCTTTTTGCAACAAAGTTGCCCTGGCGAGATTTGTGTATACTTCCATGTTCACAATAACGGCACTGAACGTTTGTTACATCATTGTGTATCGTTTCCACGTGCAATCTGCTTTCAAACGGAACGGGTTTGAGAAACAAAGCTATGGAAAAAACGCATCAAAAACGGTGCAGTTGCCAAGGGGTGAAATCTCATTGCATCATGGGTCACTAGACGCGTAACCGCATGGCAAATATGATAGTGAAACTTGAACCTTTATCACTCATATAGATTTGAAGTTGTTCGAAAAAACATTCACAAGCCGCGCTTGCTTTAGATTTGCAAGTGCTGTAGAAACTGTTTACATACACAGAAACAATTACCACTTCATACCCACACTAAATGGACCATGCCTTTTTATTATTTAGCCCAAAATCACAGTTTCAAAATTTTGAGTTTTTTCGAAAAATATCGTCGGCCCAAATCAAGAATGTACTCAATGAAGGCACGGCTGGCTTTTATCTACCCCACAGAGGAACATGGCGAAACGGCAAGTTGAGAGTCGTGTATGATGGCTCTGGTAAGGATGCTTGTCAAGACCACTTTGTTGCGAAAAAAGGCAAAATTCATAAAAATTTTCGCTTCCAATGATGAGCAATAGAAGATTCAGCGCGTGTACGAAGCGAATGCATGCTTTATGCCGGATTACGCGTTTTGTAAGAAAAAAACACATTTTCGGTATCATTCCGCGTTGGGTGTACCTAACTGAAAATCTATCGACATTAGTTTATGTCACACCGTAACATGGGAAGGCAATTCTACGTCAAAACAGGTGTAAAGCATTCCACTGGCAGTATTTGAAAACGGCACTTTCTTTGGCCAAGCTCATATCTCTCCAGCCAATGAATATAGAAAGCCCCTTTTACTTGAAAACAGTGTAGAGCGATGTTACATGTTATAACTAGGCCGAAGAACCATCTCAGAGCAATGATTAGATCATTGAAAACCTGAGAATGGACCGGTTCAAGGTGGATGGCGCGTGATGTTGCACACGTGATGAGCAAAACCCACACCTTCTTCGACGCACCGTCCACGTACAGCGGTTCGAAGTAGTCCACGCCTACTTTGGTAAATGGACGGCACGGCTCAGTCCTGAAACTTGGCAGGGCACCCTCTGGGGACCGATACGGTAGTCCTCTATACCGACGACATCGGCGACAGGTTTCGACGACCCGTCGGACAGTCCGTCTACGTACCAGGTACTCGGCTGAGAGAAGAGACAGCGTGACACGCGTGCTTTGATGGAAGCATCGTCTATGCGCGTCGTCCACAACCAGAGTGGTGATGTGTGCCAGGTCTGGTAGGATTGTCAGCGGACGCTCGCCTGTGCGCAGCGTTGTTACCAAGATGCCGTCGTTGTTAAGCTGGGGTCGGAGTCGGGCGAGTTGCGAACTCGCGGGCAGCAGCTCCCGAGAACGCACCGCATCGATCTCACCTGGGTACGCTCGGTTCTGTGCATCTCTGATCCAGAAGCGCAGACCTTCCCTCTTCTCCTCTTGCGTCCTGGCAGTCGCTCAGACTTCGGTCTGCGGCTGTTGGCGATGAATCGGTGCACCCACGCTACTTTGTCTGCCGCCTGGGCAAGGGTAGGGCATGCCGTCACATCGAACAGGTGACACTCCCCACGATGTGTGGTCTGCATTACAGCGCGGACAGGTCTCTTCAGCTCCAACTCTGACTCCGGAGTGGGACTGAGACGATCAGGGGTAAGTGACCGGGGTAAAGGAACACCAGATGTCGAGTCTCGTTGAAGGAATGCGGGGCCTCCCCACCACAGGTCACATTTCTCCAGCGTGCAGAGTGACATACCCATAGTGCCCAGGTCAGCTGGACTGTCTGCTCCTTTGACATGTCGCCATTGTTCAAGACAGGACAGTTGCAGAATAGAGGTCACCCTGTTCTGCACAAACACCTTCAACGTTTTCTTGCTCTGTAGCCAGTCCATGGAATCTGTCCAATAGATGATGTGTGGCTCCTTCAGGTGGAGAGCCTGCTTGACAAAATCCATGAGTCGACAGCCGAGCACAGCTGCCATCAGCCCGAGCCTAGGTATGGTAACGGCGGGGTCGATAGGAGCCAGTCGGACCTTTGCCATCAGAAGACGTGATTTACTTCCCTCTACAGCGTATACGGCACAGCAGCACGCTCTCCTCGACGCATCGCAGAACACGTGGAATGTTGGATCACCCGTGGAGCTCAGAGCAGCGCGAGGAAATCTCACGAATCGGTTCGCCGTGTCGCTACACCATATTCTCACTTCCTCCTGAAGTGCCTGTGGAAGACTGGCGTCCCACTCGGCTGTCTTTGTCTCCTTCCAGATTCTCTGAAATAAAACTCTGCCGACGACGAGCCATGGTGATAACGCGCCTAAAGGGTCGAACGGCTTCGACACCGCCGCTAACAGCTGTCGTTTGGTGGCTGGGCAGTCCATGATGGGCACGCAGACTACGAGGCTGTCTGTGCTGGTACTCCACAGCAATCCTAGCACTTGTGCATCGGGTGAACTGTCACCAGAGGTTCGCAGCTTGTGGAGGTTCATGCATGCTTCTGAGAAGATGTCTGCCGTCTTCTTCACGTTCTGATTAGCCTCTGCTCTGGTGGCGAAGGTGGTACAGACATCATCCATGTACAGGCCAGCTTCTAACTTCTCACAAAGCTCTGGTTCTGAGCCGCGGTATTTCGCCAGGTGAGTGGAGATCGTCTGTAACAATGTATGGAGAGCACGACAACCCGAATGGCACACGTTTAAACCTGAAACATTGGTTAGCCCAGATTAACTGTACATACTTTCGATCCTCTTCGATGACAGACACCTGGTGGGAAGCGGACTTTATGTCGGCTTGTGTGGCTACATCGTCTCGACGAAAGTTCAGCACCACAGCAGGTAGGCGTCGCAGCTGGTTAACACCAGGGTCTAGGTATTCATTCAGACTCCTGCCTGAAGCATCCTTAGCGGAGCCATCATACACGACTCTCAACTTGCCGTTTCGCCATATTCCTCTGTGGGGTAGATAAAAGCCAGCCGTACCTTCATTGAGTACATTCTTGATAACCGGGTGATAAGGAAAAATTTTGGGCCGACGATATTTTTCGAAAAAACTCAAAATTTTGAAAATGTGATTTGGGGTTAAATAATGAAAAGGCATGGTCCATTTAGTGTGGGTATGAAGTGGTAATTGTTTCTGTGCATGTAAACAGTTTCTACAGCACTTGCAAAGCTGAAGCTAGCGCGGCTTGTGAGTGTTTTTTTCGAACAACTTCAAATCTATATAAGTGATAAAGGTTCAAGTTCCACTATCATATTTGTCATGCAGTTACGCGTCTAATGACCCATGATGCAATGATATTTTATCCCTTGGCAACTGCACCGTGTTTTATGCGTTATTTCCGTAGTTTTGTTTCTCAAACCCGTTCCGTTTCAAAGCAGATTGCACGTGGAAACGATACACAATGATGTAACAAACGTTCGGTGTCGTTATTGTGAACATGGAAGTATACACAAATCGCGCCAGGGCAACTTTGTTGCAAAAAGAGTCAAAGTTCAGAAACGGGTGTTTTTCGAATCAATGGAAGGCCAATGGTAAATTCAGCGCGCTTACGAACCGGGTGCATGTTCTGAGCCGATTTACGCGTTTTGCACGAAATCGCCATTTTCAACGTGATTCCACGTTGGTTGTACCTAAGTTAAAACCCATCGGCATTGGACAGTTTATGTCACACCATAGCATAGGAAGGAAGTTCTGCGTCAAAACTGGTGTAACGCAACACATTGGAATAATTTCAAAAGCGCCGTTTTTGGTGTAGTTTTTTGGGCGTGAACACTTTTTTCAAAAAAGCCCGATTTTAAACATGCGTTTTTATCAAATAAAAGGGCATGGCAAATTTAGTGCCTGTATGAAACGGCAAGTGGTGCTGTGCATGCAAACAGTTTGTACAACAATTGCAATATCTACAGCCAGCGCGGCCGATGAGTGTCATTTTTCTTCAACAAACTTCAAAAGCATAGAAGTGATACAATCTCAAGTGACACCATTGTATTCGCCGTGCGATTACGCGTCTAATGACCTATAATACGATGAGATTCCACCACTTTGAAAATGCTCCAGTCTTCATGCGTGTAATTTTCCATGTTTTTTTCTGAAACCCACTCCTTTTGAAAGCCGTCGTTAACATCAAAATGAAAATAAATCTCGACACGGCCGCTGTGTCCCAAAGAAAGGCAAAATTGAAAAACGGATTTTTCCGTATCAAATGACGGCTAATACTAAATTCAGCGCGTGTACGAAGCGGAAGCATGTTGGGTGGCGGTTTACGCGTTTTTCACGAAATGGATATTCTTCGACAGATTTCCATGTTGGTTGTACCTAACTAAAAACCCCTCGGCATTGGACAGTTTATGTCACACCATAGCATGGAAAGGGAATTCTGAGTAAAGAATGGGTGTAACAAACACATTCGCAGAATTTGAAAACGGCCGTTATTTGGTTAGTAAAACGTTCCAAGCTGATTACGCGTTTTCCAGGAAATCGTTATTTTTCGACATAAGTCTACGTTGGTTGTACCTAACACAAAACCTAGCGGCATTGGACACTTAATGTCTCACCGTAGCACGGGAAGGCAATTCTGCGTCAAACAGGTGTAACCCAACACATTGGCAAAATTTAGAAACAGACGTTTTTTGGGTAGTAAAATGTTCCAAGCTATTATCTCTCAAACTAACGAAAATAAAAGACCGCTCCAATTTGCAAACGTTGTAAAACGATGGGGAAGTTGTCACTGCATTCTTAATCACCGGATGAGGCGAACAAATTTGAGCTGGAACATTTTTCGAAAAAAATTCCAGCAGATTGACGGGCAAGCAATACACAATGATGCAAGAAACATTCGGTGCATTTCTTGTCAATATGGAAGTAAACACAAAACCCCCACAACCACAGGAGCCGCAGTCCGACCAGCAGCAGCGTCAGCAGGCCCAGCAGCACGCCGGCGCCGGCCATGTGCGCGGTCAGCTGGAACATGGGCCGGTTACGCAGCGCGCGGCTGGTGACGATGACCAGCACGGGCACGCCCGAGTCGACGATCGTCAGCAGACAGATCGCCACCAGCGTGACTTTGTACTCCACCCGCGCGTGCATAGCGACGCACTGCGTCGGATCCTTCAGAGTCGGACGCGTCCGCAGCCGCCGACATTATCTCGCCGAGTGAGCTGAAGCCGCCAACACTTCCTTGCTGGTAGCCGCTAAAAGCGCCGACTGACTTGTTGCCATGACAGCTGTTGGTCGTCGCCCCGAGTGCATTGTTTTTCGTGGAGGTTTAAAGTGACCCGATATGCCAGCTTTAAAAGAACTGTCTCGCGTTTTTGCGCCATGCCCTTGCACCAAGGAGGCGATGACAATGTTGACATTTTTAGAAAGTTTGACATGGGCTTGTTAAGGCTTTGCAACAAATTTTATCCAGGGGCTTACTCCAGGCTACTCCAGGCGAGGCTTACTCCAGAACTTTAGAACTTGGAGACTGAAAACTCCGCAGATATCAGAAACTTTAGTTTCACTGCCGAACTTTTTATTCTTAGTTTTACATGAAAAACAGTAGAAAATAAAAGAGAGAGTTCCATCATTCTTTGGTCTGAGCTCCTTCCTGCCATAACCATTGGGGATAAAACTAATGTAGCGTGCGGGGTCTAGTGTTAGCGCCCCTAGACCCGCCCTTGCGGCCGGCCGCCTGGGGCGGTGACCTGCGCGGCCGGCTCGCGGAGGAAGTAGCACTCTGACCTGAGACGTGGACGCGTGCGGGAGGGACGCCGGCAAACAGCAGACAGAGGTGAGGCAGAATGGCACAGACTTGACACTTGGCACGGTCGGTAGGACCTGCCTCTACAAAGAGTAAGTACTTTGTGTTTGATATGTCCTCTTGAGCTTGTTAACAGTGTATGTGTGATATTTGTGACACTGTTTGAAATATTTACTGAAGTGCGTGCTGTGTCGTGTACTTTTACCGCCACAATTTGTCCTTTTGGGTGATAGTTAAAGCTGACCGGCAAGGGTCAAACACTCAAATGGATCAAATGGACGCGGTCCTTCTGTCACATCTGGAATTGTTTACGGGGGAGGGTAAGCAGGAATTTCAGTCGTGGCTGAGTCGTTTCGAAGTATTCGCCGGTAAATGCCCAAAAGAAGAAAAGGCCCAATGTCTGCTGGGTTTGTTGGAGGCCAAAGCATTCGAGTACTGTGCTGCTCTGCCAAAGACGGTCTATGTGGAATTTGAGCAGCTGAAACAGCATCTGGTCGAGAGATTCGACAAGAGTCAACGGGTTTACCCGGGCCTCCTGTGAGTCTGGCGAGACGGCGGGAGCCTGGAATCGGGAGCGGGTTCCCCCGCGCCGCGATGAAATATCCGAGGCGGACGGCAGAGCTGAGGAGCTAGTGCTGTTGGGGTGGGTAGACCCGTCAGCCAGATATACTGTATCGTACTAGCAGTGGACGAGTTAAGCTCCATGAACGTTACACCGCCCAGATATGAATAGTGTCTGCCGTTATTATTGATTAACAGACACTATAAACCAAATATGCGTCCTGGATTCTGTTGGGATGCCATGTCTTCATCATACATTTCTGAACTTGTCTCCGCCGGACGGTGGCGGAAGGTCCGGGCGCTTGTTGCGTGCGTGGCCTTATTCGTTGGGACGTTTCCCCTGGTCTTCACGAGGCAAAACAATTATGTGTTAGTGTGGGACCGTGGAGCGCAATACTGGACTGCGCTACTCCATCCCAGTATCATGTATGGTCTGCTGGACGGAGACAAACGGCATGCATGTTCCTCATAGTGTGACGTCTTCGGATGCATTTTCATCGTGGGAGTTGTCAACTGTACCTCGGTTCATTGCTGCCAACAGACTTCTTTGAACCCCTGTGAAAGGAGATCTTTACGGGTCTTTTCTGACTATAAATCCTCAAACCACAGCACACAACCAGTCACTATGGTTACACTTCCTGTCTTCCGCTTTTGCGGCGTTGCTTGTGGCTGAAAGAACGGAGGGATGAGTCTGGGATACCGAACCATCTCATGATTGCATTTCGACGTTTGCGGACCAGAATAGCAGGCCGGACGCTGCCGCTCCGCGCGGGCGTGGCCAGAGGGGCGGCTTGTGCATGCGTGGGCATCTTGCGGGACCTGCTGTCCCCTCCCCCTCCATCTCAGCGTGCTCCCGTGGTGCAGACAATCGCCAATATCCTAAGATTTCGCCGGCATGGCATTAAGATGTGACTCTGCATATCGTCGCCGCGGTCGTTTGTGCAAACGATTTCGGGCTGTGCCGATTTGCTTGCTTGGATTGGATTGAGTGACGGTTTGCTTCATGCTTGCTTGCTTGCATTCGTCATGTTTGCATTTTCTACCATTTTCTTTGTTTTCGTGGGCTGGTTTCTGATTTCGGAGGATTTCTCACCGTGGCCAGGGGTCATTTATGATCGCACAGTTGCCCAGTTTGTGCCAGTTCGACGCATTCCCAAAATACGGTTTTTGTATGTCTTGGCTTTGTCGGTGTCTGATTGGGTGTTGTTGCGACACGGCTACTGCCAAAAGTTTCTCCAAAATCGATACTGCTTTTCGTGTGTGGCCGAGGGTCATGACTGTCCTTGGTTGTCGTCGCTGATGATGCCAGCAATGATGCTGACCCAGTGCGTAATGTTTTGTGAAAGGATGCTATTTCTTACCGCACAGGCTCTGTAACCTGAGGTAGCGTCTGTTACGTCGATCCATCAGGAACTGGTGGTAGCCTCCCACTCCGGTCGACACGACAGCTGCTTCTTTTTCCACTTGTGCGTATTTGCGCTCCGTTCGAGTCGGAGCCCGCGAGGTGTACTGTACCGGCCTCTCCAGGCCTTCAGCGGTCACCTGCATGAGCACGGGCGAGCACCGGCGGATATCATGTTCGGCCGTAACGCTCGAACACGGCTGAACCTGCCCATCCTAACTGCAGAACACGCGCTGCGGGACAGCGCGCAGCGCCAGCGGGCAGCCGCTGGCGGCCGCTCCCGGTCATTCGGCGTAGGTACCAAGATCTGCGCCCGGTGCTACGCGGGACCTCAGAAGTGCGCACGGGGTCTCGTCGTCGCACAGACGGGTGCTGTGTCCCACGAGATGGATGCCGAAAGAGGGATCCAGTCGCGACACTCGAATAACTCGGTCCGAATAAGTCGTCCGGCACAGTTCTGCGCCGCCTAGCGATGGTATCCTTTGCACACATTCATTCGGGACGCGGCTGTTCCCGGTCACGAGGAAAACTGCAACATATTTCAGGTGTCCTCAGGGAGGCACAATTTGTTGTTCGAAGTCTGTACATCCACAGTCTTGGCAAGCGAAATGATGCGTCTACGATCTCGCTCTAGGACGCGACTCGAACGCCACCTAATAGCCGTCGCCGATACTAAGGAACAAAAACTGCCGGTGGGGTCGCTGATGGCGTACGACCCACGGGTAACGCTCCAGGTAGGGTTCCAGGCCTGTCACGTGACCTGTCCCTCGGCATTCCCCGCGGCTGGCTGCCCGGATGGCGCACCGCGTAGGGCAGCTGGACCGTCACCCTCGCTGCGCTGCGAGCCGCGCGCGCTGCAGCCGGGGCCGCGGGCGGGGCTGCATCACACGACCAACCGCCTCCACCCGTGTAAAAGCACAGCACGGCAGCGTGCCGGAGCCCCTCAGGAACTCGCTCCTCGGGTCAGAGCGCAGCCTACGTACCGGTGTCGGCCAACTACGACGCCATGTTGCAGAGACCCTCGTACCGCGAGTTGCACTTAGTGCCCTGCGGGCACGCAGAGCACGTTCGTTCCATCCGGTACGTTAGCTTGCTGACGACATTACCACCAGGCCCGTAATTGCAGTACAGCAGTACCTGGAGTTCAGCGGCGTTGTTAATTGTCTCCGTTTTGACCCACGCAGACGATGCTTTGTCTAGACCATCCACCGAATCCGGTAACCGTCCTCCGAACATGTGGGTATAGGTGCAAGGCTATCGTATGCTTTCAGGTCAACAGCGAGAGAAGCCAAATCAAACATTTCCAATTACAGACGTCCTTCCACAAGCATGTGCGGCCCGGCCATTGACACTGAAAACCGCATAGAACGTTGGAGGCCCTGTCTTGATGCACTTGATGATCTTGATGCCGCCGCCTGCCCCCCCCCCCCCCTCTCTCCGTGCCCACTTGTCTGCCGCCGCCCCCACTGCGTGCTCGCCTTCGTGCCCAAGCCTGGTGTCCAAGCGTGCCCAAGCAAACAGGCTTTTCAATCCTCAGCAGAGAAGCGACACGAAGTGTTCCGAGACGTCAAAGATCAACATCACACCAATTAAACGCATCATAACGCATATATAAAACTTAATTATCAATTTAACAAAAATAATCGTACGCAGTGGTGTTTCACCGCTTTGGAAAGCTTTGAGACCCACTCCTCATCACGTTACAGGTCGGCTACGGTCACTGTCGACCTTACGGCTAGCTTGGCACTCGTTGCCATGGTTTCCAGTGCATGTTCCGCCTGCGCCTGGGCGGTGGCCGCCAGCTCCTTGTCCCATATCTGGAGAAGACAAACGGAGCGAAAACAGCCAAATTAACGTAAAGGTCTGTTGTGCACAGCCGTTAAACACACGTAATTCTTCATCTCGTCGGTTATCAGCAAGCGGAAAATACAGTTGAGGCACTGCAAGTTAAAAAGGTTGTGCTTACCAAAAGGCAATGTCAAAGTCAACAAATCTCACCTAAGTCAGACCAAAAGTAGACTTACCACACACGTACCTATTCAGAATTATGCGGTTGCCTCGGCACTTCCCTTCCAAAAAGGATGAGGAACGCGATGTTTTTCGCTGAAGCAAAGGAACTACGTCTAACAGTAAGGAAATGCGCGAAACAGTTTCGGCACCTATACTTCTAGTGGTGGACCAGACAGTGATTTCATCTAATCTTCAGGGCACTGTGGACCCTCCACCCACCATCTCCGAAACAATGCAAACCTCTCATTTGCTATCTCCAGAATATTATTTATCTCCAAGTCACCACCTCTGGAGCACCTCGGACCTCGGCACTACCTAAATTAGTGTGTCTATCTCCCTCTGGCCACCTTCAAACTCCTGTGGCTCACTCGCCGTCTCCAGAACACTGGACCTCCCACTCACCAGTTCCAGCATGTCAGCGGCTTGCGGCAGCTTGCCTCTCTGGCCGTCCACCAGTCTGCGCGCCACGCGGCTGCGCATGACGTTGTGGACATGCACCAAGTCCTGCGCGAGCTGCTGTGACATTCCGCGCTGGTAGACCTGGCCGCAGTTGGAGACGTTCGCGTTGCTGGCATAGGAAGTGTTGATGCATGGTTCGGCAAAAGTCAGCGCGCCGCTGGCTGGAGCTGCCCAGCGCGGAGAGCAGCACCAGCAGACCGACGGCAAAGGCAAGGCAAAGGCAGAGGCAGAGGCCATGGCGAGACAGAGATCGCACTGCGGGCGATGACGGTCGGAGACCGAATAAGTCGCTGCTGGACGGTGGGTGCCTTTTTGATGTGAGCACCAGTGGGCCGGGAGGCGCCTGCGGGCGAGGAGCGCCGCCGGCTGTCCCAGGATCCGGCTCCCCACTCTCCTCGCCACAGGGTGCCGCGACGGCTAGTGGCGTGTTTTTTTTTGGCGGCGTGGCAACGGCGTCATTTGCACCGGTGAGAAAGCGAGAAACGCCAAATCAAACATTTCCAAATACAGTCGTCCGTCCACGAGCATGTGCGGCCCGGCAGCTGACACTTAAACATCACATAGAACGCTTGGAGGTCCTGCTCTTACACACAACACCGTTCAATCGCCGTACCCGTGCCGCCCCCAGCTCCATGACTGCCCCCCCCCCCCCATCTGCCGCCCCCCTCCCGCCCCCCCCCCCCACTGCGTGCTCCTCCTTCGTGCCCAGGTCGCCTTGGTAAGCGACTACGGCCACAAGCCGATGTAGAGGGTGATGGACCAGACCGCCTGGGCGAAGTGGCCGTACGTACCCGGTGTGGCAGCATCCCTGACTGAAATCACGGCACACGTACAAGCGCAACCGCCTCTGCTTGGGGGCGATGAGACGCAGCGCTCGTCCTGCTATGGGCGGCGAGGCGCGCCGCGCCGACCTCAGCGTGGGTCCGTCAGGTCCCCGGACGCGGCGGCACAGGTGCACAAATACCTGAAACAGAGGACCCGCACCCCAGACACTCGTGACTGATGACGGCCAGACGCCGTGACGGACACCCGCGCAGACACGTCGGCGGTAGCGACAGGCATCATGATTCCTGGCTGACGGACACGGCGGCTTTTATCTGGTAACCCGTAGGTATGTTCGCCTACCATGTGCGGCATCGGAATTGGGGTCAAACGTCCCAGCAAGGACGCCTGCTTACTCGAACGTGTTGACGAAGTCCACAGATGCGTAGACGGGCTCGGCAAACCAGGTTTGGGCCAAATCCAGTACTTCCTGGTGGAAGTTTGCAACGCCCCACTGCGAGGTGCTCAATGCGACGATGTTCTGGCCGACGACGAAGAAACGTGCTGAATTGAGACATGCAGTTTAAGGGAGTGCGTACGTACATATGCATTTCGGTCGTGTTTGTGGTCATTTCAGTAGGTTGGGTGAGCCCTTTGACCCCAAGTCGTTTTACCGCGATGGGGGATTGTGCAGCAAACGGTCAAACGGGCTTTTGCATTCCTCAGCAGAAGAACGAACGAAGAACAGCAGCAGAAGAAGAAGAACCAAAAGAACGTCCAGAAGCTCCCCGTCCATTTCTGGAGAAGAAAAACGCCTTCACTGAGACGTCGGCAAGCGGCAGCAGAGTGCCAAATGAATTTCAGGAGGCAATAATGAAGACGTTCTGTCACCGTAAGTTTCTGTCCCGATAGTCCAAAATTTAGCACCTTGTGAGGCATCCGCGGAATGCCACTAAATAATGACCGTATGACCAGGGTAACGAAATGCAGGGAAAAGGACCAGAAGTCCACTGCGCGGTGTGATCTCCAATACTGCAGCGAGCTTTTACAAGAAACGTGTCTTGAGTGTGGATGGGCGTGAATACTTATCATGATTTTTGTCACTACAGTGTCGTAGTTCCTTTAATAAATCTATCGTCATCTGTATTGATTTTTCCTTATCGGAACATTGTCGTTTGTATACTTGCATGTCTCGTCGGGCGAAAATGTCATACAGTTGTTTGCCTTTATCATTATTTAATTGTAATCACAGGTAACATCTGGGATGCTTTGCGCAGGTGCTGGGCTACGATGCAGAGCGACACAGCAACTTCGAGGATACGGCGATTTTCGCTGTGCCAGGTGCGCGAGAGAAATCTCCGCAGCACAACTGTCACAGGAACTGTCACCTGCTATCGGTCCAACCACCCATGTTCCCCGTCCAACTGCTCTGCACCAGCACGACTCCCCCGATCCGCACCCATCCGCTGCCCGCCAGCATCGCCCTCTTTATTTCCAGCCCATCCGCCTTCCCCAAGCCCAGCCCTCCTGCTCCGAGCCCATCGGCTCCCCCGCCAGTCCGGCTCTCTTGTTCCCAGCCCATCCGCTCCCCGCCAGCCCCGCCCTCTTGTTTCCAGCCCGTCGGCTCCCCGCCAGCCCAGCCCTCCTGCCCCCAGCCCATCAACTCCCCGCCAGCCCAGCCCTCCTGCTCCCAGCCCATCCGCTACCCGTCAGCCCAGCTCCCTTGTTCCCCGCCCACCCACTGCTCGCCAACAAAGCTCCAACGATCCCCGCTCACCAGCTCCCCACCAATCCAGCTCCCTCGATCCCCGCCAGCCAGACTCCCTCGATCCCCGCCCACCCGCTTCACGTCAACCCAGCTCCCTCCATCTCCGCCCACCCGCTCCCCGCCGGCCAAGCTCCCTCGATCACCGTCCATCGGCTCCCCGCTGTTCTGCGTCTGATGGCGACCTTGTCGCCTGCGTGAGAGATGGACAGGGACGCTACAAGAAAATAAAGCTCTGCAAGTGACGAGTGTGGTTGTCACCAAACATATGTACAGTGCAATTTCTAACCCAGCTTCATCGATCTACGTCCATCGAGAGATGCACAGGGATACTACAAGTGAATAAACGTTTGTAAGTAACCAGTGTGCACGTTGTACTACATATGTTGTGCGCAATCTTGAAAGGGCGAAGTCTGTCCCCCAATCGCGAAAATCCCTCCTGATGATCAGCTGGATAAAGAAGAACCGAGGCTGACACTATGCGTAGTCCATGCGATGTGCCTATTCGCTTTGGAGACGACTCAAGCTAAATTAAGTTGTCACACGCTTTCTTCGAGCTTGTTGCGTGCTGAAACTTGCTTACAGCATGCTGCCCAACTTTCTGCTCCCATCGTTTTCTTAACGCATTAGATGGTCAAAACTAGCCCTAAATTAGACAGATCTGTGTTGACCCCAAGTTTAGGCATGCTGTTATCAAACGGTGAGAACGTGCGCACGCTACGCGACTTGCGATGAACATATCGGAAAACCGCAGACTCACAAGCGTCCGCACGGCCGGACCAACGTTCGCTTGGATCCCCCATAAACAGTGTTTTTCGCGGCGAGGACGATGGATGAGGCAAGGCAGGGGCTTGACTGCCCCGGCCATTCACGTCAGTTGACTTTGACCTTATTACGGTGCATGTAAAGAAGCTATGATAAACAGAATGCTCTGTTTATCGTAAGACAGAGCGGAATTAAAGCTGGTCAATCAATTCGTCACGAGCATCACCCTGGGTTTTTTTCAAACTCGACAAAATTGGTCGGAAGGCCTGCAGGACAGCACCGCGGATCTCTCGAAGCAATGGCAGTTTTGGATGTTTGCATTGCTTGCCGCAACTTCATGTTCATATGGCTGGTCGAAATATATATTTTTTGGCACTGGGGTTATTTTCGTTGGCAATTATTTTTATGTTCTAAATTCATTGCCTACCTTTGAAGCAAGTTATGCTATACTTTCATTCGGTAATTGCTCCAAACTGGTGCTGTTTCATGAATAACATGGGAAAATCCCAAACACAGAAAATTAATTCGCTCAGCTTCATTGAAGGTATTCAACAAAACGCTGAACATTAAGCTGCAGATATATGTACAATACATCCAACTCAAACACCCCACACGTAACTACATGCCACATCCACGTAAACGCTACGAACTCAGTTGAAATGAACGAAACGGAAACACTTATGATCGATGTGTCATACTGTTCTCATTCATCGTTGTCGCTGCCGGAGTCGGTGCCGGAGTCGCTGCTATCATCGGTTGTTACGACAACCGGTGGGAGATCTTCTAGCAGCCCGTCATTCGTCCAGTACTGCTGCTCCAGCCCTTTGACGTGCTCACAACACTTACTCCAGGCCTCTGGAGAGACAGTTGCGACACCTGCCTCCACCAGCCGTTCCACCTCCTCCATCCGCCCCGTCAAGTTCCCCCGTCTTATCACGCGCTTCATCTGTGCCCACACTAACTCTATCGGGTTCAAGTCACAATGATACGGCGGCAGGCGAACGATCCGATGACCATGACCTCTAGCATTGTTGTCCAGAACATATTCCTTCTTCCGGTTCTGGGACTTGACTAGCTCCAGCAGCTCCACCTTCCGCATGTCTTCGTCGATGGTCACACCTGCCTGCTGCAACCACTCCTGGATTTCCACTTTACGCCAGCTAGAAGCTGGCACTTTTTGGCACAAACGGGAATGATATGAGGCATTATCTATGATGATCACAGAGTGCTCTGGCACGTTCGGAAGCAGGCACTCTGTGAACCACTTCTCGTAGCAGTCGGCGTTCATTGACGTATGGTAGTCGGCGTTCTTGCCATCGGCCCTGAGGTGGAGAAGTGCGCCCGGTATAAATCCTTCTGAAGAGCCGGCATGGACTATAATAAAACATTTTCCTTTTCCAATGGCGTTCTTCCGTCCGTTGATTTGACTGCCGTCCAGCCACGCCAAGTTCTCCATATCGTACTGATTATACTATGTCTCGTCGGTATAACCGATTTTGCTATCGGGAACTTCTCTACGCAGCCTCCTCATCTCCCGCAAGAACTGGCATCTCGTTGCTGCAATATGAGGTTTCTCGATCAGGATCTTGCGCTTGTCGATTCTTCGGTACTTAAATCCGTTCGCGAGTAGGTGTTTTCTGGCGGTGGATCTAGATATGGTGACGCCGAGCTGTTCGTGAAGAGCATCCGTGATGGTGTCCGGAGTAACATGTTTTCCGTCGATGTACATTTCGTGTACCATTCTCCTCATCGCGCAAACATCGAACGGATCTAGATCCACCCTTGGTCTTGCTGCAGCTGGTCGGGATCGGCTTGGCGACTTCAGTCTGGCACCATTCTATACCACCTATAGCAAATTGAGTGTGTGTACGAAGCGAATGCATATCCTGTCCCGGTTTACACGTTTTGCACGAAATTGCCATTTTTCGACCAGACTGGTAGTCGAACGTACGAAACTCGGATGTCTCGGACCTATGAAAACAAAAGGCTGCTTTTACTGGCAAACGACGTGAAAAAATGGTGCACTTTGTTGACTACACTTTTGATGGCCTGCTAATGAGAAACAAACTGGAGAGTGACCACTTTTTTTAATAAAAAGTTTAAAAAAGTAAAAAAAAAGATTTCAGCATACGGTTTTTTGTGGACAATGAAAGGCCGTGGTTCATTCAAGGGTGTATAAAGCGGCAAGTGTTTCTGTGCATGTAAACAGTCTCTACACCAACTGCAAAGTCTACAGCAAGCGCGGTTTGGGAATGTTTTTTCAAGTCAATTAAAAAGTATACAAGTGATTCAGTTTCAAGGTACATCACCGTATTTCCCGTGCGATAAAGCGTCTAATGACGTAAAGTAAGACTAGATTCCACCAGTTGAAAACTGAAGCATTCGTGAAGCGCGCAAATTCCCAAAGATTTGTTGATGAAACCAGCTCCATTCGAAAGCAGATTCCACGTGAAAACGATACATAATGAAGGAGGAAACATTCATTGCTGTTGTTGTTACATGCAATTGAATAAAAATCGCTCACGGCTCCTTTATTGCGAAAAATATCACATTCGGATGCGGATGTTTTGTCGTCGTAAGTAAGGGCTTATGGTAAATTGAGAGTGTGTGCGAAGCGAATACGTGTTATGTCCAAGTTTACGCGTTTTACCCATTTATGTGACGTTTTGTGAAGAATTGAAAGGATGTGGTCTTTTTAGTGTCTATCTTAAACACGAAGTGTTTACGTGCACGCTAACAGGCCCTACAGCAATTGCAGTATTTAAGCGAGGCTTGTAAAGGTCTTTTCAAGTGACTTCAAAACCCTACAAGTGAGAAAATCTGAAGTTACATGATCCTGTTTGCCGTGCGATTACGCGTCTAATTACATGTAATACAATGAAATTCCACCACTTGGAAAATAGACCATTCTTGACGCGCGAAAAGTCCATGGTTTTGTTTCTGAAACCAGTCCGTTCGAAAGCAGATTGCATGTGCAAACGATACATACTGAGGGGAGAAACAGTATTTGACGTTGTTGTCAACATGGATGTGAACACAGTTCTCACGGCGGCGACTTTGTTTTGGAAAAGTAAAATTCTTTTAACGGATTTTTTTTGGTCTCAAATGGAGATTAGCAGTAACTTGTGCGCATGTAAGAAGCGGATACATGTTCTGTCCCGGTTTGCGCGACTTACACAAAATGACCATTTTTCGACATGATTCCACGTTGGATGTAGTTATCTGAAAACCTATCAGCATTGGACAGCTGATGTCACACAATAGCACGTGGAAGGCGAATGTGTACAAAACAATGTTACAGGTTGTTGAATACACTGTTGATCAACCGGTGACAATAAACAAATTTGAGCGTGACCATTTTGTTCGAAAAAATGAAAAGTTGGAAAATACGATTTTTAGTTACAAAAGAAAATCATGTGATCCACTTCTTGTGTGTATGAAGCGGCAAGCGTTTATGTGCATGTAAACGGTCTCTAGAGCAGTTGCAAATGTTGGGCTCGTTTGATGGCGATAAAAGTCATAATTCCAAAACGGATGATTTTTCCTTTCAAATGAGGGCCAATAACAAAATGAGGGTGTGTACGAAGCGAATGCGTATTCTGTCCCGGATTAGGCATTTTACACGAAATTGCCTTTTTTCAATATCACTCTACGTTGATTGTACCTAGTTGAAAACATGTCAGGACTGGAGAGTTTTTGTCAAACGTCAGCATGAGAAGGCAATTCTGCTTCAAAACACGTGTAATGAAACACATTGGCAGGATTTGAAAACGGCCGATTTTTGGCTAGTAAAACGTTTCAAGCTCACATCTCTAGAACTAGAAAATGGAAGCTGTTTTTACTCTCAAACGATGTAAAACAACGATAGGGGTTGTTTACTACACTCTTGATCACCGGGTAATAGAAAACAAATTTCAGCGTGACGATTGATTTTAAAAAATGCCTGCAGTTCAAAAAAGCGAATTCTTTGTTACAAAAAATAGGCTGTGGTCAATTTAGTGTGCGTACGAAGCAGCAAATCTTTCTGTGTGTGTAAAAAGTTTATGTAGCAATTGTGAATATTTTAGCGCACTTCGTAAAGGTTCTTCTCAAATAACTTTGAAGCCGTGCAAGCCAAAAAATTCAGACTGCACCATCGTATTCGCCGTGTGGTCAAGCGTTTAATGACAAATAACACAATTGGATTCCAAGCACTTGGAAAATGGACGATTCTTGATGCGTTTTTTCCGTGGTTTGTTTCTGAAACCAGCTGTCTTCGAAAGCCGATTGCACGTTCAGACGATACACAATGATGGAACATACATTCAGTGTCATTCTTGTAAACATGGCTGTGAACATAAATCTCACCACGGTAGCTTTGTTGCGAAAAAGTCAAAATTCAGAAACAGATGTTTTTCTGTCTCACATTAGGACCAATAGTAAATTCAGCGCGTGAACGAAACGCATGCATGTCCGGAACCGGGTTACGCGTTTTACACGAAATGGCCGTTTGTTGGCATGATTCCACGTCGGTTTTACATAACTCAAAACCTATCAGCATTGGACAGTTTATGTTACACCATAACATGGAAAGGCAGTTCTGCGTCAACACATGTAACGCACATGTAACGCAACACATTGGCGGAATTGGAAAACGGCCGATTTTGGGATAGTAAAACTTTCCGTGCTTATTTCATGTGTGTATGAACTTCATGTGTGTATGAAGCGGCAAGTGTTTTTGTGCATTTTAACAGTTTCAAAGTAATTGCAGCACTTAAGCGCGGCTTCTAAAGGTTTTTGTTAAAAAACCTCAAAACCATGCAAGTGAGAAAATAAAACGCTACACCACCGTATTCGCCGTGCGATTCCGCGGCTAACGACATATGATAAAATGAGATCCCAAGCCCCTGGAAAATAGACCATTCTTGATGCGCGCAAGTTTCCATGGCGCTTTTTCGGAAACCAGCCCCGTTCGAAAGAAGATTCGACATGCAAAGAGTACACAATGATGTAACAAACATTCATTGCTGTTGTTAACATGCAAGTGACAACAAATCTCACCACGGCGGCTTTGTTGCGGAAAAATTAAAAGTCTCAAACGGATGTATTTTCGTTTGAAATGAAGGCCATCAGTAAGTTGAGCGTGTGTACAAGGCGGATGCATCAGTGAAGAGTTTATTTCGGACTATAGCATGGGAAGGCAATTCTGCGTCAAAATACGTGCAAGGTAACACGTCGGCAGAATTTGGAAACGGCCCATCTTTGGGTAGTAAAACGTTCCAAGCTCATATCTTTCGCACCAATGAAAATAGAAAGCTGCTTTTGGTTGCCAACCGTGAAAAACGATGTTACATGACATGTGCTACACTCTATCGCCGGTGCGATGAGAAACAACTTTGAGGGTGACCATTTTCGTCAACAAAGGTCCAAATTTTGGAAAGCGATTTGTGTTTATAAAATGAAAGTGTTTGGGCCTTTTTTGTGTGTATGAAGCGGCATGTGTTTCTGTGCATGTCAAGAGTTTTATAGCAATTGCAAAATGTTTGCACGGCTTGTGAAGTTTTTTTCTTCAAATAACTTCAAAACTATGCAAGTGAGAAAATTTTAACTCACACCAACGTATTCGCCGTGCAAATAGGCCTCTGATGACGTACAATACAATAAGATCCTACCTCTTAAAAAGTAGACCATTCTTGATGCTCGTAAATTTCCATTGTTTTCTCTTTTTGAAACTACCTCCATTTGAGAGCAGATCACACGTGCAAAAGATACACAATGATAGAACAAACATTTATTGTTGCTATTGTCAACATTCAAGTAAACATGAATATCAACACAGCGAATTTGTCACAAAAAAGACAAAATTTGGAAACGGAGGTTTTTTGTCTCAGATGTGGGCCAAAAATAAACTGAATGTGTGTACGGTTCCTTTGTCCTGTCCCGTTGACGCGGTTTTACACGAAATGTGCCATTCTTTGATATGATTCCACGTTGGTTGTACCTCATTGAAAAAAAGTATCTGCATAGGATACTTAATGTCACACCGTAGCATGGGAAGGCAATTCTGCGTGAAGACACGTGTAACGCAACACATTTGCAGGATTTGAAAACGCCGGATTTTTAGGTAGGAAAACGTTCCAAGCTCATATCTCCCCAAGCAATGAAAAAAAGAAGGCTGCTCTTAATTGCAAACGGCGTTAAACAATGTCACAGGTTGTTCATTACAATCGTGATCACCGGGTGATGAGAAACAAACTCGAACGCGACCATTTGTGTCGAAAAATAAAAAGTTGGAAAATACGAGTTTTGGTATCAAATGAAAGGCTGTGGTCGATTCAGTCTGTGTATGAAGCGAAACATTTGTCTTTATGTGTAAAGGTTTTCTATATCAATTGCCAAATTTCAGTGCGAATTGTGAGGGTTTAAAAAAACAGAACTTCAAAACTACGCATGTCCGAAAATTTTAAGCTACATAATCATATTGTCCGTGCGATTAGGCGTCTAATGACATGTAATACAATGAGATTCCTGCAATTGAAAACAACTTTTCTTCTTCTGCGCATATTTCCATGGTTTTCTTTCGGCAACCACCTCCGTTCAAAAGGATATTCCACGTGCAAACGACACCCAATGATGGAACAAACATTCATTGCCGTTGTTTCCAACATACAAGTAAACAGAAATCTCACCACGGCCACTTTGTTGCGAAACAAGTGAAATTCTGAAGCAGATGTCTTTTGTCTCAAATGAGGGCCAAAGTTAAATTGGGCGTGTTTATGAAGCCGATGCATGTTCTGTCTCGGTTCACGTGTTTTACACGAACTGGTCTTTTTCGACATAATTCGATGTTGTTTGTACCTACCTAAAACATATCACCATTGGACAGTTTATATCACATTACAGCATGGGAAAACAGTTCTGTGTCAAAACACGTGTAAGGCAACACATTGGCAAGATTTGAAAACGGTCGATTTTTGGGTAGTAAAACGTTGCAAGCTCCTATCTCTCGCACCAATGAGAATAGAAGGCTGTTTTTACTTGCACAGGGTGTAAAACGATGCTACAAGTTGTTGACTACACTCTTGACCACAGTGTGATGAGAAATCAATTTGAGCGTGACTGTCTTTTTCGCAAAAAAGTCAAAACTTTGAAAATGTGAGTTGTTGTAGTAAAATGAAAGGGTGTATTTTGTGTAGTGTGTGCATGAAGCGGCAAGTGATTTTTTCCTTTAAACAGGTTCTACAGCGATTGCAACATTTAAGCGTGGTCTGTAAAGTTTTTTCAAAAAAACTTCAACACCTTGCAAGTGAGAAAATAAAACGTTACACCATCGTATTTGCCGTGCGATTACGCATCTAAAAAAGAAAGACCTGTTTAAGGGTGGTGATACTCCTCGCAGCGGCATACGGTGTGGTGGCCTGGGCACAAAATGTCAAAATTTGTTGCCGTGTTTTTCGCCCGATGATGTTATTTTAGACGTGCTGCACATGTATTTTAGAATAAGTGATCTTTTGTTTGGTAGACTAGTTGAGCAAGAGGTGCCAGACAGTGGTGTGTCCCGCGTACTGCTCTACTCTGTTCTGCATGACTTGGGACTCAAAGGGCACCTGGTCAACACTAACCAGGGAACTGTGCAGTTTTCCAGTTTACAGAGTCGGGGCAGAGCTCGCCATATTCAGGCAATCGTCAATTAAAATTTGTTATCTGTTGTGATGCCGAAAAGCAGTAAACGCGTTTCGATGCTCCGAAATATGTACGCGAAATTTTCAAAAGTAATGACACTTGTGAAAGAAAGCGAAAATGCCGACGAAGTCGTTGAAGAATGTCAGACCTTTTTGGAGATCTTCTGTGCACTGTATCAGCCCAGTATGGTGACACCGCACCTGCACATGATGGTCTTTCATGTGCCTGACATGATCCGTCGTGACAGTGTTCTCGGCGTGTTTAACCAGCAAGCTGTCGAGGAGTTGAACCATCATGTCACATCCTCTTTCTTCTCATGCACGTACTTCCGTCAGAGCTCGAGACATCTGCTGCTGAAGGAGGGTAGGCGCCTGCTGCGCTTGTGAATACACACTGACTAGCGATGTGCCTCGTGCATTGATGATTGCATAGGGCGTGCGTGTAGCTGCTCGCAATGCATGCATTTGCTGTGGCGAATATTTTGTTTGTAAGTACTTAACTGATATTAACAGAACTGCATAATAGAACTTCGCAATAACAGTGCTGGAATAGGGGTAGTACCTGACAAGGATTCCGCCGCAGGAAGGGAATAGTTCGACTAGGTTTTCAGTTTTTAACATTCTGCACATGGACATTGTATGTAAGGGATGTACCAACACTCATACATAGTCAGCTAGTCGCAACGCTTGCCTGGCTTTCAGTCTGAATTCCAACCATAATGAGGAGTTACCCAAACAGTCGCTTGTGAATGCGCTAAATTCAAATCAGTAGGTTATTTGAATAGGGATAGGGATCGCCGGCTTAAATAATATTCAACAATGGGGATATAGTTCGCGTGGTCACGGGTGGAGATTTAACCGAAATAGTTGGGGCGGCAGGCTGTTAGTTCCTGTCCTTTTAAATATATATGAATATAAATAGCATTATCAGACCCACAAAGCTGGTGTGGCCGCGGCCACACCCGTCATGCCACATTTTCTATCTACGTGCGATTTGATTAGTATGGTTGCATTGGCATTCGTACGCCATACCGCATTTAGCTGAAATTCGCATGGGCACCATAACTGCCAGACTAATATGAAATATGTAAGTTAAAGCCATTTTAATGCTGAATCTTAAGCAAGCTGCGCACATGAATCAGCTTCAGTAGTTTGGGTAGAATAAGTGAATTTGTAACCTATCACTGACGTACCTAGACCCGATCATTGCTTTTTTCGCTGAACGGGGAAATTGACGGCCAATTCGCACATTCACCTCGAATGTCAGCTCAAAGTGATTTGTTGTTCTTTATTAAACATGCTGACCTGCATGCTTTGAGCACTGCACAGTTTTCTAATCATGAAAGGCCTTACGGGAGTAGCTCAAATAGTTTTTATTTTATTCATACCAGCGCGCCCCGCCATCACGATAATGGAGGCAGACGCCTGCATGATAAGTTCTTGGCCCGGCCGCTAGGGGCAGGCCGGTAGCTTTGGCCGCCACGAAGCCATACGAATATGAGCTCCTGCACCGATAGAAACCCTGAACCGGAGCGTTTCTCTATTTCGGCCAGAGACCACGTGAAACGAACTGTTGGCTTTGAGTTGGTCTGAGATTTAGGGGCCCATTTCAAAAGCGGTGATAACGCCGGCCCCGAGATTTACGCTGGTCGGGCTCCTGCATCGTTCAGGGGCCCGCAATGACTAACAGGGCACTGTATGTCGACAAGGGTCCGCGAGTCGGTCAGAGGAAGATTTGCTGAACAGGGACGGGGACGGGAGCCCGAATGACAGAGACTCTCTTGCTTTGGTCGGATTCCTCTGACAATTGAAAAAACATAAAACTTATCATGGATACTCACATTGAGGTAATGGAAGAGTCCTGTGCCAGTCAGGGCCCCCAGTGCCGAACAGTGGACCCTCCTATATTCCAGCATGAGCTTGTTAAGTCCAACTGCAGTCTATGTGCTCATTATTTGACCACCTGCGGCGAGCAGGGATGTTGTCGTGTCGATGACGGTTCATGTGTCGATCCGTGGTCAACTGCGCGGATCAGAGGGCCTCCCGCGTCAGGAAGCGCACCAACGTGATACGATGTATCCCTCTAAAGACTTCCAGATCGGCCAGGGGATACCGCTCCGTGTCGCAGAATGTCGGCCGGAACACACCACGGTGGGGTAGAAGGGCCATTCAGCCCTTGACCATGAACAACAATGTGCTCGGTAGTGTTGTGCTCAAGAGGGCCCATTTACCGGAAAGAAATAAGGGGTCTCATTAGTGTTGAATGGAGTGGGTCGAAATTAGCTCAAAACGCACGCGGCCATCGCATGTTTCCCTGAGAACGTTCATTACGCTTGTAGAATCGACGAATGAAACAAATAACATCAAAAGTCCGAGCCTGTGGGCCAGGTGCCGACAGCACAGTGGTTGACGCACCCGCGTTAGCCATCGTGCGTCTGGGAAATCGCAAGTACGGGGTTCGTTTCTCCGCGGTGTCAGCCTCTCCCGCCAGGTTGGGAGGGCGGCGACGCCATATAGCTCCAGCAGATGAATGCGTCAGAAAGCCCCAATAACGCGCCCGTAGCCCCGGGGAGCACGGATAGCGATGGTTTGGGTTGCAGGCCACGTAAAACCGAACAACGTTGGCCTCTGCAAGTAACACCAGGGGTCGGGGGGGCCGTGCGCGCAACAATGACCATCGCAAAAATAGTGTTACTGAGTGTCTTTCAGATTTGGTTTTGCATATTTGTAAAGTTTTAAGAGTACACTGGGTGAGTCTTTTTCAACTTTGAGGCTGTTCTCTGGAAAGATAAACAGCAACAACACCGAAACAGAGATTTTACCTTTACTATTCCAGTTCCACCACCAGATGCCAGCACCACTTCGTGGTGCTGTTTAGACCAATACATTGTTGTCATTAATCTAACAACCACAGAGGGTGAATACCCAGCCAGCATGTCCGATTGGAACCCATATGGGTCCCAGTTGGACAGTCGTATGGGGCCCCACCTGGGCTGTCCACGTTGGTCCCATGTGGGCGTGACATTTTCGGACACCTGGATCCCATAAGGGTGATCCTTGTTGGGCCCATGTGGACCTAACTGGGGCACACATAGGGCCCATCTAACGTTTACAACCGGGACCCACGTGGATCCGAGATGTATAAAGGAATAGGGCACACCTGGGCTTGCTACCTCGGGCCCAAGCGGGCATGTCATGGGCACCCAACTGGTTTCCACATGGAAGCCCATGTGGGGCCCTTGTGGTACTTAGCTGGGATAAACATGGGATCCACCTGGGCAGCCTAGATGCGACCCAACTGGGTAACCCAGTTGGGACCCACTTGGGCAACCCAGTTGAGACCCACCTGGGTAACTCAGTTGGGATCCGCATGAGCCAGTCCAGATGGGTCCCACTTGGGCACATGTGACCTGCCCATGTGAATCCCACCTTATGAATTGAATCACCTTTATTCCAGGCGGACTGTACTGCATCATCAGTGACAAACCCCGTCATTTCATTGGTATTTATGTATGTATTTGTACAAAACTGCTTTGGCATCGACACCGTAATTCACAAAGTGCAGTTATAACTTTACCCACTCCCCGGCGTCATTACTACTAAATGTTTAAACAATGTCATCTGCGCTGCTGGTGTTGTCCTTGCTGGCGCGACGTTGTCTGCGCCGTCTCGGTCCCTTCCGTCGGTAAACCATTTTCCTAGTGCCCTCTCCGCTTCTTTCGGGAGGCATAATGGCAGGCTGTATTTCGCTTGATGGCCGCTGAAAAGGGATTTCTATTATCTTGTATCAAAAGTCGTCGTACTGAGTCACATGCACTGCCTTGAACAAAAGCGGAATAGGTAAAATTTATACATGGTTTGGTACGGTGAAAGCTGACTAACGTTCAGTCGTGTTAGAAATAGACTGGCACCTGCCACAGACGACCTCTGCGACGTTTATCGTCGAAAGTCGATATCACAAGCGCAAAATAGCCCATGGAACTTACTTGGCTTTGTGGCGGTTTCGGTAAATTCTTCGGGTTCGTGGTTGAGGAACAGGTAGGCCGAGGAGGGGACGCGCTCGGTATGCACGCCGCCAGCAAACAACACGGAACGTCACATCCATAAGATACGCTCACATCCTCCCGGGTTGTCCCATGGTAGTCACTGACATTGGTTCGGTTTAAATCAGCGACCCACCAATGAGAGCTCGGGTCACAGCCACAATCGCCGTCATTGGTTTTCGTACTATTGTGGACGTGGAATGATGAAAACGGATTGGTTCCCAAAGCACCGTGAAGCGGCGCTGGAACCTGAGAGGTCACTGGAAGAGTAAAGGAAGAACCTCTAATTTTCATATTCCTGTACTAGTAATCTGTCCAAAAGACAAATAAACACGACGCCCGCCATGTGGTGGCACTAGTGGCCGACGCCGTTCGGTTTTACGGAAACTGCAGCCCAGACCATCGCTGTCCTTGCTCCCGAAGCTGCGGGCGGGCATGTTCAAACTTTTAATGTTATTTGTGTCGCTAATCCACTCTGAACAAATAAGCTTCAGTCATTCGTTTCAACCCTCTCTATTCAACAATAACGAGATCCCCAGTTTATTCAACAATGTTGAGACCCCTTATTTCGTTCCACGCAAAAGGGTCCCCTGAGCAGAACACTAGGAGCCACGTTACCGTTTCCGGTCAGGGCTGAAGGGCCATTCCGTCCCATCGCGAAGTGTCTTATGGCTATCATTTTGACAGCACGAGGTGGGATCTCCTGGTCGATCCGGGAAGCTTAGAAGGATACGTCATATCACATTGCTCCCCTCCCTGACCCGGGAGGCCTTCTGACCCGCATAATTTCCCCGGATCAGCCCAAGAACCCTCACTGACGCAATATTCCTGATCGCTGCAGGTGGTCTGATAATTGTTACATTGACTCCAGTTCCATATTGTTCTGCGTTTTTTCAGGGATATTGAGAACTCCCTCGACGTAGATTGTGCATGAAATGGGGTCCCAAACTTGCTTTACATGGCTGCCGTGCTGCCCATGTTCGTCTTAAAATTTTCAAGATGGTCAATGAGCAAACGAAAAAATGGCGCATCTTGAGGAAGATGGCTGGTGAACTAGATAAATCGGTATGTATAAAATGCAGCGCAAAAGAAAGGTGACACAACCTTAATTCGGGAAGTCGAGGAGGGGAGAGCAGTTAACACTGCTGGCCCTCACCTTGAAAAGTGGGATGCATGGGCCCCCCCGCCCCCGTTCCTACACCCATGAACCATGTAGATCCCAGCTGAACATGCCCGCTTGAGTACAACTGGGCAGTCTAGGTGGGCGCCACGTGGGTTCCAGTTTTGGTCCCATATGGGCTCAGGTGGCCTGCCCATGTGGGGCGCAGTTGGAGATGCCCATGTGGGTCCCAACTGGGCACCCAGGTGGGCACCATGTGGATTCCAGCTTGGCTCCATATGGGCCCAAGGAGGATTCCCATGGGGGACCCAAGCGGTTGCCCATGGCATGCCCACATAGGATCGAAGTGGGTAGCCAGATGGCCCTATGCGGCTGTCCATCTCGGATCCACATGGGTCGCAGTTGGACATGCTGAGTGGGTAACGACGTTCCGTTCAGTCAACACCACCAAAGCCACCTCGACCTCCTTTCCGGAGATTGAAGCACTTCTAGTGAGTCAGCCCGTCCGTAATAATTGGCCGTGAAAATTCTGTCACGGTCAATCTCGCAGTGACCCAACGTCATAAACATTCTTCATAACACGGTTAAACGATGACGTATTGAGTGACATAATCGCTAAATAGTTAAAGCTCGCTGTCTAGGGAAGTCATATTCGGATAAAAGCGCGCCAATGGTTACGGTAAGCTCATTTCATGATATCTGGTGCTTGCGTCGACATCTTCAAATGTGTAACCATGGAAGACTAAGAGTCATCCTTAGTCATTCATGATGCAACATTTCCTTTAAGTTCTTGCTATAATTCAACTTAGAAAACGCATTATTTTCATCCAGACTTTACCCTAACCTTACCCTTTCTCCCTTCGCCCCTTCCACTTATTACGTTTCGACTTCGCTTTTTGAAAACCTTGAGCACACCGGCCGGTGAATACAATGACGTAGAAGCAACACAAAGAAGTTGTCGAATGGCAGGTTGTGTTTGTGGTATCCTTGCTCTTTGGGGACTACCGGCAAATACGGAGCGCCATTTTGGATGCCTTTGTGGAGCATCTGGCCCTAACTCGATCGTATTGATTTGTTGGACTGGCGAAGTGTGCGCGATGTTAGGTGTGTGGAGGAAACAACGTGCTTGGAAGCCTCGTGTGATGTGTTTCCAATTTGCATGGGTGTTTGCCTGAGCGGGTCATGCATAGGTTCGATGGTGAAAGGAAGGAGGGCATGTCAGTCATTTAGCCAATAGCCAACTTCTGTTCAACGCCAGCAGTGTTCGTCATCCAAAGCGGCTGATGCAATGTTCTTTTCAGGCGCATTTCGGCAAGTCACTTGGTGTGCAGGGTTTTAAGCTTTTGTGTTGGGATATTTGTCATCCAACACCAAATGAAACAGGTATGTGTGGTATGCAGGTATGTATGACATGAATCACATCACTCGAATTTGGGTAATGATTGATAGAATGTTTTCTCCACTGGCCTCCCAGGATCTCAAATGCCTCTGATACTGAATCAAAATAAATGTCATGCAGCAATCTGATTATAAGGCATTGACATGCATGTCATGCTTTATCAGAAATCTGGTTTTGGCTCATGGAGAGAACAAAAATATTAGAATCACAGCTAGTAGCGAGAACAAATTAACCCAAGTGAATCTGCACTGCATTCACAGCTGGTACTAAAGGACATTCTTTGGCAGCAGATGATAGTGAACACCATGCCCTAGTTGGTCTCATTGATTGCCAAAGACCATTAGGAATTGGCTGCTTGCAATTCTTAAATTTTCTGGCTCCCTAAGTAGGTCTGATAGAAAGTTGTTGATATCAATAATATATTGTAAAGGTGTCTGTCCCAATACAGGCTGATAGAAGCAGGTGCTTAAAATGCTGTGCACCTGTTGCATCATTCCACTGAGCACATAATGTTTGCAATGTCATGCAAGCCACAATAAATGAAAGCATCAGGGGCATGGTAGTTGGTGCAGCTACATTTTAGCCAAGGTACAGTCTTTTAAATTGTATTCTACCTATTCATGGCACTGAATAGTAATCACAAAAGGAGAATCAAGGCAACATCAGTGGGTTTTCTTTACCTTTGGTATATGCCTCACCAATGGGTCACAGCCTCACATAGTTTGAAGTGTATGTTGTAATAATGACTGAAGTCTGTGAAGTTTCAGCTACCTATATGTCACTGGTCATGGTTACATTTACCTCACATCCAGCCAAATATGCTTTTAGGTGCTGGAGGCAAGGGTATGCAAACATAGCTGTCATGGGTAAAACAGTTTAGACTATCTTATCTCAATCCATCTGTAAAGCTAACTTGTTCACCTATTGGCTATCCACCTTTCACATCTAATTTCAGGATACTGTCTGTCTGACATAAGTTAAAGGCTAAAGGCTTAAGAAGGGAATGCAATTCAGTAGGAAAATTTTAGGTGAGGCTTGGTATAAGAAGCTCCTGATCTGCTTGGGAAGCCCTTAAATGTTTCCTTGGAAAAGTTGGTTGCACTGGCCTTGCAAGAGATCATTTTCTGTACAATTCTTACAAAGACATTGGGGTTCATGTAATGTATACATGTATGTGTTATGCTATATATATAATATATTTATATATATATATATATATATATCCACATGTGTGCAAGAGAAAGATAAGTAATGTGTGATTTCATAGTTTTATCATTTGTTGTCTGTTTTATCATTCTATCTATCCTCCATGTCAGTTTGCTCCACATCCTGCAGGCACTCACATGTTGGTTTTATGCTCAGGAGGCTCACTGCCTAGGGTGTTCAAGCTTCAGTTCAGTATCTGCCCTGCATTGCTAGATGGGCTGGGTCATCCAAGAGCAGATATGTCATTCACTTGTCTTTGACCTTACTCAGTTATTAAAGGTGTTCCTGTTGATGTGTTTGCCTCCTTCAACTGGGCACACTTGTTGGGGGGATGGCAGCAATGTCAGAATTTGCTTTTGTGTCCCAGCCTGATATCAGCAGTGTCAGCATGCCTAAGTGTGTTTGTGCTCCAGGCAGGTGATGGCGGCAGAGTTTGAGTTTGTGCCGCCACCGGAGGCCCCGGTGTTCCGGCCCACTGAGGAGGAGTTTGCTGACCCCCTGGCCTACATCAACAAGATCCGGCCGATAGCTGAGCAGACAGGGATCGCTCGCATCATCCCTCCACCGGTGAGAGGCGCGGCCCCCGTCCAATGTCACGAGCCACCGGACTGGACGCCGACGTCACGGCCACCACCGTCACCCTCCGGCCGTCGGCCCTACGACTGAACATAATAGGCTTCTATGTGTTTGTGTTCAAGGGAGTGTTTACATTTGGAGATATTGAAGCAAGCATCAGAAATAATGGAATAAGTTCACTTATATCTATTGGTATACTTTTAAGTGAAAAAGACCACTATGCAACACAATTTCTCTGTTTAGTAAGTGCTCCACAATATGTCATTGTTTGATTTGGTCATCATACCTTACATGTTATTGATTGGGGGCAATTTATGGCCATTGCAGCTGAAAATCATGCTCAAATGCCAAATGTGGACACCTCACAGTTATGTTTTTCTTGGCCTTGATCACTGCATTGGTGGAATGGTAGGATTAGAATGATGCCATGGCTTCATGGATGCCTGTGTGACCCTCAGGTAGCCTCCCCAAAACAGCCTGTATCTCTTCATGAGAAACTACAATAGTTTAGGTGTTGAGATGGGCAGGGCTGTGAACTGCTTAGAATGATCTTCAACAAGAGGGCTTTTCAGTTCAAAGCACCATGCAAACATGGAACACTCCCTTTAAGATGTGAGGGCACTGTAGTGATTAAAGCATACTTATCCCAGGAAAAGTATTAAAACATTGCATTCATGAGGGCTGAAGAAGTATGCATATGTGTTATATTCACAGGATTGGCAGCCCCATTCGCTGTGGATGTCGACAATCTGAAGTTCACGCCGCGAATACAGCGGTTGAATGAGCTTGAGGTACGTTTGATATGAGAATGTTTCACCTGTTGGAAGTCAGAGGGTGTCGTGTGTTTTGGGAGAGTGCACCAGTATGTTTCTAATGCGTGATAGTTTTCCTGTTTCACCTCGGGCTTAGCGTGATGTTTTCCTGTTTCACCCTCGGGCTTGGCGTGATAGTTTTCCTGTTTCACCCTCGGGCTGGGTGGGTTTTTGCCAGGCGCATGGCGCAAATTGGTTTCAGTGGCATTGGATGAAAGAAGTTAGACTTGTCGAATTTCAGGTGAGCTTGGAC
>NW_023596921.1:12538547-12575154 GCF_011947565.3 Pollicipes pollicipes
AGCATCGTCTATGCGCGTCGTCCACAACCAGAGTGGTGATGTGTGCCAGGTCTGGTAGGATTGTCAGCGGACGCTCGCCTGTGCGCAGCGTTGTTACCAAGATGCCGTCGTTGTTAAGCTGGGGTCGGAGTCGGGCGAGTTGCGAACTCGCGGGCAGCAGCTCCCGAGAACGCACCGCATCGATCTCACCTGGGTACGCTCGGTTCTGTGCATCTCTGATCCAGAAGCGCAGACCTTCCCTCTTCTCCTCTTGCGTCCTGGCAGTCGCTCAGACTTCGGTCTGCGGCTGTTGGCGATGAATCGGTGCACCCACGCTACTTTGTCTGCCGCCTGGGCAAGGGTAGGGCATGCCGTCACATCGAACAGGTGACACTCCCCACGATGTGTGGTCTGCATTACAGCGCGGACAGGTCTCTTCAGCTCCAACTCTGACTCCGGAGTGGGACTGAGACGATCAGGGGTAAGTGACCGGGGTAAAGGAACACCAGATGTCGAGTCTCGTTGAAGGAATGCGGGGCCTCCCCACCACAGGTCACATTTCTCCAGCGTGCAGAGTGACATACCCATAGTGCCCAGGTCAGCTGGACTGTCTGCTCCTTTGACATGTCGCCATTGTTCAAGACAGGACAGTTGCAGAATAGAGGTCACCCTGTTCTGCACAAACACCTTCAACGTTTTCTTGCTCTGTAGCCAGTCCATGGAATCTGTCCAATAGATGATGTGTGGCTCCTTCAGGTGGAGAGCCTGCTTGACAAAATCCATGAGTCGACAGCCGAGCACAGCTGCCATCAGCCCGAGCCTAGGTATGGTAACGGCGGGGTCGATAGGAGCCAGTCGGACCTTTGCCATCAGAAGACGTGATTTACTTCCCTCTACAGCGTATACGGCACAGCAGCACGCTCTCCTCGACGCATCGCAGAACACGTGGAATGTTGGATCACCCGTGGAGCTCAGAGCAGCGCGAGGAAATCTCACGAATCGGTTCGCCGTGTCGCTACACCATATTCTCACTTCCTCCTGAAGTGCCTGTGGAAGACTGGCGTCCCACTCGGCTGTCTTTGTCTCCTTCCAGATTCTCTGAAATAAAACTCTGCCGACGACGAGCCATGGTGATAACGCGCCTAAAGGGTCGAACGGCTTCGACACCGCCGCTAACAGCTGTCGTTTGGTGGCTGGGCAGTCCATGATGGGCACGCAGACTACGAGGCTGTCTGTGCTGGTACTCCACAGCAATCCTAGCACTTGTGCATCGGGTGAACTGTCACCAGAGGTTCGCAGCTTGTGGAGGTTCATGCATGCTTCTGAGAAGATGTCTGCCGTCTTCTTCACGTTCTGATTAGCCTCTGCTCTGGTGGCGAAGGTGGTACAGACATCATCCATGTACAGGCCAGCTTCTAACTTCTCACAAAGCTCTGGTTCTGAGCCGCGGTATTTCGCCAGGTGAGTGGAGATCGTCTGTAACAATGTATGGAGAGCACGACAACCCGAATGGCACACGTTTAAACCTGAAACATTGGTTAGCCCAGATTAACTGTACATACTTTCGATCCTCTTCGATGACAGACACCTGGTGGGAAGCGGACTTTATGTCGGCTTGTGTGGCTACATCGTCTCGACGAAAGTTCAGCACCACAGCAGGTAGGCGTCGCAGCTGGTTAACACCAGGGTCTAGGTATTCATTCAGACTCCTGCCTGAAGCATCCTTAGCGGAGCCATCATACACGACTCTCAACTTGCCGTTTCGCCATATTCCTCTGTGGGGTAGATAAAAGCCAGCCGTACCTTCATTGAGTACATTCTTGATAACCGGGTGATAAGGAAAAATTTTGGGCCGACGATATTTTTCGAAAAAACTCAAAATTTTGAAAATGTGATTTGGGGTTAAATAATGAAAAGGCATGGTCCATTTAGTGTGGGTATGAAGTGGTAATTGTTTCTGTGCATGTAAACAGTTTCTACAGCACTTGCAAAGCTGAAGCTAGCGCGGCTTGTGAGTGTTTTTTTCGAACAACTTCAAATCTATATAAGTGATAAAGGTTCAAGTTCCACTATCATATTTGTCATGCAGTTACGCGTCTAATGACCCATGATGCAATGATATTTTATCCCTTGGCAACTGCACCGTGTTTTATGCGTTATTTCCGTAGTTTTGTTTCTCAAACCCGTTCCGTTTCAAAGCAGATTGCACGTGGAAACGATACACAATGATGTAACAAACGTTCGGTGTCGTTATTGTGAACATGGAAGTATACACAAATCGCGCCAGGGCAACTTTGTTGCAAAAAGAGTCAAAGTTCAGAAACGGGTGTTTTTCGAATCAATGGAAGGCCAATGGTAAATTCAGCGCGCTTACGAACCGGGTGCATGTTCTGAGCCGATTTACGCGTTTTGCACGAAATCGCCATTTTCAACGTGATTCCACGTTGGTTGTACCTAAGTTAAAACCCATCGGCATTGGACAGTTTATGTCACACCATAGCATAGGAAGGAAGTTCTGCGTCAAAACTGGTGTAACGCAACACATTGGAATAATTTCAAAAGCGCCGTTTTTGGTGTAGTTTTTTGGGCGTGAACACTTTTTTCAAAAAAGCCCGATTTTAAACATGCGTTTTTATCAAATAAAAGGGCATGGCAAATTTAGTGCCTGTATGAAACGGCAAGTGGTGCTGTGCATGCAAACAGTTTGTACAACAATTGCAATATCTACAGCCAGCGCGGCCGATGAGTGTCATTTTTCTTCAACAAACTTCAAAAGCATAGAAGTGATACAATCTCAAGTGACACCATTGTATTCGCCGTGCGATTACGCGTCTAATGACCTATAATACGATGAGATTCCACCACTTTGAAAATGCTCCAGTCTTCATGCGTGTAATTTTCCATGTTTTTTTCTGAAACCCACTCCTTTTGAAAGCCGTCGTTAACATCAAAATGAAAATAAATCTCGACACGGCCGCTGTGTCCCAAAGAAAGGCAAAATTGAAAAACGGATTTTTCCGTATCAAATGACGGCTAATACTAAATTCAGCGCGTGTACGAAGCGGAAGCATGTTGGGTGGCGGTTTACGCGTTTTTCACGAAATGGATATTCTTCGACAGATTTCCATGTTGGTTGTACCTAACTAAAAACCCCTCGGCATTGGACAGTTTATGTCACACCATAGCATGGAAAGGGAATTCTGAGTAAAGAATGGGTGTAACAAACACATTCGCAGAATTTGAAAACGGCCGTTATTTGGTTAGTAAAACGTTCCAAGCTGATTACGCGTTTTCCAGGAAATCGTTATTTTTCGACATAAGTCTACGTTGGTTGTACCTAACACAAAACCTAGCGGCATTGGACACTTAATGTCTCACCGTAGCACGGGAAGGCAATTCTGCGTCAAACAGGTGTAACCCAACACATTGGCAAAATTTAGAAACAGACGTTTTTTGGGTAGTAAAATGTTCCAAGCTATTATCTCTCAAACTAACGAAAATAAAAGACCGCTCCAATTTGCAAACGTTGTAAAACGATGGGGAAGTTGTCACTGCATTCTTAATCACCGGATGAGGCGAACAAATTTGAGCTGGAACATTTTTCGAAAAAAATTCCAGCAGATTGACGGGCAAGCAATACACAATGATGCAAGAAACATTCGGTGCATTTCTTGTCAATATGGAAGTAAACACAAAACCCCCACAACCACAGGAGCCGCAGTCCGACCAGCAGCAGCGTCAGCAGGCCCAGCAGCACGCCGGCGCCGGCCATGTGCGCGGTCAGCTGGAACATGGGCCGGTTACGCAGCGCGCGGCTGGTGACGATGACCAGCACGGGCACGCCCGAGTCGACGATCGTCAGCAGACAGATCGCCACCAGCGTGACTTTGTACTCCACCCGCGCGTGCATAGCGACGCACTGCGTCGGATCCTTCAGAGTCGGACGCGTCCGCAGCCGCCGACATTATCTCGCCGAGTGAGCTGAAGCCGCCAACACTTCCTTGCTGGTAGCCGCTAAAAGCGCCGACTGACTTGTTGCCATGACAGCTGTTGGTCGTCGCCCCGAGTGCATTGTTTTTCGTGGAGGTTTAAAGTGACCCGATATGCCAGCTTTAAAAGAACTGTCTCGCGTTTTTGCGCCATGCCCTTGCACCAAGGAGGCGATGACAATGTTGACATTTTTAGAAAGTTTGACATGGGCTTGTTAAGGCTTTGCAACAAATTTTATCCAGGGGCTTACTCCAGGCTACTCCAGGCGAGGCTTACTCCAGAACTTTAGAACTTGGAGACTGAAAACTCCGCAGATATCAGAAACTTTAGTTTCACTGCCGAACTTTTTATTCTTAGTTTTACATGAAAAACAGTAGAAAATAAAAGAGAGAGTTCCATCATTCTTTGGTCTGAGCTCCTTCCTGCCATAACCATTGGGGATAAAACTAATGTAGCGTGCGGGGTCTAGTGTTAGCGCCCCTAGACCCGCCCTTGCGGCCGGCCGCCTGGGGCGGTGACCTGCGCGGCCGGCTCGCGGAGGAAGTACACTCTGACCTGAGACGTGGACGCGTGCGGGAGGGCGCCGGCAGACAGCAGACAGAGGTGAGGCAGAATGGCACAGACTTGACATTGGCACGGTCGGTAGGACCTGCCTCTACAAAGAGTAAGTCCTTTGGGTTTGATATGTCCTCTTGAGCTTGTTAACAAGGTATGTGTGATATTTGTGACACTGTTTGAAATATTTACTGAAGTGCGTGCTGTGTCGTGTACTTTTACCGCCACAATTTGTCCTTTTGGGTGATAGTTAAAGTGACCGGCAGGGGTCAAGCACTCAAATGGATCAAATGGACGCGGTCCTTCTGTCACGTCTGGAATTGTTTACGGGGAGGGTAAGCGGGAATTTCAGTCGTGGCTGAGTCGTTTCGAAGTATTCGCCGGTAAATGCCCAAAAGAAGAAAAGGCCCAATGTCTGCTGGGTTTGTTGGAGGCCAAAGCATTCGAGTACTGTGCTGCTCTGCCACAAGACGGTCTATGTGGAATTGAGCAGCTGAAACAGCATCTGGTCGAGAGATTCGACAAGAGTCAAGGGTTTACCCGGGCTCCTGTGAAGTCTGGCGAGGACCGGCGGGAGCCTGGATCGGGAGAGGGTTCCCCCCGCGCCGCGATGAAATATCGAGGCGGACGGCAGAGCCTGAGGAGCTAGTGTGTTGGGGTGGGTAGACCCGTCAGCCAGATATACTGTATCGTACTAGCAGTGGACGAGTTTTAAGCTCCATTGAACGTTACACCGCCCCAGATATGAATAGTGTCTGCCGTTTATATTATGATTTAACAGACTTACTATAAACCAAATATGCGTCCTGGATTCTGTTGGGATGCCATGTCTTCATCATACATTTCTGAACTTTGTCTCCGCCGGACGGTTGGCGGAAGGTCCGGGCGCTTGTTGCGTGCGTGGCCTTATTCGTTGGGACGTTTCCCCTGGTCTTCACGAGGCAAAACAATTATGTGTTAGTGTGGGACCGTGGAGCGCAATACTGGACTGCGCTACTCCATCCCAGTATCATGTATGGTCTGCTGGACGGAGACAAACGGCATGCATGTTCCTAATAGTGTGACGCCTTCGGATGCATTTTCATCGTGGGAGTTGCCAACTGTACCTCGGCTCATCGCTGCCAACAGACTTCTTTGAACCCCTGTGAAAGGAAATCTGTACGGGTCTTTTCTGACTATAAATCCTTAAACCACAGCACACAACCCGTCACTATGGTTACACTTCCTGTCTTTTGCTTTTGCGGTGTTGCTTGTGGCTGAAAGAACGGAAGGATGAGTCTGGGATACCGAACCATCTCATGATTGCATTTCGACGTTTGCGGACCAGAATAGCAGGGCGGACGCTGGCATTGCAGCCGCTCCGCGCGGGCGTGGCCAGGGGGGCGGCTTGTGCATGCGTGGGCATCTTGCGGGACCTGCTGTCCCCTCCTCCTCCATCTCAGCGTGCTCCCGTGGTGCAGACAATCGCCAATATCCTACGATTTCGCCGGCATGGCATTAATATGTAACTCTACATATCGTCGCCGCGGTCGTTTGTGTAAGCGATTTCGGGCTGTGCGGATTTGCTTGCTTGGATTGGGTTGGGTGACGGTTTGCTTCATGCTTGCTTGCTTGCATTCGTCATGTTTGCATTTTCTACCATTTTCTTTGTTTTCGTGGGTTGGTTTCTGATTTCGGAGGATTTCTCACCGTGGCCAGGGGTCATTTATGATCGCACAGTTGCCCAGTTTGTGCCAGTTCGACGCATTCCCAAAATACGGTTTTTGCATGTCTTGGCTTTGTCAGTGTCTGATTGGGTGCTGTTGGAACACGGGTACTGCCGAAAGTTTCTCCAAATCGATACTGCTTTTGTGTGTGGCCGAGAGTCATGACTGTCCTTGGTTGTCGTCGCTGATGATGCCAGCAATGATGCTGACCCAGTGCGTAATGTTTTGTGATAGGACGCTATTTCTTACCGCACAGGCTCTGTAACCTGAGGGTAGCGTCTGTTACGTCGATCCATCAGGACACTGGTGGTAGCCTCCCACTCCGATCGACACGACAGCTGCTTCTTGTTCCCACTTGTGCGTATTTGCGCTCCGTTCGAGCCGGAGCCCCGCGAGGTGTACTGTACCGGCCTCTCCAGGCCTTAAGCGGTCACCTGCATGAGCACGGGCGGGCACCGGCGGATATCATGTTCGGCCGTAACGCTCGAACACGGCTGAACCTGCCCATCCCAACTGCAGAACACGCGCTGCGGGACGGCGCAGAGCGTCAGCGGGCAGCCGCTGGCGGCCGCTCCCGGTCATTCGGCGTAGGTGCCAAGATCTGCGCACGGTGCTGCGCGGGACCTCAGAAGTGCGCACGGGGCCTCGTCGTCGCACAGACGAGCCCCGTGTCCCACGAGATGGATGCCGAAAGAGGGATCCAGTCGCGACACTCGAATAACTCGGTCCGAATAAGTCGTCCGGCACAGTTCTGCGCCGCCTAGCGATGGTATCCTTTGCACACATTCATTCGGGACGCGGCTGTTCCCCGTCACGAGGAAAACTGCAACATATTTCAGGTGTCCTCAGGGAGGTACACTTTACTGTTCGAAGTCTGTACATCCACAGTTTTGGCAAGCGAAATGATGCGTCTACGATCTCGCTCAGGGACGCTATCTATACGATCTCGCTCTAGGACTCGAACGCCACCTAACGGCCGTCGCCGATACTAAGGGAACAAAAACTGCCGGTGGGGTCGCTGATGGCGTGCGACCCACGGGTCACATTCCAGGTAGGGCTCCAGGCCTGTCACGTGACCTGTCCCTCGGCATTCCCCGCGGCTGGCTGCCCGGATGGCGCACCGCGTAGGGCAGCTGGACCGTCGCCTCGCTGCGCTGCGAGCCGCGCGCGCTGCAGCCGGGGTCGCGGGCGGGGCTGCATCACACGACCAACCGCCTCCACCCGTGTAACAACACAGCACGGCAGCGTGCCGGAGCCCCTCAGGAATCGCTCCTCGGGTCAGAGCGCAGCCTACGTACCGGTGTCGGCCAACTACGACGCCATGTTGCAGAGACCCTCGTACCGCGAGTTGCACTTAGTGCCCTGCGGGCACGCAGAGCACGTTCGTTCCATCCGGTACATCAGCTTGCTGACGGCATTACCACCAGGCCCGTAATTGCAGTACAGCAGTACCTGGAGTTCAGCGGCGTTGTTAATTGTCTCCGTTTTGATCCACGCAGACGATTTTTGTCTAGACCATCCACCGAATCCGGTAACCGTCTCCGAACATGTGAGTATAGGTGCAAGGCTATCGTATGCTTTCAGGTCAACAGCGAGAGAAGCCAAATCAAACATTTCCAATTACAGACGTCCTTCCACAAGCATGTGCGGCCCCGACCATCGACACTTAAAACTCGCATAGAACGTTTGGAGGCCCCACTCTTGATGCACTTAATGATCTTGATGCCGTCCCCTGCCCCCCTCCCTCCATGCTTACCTGCCCCCCCCCCCCCCCCCTCTCTCCGTGCCCACTTGTCCGCCGCCGCCTCACTGCGTGCTCGCCTTCGTGCCCAAGCCGCCCTGGTGAGTGACTACGCCACAGCCCATGTAGCGGGTGATGGAACAGACGCCTGGGCAAAGTAGCCATACGTGCCGGAGTGGCAGCATTCCTGACTGAAATCACATCACGCATCATGTTTAAGGCACAAGCGCAATTGCCTCTGCTTGGGAGCGACCGAGATGCAGCGTTCGCCACTGCTGGGAGTACGATTTCAGATAAACGTGCCCCAGTATTTATATTATATTATCATTCCCAGTATTTCCTTACTCCGCAACTCTCGCCCGGAGAGTGGTCTTGCACATACTTCTTATCCTGTTTAAGTGCACTTATCATTGAATGTGCGGCATCATAATTGAAGTCAGTCGTCCCAGCAGGGACACCTGGTTACTCGAACGTGTTGACAAAGTCTACAGATGCGTGGACTGATTGGCAAACCAGGTTTGGCCATATCCAGTACTTTCTGGTGGAAGTTTGCAACGCTCCGCTGGGAGGTGTGGAATGCGGCGATGTTCTGGCCGACGACGAAGAGAAACGTGCTGTAGTTAAGACATACAGTTTTGCATACAATCGGGAATGCGTACATAGCCATTTCAGCCGTACTAGTGGTCATTTCAGTGGGTTGAGTGAGCTCTTTGACCCATGTCGTTTTACCGGGGTGGGGAATTGTGCGGCAAACGGGCAAACAGGCTTTTCAATCCTCAGCAGAGAAGCGACACGAAGTGTCGCTTCTCTGCTGAGGATTGAACGTCGTCAAAGATCAAATCGTCAAAGATCGTCATCTTTGACGTCAAAGATCAACGATCGTCAAAGTCGTCGAGATCAACGACGACTCAGACGTCAAAGATCAACATCACACCAATGAAACGCATCATACGCCTATATAAAACCTTAATATCAATTTAAAAATGCAATAATCGCATGCAGTGGTGTTTCACCGCTTTGGAAAGGTTTGGGAGCCACTCCCCATGACGTTACAGGTCGGCTACGATCGCTGTCTGCCTTACGGCTAGCTCGTCTCTCGCTGCCATGGTTTCCAGCGCACTGTTCCGGCTGCGCCCGGGCGGTGGCTGCCAGCTCCTTGTCCCGTATCTGGAGAAGAAAAACGGAGCGAATAACAACCAAATTAACGTAAACGTCTGTTGTGCACAGCCGTTAAACACACGTAATTCTTCATCTCGTCGGTTATCTGCAAGCGGAAAATACAGTTGAGGCACTGTAAGTTAAAAAAGGTTGTGCATACCAAAAGGCAGTGTCAAAGTCAACAAATCGCACCTAAGTTAGACCAAAAGTAGACTTAACCACACACGTACCTATTCAGAATTGTGCGGTTGCCTCGGCACTTCCCTTCCAAAAAGGATGAGAACGCGATGTTTTTCGCTGAAGCAAAGGAACTACGTCTAACAGTAAGGAAATGCGCGAAGCAGTTTCGGCACCTATGCTTCTAGTGGTGGACCAGACAGTGACTTCATCTAATCTTCAGGGCACTGTGGACCCCCCACCCACCATCTCCGAAACAATGATAACCTCTCATTTTCTATCTCCAGAATATTATTTATCTCCAAGTCACCACCTCTGGAGCACCTCGGACCTCGCATTACCTAAATTAGTGTGTCTATCTCCCTCTGGCCACCTTCAAACTCCTGTGGCTCACTCGCCGTCTCCAGAACACTGGACCTCCCACTCACAAGTTCCAGCATGTCAGCGGCTTGCAGCAGCTTGCCTCTCTGGCCGTCCACCATCTGCGGGCCACGCGGCTGCGCATGACGTTGTGGACATGCACCAAGTCCTGCGCGAGCTGCTGTGGCCTTCCGCGCTGGTAGACCTGGCCGCAGCTGGAGACGGTTCGCGTTGCTGGCATAGGAAGTGTTGCTGCGTGATTCGGCAAAAGTCGGCGTGCCGCTGTCTGGAGCTGCCCAGCGCGCAGAGCAGCACCAGCAGACCGACGGCAAGGGCAAAGGCAGAGGCAGAGGCCATGGCGAGACAGAGATCGCACTGCGGGCGATGACGGTCGGAGACCGAATGAGTCGCTGCTGGACGGTGGGTGCCTTTTTGATGTGAGCACCAGTGGGCCGGGAGGCGCCTGCAGGCGAGGAGCGCCGCCGGCTGTCCCAGGATCCGGCTCCCCACTCTCCTCGCCACAGGGCCGCGACGGCTGGTGGCGTGTTTTTTTTTTTGGCGGCGTGGCAACGGCGTCATTTGCACCGGTGAGAAAGCGAGAAACGCCAAATCAAACATTTCCAAATACAGTCGTCCGTCCACGAGCATGTGCGGCCCGGCAGCTGACACTTAAACATCACATAGAACGCTTGGAGGTCCTGCTCTTAACCCACAACACACGTTCAATCGCCGTACCGTGCCGCCCCCGCTCCATGACTGCCCCCCCCCCCCCCCCATCTGCCGCCCCCCTCCCGCCCCCCCCCCCCACTGCGTGCCCTCCTTCGTGCCCAGGTCGCCGTGGTGAGTGACTACGGCACAGCCGATGTAGCGGGTGATGGACCAGACCGCCTGGGCGAAGTGGCCGTACGTACCCGTGTGGCAGCATCCCTGACTGAAATCACGGCACACGTACAAGCGCAACCGCCTCTGCTTGGGGGCGATGAGACGCAGCGCTCGTCCTGCTATGGGCGGCGAGGCGCGCCGCGCCGACCCCAGCGTGGGTCCGTCAGGTCTCCGGACGCGGCGGCACAGATACCTGAGACAGATGACCCGCACCCCAGACACTCGTGACTGATGACGGCCAGACGCCGTGACGGACACCCGCGCAGACACGTCGGCGGTAGCGACAGGCATCATGATTCCTGGCTGACGGACACGGCGGCTTTTATCTGGTAACCCGTAGGTATGTTCGCCTACCATGTGCGGCATCGGAATTGAGGTCAAACGTCCCAGCAAGGACGCCTGCTTACTCGAACGTGTTGACGAAGTCCACAGATGCGTAGACGGGCTCGGCAAACCAGGTTTGGGCCAAATCCAGTACTTCCTGGTGGAAGTTTGCAACGCCCAACTGCGAGGTGCTCAATGCGACGATGTTCTGGCCGACGACGAAGAAGCGTGCTGTAATTGAGACATGCAGTTTAAGGGAATGCGTACGTACATATGCATTTCGGTCGTGTTTGTGGTCATTTCAGTAGGTTAAGTGAGCCCTTTGACCCCAAGTCGTTTTACCGCGATGGGGGATTATGCAGCAAACGGTCAAACGGGCTTTTGTATTCCTCAGCAGAAGAACGAACGAAGAACAGCAGCAGAAGAAGAAGAAGAACCAAAAGAACGTCCAGAAGCTCCCCGTCCATTTCTGGAGAAGAAAAACGCCTTCACTGAGACGTCGGCAAGCGGCAGCAGAGTGCCAAATGAATTTCGGGAGGCAATAATGAAGACGTTCTGTCACCGTAAGTTTCTGTCCCGATAGTCCAAAACTTGGTCACCTTATGACGTGTCCGTGGAATGCCACTTAATAATGACCGTATGACCAGGGTGACGAAGTGCAGGGGAAAAGGACCAGAAGTCCACTGCGCGGTGTGATCTCCACAACTGCAGCGAGCTTTTACAAGAAACGTGTCTTGAGTGTGGATGGGCGTGAATACTTATCAGATATTTCATAGCGGGTTGAATGCGAGGTGATTTTTGTCACTGCAATGTCGTAGTTCCTTTAATAAATATATCGTCATCTGTATTGATTTTTCCTTATCGGAACATTGTCGTTTGTATACTTGCATGTCTCGTCGGGCGATGATGTCATACAGTTGATCATTATTTAATTGTTATCACAGGTAACATCTATAATGCTTTGCACAGGTGCTGGGCTACGATGCAGAGCGACACAGCAACTTCGAGGATACGACGATTTTCGCTGTGCCAGGTGCGCAACAGAAACCTCCGTAGCACAACTGTCACAGGAACTGTCACCTGCTATCGGTCCAACCACCCATGTTCCCTGTCCAACTGCTCTGCACCAGCCCGACTCCCCCGATCCGCACCTATCCGCTGCCCGCCAGCCCCGCCCTCTTGTTTCCAGCCCATCCACTTCCCACCAGCCCAGCCCTCCTGCTCCCGAGCCCATCGGCCCCCCGCCAGTCCGGCTCTCTTGTTCCCAGCCCATCCGCTCCTCGCCAGCCCAGCTCCCTTGTTCCCCGCCTGCCCAGATACCTTGTTCCCCGCCAGCCCAGCTCCCTTGTTCCTCGCCTACCCACCGCTCGCCAACAAAGCTCCAACAATCCCTGCTCGCCAGCTACCCACCAATCCAGCTCCCTCGATCCCCGCCAGCCAGACTCCCTCGATCCCCGCCAGCCAAACTCCCTCGATCCCCGCCAGCCAGACTCCCTCGATCCCCGCCAGCCAAACTCCCTCGATCCCCGCCGGCCAGACTCCCTCGATCCCCGCCCACCCGCTTCCCGTCAACTCAGCTCCCTCCATCTCCGCCCACCCGCTCCCCGCCAGCCAAGCTCCCTCGATCACCGTCCATCGGCTCCCCACTGTTCTGCGTCTGATGGCGACCTTGTCGCCTACGTGAGAGATGGACAGGGACGCTACAAGAAAATAAAGCTCTGCAAGTGACGAGTGTGGTTGTTACCCAACATATGTACAGTGCAATTTCTAACCCAGCTTCATCGATCCACGTCCATCGAGAGATGCATGGGGATACTACAAGTGAATAAACGTTTGTAAGTAACCAGTGTGCACGTTGTACTACATATGTTGTGCGCAATCTTGAAAGGGCGAAGTCTGTCTTCCAATCGCGAAAATCCCTCCTGATGATCATCTGGATAAAGAGGAACCAAAGCTGACACTATGAGTAGACCGTGCGACGTGCCTATTCGCTTTGGAGACGACTCAAGCTAAATTAAGTTGTCACACGCTTTCTTCGAGCTCGTTGCGTGCTGGAACTTGCTTACAGCATGCCGCCCAATTTTCTTTTCCCATCATTCTCTTAACGCATTACATGGTCAAAATTAGCCCTAAATTAGACAGACCTGATTTGACCCTGATTTGACCCCAAGTTTAGGCATGCTGTTATCAAACGGTGAGAACGTGCGCACGCTACGCGACTCGCGATGAACATATCGGAAAACCGCAGACCCACAAGCGTCCACACCGACGGACCAACGTTCGCTTGGACATCCCATAAACAGTGTTTTTCGCGGCGAGGACGATGGATGAGGCAAGACAGGGGCTTGACTGCCCGGCCATTCACGTCAGTTGACTTTGACCTTATTACGGTGCATGTAAAGAAGCTATGATAAACAGAATGCTCTGTTTATCGTAAGACAGAGCGGAATTAAAGCTGGTCAATCAATTCGTCACGAGCATCACCCTGAGTTTTTTTCAAACTCAACAAAATTGGTCGGAAGGCCTGCAGGACAGCACCGCGGATCTCTCGAAGCAATGGCAGTTTTGGATGTTTGCATTGCTTGCCGCAACTTCATGTTCATATGGCTGGTCGAAATATATATTTTTTGGGACTGGGGTTATTTTTGTTGGCAATTATTTTTACGTTCTAAATTCATTGCCTACCTTTGAAGCAAGTTATGCTATACTTTCATTCGGTAATTGCTCCAAACTGGTGCTGTTTCATGAATAACATGGGAAAATCCCAAACACAGAAAATTAATTCGCTCAGTTTCATTGAAGGTATTCAACAAAACGCTGAACATTAGGCTGCGGATATATGTACAATATATCCAGCTCAAACACCCCACACGTAACTACATGCCACATCCACGTAAACGCTACGAATTCAGTTGAAATGAACGAAACGGAAACACTTATGATCGATGTGTCATACCGTTCTCATTCATCGTTGTCGCTGCCGGAGTCGGTGCCGGAGCCGCTGCTATCATCGGTTGTTACGACAACCGGTGGGAGATCTTCTAGCAGCCCGTCATTCGTCCAGTACTGCTGCTCCAGCCCTTTGACGTGCCCACAGCACTTACTCCAGTCCTCTGGAGAGACAGCTGCAACACCTGCCTCCACCAGCCGTTCCACCTCCTCCATCCGCCCCGTCAAGTTCCCCCGTCTTACCACGCGCTTCATCTGTGCCCACACTAACTCTATCGGGTTCAAGTCGCAGTGACACGGCGGCAGGCGAACGATCTGATGACCATGATCTCTAGCAAGGTTGTCCAGAACATATTCCTTCTTCCGGTTCTGGGACTTGACTAGCTCCAGCAGCTCCACCTTCCGGATGTCTTCGTCGATGATCACACCTGCCTGCTGCAACCACTCCTGGATTTCCGCTTTACGCCAGCTAGAAGTTGGTACTTTTTGGCACAAACGGGAATGATATGAGGCATTATCTATGATGATCACAGAGTACTCTGGCACGTTCGGAAGCAGGCACTCGGTGAACCACTTCTCGTAGCAGTCGGTGCTCATCGACGTATGGTAGTCGGCGTTCTTGCCATCGGCCCTGAGGTGGCGAAGTGCGCCCGGTATAAATCCTTCTGAAGAGCCGGCATGGACTATAATAAAACGTTTTCCTTTTCCAATGGCGTTCTTCCGTCCGTTGATTTGACTACCGTCCTGCCACGCCAAGTCCTCCATATCGTACTGATTATACCATGTCTCGTCGGTATAAATGATTTTGCTATCGGGAACTTTTCTACGCAGCCTCCTTATCTCCCGCAAGAACTGGCATCTCGTTGCTGCAATATGAGGTTTTCCGATCAGGATCTTGCGCTTGTCGATCCTTCGGTACTTAAAGCCGTTCGCGAGTAGGTATTTTCTTGCGGTGGACCTAGACATGGTGACGCCGAGCTGTTCGTGAAGAGCATCCGTGATGGTGTCCAGAGTAGCATGTTTTCCGTCGATGTACATTTGGTGTACCATTCTTCTCATCGCGCAAACATCGAACGGATCTAGATCCACCCTCGGTCTCGCTGCAGCTGGTCGGGATCGGCTTGGCGACTTCAGTCTGGCACCATTCTGGGCTTCACGTTGTATACGGTAGACTGTAGTCTTCCCAACGCCCGTTACAGCTGTTGTTCTTCTCCCGGACTCTCCCGGACGGCGTCGTCGTCTCCCGCCTTCAACTTCATGTCCCAGTCTTCGACAAAATGTTGATGCACATTATAAACAATGTCCCTACTTTGTGCCCCAAGAATGCTTCCAGACGCTAGATTAGATTTTTCATTCATTGGTAAGTAGGTACTGAAACATATAAAAGATATAAAAGGACATTGAAATATACAAGTAAAATAATATAAAAAATTTTCACTGCGTAAAATATTACCGCAACATCAAAGTGATGCCGGCCATGATGCCGGCAATTTTTGGGCTACAGCACCCTCGAATAATGACCCACGCGCAAAATATGTGCAAAATCGTTGGCAGCACTTAAATTACGTTCTTTCTTACGATAAACAGAGCATAAAACAGGTGTAACGCAGCGCATTGGCAAATCTTGAAAACGACTGAGTTTTGGGTAGGAAAATGTTCCAAGGTCATATCTCACAAACCAATGAAAATAGAAGGCTGCTTTTACTTGCAAACGATGTAAAGCAATGTTACAAGTTGTTGGCTACATTGTTTATCACCGGGTGATCAGAAAAAATGGGCATGACAATTTTTTTCCCCAAAAAAGTCAAAACTGTCGAACGCGATTTTTTTATAATATGACATAGTGCCATTCATTTAGTGTGTGTATCATGGGGCAAGTGTTTCTGTGCATGATTCTGTGCTTCTGTGTTTCTTTCTGTTTCAACAATTCCTACAACAATTGCAAAATATATAATACGTGCGGCTTGTGTCAGTTTTCTAGAATAATTTCAAAGCTATTAACCTCACGTTGTTGCGAAGAAGTCAAAATTCAGACACGGATTTTTTTCGTCTCAAATGAGGGCCAAAAGAAAGTTTTGCGCGTGTACGAAATTGCATGCATGTGTTGTGCCGGTTTACGTGTTTTACACGAAATTGTGATTTTTTGACATGATTCCACGTTGCTTGTACGTAATTCAAAACCTATCAAAATTTGACAGTTTATGCCACACCATAGCATGGGAAAGCAAACATGCGTCAAAACAGGTGCAACGCAGCGCATTGACAAAATTTGAAAACGGCCGAAATTTGTGTATTAAAAAGTTCCAAGGTCTCACGAACCGATGAAAACAAAAGGCTGCTTTTACTCGCAAACGATGTAAACTAACGTCACAAGTTGTTGACTACACGCTTTATCACCGGGTGATCAGAAATAATTTGGGCGTGTTCATTTTTTTTTCTCGAAAATGTCAAAATTTCTCGAATGCGATTTTTTGTTATCACATGAAAGGGTGTGGTCCATTTAGTGTGTGTATAAAGCGGCAAGTGTTTCTGTGCATACAAATAGCTTCGAAAGCAATTAAAAAAATCTACAGTGGGCGCGGCCTGTAAGTGCTTTTTCATATAACTTCAAAACTATAAAGGCCATAAGCTTTCAAGTAACACCATCGTATTTTCTGTGCAATTACGCGTCTAATGACATATAATACAATGAGATTCCACCATTTGGAAAATGGGCCATTCTTCATGCGCGCAAAATCCATCGTTTGTTTCTGAGACCCGCACCGATTGAAAGCAGACTGCACGTCTAAAAGATACACAATGGTAGAACAAACATTCATTGCCGTTGTTGTCCACATGTAAATTAACACCAATCTCACCACGGCCACTTTGTTGCGAAAAAGTAAATTTTTGCAACGGATGCTTTTTGTCTCAACTGAGGGCCAAAAGCAAGCTAAGCGTGTTTACGTACCGGATGCATGTTCCGTCTTGGCTTACGCGTTTTACGCGAAATGGTCTTTTTTCGACATAATTCCAGGTGTGTTGTACCTAACTCAAAATCCATCAACATTGGACAGTTTATGTGTCACCATAGCATATGAAGGCAAGCCTGCGTCAAAACAGGTGTAACGCAGCGCATTGACAAAACTTTAAGGTAGTAAAATGTTGCAAGTTCATGTTTATCGAAGCAATGAAAATAAAAGGCTGCTTTTAATTCCAAACGATGTAAACCGACGTCACAAGCCATTGACTACACTCTTGTTCACCAGGTGATGGGAAATCAATTTGCGCAGGACGAATTTTTTTGACAGAGTTAAAAATTTGAAAATGCGATTTTTATATCAAATGAAACGGTGTGTCGCTTTCAGTGTGCGAAGCGGCAAGTGGAAGTGGTTCAGTGGATGTCAACAGTTTCTAAAGGAATTCCAATATTTAAGGGCGGCTTTTAAAGCTTTTCTCAACAAGCTTCAAAACTAGGCGATTGAAAACATCAAACGCTGCACCATTGTATTGGCCGTGAGATTACGTGTCTAATGACATATGATACAATGAGATTCAAACCACATAGAAAATAGACCATTATTGATGCGCGCAAAATTTCTTGGTTTTGTTTTTGAAACCAGCTCTGTTCGAAAGCAGATTGCATGTGCAAACGGTACACAATGAAGAACGAAACATTCATTGCCTTTGTTGTCAACACCGGAGTGAACGCAAATCTCGCGAAGGCCACTTAGCTGCGGAAAACGTAAACTTCTGAAGCGGTTTTTTTTGTCTCAAATGAGGGCCAATATAAATTCAGCGTGCGTACGAAGCACATGCATGGTCTGTCCCTGTTCACGCTTTTACAACGAAATAGCCATGTTTCGAAATTTTGCAAACGATACACAATGAAGGAACAGAATTCACTGCCGTTGTTTTCAACATGCAAGTGAACACAAATCTCACCACGGCCACTTTGTTGCGAAAAAAGTCAAAATTCTGAAACGGATGTTTTTCGTCTTGAGCGACGGCCTATAGCAAATTGAGTGTGTGTACGAAGCGAATGCATATCCTGTCCCGGTTTACACGTTTTGCAAGAAATGGCCATTTTTCGACCAGACTGGCAGTCGAACGTACGAAACTCAGATGTCTCGGACCAATGAAAACAAAAGGCCGCTTTTACTGGCAAGCGATGTGAAAAATATTGCACTTTGTTGACTACACTTTTGATCGCCTGCTGATGAGAAACAAATTTGAGGTGACAATTTTTCTTTAAAAAAAGTTTTAAAAAGTTAAAATTAAAAGAGCGAAAAAAGTTGAAATTTAAATATGTTTTTACTTGCCATCAATGTAAATCGATGCAACATGTTGTTGACTACACTCTTGATCACCGGGGGATGGAAAAACAAACTTGAGCTGACCGTTTTTGTGTGTGAAAAACCTAAGCTTTGAAAATGTCAATTTTAGCGATGAAGAGAAACGGTGTGTTCTATTTAGTGTGTGTATAGAGCGGGAAGACTTAATGCGCATGTCGACAGTTTCTACAGCAATTCAGATATTTTGGCGCGGTTTGTAAAGATTTTGTTCCAAAAAAATCACAACTATGCAAGTGAGAAATTGATAAGTTACACCAACGTATTCGCCGTGCATTACGCGTCTAATGACATATTATACAATGAGATGCCACCACTAAAAAATGGACCATTCTTGATGCCCGCAAGTTCTATTGTTTTGTTTCTGAAACCAGCTCCGTTCGAAAGCAGATTGCATGGGCAAATGAAACACAATGGTGGAAGAAGCATTTATTGCCGCTGTTGTCAACATGGAAGTGAACACAAATCTCATCACGACCACTTTGTTGCGACAAAAGTAACTTTCTGAATCTGATGCTTTTTGGTCTCAAATGAGGGCCAACAGTACATTTAGCGTGTATACGTAGCGGACTCATGTGCTGTCCCGGTTTACGCAATTTCCACGAAATGGCTATTTTTCGACATAGTTCCACATTGATTCTAGGTAATTCAAAATCTACCGGCATGGGACAAGTTATGTTACACAATAGCATCGGAAGGCATTTCTGCGTCAAAACACGTGTAGCGTAACACATTGGCAGGATTTGAAAACCGTCGATTTTTGGGTAGTAAAACATTCCGGGCTCGTATCTCTCGCACTTATGATATTAAAAGGCTGCTTTTACTTGCAAACGATGTAGAACGATTTTACAAGTTGTTGACTACACTGTTGATCACCGGAAGATGAAAAATTAATGTGAGCGTGACCATTGTTCTAAAAAATATCAAAAGTTTGAGAATGCGTTTTTTGTAATGAACTGATAGGTTGTGTTCCGTTTAGTGTGTGTGAGAAGCGGCAAGTATTTATGTGCATGTAAACAGTTCCTGGAGCAATTGCAAAATGTTAGCGCGTCTTGTAAAAGTTTTTCAAAAAATTCAGAACTATGCAATTGACAAAATAAAACGTTACACTATTGCATTGCCCGTGCGATTACACCTCTAATGACATATACAATGAGATTCCACCACTTGGAAAATGGACCATTCTTGATTTGCGCAAATTGCATGGTTTTGTTTCCGAAACCAGCTCCATTCGAAAGCAGAGTGCACGTGCATATGATACACAATGAAGAAACAAACATTCATTGCCGTTGTTGTCAACATGGTAGTGAACACAAATCTCACCACGGCCACTAGGTTGCGAAAGAAGTAAAGTTGAGAAACGGATGGTTTTTCGTCTGAAATGAGGGCCAATAGTAAATTGAGCGTGTGTACGGAGCGGATGAATGTTTTGTCCCGGTTTACGCGTTTTACACGAACTGGTCGTTTTTCAACATGACTCTGCGTTTGTCGTACGTAAATGGAAACCTGTCAGCATTTGAAAGATTATGTCACACCGTGGCATGGGAAGGCAATTCGGTGTAAAAACACGTGCAACACAAGACATTGGAATGATTTGAAAGCGGCTGATTTTTGGATAGTTAAACGTTTAAAGCACATATCTCTGAAACTAATGAAAACAGAAGGCTGCTTTTATTTGCAAACGATGTAAAACAATGTAACAAGTTTTTGACTACACTCTTGATCATCGGATGATGACAGAAAAATTTGCGTGTGACCATTTTGTTGGAAAAAATTGGACTACTTGTAAATGCGATCTTCATTTGCAAAATGGAATGGTGTGGTCCATTTATTGTGTGTATGAAGCGTCAAGTGTTTCTGTGCATGTAATCAATTTCAATAGCAACAGCAAAATTTTAGCGCGGCTTGTGAAGGCTTTCCAAATGTCTTCAAAGCTATGACGTAAGAAAATTTCGAGTTACATCAACGTATTCGCCGTGTGATTAGGCCTCTGATGACAAACAACACATTGAGATCCCACCACTTGAAAATTGAACCATTATTGATGCGCGCAAGTTTCCGTTGCTTTGTTCCTGAAACCAGCTTGGTTCAAAAGCAGATTGCAGGTGCAAGTGATACAGAATGATGAAAGAAACATTTATTGCCGTTGTGGTCAACATGCACGTGGATACAAATCTCATTACGGCCACTTGGTTGCGAAGAAGGAACATTCTGAAAAGGATGTTTTTTCCGTTTCAAATGAGGGCCAATGGTAAATTGAGCGTGTGCGCGAATCGGATGGATCTTCTGTTCCGGGTTAAGCGTTTTACACGAAATGACCATTTTCGACCTGATTTCACGTTGGTTGTACCTAACTCTAAACTTTGCAGCATTAGAGAGCATTTGTCACACCAGAGCATGGAAAGGGAATTCTGCGGCAAAACACGTGTGACGCAACACATTTACAGGAATTTACAACGGCCCATTTTTGCGTAGTAAAACGTTCCAACCTCATATCTCGCGAACCAATGAAAATAAAGGCCATGTCTGCCTGCAAACGACTTGAAACGATCTTACAAGTTGTTGACTGAAATCTTGATCACCTGGTGATGAGAAAAAAATTTGGGCGGGGTCATTTTGTTAAAAAAATGCAAAGTTTGAAGACGCGATTTTTGGTATGAAATGAAAGGGTTTGGTTCCTTTAATCCTCGTAGTTTTGGTTTTGTGTTCGAAAGCAGATTGCTTGTGCAAACGATACACCATGATGGAACAAACATTATTTGCAGTTGTTGTCAACGTGGAAGTGAACACAAAATTTTACCACGACCACTTCGCTGCGGACAAATTCAAAATTCTGGAACGAATGTTGACAAACTGAAACCAACAGTAAATTGAAGGGTGTACGAAGCGCGTGCATGTTTTTTCCCGGTGTGCGCGTTTTACACGAAATGGCAATTTTTGACATGATTCCACGTTGATTGTACTTAACTGAAAAGCTATCAGCATTGGGCAGTTTATGTTGCACCATAGCATGGGAATGCCATTCCGCGTCGAAACATGCGTAACGCAACACATTGGCAGGATTTGAAAACCGTCCATTTTTGGGTAGTAAAATGTTCCAACCTCAGATCTCTCAAACCAATGAAAATGAAGGCTACTTTTACTTGCAAACGATGTAAAAAGATGTTGCAAGTTGTTGACTACAATTTTGATCACCGGGTGATGAGAAACAAATTTTAGCATGACCAGTTTGTTCGAAGAATAAACATTTTAGAAATGCGAATTTTTGGTATAAAATGAAAGGATGTGGTCCATTTAATGTGTGTATGAAACGGCAAGTGTATTCGTGCATTTAAACAGGTTCTAGCAATTACAATAATTTAGCGCGGCATAGGAAAGTTTAAACAAAATAATTTCAAAACTGTACAAGTGAGAAATTTCCAAGTGACACCATCGCATTTGCCGTGCGATTTCGCGTCTAATGACATATAGTGAAACGAGATTCCATCATTTGAAAAATGGACCTTTCTTGATGCGTGCCAATTTCCATGTATTTTTTCTGAAACCAGCTCCGTTCGAAAGCGGATTGGATGTTCAAACGATACACAGTGATGGAGCACACATTCATTGTCGTTGTTGTCAACATTCAAGTGGACACAAAGTTCACCACGGCAACTTTGCTGCAAAAAAGTCAAAATTCTTGAACGGATGTTTTTTCCGCTCAAATGAGGGCCAGTGATAGATTGCGTTTGTGTTCTGAGCGAATGCATGTTCTGCCACTGTTTGCGCGTGTTACACGAAATGGCCATTTTTAGACATTACTCCGTGTTGCTTGTACCTAACTGAAAACCTATCAGCATTGGACAGGCTATGTCACACCATAGCATGGGAAGGCAATTCTGCGCCAAAACACGTGTAACGGAACACATTGGCAGGATTTGAAAACGGCTGATTTTTGTGTAGTAAAACGTTCCAAGCTCATATCTTTGGGACCAATGAAAATAGAAGGCTGCTTTTGCTGGCAAACGATGTAAGATGACATCTCAAGTTGTTGACTGCACTCTTGATTAGCGGGTGATTGGAAACAACTTTGAGCGTGACCTTTTTTCGAAAAATTTGAAATTTTTAGAATGCTATTTATTTTAAAATGAAAGGGTGTGGTCCATTTGGTGTTTTTATGAAACGGCAACTGTTTATCTGCGTGTCAACGGTTTGTACAACAATTGTAATATTTTAGCGCGGCTTGTGAAGGTTTTTTTTAAAACAACTTCAAAACCATGCAACTGAGAAAATTTCAAGTTAGTTGGCGGTATGGGTCTGAGCGCATACTTCTCAATCAGCTATAAAGCCGGGCCCAGCGATCAACAATGGTTGGAGGATTGGCAACTGTCACAGGACCACAGTGCCTAACAGAGGGCCCTTTGCCTGCACGAGCCCCGAGCCGAACAATGGAAGCATTGAATGAGGACTGAGGAGGGGCCCAGACGGAACACTTGAAGCAACGATCAGAAGACATAATGGCCCGAAGGAATGGCTGTAGGTCACATAAAGAATCGAGGGCCCTAGGGATAGCGACCTGAAATATCAGTCAGAAGTTCTCTTGCCCCGTATCAGGAACCCCTGGGAAATGCAGGTGTGTAAGTCGGTCAGAGACCACAAACACCGAACAGTCGGCTTCATGGCCGTCTGAGCCCTTGAAACCCATTTCTCAGGCAGAAACGGGGCCGGGGCCCGCGATTTGCAATGTTTGGGGTCCCTGACACAGTGAGGGACTCCTATATCGATTTGAGGCCGCAGTGCCTAACAGGGTCCTGTGGCCCAACAGGGCAAGCGGCCCCGTGTCGGAGCGGTGGTTGGGTGGTCCGGAGAGGTGCTGAATGAGCTCTTGAGACCAAAGATCAAGGGCTCAATGGATAGCTGAAGGTTCCGAAGGGCCGGCTGTAGATTACGTTAAAGACCCATGCCCATTGGGCGGTGATCTCAAATGTCAGTACTACTGAACAAATGTAAACAAATGCAATGGCATGCCTACAGCTGTTTTATCCAAAACTGATATGTTTTGTTTATTTGTTACTGTGCAATGAGTATGTGTGATACATTTATACTAACACGTTTTTTTTGGGTTGATGGATCCCTTAACCTTCTATGGACGTCCGAGGTCAGCCCGGCCTGCAGGTGTTGAGCTTGTGACTGATAACGTCTATGCTCGGGTAGCTCTTTGGAATCATCCTAACCTATTCTTACCTAGTTTAAATTAATCTGAAGTTCTTACCTAGTTTAACTTGATCTGACCTGCCTTCAGTTTTGCATTAATGTGCAGATTGTGACTGAAAGCAAGCATGGTATGCATTCAGCTTGTATCAGTTACATCGGAATCAATAATTTAAAGTTATGTACCCCCAAAAATTGCCAGAATCGTGGGCCAGTGTGGCTAAATCTATTTTGGGTTGGTTGTCAGATGCAGAAAAAGTGAGTGAAGTGATGTAGATGTTTCATCTTCTGAGAAAGGCAATCGCTATTTTATATAAGCATGATGTAAAAACACATTTATCTGTTGTATCTTTGTTATTGGTGCTAAATTGCACACATTTAGTAGAGTAAAACGTACGTGAAAGATCAAACTGTCAAAATATGTTACCTCATAATTACATTGTTTCCAGTCACAAAAACCTCATTTTCAATGAAGTTTGTGGATAAATGCTGGGTGATGTAGGTTTTTTTAAAAAATGTGATGCATATATTTGGGTGGTTATGTATCCATTTGAAACCAGGATCATGAATTTGGCCATACTGTTTTCGGCAGCCTTATAGCCCAAAGTAGTTGGACGCATGCCAGATATAATCCGCAAAGGAACTTGTGTCAATCAATGTGTAAAAAACAAACCAAATGCTCAAACTCTTGGGGCACAATTAATAGTTTGGCCACTTCCTTTGAAAGTAATTTGAATGGCACCTTAATTTGAAGTTATCTTTCTGCCCAGATGCTGTTTTGGAGCGACGTATTTTTTAAATAAAAAATCAATCACAGTTCTTGGAGTTCTGTTTTCAGTTGTATCGAATCGCCAGGATGTTTTGTTTAAAACTGAAGGGCTGAGATGGGGTATACTCTATAAAAACGTTCATCCTCTTTTTTGAATGGTACCTTAATTTGAAGTTATCTTTCTGCCCAGATACTGTTTGGAGCTACGTATTTTTTAAATAAAAAATCAATCACAGTTCTTGGAGTTCTGTTTTCAGCTGTATCGAATCGCCAGGATGTTTTTGTGTAAAACTGAAGGGCTGAGATGGGGTATATTCTATAAAAACGTTCATCCTCTTTGAGCCCATTGATCCAGCTCCGACTTGGCCGGAACACGTCTAGACATGCTAAACATGCGATGGGTGAAACCCACACGCTGATCTGAGCAAAACATGTTCTCAGGTGCGTCAGCTGTTAAAGTACCCAAGCGAGGGCAGCGCGCCTGCACCATACGCCAAGACATTCGGACTGCAGACGCTGGCTATTTCAACGACAGAACGCTCGCAGATATCATCAGCCTGGTGGCCACCCCTGTCTACCACCAGTGGTGGATCCGTGTTGTGAATGAGCACGGTGACGCCAACGAGCTGCAGAACCGCGACGCCGCGGTAAAGATGCGCCGCCGCCGCTGCGAGCCGTACCGGGTGCGGTCCGCAGACGGCACACTGCGTAAAAAGGCAGCTGTGCGGCTTTACCTGTTTATAAAGTTGTACAGACAACGTTGCTAGGTGGTGTACGTGGGTTAGTGGGTTCGCAGCTGATCTTGAAACCCCCATTTTTCAACACTATGAATCAAATAAAACTGTCTGAAAACCTGACTGTCAAAAATTCGCATTTACATATTAGGAAAGCCTGTCTTTTAAAACTGTATGAGGATAATGACTGTTGTGCCGAAGGCACAGCACTAGCGCTAGTTAAGGAAGTTGAGGCACACTCACTGCGATGCCCCATTTCCACGAGCGAAGTCAGTGCCTTGCGGAAGTCATGTGCGAGAACCCTGTGTTCAAAAAAGTCATGCCGGGGTGGGTGGTCTCTAGATAGACTAAAACATGAGTTTGATTCGGAGTTCTTCGAATGGCGAGTTGAAGTTGATGCCCGAATTGTGGAGGTCGTTTCGAAACCTGAATACGACAGAGTGCGCGCAGAGGCGTCACTGCTCGAATCAAAACTACGTGCATCAAGAGATCGTGCAAGAGACAGGGCAAGGGGGACTTCGGGACGAACTTTACGACGAACTAAACAAACAAAAAATGCTTAGATGCTTTTCGTTACGGGTTAACTGTACACTCTGGTTCTTTGGATGACAGTAGCACACCATCGGCCAGCACCGTTTCAGAAGCTTTGGATGAGAGTAACATATTGCTCAGAAAATATAACCGGCTTCGAAAAAGTTTTCCTGGCACGCCCTCCATGTACAGCGTCCTAAGAGAGAGACGAATTCAAAATGAAGCAGTTAGTCAGCATATCCAGTCATCAGCAAATGGATCATTTCGTAGTATGGCATCTGTCATGCGAGAGGTTAGTGCAACCATTTGCAAGGATGGCGCTATACGTGTAAAATTTTCGGCAGATGGGGCAAACGTTGGGAAATTCCGTACCTTCACCAACTTTACCATCACATTTGTTGATGAAACTGATTCAAATGTTAAAGGACCCCACATGGTTGGTGTGGTAGAGGAGTCTGAGCGGTATGACAACGTCAAATACATTTTGACCAGTTTCGAAGAAGAAATTCGTGGTTTCGATAGCAAGCCGATTCAGGTTCAGGGATCAACCGTCAAAGTTAGAGTGATATTCTGCTCAGACTACAAATTTATCCTCATTTCCCAGAGTATGAACGCTGCATCTTCCTCGTTCGCCTGTATATACTGGTTATGTAAAAAGAAAGACCTGTTTAAGGGTGGCGATACTCCTCGCAGCGACATACGGTGTGGTGGCCTGGGCACAAAATGTCAAAATTTGTTGCCGTGTTTTTCACCCGATGATGTTGTTTTAGACGTGCTGCACATGTATTTTAGAATAAGTGATCTGTTGTTTGGTAGACTAGTGGAGCAAGAGGTGCCAGACAGTGATAAGTCCTGCGTTCTGCTCTACTCGGTTCTGCATGACTTGGGACCCAGAGGATACCTGGTCAACACTGACCAGGGAACTCTGCAGTTTTCCAGTCTACAGAGTCGGGACAGAGCTCGCCTTATTCAGGCAATCGTCAATGAAAATTTGTTATCTGTTATGATGCCGAAAGGCAGCAAACGCGTTTCGATGCTCCAAAATATGTACGCGAAATTGTCAAAAGTAATGACACTCGTGAAAGAAAGCGAAAATGCCGACGAAGTCGCTGAAGAATGTCAGACCTTTTTGAAAATCTTCTGTGCACTGTATCAGTCCAGTATGGTAACACCAAACCTGCACATGATGGTCTTTCATGTGCCTGACATGATCCGCCGTCACGGTGTTCTCGGCGTGTTTCACCAGCAAGCTGTCGATGAGTTAAACCATCATGTCACAACTTCTTTCTTCTCATGCACCAACTTGCGTCAGGGCTCAAGACACCTGCTACTGAGGGAGGGTAGGCGCCTGCTGCGCTTGTGAATACACACTGACTAGCGATGTGCCTAGTTCATTAATAATGTGCATAGGGCGTGCGTGAAACTGCTCGCAATACATGCATTCGTTGTGGCGAATATTTTATTTTTAAGCACTTAACTGATATTAAAAGGACTGCATAATACAACTTTGCGTTAACAGTGCTGGAATAGGGGTAGTACCTGACAAGGATTCCGTCGCAGGAAAGGAATAGTTCGACTAGATTTTCAGTTTTTAGCATTCAGCACATGGACATTGCATGCAAAGGATGTACCTACACTCATATATAGTCAGCTAGTTACAACACTTGCCTGGCTTTCAGCCTGAATTCCAACCATAATGAGGAGTTGCCCAAACAATCGCTTGTGAATGCGCTAAATTCAAATCAGTAAGTTATTTGAATAGGGATAGGGATCGCTGGCTGAAGTAATATTCAACAATGGTGATATAGTTTGTGTGGTCACGGATGGAGATTTAACCGAAATAGTTGGGGCGGCAGGCTGTTAGTTCCTGTCCTTTTAAATAGAGATTAAAATAAATAGCATTATCAGACCCACAAAGTTGGTGTGGCCGCGGCCACACCCGTCATGCCACATTTTGTTTTATCTATGTGTGATTTAGTTAGTATGGTTGCATTGGCATTCGTACGCCATGCCGCATTTAGCTGAAATTCGCATGGGCACCATAACTGCCAGGATGATATGAAACATGTTAGCTAAAAGCCATTTTCATGCTGAATCTTAAGCAAGCTGCGCACATGAATAAGCTTCAGTAATTTGGGTAGAATAAGTGAATTTGTGATCAATCACTGACGTTCCCCTAGACCCGATCACTGTTTTTTTTTCTCTGAACGGGGGAATTGACGGCCAATTCGCACATTCACGTCGAATGTCAACTCAAAGTGATTTGTTGTTCTTTATTAAGCATGCTGACCTGCACGCTTTGAGCACTGCACAATTTTTTTATTATGGAAGGCCTTACGGGAATAGCTCAAATGCTTCTTATTTTTTCATACCAGCGGGCCCAGCCATCACGATAATGGAGGCAGACGCCAGCACGATTAGTTCTTGGCCCGGCCGCTAGGGGCAGGCCCGTAGCTTTGGCCGCCACGAAGCCATACGAATATGATCTCCTGCATCTCCGATAGGAACCCTGAAACGGAGCGTTTCTCTATTTCGGCCAGAAACCACGTGAAACGAACTGTTGGCTTTGTGTTGGTCTGAGCTCTGGGGGCCCATTTCAAAAGCGGTGATAAGGCCGGCCCCGTGATTTACATTGGTCGGGCTCCTGTATCGTCCAGGGGCCCGCAATGACTAACCCGCACTCTATGTCGACAAGGGGCCGCGAGTCGGTCGGAGGAAGATTTGCTGAACAGGGACGGGGACGGGAGCCCGAATGACAGAGACTCTCTTGCGTTGGTCGGATTCCTCTGACAATTGAAGAAGACATAAAACTTATCATGGATACTCACATTGAGGCAATGGAAGAGTCCTGTACCAGTCAGGGCACCCAGTGTCGAACGGTGGACCCTCCAACCCTTTTCCAACATGGTGCCGTTAAGCACATCTGCAGTGAATGTGCCAATTATTTGATCACCTGCGGCGAGCAGGGATGTTGTTGTGTCGATGACGGTTCATGTGTCGATCCGGGGTCAACTGCGTGGGTCAGAGGGCCTCCCGCGTCAGGAAGCGGACCAACGTGATACGATGTATTCCTCTAAGGACTTCCAGATCGGCCAGGGGATACTGCCCCGTGTCGCCAGAGTGTCGGCTGGAAACACACCGCGGTGGGATAGAAGGACCATTCAGCCCTTGACCGTAAACAACAATGTGCTCGGTAGTGTTGTACTCAAGAGGGCCCATTTACCGGAAAGAAATAAGAAGTCTCATTAGTGTTGAATGGAGTGGGTCGAAATTAGCTCAAAACGCACGCGGCCATCGCATGTTTCCCTGAGAATGTTCATTACGCTGCAGAATCGACGAGTGAAACAAATAACATCAAAAGTCCGAGCCTGTGGGCCGGGTGCCGACAGCACAGTGGTTGACGCACCTGCGTTAGCCATCGTGCGTCTGGGAAATCGCAAGTACGGGGTTCGATTCTCCGCGGTGTCAGCCTCTCCCGCCAGGTTGGGAGGGCGGCGACGCCATATAGCTCCAGCAGATGAATGCGTCAGAAAGCCCCAATAACGCGCCCGTAGTCCCGGGGAGCACGGATAGCGATGGTGTGGGTTGCAGGCCACGTAAAACCGAACAACGTTGGCCTCTGCAAGTAACATCAGGGGTCGGGCGCCGTGCGCGCAACAATGACCATCGCAAAATAGTGTTACTGAGTGTCTTTCAGATTTGGTTTGCATATTTGTAAAGTTTTAAGAGTACACTGGGTGAGTCTTTTTCAACTTTGAGGCTGTTCTCTGGAAAGATAAACAACAACAACACCGAAACAGAGATTTTACCTTTACTATTCCAGTTCCACCACCAGATGCCAGCACCACTTCGTGATGCTGTTTAGACCAATACATTGTTGTCATTAATCTGACAACCACAGAGGTGAATACCCAGCCAGCATGTCCGATTGGAACCCATATGGGTCCCAGTTGGACAGTCGTATGGGGCCCCACCTGGGCTGTCCACGTTGGTCCCATGTGGGCGTGACATTTTCAGACACCTGGATCCCATAAGGGTGATCCTTGTTGGGCCCATGTGGACCTAACTGGGGCACACATAGGGCCCATCTAACGTTTACAACCGGGACCCATGTGGATCCGAGATGTATAAAGGAATAGGGCACACCTGGGCTTGCTACCTCGGGCCCAAGCGGGCATGTCATGGGCACCCAACTGGTTTCCACATGGAAGCCCATGTGGGGCCCTTGTGGGACCTAGCTGGGATAAACATGGGATCCACCTGGGCAGCCTAGATGCGACCCAACTGGGTAACCCAGGTGGGACCCACTTGGGCAACCCAGTTGAGACCCACCTGGGTAACTCAGTTGGGATCCGCATGAGCCAGTCCAGATGGGTCCCACTTGGGCACATGTGACCTGCCCATGTGAATCCCGCCTTATGAATTAAATCGCCTTTATTGCAGGCGGACTGTTCTGCATCATCAGTGACAAACTCCGTCATTTCATTGGTATTTATGTATGTATTTGTACAAAACTGCTTTGGCATCGACACCGTAATTCACAAAGTGCAGTTGTAACTTTACCCACTCCCCGGCGTCATTACTACTAAATCTTTGAACAATGTCATCTGCGCTGCTGGTGTTGTCCTTGCTGGCGCGACGTTGTCTGCGCCGTCTCGGTCCCTTCCGTCGGTAAACCATTTTCCTAGTGCCCTCTCCGCTTCTTTCGGGAGGCATAATGGCAGGCTGTATTTCGCTTGATGGCCGCTGAGAAGGGATTTCTATTATCTTGTATCAAAAGTCGTTGTACTGGGTCACACGCACTGCCTTGAACAAAAGCGGAATAGGTAAAATTTGTACATGGTTTGGTACGGTGAAAGCTGACTAACGTTCAGTCGTGTTAGAAATAGACTGGCACCTGCCACAGACGACCTCTGCGACGTTTATCGTCGAAAGTCGATATCACAAGCGCAAAATAGCCCGTGGAACTTACTTGGCTTTGTGGGCGGTTTCGGTAAATTCTTCGGTTCGTGGTTGAGGAACAGGTAGGCCGAGGAGGGACGCGCTCGGTATGCACGCCGCCAGCAAACAACACGGAACGTCACATCCATAAGATACGCTCACATCCTCCCGGGTTGTCCCATGGTAGTCACTGACATTAGTTCGGTTTAAATCAGCGACCCACCAATGAGAGCTCGGGTCACAGCCACAATGGCCGTCATTGGCTTTCGTACTATTGTGGACGTGGAATGATGAAAACGGATTGGTTCCTAAAGCACCGTGAAGCGGCGCTGGAATCTAAGAGGGCACTGAAAGAGTAAAGGAAGAACCTCTGATTTTCATATTCCTGTACTATTAATCTGTCCAAAAGACAAATAAACACGACGCTCGCCATGTGGTGGCACTAGTGGCCGACGCCGTTCGGTTTTACGGAAGCTGCAGCCCAGACCATCGCTGTCCTTGCTCCCGAAGCTGCGGGCGGGCATGTTCAAACTTTTTAATGTTATTTGTGTCACTAATCCACTCTGAACAAATAAGCTTCAGGTATTCGTTTCAACCCTCTCTATTCAACATTAACGAGATCCCCAGTTTATTCAACAATGTTGAGACCCCTTATTTCGTTCCACGCAAAAGGGTCCCCTGAGCAGAAACACTAGGAGCACGTTACCGTTTCCGGTCAAGGGCTGAAGGGCCATTCCGTCCCATCGCGAAGTGTCTTATGGCTATCATTTTTGACACTACGAGGTGGGATCTCCTGGTCGATCCGGGAAGCTTAGAAGGCTACGTCATATCGCATTGCCTCCCCTCCCTGACCCGGGCAGGCCTTCTGACCCGCATAATTTCCCCGGATCAGCACAAGACCCCTCACTGACCGCATATTCCTGATCGTGCAGGTGGTCCGATAATTGTTACATTGACTCCAGTTCCATATTGTTCTGCGTTTTTTCAGAGATATTGAGAACTCCCTCGACGTAGATTGTGCCATGAAATGGCGGGTCCCAAACTTGCTTTACATGGCTGCCGTGTTGCCATGTTCGTCTTAAAATTTTCAGGATGGTCAATGAGCAAACGAAAAAATGGCGCATCTTCAGGAAGATGGCTGGTGTAACTAGCTAAATCGGTATGTATAAAAATGCAGCGCAAAGAAGGTGAACACAACCTTAATTCGGGAAGTCGAGGAGGGGAGAGCAGTTAACACTGCTGGCCCCTCACCTTGAAAAGTGGGATGCATGGGCCCCCCGCCCCCGTTCCTACACCCATGAACCATGTAGATCCCAGCTGAACATGCCCGCTTGAGTACCAACTGGGCAGTCTAGGTGGGCGCCATGTGGGTTCCAGTTTGGTCCCATATGGGCTCAGGTGGCCTGCCCATGTGGGGCGCAGTTGGAGATGCCCATGTGGGTCCCAACTGGGCACCCAGGTGGGCACCATGTGGATTCCAGCTTGGCTCCATATGGGCCCAAGGAGGGATTCCCATGGGGGACCCAAGCGGTTGCCCATGGCATGCCCACATAGGATCGAAGTGGGTAGCCCAGATTGGCCCTATGCGGCTGTCCATCTCGGATCCACATGGGTCGCAGTTGGACATGCTGAGTGGGTAACGACGTTCCGTTCAGTCAACACCACCAAAGCCACCTCGACCTCCTTTCCGGAGATTGAAGCACTTCTAGTGAGTCAGCCCGTCCGTAATAATTGGCCGTGAAAATTCTGTCACGGTCAATCTCGCAGTGACCCAACGTCATAAACATTCTTCATAACACGGTTAAACGATGACGTATTGAGTGACATAATCGCTAAATAGTTAAAGCTCGCTGTCTAGGGAAGTCATATTCGGATAAAAGCGCGCCAATGGTTACGGTAAGCTCATTTCATGATATCTGGTGCTTGCGTCGACATCTTCAAATGTGTAACCATGGAAGACTAAGAGTCATCCTTAGTCATTCATGATGCAACATTTCCTTTAAGTTCTTGCTATAATTCAACTTAGAAAACGCATTATTTTCATCCAGACTTTACCCTAACCTTACCCTTTCTCCCTTCGCCCCTTCCACTTATTACGTTTCGACTTCGCTTTTTGAAAACCTTGAGCACACCGGCCGGTGAATACAATGACGTATAAGCAACACAAAGAATTGTCGAATGGCAGGTTGTGTTTGTGGTATCCTTGCTCTTTGGGGACCACCGGCAAATACGGAGCGCCATTTTGGATGCCTTTGTGGGCATCTGGCCTAACTCGATCGTATTGATTTGTTGGACTGGCGAAGTGTGCGCGATGTTAGGTGTGTGGAGGAAACAACGTGCTTGGAAGCCTCGTGTGATGTGTTCCAATTTGGGGTGTTTGCCTGAGCGGGTCATGCATAGGTTCGATAGTGAAAGGAAGGAGGGCATGTCAGTCATTAGCCAATAGCCAACTTCTGTTCAACGCCAGCAGTGTTCGTCATCCAAAGCGGCTGATGCAATGCTCTTTTCAGGCGCATTTCGGCAAGTCACTTGGTGTGCAGGGTTTTAAGCATTTGTGTTGGGATATTTGTCATCCAACACCAAATGAAACAGGTATGTGTGGTATGTAGGTATGTATGACATGAATCACATCACTCTAATTGGGTAATGATTGATAGAATGTTTTCTCCACTGGCCTCCCAGGATCTCAATGCCTCTGATACTGAATCAAAATAAATGTCATGCAGCAATCTGATTATAAGGCATTGACATGCATGTCATGCTTTATCAGAAATCTGGTTTTGGCTCATGGAGAGAACAAAAATATTAGAATCACAGAGTAGCGAGAACAAATTAACCCAAGTGAATCTGCACTGCATTCACAGCTGGTACTAAAGGACATTCTTTGGCAGCAGATGATAGTGAACACCATGCCCTAGTTGGTCTCATTGATTGCCAAAGACCATTAGGAATTGGCTGCTTGCAATTCTTAAATTTTCTGGCTCCCTAAGTAGGTCGATAGAAAGTTGTTGATATCAATAATTATATTGTAAAGGTGTCTGTCCCAATACAGGCTGATAGAAGCAGGTGCTTAAAATGCTGTGCACCTGTTGCATCATTCCACTGAGCACATAATGTTTGCAATGTCATGCAAGCCACAATATAATGAAAGCATCAGGGGCATGGTAGTTGGTGCAGCTACATTTTAGCCAAGGTACAGTCTTTTAATTGTACCTATTCATGGCACTGAATAGGTAATCACAAAAGGAGAATCAAGGCAACATCAGTGGGTTTTCTTTACCTTTGGTATATGCCTCAATGGGTCACAGCCTCACATAGTTTGAAGTGTATGTTGTAATAATGACTGAAGTCTGTGAAGTTTCAGCTACCTATATGTCACTGGTCATGGTTACATTTACCTCACATCCAGCCAAATATGCTTTTAGGTGCTGGAGGCAAGGGTATTGCAAACATAGCTGTCATGGGTAAAACAGTTTAGACTATCTTATCTCAATCCATCTGTAAAGCTAACTTGTTCACCTATTGGCTATCCACCTTTCACATCTAATTTCAGGATACTGTCTGTCTGACATAAGTTAAAGGCTAAAGGCTTAAGAAGGGAATGCAATTCAGTAGGAAAATATTAGGTGAGGCTTGGTATAAGAAGCTCCTGATCTGCTTGGGAAGCCCTTAAATGTTTCCTTGGAAAAGTTGGTTGCACTGGCCCTTGCAAGAGATCATTTTCTGTACAATTCTTACAAAGACATTGGGGGGTTCATGTAATGTATACATGTATGTGTGTTATGCTTTATATATATCCACATGTGTGCGAGAGAAAGATAAGTAATGTGTGATTTCATAGTTTTATCATTTGTTGTCTGTTTTATCATTCCATCTATCCTCCATGTCAGTTTACTCCACATCCTGCAGGCACTCACATGTTGGTTTTATAGCTCAGGAGGCCCACTGCCCAGGGTGTTCAAGCTTCAGTTCAGTATCTGCCCTGCATTATTAGATGGGCTGGGTCATCCAAGAGCAAATATGTCATTCACTTTTCTTTGGCCTTACTCAGTTATTAAAGGTGTTTCTGTTGATGTGTTTGCCTCCTTCAACTGGGCACACTTGTTGGGGGGATGGAGGCAATGTCAGAATTTGCTTTTGTGTCCCAGCCTGATGTCAGCAGTGTCAGCATGCCTAAATGTGTTTGTGCTCCAGGCAGGTGATGGCGGCAGAGTTTGAGTTTGTGCCGCCACCGGAGGCCCCGGTGTTCCGGCCCACTGAGGAGGAGTTCGCTGACCCCCTGGCCTACATCAACAAGATTCGGCCGATAGCTGAGCAGACAGGGATCGCTCGCATCATCCCTCCACCGGTGAGAGGCGCGGCCCCCATCCAATGTCACGAGCCACCGGACTGGACGCCGACGTCACGGCCACCACCGTCACCCTCCGGCCGTCGGCCCTACGACTGAACATAGATAGGCTTCTATGTGTGTTTGTGTTCAAGGGAATGTTTACATTTGGAGATATTGAAGCAAGCATCAGAAATAATGGAATAAGTTCACTTATATCTATTGGTATACTTTTAAGTGAAAAAGACCAACTATGCAACACAATTTCTCTGTTTAGTACGAGTGCTCCACAATATGTCATTGTTTGATTTGGTCATCATACCTTACATGTTATTGATTGAGGGGCAATTTATGGCCATTGCAGCTGAAAATCATGCTCAAATGCCAAATGTGGACACCTTCACAGTTATGTTTTTCTTGGCCTTGATCACTGCATTGGTGGAATGGTGGAGGATTAGAATGATGCCATGGCTTCATGGATGCCTGTGTGACCCTCAGGTAGCCTCCCCAAAACAGCCTGTATCTCTTCATGAGAAACTACAATAGTTTAGGTGTTGAGATGGCAGGGCTGTGAACTGCTTAGAATGATCTTCAACAAGAGGGCTTTTTCAGTTCAAAGCACCATGCAAACATGGAACACTCCCTTTAAGATGTGAGGGCACTGTAGTGATTAAAGCATACTTATCCCAGGAAAAATATTAAAACATTGCATTCATGAGGGCTGAAGAGGTACATGCATATGCTTGTTATATTCACAGGATTGGCAACCCCATTCGCTGTGGATGTCGACAATCTGAAGTTCACGCGAATACAGCGGTTGAAGAGCTTGAGGTACGTTTGATATGAGAATGTTTCACTTGGAAGTCAGAGGGTGTCGTGTATTTTGGGAGAGTGCACCAGTATGTTTCTTAGGGTGATAGTTTTCCTGTTTCACCCTGGGGATTGGAGTGATAGTTCCTGTTCACCCTCGGGCTTGGCGTGACTAGTTTTCCTGTTTCACCCTCGGGCTTGGGTGAGAGTTTGTTTCACCCTCGGGCTTGGCGTGATAGTTTTCCTGTTCACATCGGGCTTGGCGTGATGGTTTTCTGTTTCACACTCGGGCTTGGCGCGTGATGGTGTTTTTCACTCAGGCTGGGTGGTGTTTTGCCAGGCGAATGGCGCAAATTGGTTTCAGTTGGCATGAAAGAAGTTAGACTTGTCGAATTCAGGTGATCTTGGACTGAATTCCTGCAAAACGTGGCAGAAGCTTGAGTATCATGTGGTTCTGTGGGGGGGGGGGGGGGGGGTACGCCACCCATGCATTGTTCCCGGTTTTTGCTCCCTATACTGTTGCGTGGAATGGAAACCGAACCATAGACTTTTGCTGGAAATGAGAATATTATGTTACATAATGTTTTATCGCTCACTTGCAGGCTCATACTAGAGTGAAGTTGAACTTCCTGGAAAATTGCAAAGTTATGGGAGCACAGGACTTCACTGCGGATACCTCTGGTGGAAAGCAAGCACTCGACCTCCATGCCCTGAACTGTGAAGTACAGAAGGAAGGTACGATACTCGTGAGGCGTTCGTGGGGTCGCTGGCTGCACCCGTCTGTGGATAGATCAGGCCTGCGATCTGCTTTGATCGGAAAAAAAGTGACTCGAATAAACACAACTTGGGTTTTAGGATGGCGCAATGCTGGTTTGTGCGCCCATTCGTCGTGCAATGGGGGCGGTCTGCTGGGGGTTGTTTGCCGAGGCCGGACCGTTTTGAGGGTGAGATATTAGGATGTCAGTCGGTATGGACACTGATCTGATTGTTAGTTATGATGTGATCCGGACCTGTTATCAGAATTGGATAAATACTTTGCAGTATTACTGAGGCATCACGGTTTTTTTTCGCAAGCTTTCCAGGCGCCATTTGCCATGGTTGTCACGGTACCAGATTCGAAAAAGTCCATTTTGCTACATTGTTCAAGCCCAAA
>NW_023596921.1:12575254-12695053 GCF_011947565.3 Pollicipes pollicipes
TGGCTGGCGGGTCCGCAGCCACTGTGTCGCTGGGATAAATTAAAACCAGCTGTCCTCTGATGGAATCGGGGCGGATTATGTGGTCCTTGCTGATGTTCGTCACGTGACACCATAGCTATGCAACATACGACTGTTGCTTTTCCTGCGACCAAAGCCCTTTGCTGTAAGCGTTCTCGGCTGCGGCACCAGTGCTCCGGCATCAGCTGACGGACGCGTGCCGCCGCTGCCCGCAGCCAGGTGCGGCTGGACCCGGTGCTGGCGTCGAGCCTGACGGGCCGAGCCGACGGCGCCCTGGCGGCGCTGCGCTGGGACGAGCTGCACCAGCGCTGCCTGCAGCGCATGTCTCCCGGCCACCTGGTGCTGTTCCGCGGCGAGCCGCCGCTGGTCAAGAAGGGCGCCGTGCCCAGCGTCGAGCTCAACACCGCCACACGCTCCGGCAACAAGAAGGTGGGACGCGTGCTGGGCCGGGCCGGGCCGAGCTGTGTTGCCGGCCGGCGCGCAGCCACAGCCGGCGCTCCGGCCCCTGCGGCGAATGCTGGCGTGGGCCTGGCTTTACACCTATTGTAGCCGTGATGTAGCATGCATGTCACAAAATAATGGCGTAAGACAGGTTGCCGATGTGTAATCCTTGGATGCGTTCACAGCTGTGTTAGACGCCGTTTGTTGACGATGCGTTTACCTAGTACAGTATCACATTGCGACGGTGCCAGATCTGCCGGGCTTGGCTGGCCCTTGCCTGTACATCCGCCCGCGGTTTTTGTCAGATCACGGCCATGCTGACCCCGTCCGTGTTGTCTCGCACGAGTTGGATGCGCGTCTCGCTGCTTGTTGTCGAATCCTACGGCGCTGAACCTGCCAGCGTGCCCAGGCGCTCGTCAACGCGGCGTCTGTGGGTCAGAGGACAGCCGAGCGTTGCTGAGGACGATGTGTGAAATTCGTTAGAGTTCAAAACGAGCTTGCAAGTTACGTCATTTCACGCAGTGTTATAGGATCAGTGCTATTTTATCTCAAAGCGTGAGGAAGGGAGCAGCTGTCCCCTCTGCCCCCCCCCCCCCCCCCCCCGTCGGCGCTGACCGCCGTCCGCCTCACGTGCGTCTCCGTCGGCCCGTGCGTCAGATCACCATGGTGCTGAACCTGCCCGCGTTCGGGATCGACCCGGCCGAGTTCGCGCACCGCTGCCAGGTGGGCGTGGCGGCCAGTACCAGCGTCGGCGAGGCGCCCAACCGGCCGCCCGGCACCAGCCAGGTCATGGTGCAGGGCAACCAGATCCGCTTCATCGGCAAACTGCTGCAGGGTGAGGACGGATGGCCGCCCGTCCGGACGCGCTCGGGGGGCGCGTTAGCGTTGTGTGTATGATGCGTCTCGTTCACGCTCTCAGCACGTTGCAAAGCACCGCATCCCAGTGGGAGGTTCGGTGTTTTTTCGCACGCGCGTCACATTTGCGTCGCCGCCGTTCGCCGCCGCTGCACATTACAACTTGTGAAACGGTCTCTATCGTTCTCACAAGATGACAGTACTAAAAGGCCTTGACGGGGAACGCAGCAGACACTGCTTATGGGGATCGGGACTGCTTTCCAGACGCGCACTTATCGCGCGCTTTGGTGACTGCAGTGTGTAACCGCACCTCAGCGACGCGGAATGATGTGGCGTGCAACGTCCTATTTTACCCATGCCAGGGATAAACGCGCTCAGCCAGAACGTACTCCCTCAACGCATGTTGTAGAAGTGGCATTGGGTCGGGTCGGGCCGCTGACAAAGGCTCCGCGCAGTCCGTCTGATCTTGATCACCTTGAGACAATAGGAGTCGCCAGAGATCAATGAATAATCGGGGCGTCTGAGCGCGTTCCGACGACTCGGTTGCGTGCTGGCCCTTTGTTGTGCGGCCGGGCCACAGTACTGAATTTCCTCCCATCTGTGGATGTCCTCCATCAGCACCTGATCCCGGCAGAGCCTCTGCCGTCTCCGTATGCCAGTGGTGTTGCCCAACCATATGTTATTCGCTGGCTTGAAAAACAACACCGCCCTTTCTGTGTTGTTTATTGCGTCGCGACGTTGCATTTGAAAAGGATTGCGTGCCTTCGTAGGGGTGCCCCGTTATGTGGACACACCCCTATATTAAGCAATTTGTGTGGCAACTGAACGCTAAGTGTAATCATTTGAATTTCGATAGATTACGAGAAAACAACGGGATTGGTGTGTCTAAAGGGAAAATGTTCTCTGTCCTTTCAGAAGACTACAAGGTTCCCAAGAAGTACATCAAAGGCCTGGAGAAGGCTCCGAAGAAGTGATGGTTATTTTTTGGTGTTGTCTTTGTGATATCGTGTTCATCTTGAACCGTGTGTTGCTGACACTTTGTTTTTGATAACAGAGACATGACGGTGTGGGACAAGAAATAATATGTCATCGATTTCCGTGAAAGGCCTTATTTGCGACAGACAAACTGTACCGTAAAAGAATTGTGGAAGGCATAGCCACTGCCGAGATCATGATGGCCACAAGCATCTTTTGCCTGGCGTGTTCAAAGCAGATCAGTTCAGAATTGTTACACCACTTTACGGAGTGGTGCGATGCCGGTAAAAAACTGGTTTCGTTCATGAGCTCAAGTAACTTAACTGCTGGCAAACGAAGCCACTCAGCGGCTGTCATCTTGTCACCCCGCGTGACGTCACACTGTCACCGACGGCCAGCTTCAGCACCGCCTCTCCATCCTCCGGCTCTGGTCCGCTGACAGGACCGGCGAGGGGGGGGGGGGGGCGGCGGCCTTCCTGCCGCGTCAGCTGGCACTAACGGCGGAAGGGCGTCGTCGCCGACACCGAACGATCGAACGTCGGCCTGGACGACCTTCGACACGGAGCCGTGCGGGCCCGATGGTGCGGAGCCCGTGGCTGACCCGGGGTCATCACACCGCTATTTCTGGTGGTCAGATACCCGTTCGCACTGTGCACCTCCGTGGTACGGATGCCGCGCAGAGTGGGGCCAGTGAAAGGTGGAAATGCGACTGGAGTATCTATGGTTTATTGTACAAGTCAATCTTCCGAATATAAACAAATGTGACGACTTTCGTCGAACGGCGCTCCTATCGAACATGCACCAACTCAATTCTGCGATGGCAATACAACAACGGTAATGTATCGAGAAAACTGTCCTCACGCCTCCGATGGCATTCCAAACAACGGTAATCTACCGGGAAAACACTCACCCCTTGCCACCGTCCGCGCTCCGCGGCTAAACAACTCAGTTTAACGGTCAGGAGCCGGACGCCTGGCGTCGCAACTGCGCCCAGACAAGCGCGCACAGATCCTCGCGGCGGGGAAGGGCGGGGCTGGTCGGCTCGACCTACCCTGATGACGGACAGTCGCCGGCCGCAACGAGCCGCGCGGCGCGGCGACACAACAGCACACCTATGGCATCTTCGCAAGCTACAGTGGGCGTCGCGCGAGAGGAGCGCGCAGGCGCCGGAAGCGAGAAACTCCGAGCGATGCGGTGACAGCGTTCGGGCCGTGCGCCACGCGTATTGCACTCGCATTGCACCGCATTGCATCGCGTCGCCCCACACTGCACCGCACCGCATCGCACCGCATCGCTCCGTGGTCGGCATCGCTATCATGGCGGCGCGTCCAGAACGGGAACTGCACGAGAGCTGTCTCCCTCGCCGCCATCGACGGACGGGGAGGCTCCGGCTCATCAAAGCGACCCAGCCGGTCGACCGGTTCTCTCGTCGTGCGTCCGCCAGACGGCCGCTGGCGCGGTGCCGAGATTGGCGGCCGGCTCGGGCGGCCCCACTCAGCCTGTCCAGTGGACCAGTGTCCAACCGGGCGGCCCGCTGCCGATGGGCGGCGGCCGGCTCGGGCGGCTCCCCTCAGCCTGTTCAGCGGACCGATGTCCAGCCGGGCGGCCCGCTGCCGATGGGCGGCGCCTCAGCCGTTGGAGGGCACCTGACAGCGGGAGCGGGGCGTGGCCGGCAGCCGGAGGAACATCTCGGTGGTGTCGCCGCCGCCGGTGGCCAGCGAGCCGGGCAGGCTGGCCGACTGGCACGGGTCGTGCCGGCTCAGGAAGTGCTCCAGCGTGTCCCAACCGCCGCCCACGCGCACCATCACGTGACGTCCCTTCAGCAGCTGGAGGCACACGCGCGGACGCGGTCAACTGGCGTGGCGTGACGGCTCGCGACACGTTCGTCCACAACGGGACGAGTGGAGTCGCGAGGAATTTCCACTTGTACAGGTCTAGTTTGTGAACTGAGATTGGGGATACACCGGCAGCAGTTACTACGCTTAACCCAAGGCATCGGCGAATCGACATTCGTTTCAAAATGCGTGGACATTTGTGTTACATATCTGTGGGCATAGTCATGAGCACGGAACCTTCGCACGCTGTCCTATCTGCGGCCCGACCCGAGCCGTGTTGCGGCACCGGCGTCCTCCGCCTCGCGCTCGCCGCCTCCGGTGACCCCCACTCACCCGTATGAAGACGGTGCGCCCCGCCACGTTGTACTGGCCCTCCGCCACACGGCGAAGCTGCACGTCCGACATGCAGTTGCTGCGGCACTTGCAGCCGGCCGCCGACTCCTCCACCATCTGCTGCACCTGCGGAGAGGGGGGAAGGCGTCACCGCTGGAGGGTCAGGCGGGGCGGAGAGCGACCGTCGCTGCCCACCTTCTTGACGCCAATCCCGGGGGATACCTTAATGATTCAGTTTCATATATTCGGTAGGATTCAGTTCTGCAAGCGTTAAAACAATGGTGTGGGCCCTGTGCTATCATGACAGGAGCGGTGTTCGTCACAGGTTCTGGGGTTTTCTGCGCTCGAGGAATGTGGCACCCCAACGCATCAGATGCTAAACGCCCCTATTTTGTGGTTTGATTTTACACGCCGTCTTGACTAGCGGGCTGTTCTCTTAACCTTCGCCCTGATAGGAGGGGGGGGGGGGGGGCATGCGATTTCGAATACCTCCTCTCCGGCATGTTGCGCTATCGGGCCCAAATTTTCGGTAACCTATGGAGCACCCATCGCGCGTGATTGGACACGAAGAACGTGTTCCCAAGTTTTCTGGTTTCGGACCTGTGGCGGTTTTTGAGGAAAACCATGGCGATCTACGGCCGACGCGGGCGGCGGGTGGCAACCGACGGTGCCGCGGAACGCACGCGCCGCGGGCTGACATTGTTACATTAACGAATTCATATTTCATAAATTTGTTCTCAAAACACGTCAAAATATGCACCAATGTACTCAGAGCTGGACAAGGAATACGTCTGTTTCGGTTTTATATCGCCACGGGACATTTTCCGGTATTTGTATTAAGTGGAAAAAGTGAGATTTTCTGAAACATTTGACCTCCAGCCTGGCATAATGGGGTCCGTTTTGACCTAACAACATGCAAACTTGTAGAGAGTGTTAAATCTAGTTGAGACCAATCCACTAGTGTTTTTTTGTTTTGCTAAGCTCTATCTTTATTAGTTCGGAAACGCCGGGAGAGTCACCTTGATCCCCTCTCATATCAGTCAGCGCCATGAAAAACGGCGAATCTGGGCGAGGGTTAAGATAGGTGTACTTAGTGACCTTTTCGTGCCTTTCTACGTACTATTTATCCTAAAACGGTGTATTGATCAGCCTTCTCGTACCTTTTTGTCCAGCAGGCTGTTCTCGCCGCTGGAGGGATGTGTGGGTGTTCGGCAGGTGGGGGTGCTCGCCACGGAGCTGGCCGGCGTCGAGGGGCGGTGTGTCGCCTGCGGTCGCCGCGATGTGGCCACCTCCAGCTGGTGCAGCCGCTCCCGCAGCTGCTGCGTCCGCTCCTCCGTCTGCAGGGCCGGGCACGAGTGTCGGCGCGTGCGTAGGACGCCGTCGCGCGCAGTGACCACGGCTACTAGTTAACTTGTCCGACTCAGATCTCTACGCAGCCGTGGCAATAACCTAGCTAAATATGTGTAGCTTCGGTGTGTTTTTGCTTAATCCTCACCTTGACGTTCAGAACAAACTTCTCCATCGAAACATTTTACCTCAACACGCACCCACGTTCCTGTTTTGGTAGCGGCACGCGACCTGCCACATTCCTGAGCAGCATTCTAATCTCACGCCACCCTCAATTTACCTGATTGTCCAACGCCTGAATAACACAGCTGTGATCCGTCCCGGCTGTCGACCATTTCCCTCACATCGCCCTGTGACCCTGACGTCGCGTCCTGTCAGCACCGGCGCTCGACTCCCGGTCCGGGGGCGGCTCGTTACCGGCGACCCCGCTCCGCACATCGACCGCCGCCGCTGCAGCGCTCACCGTCAGCACCTCGCCGCCGCCGCCGCCGCCGCCGCTGCCGCCGCCGCAGCTGCCGCTCGCCTGCAGCGCCATCTTGACGCGCACCAGGTGGGCGCGGCCGCCCTGGGGCCGTGGGATGCGCGAGGGCGTGCTGGCCGCCGACAGCCCGCCAGCCACGGACAGCCGCGGCGTCGAGCGGTGGTGGGAAGGTGACGTCAGCGCCGACGCCGGCATCGACGACGTGCTGCCGGTGAGGGGGTGGGGTCAGAGAGCGCTGGGGAGGGGAGAGAGGGGGGGGGGGGCATCGAACCGGGCCCGGCGAAGGCCCGAGGGCGAGGACAGGTATGCAGCCATGATTAGCCTCCACCCCCTGTCTGATACGAACTCTGTCGTCAGCATTCCTTGCAGTTGGCTCCTGGTCTTTATTGTAGCTTATGTGCTGCTTAATGCTTTTAAATTTCGACGAAACGAGTAATTCACACATGCAGACGCTATTATATGCGATATTTGCGTCATGCGTAGGCCGCTACTACTTTCTGCTACATTTTGACTGTTTCTTAACAGCTGGACTGTAATTTATGCTGCCTGTTCCGTGCCCACAAACGGCGCCTTTTCCGTTCTTTTGTCGTGTTTTTGACTGCGTTCCGTTCTTTTTGCCAGTGTTCTAGCCTGACCTTGACGCACTACAGCCCTAAACTCTCCAATTACACCTCTAACAATCAAAACTCCTCAAGCCCCGTCCTATCGGCTCCGCCCGTCTGCCGGAGGCCGCCGCGGCTGCGTCGAGACGTACCCGGCGCGCCGCACGCCGCTGCGCCGCCGCCGCACTGGGATCAGCGAGGAGGGGCGCGGCGAGCGCGCGTCGGCCACGTCACGCTCGGCGCTGCGCTCGCGCTCCTGCGCCGTGTCCGAGTAGCCCGAGTCGCTGCCGTCGCGCGCGGCCGCCAGCCGCTCCTGCTCATCGATCTCCTGCTCCAGCTGCACGAGCACGGGCGGCTCGATGTAGCGGCTGCTGCGGCGGCCCAGCTCCAGCAGACACAGCAGCACGCCGCGCGGCTGCGTGTGCAGCACTGCCGGCGGGAATGGCGGTCACTGGACGGTCACTGGCCGTTCACTGAACAAGGTGCCACACAACAGTCACGCGGTACAGTTGCATGTAGCTGTCACTGGGCGCGGTGGTCATTTGATGCGGCAACATACAGCGGTGACTGGGTACGGCGGTCACTGGTCACGGCGGTTACAAGACAGTCATAGGGTACGGCAATTACTTGTCAAGGTAGCATACAGCGGCCATTGGGTACGGTGGCCACCGCGTAGGGAGGCACGTAACATTCACTGGATGTGGCAGTCACAGGACGCGGTTGCATTCAGCGGCCTCAGCGTGCGGTGGACGGTGGTCACTGCGGGCCGTGGCCACCGGACATAGACACAGCAGCACAGGGCAGTCACTGGACACAGGCACAGCAGCACGCCGGGCGGCTGTCCTGGACACCGTTCCCAGGCGTGGCGGTTATGAACATCTCCGTCACTGGAGGGTGCTGGTCGCACTCGCGCACAGTCGTCACTGAACATGGTGGCACACGGCGGTTACCAGGCACAGCACGAATACCGGAACCCCACTCAGTTCCTACACAACAGGCTCTCAGAAGCTATCAGAGCCACAGCACGCCACTTGTCAATCGAAGCTTTTCGGCTTATCGCGGGCGAGGGTTGCCGCGACGACGCGACCGATCTCTTATCAACAAACAGCGGATCCCCGGCGCGTTACGCTGTTGGTCGCTTCGCCGACACCCCTGCAGTGCGGCGCACATCCCTGACGCGCGAGATCATCCCACGCAGAAGACACGTCGCTGAGCACCCGCATCCACAATCTCTGTCTACGGATAAGACGGGGCATCCCTCACATTTATGGCACGTCATTCGTCATGAGCAAGGCTCTGGCGCGTTTTCTCTCATTACGAGTGTAAATATACAACGCTGACCCCGGGCCCGAGCCATGTGGTTTGAAGATGCAGCTTGAAAACACACGTGATGCGGTTTGAATGCGCCGCGTTGAGCGCGCATGAAATGTCCTTATCTAGGTACGAATGTATCGACACTAATAAACCACTCGATATCCCCGCATATCACGAACTTTGACATGAAAGTACTGTCAGCTGTCCAGGCCCCCTGTTTTGCCCGGTCAAAGCCAAAAACCGTGCCTGGCCATCGTCTGTTTACGGCGCCTGGCCGGCTGGACATATGACTCAAAAGCGCCGTGTTTACCAAGCGGGAACAGGGTGACCCGTGAACCACATCGGCGTCCGGGAGTGCCGCCCCAGGCCGTCACCCGTCTGCAGCCGGCCGCCGCATCGGTGCCGGGAGCGCCGTCCCAGCCCGCCACCCGTCTGCAGCGGGCCACCTACCGAGTCCGTCCGTCTCGAACAGGAAGTTCTCCTGACAGCCGACCAGCCGGCAGAACTGCAGGAAATTGTAGACGTTGTCGCGCGCGAAGAATGAGCGCGAGCGCGCCCGGTCCCAGCAGCGGAACTTGAACGTTGGCGCCGGCATCTGCGGTGAGAGGAGAGGGGTCCCGCTCACGTTGGTGAGAGGAGAGGAGTCCCGCTCACGTTGGTGAGAGGAGAGGGGTCCCGCTCACGTTGTTGAGAGGAGAGGGGTACCGCTCACGTTGGTGAGAGGAGAGGGGTCTCGCTCACGTTGGTGAGAGGAGAGGGGTGCCGCTCACGTCGGTGAGGGAGAGGGGTTTCGCGCACGTTGGTGAGAAGAGAGCGGTCTCGCTACATCGATTAGGAGAGGGGCCCCGTTTACATCGGTGAGATCAAGCTGATTAACTTTCTCACACAACCACATTGAATCTAGATACCTCCTCTAAGCGAAAGGTCACTGATGTTCAATTAAGGTCAATGACATTGTTTGACCGTTATAAGGTCATGGTGACCCAAAATTCAAGGGGTTTGTTTTGATTTTTGCACTTGAAATAACGTCATTGAGTGCGCTAGGCGGCATGTTCTTAAAAAATGTTGACCTGGGTCGTTTTAGGTCAGTGGCCTACTCTGGCATTTAAAAAGCCCATGTAAGGTGTCTGTTGCAATCTCTGTAATAAATAAATTCAAAAAGAGCACCAAAAACTACCCTGTACAGCAGTGTCTCGAGTAGAAAACAGCTTGGTTTAGGCCTCGGCCTGACCTTCATACCTGACCCTGGGTCATTGGACTTTGTTGTAATCCTGAATTCAAATGTTTTATTGACTACGAAACTGTCTCAGAGATGTGTGGTTTTGTCAAGCACTTTGTTGTCGTATCAACTTAAAGAATTCCTAGAAATTCCCTTCACTGACAGCCACGGACTGACTTTGACTTGTAACAGGTCAGCATCCTACCCAGTGACAGCTATACTTTGGCATAGCAAACGACCCGCTATTCAACTGCCTACAGCTATGCAAATTTTGATGCGGCTACGCCACGTCGTTCGTAAATTATTCTGGAAAAAACCTTTGGGGGTTAAATGGGCCTCACCCGAGCGCGTGCCTAACCTCTCGTCGGAACAATGCAGGTATCAGACGGCTCCCTGAAATATTCGCCGAAAGTTGCAGTTACTGGTGACTCAGTTGAGCCCAGTATCCCACGGTCCGCCGGGGAACATTGAGTGCCCGTGCGGGCGTGAAGTGTGACCATCGTTGGGAGAGCTGCCAGATGAGGCCGTCTCCCAGGGCCAACCGCGTCCCAACTTTCGATCATGAATAAGCAAACTCCAGTCGTCCATCCGGTTGGGGGTAACCTCCAGTCTAAAACAAATTCATTGCTTGCATCTGGTACCAGCGGTCACTTGGCCTACTTCACCCGGTTACACAAGACAGCTTTCACCGTGTGATTCAACGATAAGTTTGTCTTTCAAGACTACTGTAGGAACACCAGACGGGATGGGGAGGGCGATACTTTTTCTTCTTTCGAAAGTCGCAAAAGCTCTTTGGCACAAGGTCGCACTAATCAGCCCGGAAAGGAAGTTCCTGAATGCCTTTACAATCTGCTGCTGAAAACCTCCGTCGCCGGTGCTGCAGCATGATAAGCGACGCCGCCGGCGTGGCGCCGGCCCTGGGAGGTGGATGGGGGGGGGGGGGGGAGGGGGACACCACCCGCCGAGTCCCGAGTCTCAGCGGGTCAGCGCCGGGCCACCCCCATCAGCCGGCCCCCGTCACTGCTGACGGGAGAACCCATTCTATAGTTGGGCTCGCGGTGGGGCTGACCCGCGATGAGCAAGCTAATGAAGACCGTTAAATGGCGCCGAATCTGGCGCTCGTGGGCAAGTCGACACGGTGCCTCCAGCGGAGCGATGGACTGAATGGGAAGTGGGGTGATGACGTTATATACGCATATGCTGAATGTTTCTGTTCGTGTCAGCCGGTTAGACGCCTTTTGACCATGTGCAAAGTAGGAGAATTTCGGTCACTTCGTCGCTACGTTGCCACAATGGACAATTGTCTAACACTAGAAACGGCCTGGAAGATTTGGTAGAATGCTTCGGCGATCATATTGATGATATTGGTGACTTCAGGTACCCGGGCGGAAATAAACGCCGCACTGACGTCCAAGTTTAAGGTATTCGTAGGCCACAAATGACTGTGGTTGCCATCCCCCGTGGAACTGCGTACCATCGGCCACGCACGACTGTGGCGACCACACATTCACCTGGCCTTCCGTACACCCGTGGAAAGCGAGATAACAACGTAAGAAATCACGCTAATGACCGCGTTACTGGCATCGACAAATGAGCCTGTCTATGTCTCCGTCAGCGGCGCCCGGACTGTGCTCACCGCCAGCGTGTGCGTGCGAGCCGCCTGGTCGGCGATGATCTTGGCCAGGCGGCACAGCAGCAGACCGTTGTCCAGCACGGCCATGTAGTTGTTGACATCGATGTGGTCGGTGCCTGGAGGCAGAACGGGTTGTGCGGGTCACTGACTGGGGTCAGGGTCACCGGGGTCGCTCGGGCCACTCGGGTCACTCGCTCGACTGGCGGCGACACGGGCGGCCGTCGGGGCGACCTTTGGTGGCGCGGCTCTCTCATCCCAACGGCAATTCTTCCTCACCCATCACAATCACCGGGCGCGGGCCGGCGGAGCGGCCGCGGAGAAAGCCGTGGGCTGGCGCCGCCCGCCGGCCGGTCCGGTGTCACCCCGGCGCTCTTCCGGGCGACATCGGTGGGTGGCCCGTTTGGAGCGGTGACCGCACGACCCGACCGGCCGGCCAGCCGGCCGACCACCCGGGCACCCTTGCGGTATTGTACAGGTATAGCACACGCTGCATAGTTATTATTTCTGACAGCAGTGAACACACAAGGCAGCGTAGCGTCATGATCGCCTGACTTGGCTGTTGCCGGGGAAAATATGTGCTTCATCTCAGCAGCGATGATCAGCGTTCTCAGTATCCGAAATTGATTGGCAAGCTTGACTGCAGCCACCAGCGCCGCTGCAGCCTTCACCGCTCTGTACCAAAGCTCGGTACGTGACCCGCGTGACCAGGAAATACTGCGTCTACACCTGACTGTGCAGCCGACCTCCGCCGGCGATGGTCCGTAAGGTTGCACGGTCTGGGTCAGGAAGCGAGTCGCGGTGGGAATCTTCCCGTCCTGGTGCAAGGTATAGGGCACAGCGTGACACGGCCATAAGCACGGAAGTCTTGTTCCCAAGGACACAATCTGGATAAATCACAGACAAGGTTAATTGGAAGCTCTTGATCACGACTTGCCGTACTTTGCTTTAATGTGCCGAAGCGTTTAGTTACACCTGTTTTGTCTGAATTGAAAACAGCACCGCACGGGACATCACAATTACTTTCCGATTCTGGAAACCCGTCCGTTATGGACCGTGCTTTGAATAATCGACTGAAATGACACAAGGAGCGGGTTTTCGTCGTCGAAGAACACAGTGGATTCGCTAGGAATCGGTGGCCAGACAGAACAAAGACGTTTTTGTACGAGTTTTTCATCCGCTCGCTATGTGTCTCATGTTAGCACCAGATGTGGAGTACCCATTTGATAGCGCCACATAACGGAGCGCTCCATTTCCAAATTTCGCGGCACACATCGAGAACGATAACGTGTGTCGTATTCAAAGGGAATGTTTCACATTTGAGGATACTGAAGCTAGCATCAGACATGATGAAATGAGCTCACTTGTAACTTTTGACATACTTTTTAATGCTGTATTCCACATTTGTATGGGGTTTTCAGCTGAAAAAGCCATCCTGAAAATTATTCGGTGCCATTTACAGCCCTGCCCCCCCCCCCCTCCCTTCTCCCTACTACCTAAACCTATCTGGTCTCTGAGCTATACGCCCGCGCAAATGGGAGACAATTTCGGGGAGACTATTTCAAGGCCATCCAGGCATCCATGACGCCATAATAACGTCAATGAAATCTTGTCATGTCATGAGTCATGTGGTGATCAACGCTAAGAAAAACATAGTTGTCGATTTGTTCAAAGCTGACCGTTGTAAGCACGATTTCCAGATATAACGGCCATCAATTGGCTCTCATTCAATGCTGTGCAAGGTAATACAACGAAACCACAAAATGAGGCATGGAGGAGCATATTTACTAAACAGAGAAACTGTGTTGCCTGGAGGAGTCTCTTTCAATGAGAATTATACCAGCAGTTATAAGTGAGCTCATTTCATCATATCTGATGCTTGTTTCAATATGATAACATGTGCAACGTTTCCTTTGAGAGGAAAAGCCTGCCCTAAGCAGTACGACGTCAGTGTTAAGTAAATATGCTTCTCAGTACCTGCATCTTTGATTACGACAACGTACCTTGTATGACATTGAGAACCAACTGACGGTCGTTATATCACGAAATCTTGCTCACGAACGCCAGATGTGAACGAACCCATAATAATATTTTCCATGGCCTAGATCGCCGCGTGGCTTATGGAATGGCAGGATGTGAATAACATTATTATAGCGTCATGGATGCCTGGGTGACCTTAAAATTGTCTGCCCGAAAAAGTCTGCACATCTTCGTGGGCGTGTAGCTCAGAACTCAAGAGGTTTCGGTCTAAAGAAGGGCAGGACTGCGAACCGACTGAATGATCTTCAAGATGGCTGTGCTGGTTCAAAACCCCATACAAATATGGAAGGAAGAGTCCCACCTTTGAGCATATTTCAAGAGCATGCTCTAGTAAAACTTTAGAACTAGTTACATCTTAGAGATAATACCACCGAATAGTGTCGTTGCAGCGCCGTCAAACATGATAAGGATGTCACTTTCAATTATTTTAAAGTCCAAATTGCACTGACAACGCTTTGCAACAGCACTACGTTTCTTCTCTGCAGTCGCGACCACCGCCGTCATGACACCGCCGTGCGCACCTCTACAGGTGGTTATAACAGAACGTCTGTGATTGATCCAGCGGGCGGCAAGAGCCTGTTCCCAGACAAGCACTGGCTGAAGTTTGAATCAGTGCGTCACATGACTCATACTCTCGTTCTCAAGGCCATAGGGCACCTCGAACAAAGTCACAGTGGTAAACGCCACACGGGAGAATTCAAAGCCGTAGCATAAAAGTTTCGCTGAAATCGCGGGATAAGAGCTTCAGGTTCGCATACATTTTTTGTCTAAACAGAATGTACCGAGCTTTCGCAACATTTAATACGCAAACACTTTGACACGCGTGTTGCAAACATGACAGAACACGCATGTTAGAACAAGAAAGGCAAATTAAATGTATTACTTGAATAGCGGCGGGCGGGTGGTCAAATGTTATTTCTCCTGCAGGGTCAGCTACTTCAAATAGAAATGTTGAGCTATTCAGAAAGACTTCCAAAAAAACTGGCATTACGGATCAACTTGCACGAGTCTGATGTACCAATTAGTGTAAAGTATAAAAAGGAGGGATATTCTCTTTTAAGGTACGCTTTAGTGTACCAATTCCTAAGCATTCACAAAATCACACAGTCATTCTCCATGGCGAACGTATGCATACAAACACACGAGTACGAAACCAACGGGGCGAATTCTTGAGACGTTGGCCAATGCTGGTATTCTCCAAACAGTTCGAAGCGTATCCAGCGCTCGCCACTGGTGAAGACCCTAAATGTACCTTAAAGGCCAGGAAAACGCAAATAAGGCCTAGATAAAAACAACCGCTACCACAATAAAACACGGATCCTTTCATTTCCAGAGCACGTGAGTATTCATCCATGACGACCGTGAACGCGGCTGCCGTCCTACGCAGCTACAGCTGTCTTCTGGGCGAGTCCTGGATTAATAGCTCCGAAGCGACTAGTCCACGCGTCCCATGCGACAACATGTCGGAGCGGTGGGCCCATCGAGATCAGACTGTCATCCATCAGAGCGAGCCGAACAAGACCGAATGAAAGCAGAGCGAAACAGGAGCGCCTTTAACGCCCCGGTGAGGAACGCACGAGAGACCGTGCCCTCCGTAGAGCGAGCACAGAAGTCAAAACGGATCGTCATCCCGCGCATGAGAGCCACGTTTCCGATACATTGCGAACGCACCCGACCGGGGGCTCCTGCGGCTGTCAGCGGTCTCCTCCGAGTCGGAGCGCTGGCCTGATTACGGCCGCGTGAGGAGCGCACGCGCGGCCGCGCTGAACGCGCCCCGAGCGCCTCCAATCGCGCCCTCCTGACCTGACCCGGCGCCTCCCCGATGCGCGCCCGCGGCGCCAAACGTGGCATCGTGGTTAGGTAAGGTGCGGCCGCCCGGGTTGGCCCAGGGCCGGCGGCGGCACGCCCTCGGCCCAGCCGCCCGTGGGTGGACACCGAGGCTCGTGTTGCGTGCGTCACGTGATGTTTAGAAACCCGCCGGCGACCGCCGCTCCTCGGGTACGGTGGTTTCCAAACGTTGTAGAAATCCCTCGGAACGCGCGCCGTTCGGTTGACCGCAGTGGACGTGCGGTCGCCGAGGCGACTGCCTTGCTGGAACGAGCGGCCGGCGCGACCAGGTGCGACACACGCACACGCACGCACGCACGCACGCACGCACGCACACATGCACGCACCCACACACCACACATACACGTGACTGGAAGGGCGACGCCTCGCCGCCATGGGCCAAGAAAAACAATTCTGAGCTGGAAAATCGCACTTCCCACTTACCATTTCAGGCTGTCATAATTAAGTTGCAGAGCGCAATTTCGGCCAGTCACGATGGCATGCCACGCAAAGCATTTCTTTCGGAAACGGCTATGCCTTGTGCGATGTCGGCCTTCTAATTCCACCCAGGGATGCAGGTTGTACGCCCGAGCCTTCGTTAGGGCTGCAGGTATCGACCCGCCGCTCTCGACCCGCTGAGGACCAGCCGTCTCCATCCGACGGCCCGTTTTATTCAGGCTGTTTGGGCCCGCTCCGAATGAGACCTCAGAACGAGAGCGTGCCTGGCCGGCGGCGACAGCCGTGATTTACACCCTCCCCAGACACGCCCCGGGCTTGATTAGTCACGCGCAGGTAACGGTCGCAGCGTGAGACGAAACCGAACACACTGACGCCTGTCCCGAAAACATGCTCGACAACTTACTACCAGCTGTTACATCCTCTTGTCTTTGTAAAGCTGGGTGTCGACGAAAGATGGGTGGCCGTGGTCGGGTGGTGGTTGGGGCGCAAGACTATGGACCCGTCGGTTTTGGGTTCGAGTCCCTGCCACGATACCACAGCATCACACGAGATACCTTATAAAGACATCTGTCTCGAAAAGGCCCGGACAGTCGTAGAGACATTTAGTCTCATCCATGGATAAAATATATGGCGAAAGATGTGAAATTGTAGTTTACAGAGACCTGCAATTATTCCTCTGGCTTTGTTTGGAACGGCATGCTTGTAATTGTACCAAGACCAAACATCCTACGTATCACATTTTGCCAATGTTATCCGCACACCAACTGTATTTCTTAAACATCGCAATGGACTACATAGAACGGACAAGATGGTCTATATGTGATGTTATCCCGGGACAGTGTTGTAAACGTGACCCAGCCCCGAGGTAAAGTGACGTTAAAGTAATTGATCCTACCAATGTATCTTTTCATTTGGTCTTCCTACGAGTCCACAATGATGATTCCACAAACGGCTTTTCAACGCCAGAAAACTCCGAACCATGGAAAGATTGTCACCTTTGTGCTTGGCTTTCGGCCGTACTTGAAAGAGTTGATACCATTTCCGCACGCTCGTGACTCATAGAGCTCTCGCTACGGGCAAAACTACAGAATTATTTAAGTGCGAAGAGAATGCTTCTGACAACACCGAATAGTTCAACACAGTATGCGGCAGGTTCTTATTAATTTAACAAAAGCCGATGTTTTGCATTCTCCATTGAAACTTGACTTAGACGTTGCAACAGCCAGATACAAACACAGGGACAGGTCTGTTTGTCACGTTGCCGTTGTTAATCAGACCTCCCGACACCCTCTGCGGCTGATGCTACATGACGTCACCTACCCAGGTAGGAGGGACAGCCGCCCCGGTGAACTCGTGCCCTTGCTACCCCAGGTGTGCAGCCGGATTGGCACGTTGACTGGCAAGTCGCAGATGGCATTACCTCTTATGAAGCGTATAACCGTGAGGTTATTCCACGACCGTGAGTCACGGTCTGTGAGATACCACTGAACAATGCGGACCCTACCAAACGGTCCGATGGCCGCCCACAGTGGGTATTCTATACAGTTACAGACACGGAACCGCCGACGACAAAAGAGACACATCATTCTGAATCTGTTGCCGTCATCAACGTATTTCATTTTAGTGTTCCGTGTTTTGACACACGCACGGGTGACCGGTTAAATACCTCTCGATTGGGTGGGGAGTCCATTTGACCCCCTGAAAACTGAAAAGAAAGCTAGAGGCACCAAATGCCTAGGGTGGGATGACCTGCATCTGGACCCGCTTGTATCAAAATTTGAGATTCGTTGCTCAAAATCTTCGGGTCAAATTAGGACAAACAAGGTCAAACTCCAGATTGGTGTCCAAAAGAGCCGCCAGACCTCCTCTTGCGACGGCTTTCCACCTGGGTACCTGTTGTAAGCAAAAGGTCGCTGGTGTTCATTTAAGGTCGGTGACTTTTTATTTAGAAGGTTGTGATGACCAAAATCGTACAAGATGTATCAAATTTGTGCTTCGAATAAGTGTCAAGGATTACGTTAGGCAGTATGTCCATGAATACCAAGGTTGACGTGGGTCATTCTGGCGACCTTTTTCAGTTAAGAGGTCCATGGAAGATGTCTGTTACGGTCCCTGTTATTAATCTATTTGAAATGAGCACCAGAAACTACACGGTATAGGAAACTCTCGAATAAAGGCGGGTTGCTTTAAGCCTCCGTCTGACCTGATTACTGCCCTTCAGTCAACAATTTTTTTTTGTAATCCGAAATTAAATTGTTCGATTGCTTATGAACTATCTCAGAGATGACAGAGATGACTAACACTCCGCATTCCATGGATACTGCCTCCGCTGACAGCCACGGTCTGGCTGTACACTGTCATAGGTCAGTGACCTTGCATGGTTTATCTACATTTTTCGTATCAAAATATTTGCTATTTAATTGCCTACGTCTATGCAAAGTTTGGCGTGGCTACGCTGGCGTTCGGAAATTATTCTGTAAATCCGTTCGGAGCGGGAACTGCCACCCACCCTTGCGCATGTTAACGAAGAACATGTACCGCTTTCCAGTGCTGCAAAGTATCATTATGACGTATGTTAGTACTAATGCCACGACAAAGCCTTAGCGTAAATGTACCCTGAGCTGCAAGTTTTCTCATGTCAGGCACTGAATTGGGTAGCGTGTAATGAACTCTGTTTGAGTACGATTTCATGCGATTATCCTGACGCTGGCATAAAATCCATTCTAGACACGTTTGTCAAGCACGCACGTGCCTTCAGATTGGCGCCTAGGCTTCAAGCTGGACACCAGCCATATCAACAGGAATAACATTCAGCACACCATTCAAACACGATATCGATGCTGACCCAATAACGACCGCACGCTACGACGTAGTTTAGCAGAAGATATAGAGATATCTCATGCTGTTTCAGTCGTTGAGCGAGACGAATGAAGAAACCGTGTCTCGAACGCAATTCAGCACAGGAGCTTAACATTCAGTGGCGGCGCCTGATCTGGCGGCGTGCAAAGAGTCACGGCAATGAAAGTCGCACCAAATGTCACACCAGCGTCCAAGCGCCATGAAAAAGCCGTCGCAAGCTTCTAATTTCTAGCTCGGACAGCCGAGCCGCGTCCCACCGTCGGGCCATGCGCCGACTGGCGGCCGGCCGGCACGAGCTGGAGCGGCCTTTCTCCGCTGTTTGATCACCCAGACCCAATTAAAGCGATGATCGTCAGTGTGCCTCGTCATCTCCAGCGGGGCGTGCGGGTTTCGACCGGCCCGCTGCACACCACTGCAGATTCGACCCGCGCCGTCCGCGCCCATTGGTTACGCCATGTTTCACCTCCGCGCACTCTCAAACATTTATGGCGTCAAGCAGCTCGCTCAAGTCCAAACCGCCCGGCATCTAAATCAAGACAAAAGCTTCCGTCTGAAGACCAATCCCATCGTTGATGTTGGTATGGCACTCCACATTGAGCTCGTCCCAACTATGGCATGTGTATAACACCAATCTAACCCAAATATACAAGTGGACCAACGTCGACCTTATAAGCAAGGTTTTTCGAGTGCCCATTGCAGCGAGCATGCCGTCCGCAGGTGCCTCCGCAGCGTCTGTTCAAGCGCCGATGCCACACCGCTCGAAGAGAAAAGCTGCTGCGCGTCTGCCACCACTGGCGCAGTCCGCAAGCGCCGCTCCAGCGGTGTGAAAACTCGCGGCGCAGGTCCCAGCTGGCCGCCCCAACTGCGCCGCGCGGCGTACCGGCGACGGTCGCGTCGTCGCGTCGGCCTGGGAAAGTCATCAGCATCGGGCGGCGGCCATCGCCATCAGCGCCGTGGATGACGTCACTGGAGCGGGCCGCGTCGGCCGCTGACGTCACTGGAGCAGGCCGCGTCGGCCGCTGACGTCACTGGAGCAGGCCGCGTCGGACGCTGACGTCATTGGAGCAGGCCGCGTCCGTCGCTCCGTTACAGATGCGGAGGTGCGGTTGACTCTGGACGCGGCTCCGTTCCCACCGGCTGCTGCGGCGGCCTTCTCTGCCAGGCGGGCCCCGCCCGGCCCGGCCGTCGGTGGCGGACGTCGCAGCGACCCATGACGCCATCCGCATTGTCAGGTGACGCCCCTCCCTCGACAGCGCCACGTGCGCAGCAGCCGTGAGGAGCAGGGTCACGAGAAAGGATGCAGCCCCTTGTTCGTTAATGACGTTTTTGCGAGCGGAAACCCGGCCCTTGCCGTCCGGGGATAGCTCAAGGTAAGCGTGGAACCGTCGGGGCGATTATCGCACACGACCTCGACAGATTGGTGATTGGATGCACGGGCCGCTGTCTCCAGTGAGGTCCGCGGACAGTTATTAGGTTTGTCAACCACACGCAAATTTTTTTTACACGACGCCGGCAATGTTTCTTTGGCGTTGTCGTATTGGCTGGCTTGCAGAGTGAAATGCCACAGCATCGTAGGCATGCAAAGTGCAATGCAGGAGGAACAAATAGCTTGCGCTTCTTTCCACATAGAAAACAGCTGACCATGTATGCAGTTATCGACTAATCGGTGGTTGTGATAGCTTCCTGCCTCGTGTGGTCTTGGGCGCTCCACTGAACTGCCTTGCTTCTAGCTCAGACGGCGTCCCTAACTCGCCTCATACCGTCCCTAGCCCGATCATCTTACAGGCGGCGCGAGCTCGTCAAACCAATGCAGGGACCCATGCAGCCGGGAACAGCGCGGAGATGACGGCCATGGAGCTCCTCCCTGACCCACGGACCCATGCAGCCGGGTACAGCGCGGGGATGACGGCCATGGAGCTCCCGCTTGACACACGGACCCATGCAGCCGGGTACGCTCCCGCTTGACCCACGGACCCATGCAGTCAGGTACGGCGCGGAGATGACGGCCATGGAGCTCCCGCTTGACCCATGGCTGAGCTGGCGCGCCGAGGGTCGAGTGCTTCCCCTCTGGTTTTTACCATACATTGCATACCTTGAATAATCGTGGATTCCTTAATACTCATGACAAAAAGATGAATAGCGTATCTAACCGTAAACTGCCTCCTTTCTCCAGTGTGGCCCCAGTGTGATGTGACTGAGTCTCTCAAATGGCTCTTGACGAAAACCCACCCAGAGGCCAGAAAGCTAGTAAAACCTTTTAGGTGTGAATTGGTGAGGTGACGTATATTGAATGAGTGAAATGTGTTTGCACATGGTTGCATGTTCCTCCATCTTGTGCTATCCGACGAGACGTTAGCTAGATAATGGTGATGATAATATCCCGGGATCACGAATTAAAACTGGAGACAAGGAAGACCCAACTCAAGTGCAAGCGAACCGGACAAAGATGGCGTGTAGTGAACACGCGTCTAGATTGGAACGTTTCACCGAAAGCAAAGCTTTCCCTCGCATGGTGTGCACGCCTCTTGAACTTGGACAACACCATCACCACCACAAAACGCGGTTGCAACGTCGTGACGAAGAAGGTTGTGTGATGACAGGCACAATGTGTTGTGTTATCTTATTGGGATAAGAAAAGCCCTTAAAACAACGTCTGACAGAAAACAAAGAGCTTGCAACAACTGCTACGGGTTTGAATGGCGTCATACGACCATCAGGGCTTGTCGGCTTTTTCTACTTCCGACATGCCGCCAGTTGCTTACCGCGTACCATCGAATGCCTGACTGATTCCTGTCTACCACCGACTGACTGAGGTGGGAATGCGGCGGTGGTGTTTAGGTAACTGTACAGCGCCGGCAGCCGATCCCACGGCGGCCGATGAACAAAGCGGCGCACTGTGAGGCAGCACGCCACGCGCGGGGACGAGTCGACGCGGGCGGACGCTCCCTAAAGCCACCGCTTCCGCTCGGAGCGCTCGGCTACGCCCGCGCCGCTCCGGTCGCATGAATCGTCCGCTTCGGTCACATGCTTAAGCCGTGCACCTCGACCTCCTGCTCAACTCTCTGCACTCTGCTGCGCTCGCTTCGGCAGTCCACTTGGACTGTCCGCCTCGACGTCCCCCTGCTGTCGTCCGCCCCGATTGGCCGCCCAGGCCTTCGGCCATCCCACCGAGCGCAACGAACAGAGCGTTCACTCCGGCCGTCCGCTTCGAGTGAGCGCACCTCGTCCGCATACTCACCGCGCGACCTCCGCCACAGTCAGCCGTCAGTCTACGGGGCGGACCCTGTCGCTTGACACGACGGGCGTTTAGACCCGGCGCTCAGGGCCGGTGTCCAGCCGCTCAGCACGACACGGCGTCAGGGCCGGTGTCCAGCGGCTCAGCGTGACGCGGCGCTCAGGGCCGGTGTCCAGCCGCTCAGCACGACACGGCACTCAGGGCCGGTGTCCAGCGGCTCAGCACGACACGGCACTCAGGGTCGGTGTCCAGCCGCTCAGCACGACACGGCGCTCAGGGCCGGTGTCCAACCACTCAGCATGACACGGCGTTCAGGGCCGGTGTCAGCAGCCGCTCAGCACGACACGCGGAGACCCACCGATCGCCGGCCGGGGCAGCAGATCGACACAGGGCCGCTGCCGCGGACACGCAGTCTGTCCTTTCACCCGACGCCGCGGTCCATGTCTGTGCCCCGGCGACGGTCGCCGCGCCGTCCGCCGGCCCGTGGCGGCCCGCTGGTGTCGCTTTCCGGGCGCGCAGCCGGAATCGATCGTCATGACCGAATCGGAATCCCCCGCCGGAATCGATCGCACACCGCCGGACCCGCGTCCAGGGGAGCAGGGGAGCAGGGGGCAGCAAGCCACACCGGTGCGTCATAGTCCGGCCCTGGCGGGCGGCGCTGTCCCACGGCCCCGCCCTGTGACCGGCGCAGCTCGACACGCGACTCGGCTCGCCGGCGCGGAGGTGACCGCACGCGGCCGGCGCCGCGGTCGGGCCGCTCGGCCGTGCGCGCCGAGCCGGCCGCCGCGGGTCCAGCGACCTTGTCGGCGGCGCGGGCCGCCAGATTCCTGAGCGGCACCGGAGCCAGGCGGCTCGTGTAATGATGGGACCCTCCCCCGCGCCGCAGCTTGGACGGAAGCCACTTCCGGACGGCCGCACGACTTGTTATGGCGCGGCGCGACCCCGTCGGCGGCCGAGCGACCAGAACGACGGGAGACAGATGGAGAGCAGGCGCCGACCGCGAAGACATTCGACGGATGCGTCTCTGTTGCGTAATGCATGCTTCAGTGTACATGAATCGACAAGTGGTGTGGGTCGTAGTCGAAGAAGATCGGAAACGCGCAAACATCTAGCAAGCGAATCATCAGAGGACGCTTGAATGGTTTGAAGGAGCTTCGGCGGTCTGAACAGAACGATGACGGCATCATCAATAATAATATAGCCATATGGCGTTAGCGCTTCAAGAATGTTTACTGTGAGGTATTTTTAAATAATTTAAAAGTCAACGAAGAAGATTAGGCATGCGAGGCAGACTCCTCCCATGAATATGTTAAATCGTCCTTAATTCGATCCAGCGCGATCTCGTGACTATTATCTGTTTCCCGGTCCCCCTCCCGCCCGCTCTATCCTGTCTCTCCTTTGTAACGGCTGCTCCCCAGACCCGGCGCGCCCTTTCCCAGCCTATTATGCCATTCAGAGAGAAGGAAATAACCGATTGCCGGGAGCGTCCAACGGGAGCGTCACTGCCGACATCCCGTTACCGCTCCGGTATCCGATGAATGACGAGCAATCAGCCACAACAATGCGGCGGTGGGTCCCCGGCGAGGTGCTGGCGGCACTCAGCTGGCGGCCACGCCTCACCGGCGCGTGTCGTGCCGTCAGACGAACCGACGCCTGCCTGATGACGGTCTGCAAGGCGGACCTCCGCCCTCCGGGGTCTGAGATCTTAGGCCCGTGGTCCGAGGTCAGGGGCACGGGTCTGAGGTCTGAGGTCTGAGGTCTGAGGTGAGCGGTCCGAGGTCCGGGATCTGAAGTCCGAGGTATGAGGTCCGAGGTATGGGGTCCAGGGTCCGGGGTCCGGGGCAAGTGTCTGAGGTCTTAGGTCTGTGGTCCGGGGTCCGAGGCCTAAGGTCTTAGGTCGGGATTCCGGGCTCAGGTGTCCGGGTCCGAGGTCTGGGGTCTGAGGTCTGAGGTCCGAGATCCGGGGTCCGGTCCTCGGGACACGGGTCTGGGGTCTTAGATCCGGGGCCCGGAGTCTGGGGCGCGGGTCTAGGGTCTTAAGTCCGGGGTCTGGGGTCTGGGGTCTGGGGTCTGGGGTCTGGGGTCCGGGGGTCCGGGGTCCGGGGTCCGGGGTCCGGGGTCCGGGTCCGGGGTCCGGGATCCAGGGTTCCGGGGTCCGAGGTCCCATATATGAGGTCCGGGGTCCGGGGCATGGGTCTGAGGTCTTAGGTCCGGGGTCTTAGGTCCGGGGTCCGGGGTCCGAGATCCAGGGTCCGGGGTCCGAGGTCCGATGTATAAGGACCGGGGTCCGGGGCAGGGGTCTGAGGTCTTAGGTCCGGGGTCTTAGGTCCGGGGTCCGGGGTCCGCCGGCCGGTTCCGCGGCGACTTCGCGGCGCTCGCACGTCGGGCGCCGTCCCCACGCCGCCACCGCCACCCCAATCGAAAGGTCCGTAATTGCCGTGTTTTTGGCCACGGGTCATTAGATGTGATTGTGCCGGTCCGCAGCCGCGCGGCCGCCGCCAGCAGAGGGTGCGCGTGCGCGCCACGGCGCCGCGCTGCTCCTCGCCGCTTTCCAGTCGCGTACGCTGACACAATGCTTTAGACACTAAAACAATCGTCGGCCGCCTAGACAATGATCCGGAGAGCGGGCCGTCGACGGGCGACCATCGCTCCGGACCATCTGCCAACCAGTGCGCGATGTCCAGTCCGGTCCTGTCCGGTCACGCATGATGTGGTCTGGTCACATCAGGTCTGGTCTGGTCTATGACCTGGTCCGGTCTGGTCTGGTATATGACCTGGTCCAGCCTGGTGTATCCGGTCCTGCTCGGTTCGATCCGGTCTAGTTTGGTCTGATCTGGTCTGTAGCCTGGTCTGGTCTGGTGTGGTCTGGTGTGGTCTGGTCTGGTCTGGACTGGTTCGGTCCGTTCTGCTACGGTCTGGTCTGGCCCGGTCAGGTATGGTCTCATCCGGTCCGGTCTGGCATGGCCCGGTCCAGTCTGTTCTGGTGTGGTCTGGTCTGATCCGATGTAGCCCGGTCAGGTCCAGTCCGGCCTAGTCCGGCAGCCGGCCCGAGAACGACAGGCGAGCGGCGGCCGGCTGCGCCGACTGGCTGACGGAGCGCTGAGCGAGCGCGGCCCCCAATCCCAGGCTCGGGCGGACCGTGCGAAAGCCGACCAGGACGCAGCGAGCCGCGCGCGGCGCTGCGTCAGGCCCCGGCCTCCTCCGAACCTCGGAGCTGACGAGACTGGCCGCCCCAACGGTCCTATTAGCAGCTCGCGCCCCCAGCGCTGCCGAGCATATCACGGCTGGCGGTCCTCGGGCCGTGCGCGTGCCGCCGGCCGTCGCCCGCAGTACAATGGCTCAGGAGCAGGCGGTGAGCCGGGGAGCGCGCCGCAGAACGAGCGCCGGGGCCGGATAACGGGTCGACTGTCCCGCCCGGAGACGTTTCCGGCGGCCAGGTGCGATTGGTAGCGCGCGCCGGCCGGAAGTCGGACGGTTTTTAGGCGACCGTCGCATTCCCCCTGCGTTTCTGGGACGGTCGTGGTAGGGCGTCCCGTGCGTGCGCCAGATGATCAGGCGAAGAACGTCCACGGCTGCGCGGGGAACAATGGCCGCCGCGACGGGCGCCCGACCTATCTGTGTGAGAGGGGCGCGCGGCTGGGCTCCGCGGCGCCGCGACCGCTCACGGTGTGCGGCTGGGGCTGAGCTGCGCCGGGCTGAGCTGCGACGGGCGCCCGACCTATCTGTGCGAGAGGGGCGCGCGGCTGGGCTCCGCGGTGCCGCGACCGCTCACAGTGTGCGGCTGGGGCTGAGCTGCGCCGGGCTGAGCTGCGACGGGCGCCCGACCTATCTGTGCGAGAGGGGCGCGCGGCTGGGCTCCGTGGCGCCGCGACCGCTCACGGTGTGCGGCTGGGGCTGAGCTGCGCCGGGCTGAGCTGCGACGGGCGCCCGACCTATCTGTGTGAGAGGGGCGCGCGGCTGCGCTCCGCGGCGCCGCGACCGCTCACGGTGTGCGACTGGGGCTGAGCCGCGCCGGGCTGAGCTGCGACGGGCGCCCGACCTATCTGTGTGAGAGGGGCGGGCGGCTGCGCTCCGCGGCGCCGCGACCGCTCACGGAGTGCGGCTGGGGCTGACCTGCGCCGGGCGAACCGCTCAGCCGTCAACAATCGTGCCGTTTCTGAGAGACGATGTAACATATATGGTGCTGTGCAGTACGAGCCACCGGGGAAAAAGGCGAGGGGGTAGGATCCATGTTGGAGGTATGATGTGATCGTGACTGGATTATTCCGTTACGTGCGCAATACACCGATCGTTGCATCAAAATTGACGTTCGTGATGGTGTAAGCCGTTTAATAAGACCGTTCCCATTGTATTAATTCAAACGGAACTGACAAAACAATGATTTTCAACGGAAAGGACGAAATCCGCACCATGTTTTCAAACGCCATGTGCGACGTTGCGTGTTGAGCGGAGCCCGTTTGCGATCGGCGATTTCTAGGTCAAGCCGTGGCGCTTGATCGATGGCTCGTAACCTTGCGTCTCGTAAGGGGAGTGTCCGGGCCGCCTCCATCGGCGTCCGCCCCCGCAGTGCGGCTCTGATGGACGCTGCCGCCGGGGCCGTGTGACCCGGCGGCCCCAGCCCGCCCGCTCCCTCTCCATCTCAGAACAGCCGCGCCGCCTCGCCTCTCGCCTCCCGGTCAGACCCGAGTGACCGCGCGCACAGCGACGGCCCGCTTCCGTCGGCCGCTCGCCCGGTCATACACACGGTCACAGCGGGCGACGCGGCGCTAGCTGGCTGCTGGACCCACTTACCCAGCGTGGCGTTCAGCCAGTCGGTGACGTCTTCCTTGAGCGGCAGCAGGTGGCGCTCCTGGGCGTCGGCGATCTTCTGCTGCAGGTAGCGCACGTACTCGACTTCGGTCTCCGGCGGCCGCTCGCGCTCCTCGGGCGCGTCCAGCAGCGTGCCCCAACTCCTGCAGCGCTGCCGACGCATCATGTCGCCGCCTGCGGGCCCGGCGCTGGGTCAGCATTGTCCTGGCCCAGGTCAGCAGGGGCCAGGGTTGGGTCAGCAGGGGTCTTGATTCGCGCCAGGTTGAAGGGGTCCACGCCGGATCAGCAGACACCCAGGTCTGGATTACCGCTGGACCCAGGGCCGTGACAGCGGGGGCCTAGGGCCAGGCCAGCGCGGGCCCACGGCCAGGTCAGCGCGAGCCCAGGGCCAGGTCAGCGCGAGCCCCGGGCCAGGTCAGACAGGGCAAAGAGTCGGGTCAGCAGACGTCAGAAGCGGGTCAGGGCCGGCCTGGGTCGACTGGTGCGCCTCGCTCGGCCGCCCCTCCCCCTCGCATCGGCACGCTCTGGAAACGCACAGAGCGGCCCACGCACAGCCGGCCGCGCCGAGACCGCCCGGCGGCGGCGGCGGCTGCTGCTGCTGCGGTGGCGGCGGCGGCAGGGCGGCGGTCGTGTGGAAAACAAGCGGCGGGAGCCTCCAGAGCGGCGGGAGCGCCGGCCCACGCGCCCGGAGCGCGGCGCCAGCCCGGCGTGGCCAGCCGTGACGGTCGAGGTAATTAAGTAAGTCAGGACGAGCGTCACGAGCGGCGGCAGGCACATCTGGCGAGCCCGAGCAGGCGACGACAGGTGCAGCACCCCTGGAATCCCGCCCACGCCGCGGCCGCAGCCCGACGCGGCATCTGGTGCCCCGGCGGCGGCGGCAGGTGTGCCACCCCTGGAATCCCACCACTCGGCGGTGGGCAAGCCGGGGTTTAATGACAAACGACTTTCGCGGTGATTTGATCGAGTGGTTGACATGAGCGCTGAATAGTAGACGGGGGTGAGAGTCGCCCTAAACGGGGCTCGCTGCGTGGAACCGAGCTGTTCATCTGTCTCGACTGGTGACAGATGCCTCCCCATTCAGCCAACAGCACAATGACGCTGAAAAACCCGTCGTGGACCATCTCGACGCGGCAGCGAGCTCAGCCAGCAGCACCTGCCGCGGAGGCCCCCGCCGGCAAGCCAACACCCTCCGCTCGCTGAGCTGGAAGTAGTTCTCCATCGTCTGCTGCGGCCAGCACAAACTCAGCACTCCACTTAATTGCATTGCAACAATTTAGGGTGTGAGGGACCTTTAATGCTCGCGGGGCATCACGACAGGTCACTGCGCTCTCACTGGCATCCAGCCCCGGAAAATACATTTGCCGGAATCTGCGCCTCACGATTTGTAGGAAGCCTGGTGCCTCTTCAGCAGAGTCGTCCGACGCGCTCAGTGGCTGCGGTATCTCCGGCGGAGGGAGTGCTCACTGTGCATGAGGCACGTCACGTCCCCAGCGGTGAACCACTCGATATGCATGAAGTCTGGCACTTCCCCTCCGGCACAGAAGTCATGTGCGCGCCGGCGGTTGACCTCTGCTGACCTCTGTTGACCTCTGTTGACCGCCTGCTGACCGCGAGGCACGGTGTAACCTCCTCGGCAGGGGAGAAGCCTGCTACGTTCGTGGCACGGCACCTCCTCTGCAAAGGAACGTCTCGCCGCGCATCGAGTACAGTATCTTCCCAGCTGAGGTGCCTGCCGTTCGCCGTGTGTGGGGAACGGGAGGTCTCCAGAGGAGAAACCATTCACTGCACGTGATGTACGGTACCTCCCGGACCCTCACTGCGTGCGGAGCCGGACCTCCCGCTCGGACAGAGCGGGGGCGATAAATTAGAGGGCCCGCTCCGTCTCCGGCAGACGCCACCCAGTCAAAACAGCCATAACGGGCACCGGTGCCGCTTCCAAGGACGAGCTGTAAAAACGGCCAGACCTCTAACCGGTGGAACCTGAGTGGTGGCGCTGAAACGAGGTGCAGTAGGAGTCTTATCAGTCCGACGTTCGGCACGCTTCACGCACGACAAACTATTTTAACTTCCTCCCCCCCCCCCCCTTTATCCATCCCTGTAATATCTTTCAGCCATGCCTGTATGGATGGTGCCCACAATAAAATCATGCACGTCAAGTGAAGGCGTGCCAAATGGGACATCGTCACCACGCCTATAAAATCTGAATATCTAGCCATTCAAATTAATGCAACTGGGACATCTCGATGCGTCATGCCATTTCCCGGCACAATTTTAAGAGTATCGCTCACGCCCTCGTGTCAGTCAATTCGATAGACCTTGGGCGTGTTCTGAAGAATATCGGCCGTTCTATTCTGGGTCGGCCCACACCGCGTCCATTGGTGGCAACCAAAGGGCACCTGTGTAGTGTGTGGTGTGTGTTCAGGTTTGCTGTCACGCCGACTGCACATCAGGCGCGGTTTTCGCCATGATTAGCTGTTGAGCTCCAACAAAGCACGTTTGGCAACGCAGTATTTTCGTGGCCATTGCGACACGATCACGCAGTTTCTTGCCACGCACTCACTACTAAAAGTTCCGTCCGGTAATGCACCCCACATTGCATGCAAAACAGCGGTGCCAAGGCAGCTGGTAACTACCCCGCGCCGGGCAGCTCAGCGTTCGGGGGTGATTGCGCCCCCCCCCCCCCCCTCCCCCATGCACCGCCCCGGGGAGTCTGGCGCCCGCACGGCGCGACATGCGCATCGATCCCCTCTTCAGGGGAGCGGCACCTAGTTTCAGCACCACCTCGGCACCTCGGCCATTGATCCGGCTGGGCGGGGCGGTGCCGGCGGCGGCACCAGGTGCGCAGTGCCGGACACGTCGCGCCGCCCACCCGAGCAGGACAACCCAGGGCCCGGCGTGGCGGCCATGGCTCCGACAAGCTACTCGGTGTCTCGAGAGGGACTTCGGCGCACGTGCGGATGCCTTACGTGACCGCCGGGCATCGTGGAGAGAGAGGGAGAGAGATATGGAGAGAGAGAGAGAGAGAGAGAGAGAGAGAGAGAGAGAGAGAGAGAGAGAGAGAGAGAGAGAGAGAGAGAGAGAGAGAGAGAGGAGAGAGAGAGAGAAGAGAGAGAGAGAGAGAGAGAGAGAGAGAGAGAGAGAGAGAGAGAGAGAGAGAGGAGAGAGAGAGAGAGAGAGAGAGAGAGAGAGAGAGAGAGAGAGAGGAGAGAGAGAGAGAAGAGAGAGAGAGAGAGAGAGAGAGAGAGAGAGAGAGAGAGAGAGAGAGAGAGAGAGAGAGAGAGAGAGAGAGAGAGAGAGAGAGAGAGAGAGAGAGAGAGAGAGAGAGAGAGAGAGAGAGAGAGAGAGAGAGAGAGAGAGAGAGAGAGAGAGAGAGAGAGAGAGAGAGAGAGAGAGAGAGAGAGAGAGAGAGAGAGAGAGAGAGAGAGAGAGAGAGAGAGAGAGAGAGAGAGAGAGAGAGAGAGAGAGAGAGAGAGAGAGAGAGAGAGAGAGAGAGAGAGAGAGAGAGAGAGAGAGAGAGAGAGAGAGGAGAGAGAGAGAGAGAGAGAGAGAGAGAGAGAGAGAGAGAGAGAGAGAGAGAGAGAGAGAGAGAGAGAGAGAGAGAGAGAGAGAGAGAGAGAGAGAGAGAGAGAGCACCGAGAATACCTTCGAATGAACTTCAATTTAAGTGAACCTGTATTCATTACATTTGCCCTATGATGTCAACAATAGCGATGCAAAGTGATCGTGTATTTTAGTGCGCCTACAGGCCAAAATGAAAAGAAATAACTTGCCTATGCCTATGGCCCGGTAGTTTCCCAGCGACCTAAGCAACTTTCTCGACGTCTCGCACAGTCGTTGCAGAGCGGTCCCGCCTCGCACAGCTATTGCAGGGCGGTCTCATCTCGCACAGCTATTGCAGGCGGTCCCGTGGCAGACAACGGCAGTCGACTGCCGTCGCTCGGCCTGAGGTGGAACACCTGTGCCGGAGGCGGCGCCTGGGCCGCCACGTCCGGCGCGCGGCGCGCCGAGAGTGACCGTCCGTCGCCGTCACGAGCCCGGCGTCACGGCCCCGAGGGCGTCACGAGTCGGCGTGACGCCACCTCTGCGGCTGACGAGGCGCGGCGCCCTCTAGCGACGCCCGGGGCGGGGTCGGCGGGGTCATCGTCGCCACGTGTGCCGCTCCGGCTCCCCGGCGGCGGCGGCGGCGGTGCCGGCGTCTGCACGCTGCACAGGCCGGTGCAGGCTCCGGCGACGCAGAGCGCCGCCACGCAGCGGCCGGGAGGCCACGCCGGCACCGGCGGTGCGACCATTCAGACACGAACGGGCGCCGGCTGCCCAGCCAGGCGCCGCCCGTAAAGCAGACGCGCCTTTGCATGCGTCGGTGGCGGCGGCCGTGATCAATAGCCCCGCTGCGGGGGCCGGCCGGCCGGTCGGTAATCAGCTGACGGGCGAGATCAGCTGACTGCGGCCGGGCCCAGCTGGACATCATCCCCAGGTGATTCGGGAGGAGATCGGACGCGGATTCAGCCGCGATCCAAACACGTTTCATGCCGGGCCGGCGCGATCAGATACGCCGCTGGCAGAAACGCCGCCCGATCTAAATAAATTAGCATATCGTCGATGGAAATCACCGGACGTGAAGTGGTCAATAGCGCACGGCCGGCGCGTCGGGAGGAGGTAATATGCTGTCGGTCGCGGCGATGCGGGCACGACAGTCTTGTTTTCGCCGAACGATGGGCCTCGACCACGCCCGCCTCGCTGCGCCATCAGAGAAAATTGGATGGTGCAGCGCTGCATCGGCCTGATTACTGAGCCGCACAAGAGCCAGGTCCGGCGGAGCGGCGATCCATCCGAGCTGTCGCCGGGTTACGGAACCGACTGAGAGCTGACAGACACGTGCTCCTCTCGGGGAGGCCAAGTCCGGTGGAGCGGCATCCATCCGAACTGTCCCTGGATGTACGGAGCCGACTGAGAGCTGACAGACACGTGCTTCACTCAGGTCCGGCGGAGCGACGGTCCATCCGAACTGTCTTCGGATGTACGGAGCCGACTGAGAGCTGACAGACACGTGCTTCACTCAGGTTCGGCGGAGCGGCGGTCCATCCGAACTGTCCCCAGATGTACAGAACCAGCTGAGAGCTGACAGAGGCGCGCTCTTCTCAGAGATGGCGGGCGCGGCGTCGCGATTAAAGCAGTTGGCAGACCGGACGGACCGGTGAAAACCCTGGGCGAGGGAGGTGGCATCCATCGGTGGCAGCGTGTCAGGAGAGCATACCGCGGAGGAAACATCCTCAATCCAAGCCTCCGTTTTCGACTCAGGCTTTTGTCTCTATCCTTTCCCGTTCTTTCGCCATCGTTCTACTTGTCCGCCAAACTGTTTGACTCTCTTCCACTCTCACAACCGTGTGGTTTTAAACGCTATGGCTGGGGCTGGATGCAGCTGCATTTTGGGCATTAACATTGTGAAAGTGATGAACGATCGGATGACACCGGACCCCCCCCCCCCCCCCCCGCCAACTGCTGTCGTTGCAACGATCACCTACACCTCAACTTCAGTTGGTCTGGCTCAGCTGGTCTATTGGTCAAACCCCAGCTTCCGCCTGCGCTGCCAGCGAGGGTGACGTGGTGCGCGTGACGTGCAACAACGCTGTCAGCGACCCGAGCCCACACCGTAATCAGCTCATTACAATCTGGCCAATTAGAGCCGGCAGCGGCGGTCCAGGCGTACACTGCACCGCGTCCGCTTCGTGCGACAACACCGCGCGTCGTGAGCGTTGCGCGCCTTATCAGCGGCGAGGGGAGCCAAAACATGACGCGGCGTCGCCGAAGCCGACGCAGGCCGACAGGCTAGCTCACCACCACACCGTGGGCGCCGTACCGGCTTTGTTCCAGCACTAAACCATGTGCTGGGCGCAGCGATGCAGCCAAAGTATCCGAGGCTTTCCCTCCAGTCAACCAAAAGTGGAGGCGGTGGCCAGGAAGCCTCTCGTCTCCTGACTGTGCATATTGACTTATTTGATAAGACCACACATACCGCGAATTATCTAAACCTTTCGTGTCAAGAACGTCGACCGACACTTCATAGGGCCGATTAGATAAGCCTCGAACCCGACGGACTTTGTCGGGGTTAGTCCGTGGGCGAATCGCGTCGGTATGTGATCACGCCCACAACTCTGCCTCAACGTCCAACATGTGTCGATACTGTCTGCGTGGAGAGATTGCATCCTATCCATATGGCATGCGAATGAATGAAAAATAATTTGTCCTTATCCAATGATGAATTCATCAGTGGAATGTATTGCATTATGCTCTGAATGTAAACATGTCGCCGATGTTTCTTCCTATGTTTCAGAACGCAACTCTGGTGAGGGCAGCTTGTGTTTACACGCATGAACCTGTGTACGCGAGAGAGCTTCATAACAACCGATTACACCCGCCCCAAGCGCTACCACGACCACTTAGACTACGCCGAGGGATGCACTCCTCCAAGCCACGGCTATCCATTGGCCCTCTGAGCGGACTTTAACAGCGCAGTCAGGAGATTAGCGCGCAAGCGGGCCCACGAGTGCTGAGTCCTTGAGCCTGCCAGAGCGCACGCTCAGCGTAAGGGCCCTGTAACTGGATACCCGCGGGGCGCGAACGTGACACCGTCTGTAAGCACAACGTTTGGCGTGACACGGACTGCCGCCCAAATGCTACAAAAGCTGCAGCCGGTAACCGCGGAGACGCCCCGCCCCGCCCCGAGCGTCCGTCTCGACATCGTCGATCTCCTCGGAGACCGCCTCCTGAGGGCCTGACACCACATCCTCGATCTCTGCCAGGCCTGATAACATAGCACCGCCGCCCGAATCTCCACTGATCACGGAAACGTCAGATCTCGTGTTCCGATGGCTCACAAGGAATAATTAGCGGCCAGCTATATCCGTAACTCTGTCTCCAGCTGGGCCGAGCGGCGTTATCAAGCTCATATTCCTCGAGGCGCATGCAACAAGGCGAAACCAAGGCGTTGCCATGGCTTCCGAGCCGCATGCAACAGCGTCGCCAGAGCTCTGGCTGACAGCCGGCAGTCGTCATACTTCACGCTCTGGTCCTCAGAGCGGGCGAATGTTGGGGAGGGGGCGGCAGACCACGGGGGGAGGCCTGCTCTCACGGCGCTGCGGTTACCATTACCCCGCCAAGGCTGATTCCGGCCCGGTGAAGGTGCCTCCTCCGCCGCAGCCCGCGCAACCTCTGGCGGTCGCGGCGGTCATGCGGCGCGGGGTAGCGCGGGAACGGGTCATTAGTGGGTAATTATTCATCCGTCCACACACAAAAACATGACCGTACGCCTTTCCCCACATTCAGGAAAAGCAAATACCCGTTTCTTAGCCACCAGGTAGGTCGGTGATGCCGCGGGAACAATGCTAATGCGATGACTATCATGAGTCCTAAATCTCTGGCAAAAAGATACCGCGCTAAAAACGCCATATTACCGTCATGGTTAAGTGCCTCTCCACGTCACTGCTTTAAGTCATATTCTCACAACTGACCAACCACACTCTAATGGAAATTCGAGCAAGCGTCCATGGGAAAGCAGTGACCACAGATTGCGTCACTGCCCCCGTGCACAAATGCGTTTGCTTTCAGAAGACACGTTACCATCGCGCTGTGACTCTTGTTTATTTTTTCATCCTCTCAAGTAACCCAACAAGACCGTCAGCTTGCGTGAGCCACGGGACCAAAAACGACTAGCACTAGGATGCAGCCCATGTAGATCTAAGCGCCGGGCCATGTCAGCATTGCTGGTCAGTTTGTATCGACGTCAACAACAGCGGGGGCAGTCCTACTCCTGCTCGGCACGTCCTGACGCAACATCAACGAACGCGTTACATCAGCGGACTTAACACATTGACTGATTGATGTTTTGATCGCGCCAGGGGCGGATGACGAGATCGCAAGTGCGGCGCCACCACTCCGGCGCTTCCTAGCGTGTCCCCAGCCCGGGGGTGACGCGGAGACGCGGCGCCACCGCCGCAGACGGCGTCCGGCGTCCCGGGGCCGGCCGGCTGACCTGGCGTGTCCCCAGCCCGGGGGAGGGGGGGGGGGACGCGGAGACGCGGCGCCACCGCCGCAGATGCCGTCCGGCGTCCCGGGGCCGGCCGGCTGACCTGGCGTGTCCCCCAGCCCGGGGGTGACGTGGAGACGCGCGCCACCGCCGCAGACCCCGTCCGGCGTCCCGGGGCCGGCCGGCTGACGCCGCCATCGCGCCCGCCGGCGCCCAGATTGATGGACGTGCCGACGTCGGCCAGCGCGCCGTAGCGCACTTCCGAGCGCGGTGCCGGTGGAAGGGGTCGACGAAAGTCGAAAACGGTGTCGGCCGTTGACAAGCACCCATCTGTCCCGGCGTCGCGACGCGGCTCTTACTCTCGACGAGACGGCAGATGATTGCGGAACATCGGCCAGGTGCGCCGGGTGTGACGAGCCTCACAGATCCAGAGCGGACCAGCGGACCACCGGACCAGCGGAACATCGGCCAGGTGCGCCGGGGTGTGACGAGCCTCACGGATCCAGAGCGGACCAGCGGACCGGCGGACCGGCGGACCGGCAGGCCACCGGACCAGCGGAACAGCGAACCCGTGGAACAGCTGACCCGTGGTCCAGCGAAACAGTTGGCCAGCGGACCAGCGGGACAGCGGACCGGCGAACCGGCGAACCAGCGGAACAGCTGACCAGCTGACCAGCCGACAGGCAGACCACGGACCAGCGAATCAGCTGACCGGCGAACCAGCGGAAAAGCTGACTGATGGACCAGCGGAACAGGTCACCGGCGAACCAGTGGACCAGCTGACCGGCGAGCCAGCGGAACAGCTGACCGGCGCAGCGGTGGACCGGCGGACCAACTACCAGATGATCGGCGGCACCGGCACCGGCCAGACAGACTGACCTGGTACCGTGAGGAATATGTCGGTCATAGGTCGGGGTTGGAGCAGTCTAACTCTCTGATTAAAACATGGACCGGCCCAAGCGGCCATCGTCGCCCCGAGCGATCAATGACTGGGGAGAGAAATTGCAGCTCAGCCTTGCCCGAATAAACAGTACTGCTAATAGACGCTCCAATGGGCGCACTGTCTATGACATGAAGTGTCGCTTGCAACTGTTACCCCCAAGTATTACTGCATATTTTTTTACATTATGATAATGAGCCGAGCCTGGCTGGCTTGGACGGCGCCTGTGTCAACGGTTCAGGGCCCGTGCGTCAGAGCCGGCCCCAGCCCACCGACAACGCGTCAGCTCACGCCGAAATATGACGCCCTGCAGATGTGCGCAGCGCCGCGAAGACCGGGGAGGGCGGGACCCCCCCCCCCCCCCGCGCCCGGTGGCCCGGCCGGCCCGCGAGCGCCTCAAGCACGGCCCTCCTGCGCCGGGGAGCAAATAGGGCGTGAACGGGCGGCGCGGGCGCCGGCCGGCCGCTGCCGCCCGTCTGGCGGCGGCCTCGCTGACAGCCGTCGACACAACGGGGTCGTCGCCGGCGGACGGACTGGACGGCCCTCCGTGCTGAGCGTCGCGGGCGGTGCGGACAGCCGACGACGCCGCAGCCGTGGGGGGCCCGAATGTAGCCCAGCTACTCGCTTGCGGGCCCGCTTCTTCGGGAGATGGACGACGTCGCGATGATGAGATTGTGGTCACGCCCGCCGGCCACCTCTACACGGCGGAGTCGGGATCCCATTGAGACGGGCGATGGGCTCGGCGGGGAGCAGCCATGAGGCGAGCACAATCACGATATGCCATTTCGGAGGCGCAGCCAACAGGCTAGCTGACAGCCATTGCGCCTCATCTGGGCCGTAATCCGTCGCCGAAGTAGGCCCACTGCTCACAGGTGCCCTTAATTTGCCGTCTCTTTGCCGGACCGACTGGCGTAAACGAGACACTTTACGTAACAGAGACCGGGCCGTTTGTGCATTGACCCATCACTGTTCATTGTTCAGCTAGCGCTTGCTGTTTACTTCCTTTAAGCTGTCCACCCCTCGCTTGTTTATTTTACGCGGCCGGAGGGAGATGACGTCGGGACGGTGGCGGTGATGCTGGCAGCGCGCATCTCAGTTCCCGACTGACATTTCCAGGCCCGGAATGGTAGAGAGAGATACTTGAGATTGCCTCCGCAGCACAAATTCTTCCAATAGACCGGCTAGTAAACAGGGCAGCAAAAGTACGACAGTAAACAGGTTACCAGCCTTCACACAGCACACAAGACTGCAGCTGTTTGCGCGCCCGCTGACTCAGAGTTAACATTTGGGAACAACCCGCGTCAGGGGCACACCCTAGGTTGGCCAAATTACATTGAATATGAAGGGCAGCCGAGTGCCCGTGTCCGCAATCTTCGCTACGTCTCGGAACGGCGGCGGGCGGCCTCCGAGCGGATCGATTCGTTAGGCTTCCCGCACGTCCCGTCATTCCCCTGAAACGCGAAGACAAGCACCCATTCACTCCCCCTCCCCTCCAAGATGGACATTCCTATTTATAGCCGTCCCCTTCCCCACTGGGAAATCCGCCGCGTCCCCTCGTTCAGAATTTAAGACGGAAGGCGAGAAAATGGTCCAGGGTCGTAGCCGGGTGTGTATGGAAACGCAGACGGACATGCGGACCAGCGCAGTCACGGTGAACAGCATGGCTGCCAAAGCGCCTACCTGGCCGGATGCGGAGCTGCTGAGTCGCTGGATCTGCACGCGCCCCACGCTGGATACACCGGCTACGACTCCGACCGCCAGCGACCCACTGCGAGCACTCCGCAATCAATAACGCGTCTGCCCGCGCGCGACTCCGGCGGCCATAGCGGTTCGCAAATACGCCGCCAGGGGCGTCTACTGCCAGCCCACCAGACGGCGGCGCTGCAGCGCCGTGTTCATGTGTGATGTGGCGCGTGGGGGGGCCGGCGCGATCGGCGCTGCAGACTAAAATTCGTACAGGCTCAGTTCGCATTCGTAATTCAATTCTAATGCAAAAGATTCCATGGCCTAGGAGACTGAAGCCACCGTGATGCCTTGATTTCATTAATAGAGTTAACTCCGTTTGGAAGTTGGGAGTTACAATGCTCAAGTGGATCTCTGTTGCAGAGCTTATTTCATTGGTAACGCTCCGTAATTTTCATTCTTAGCCTTTGGTTTTGGCAACCTTGGCAAAGCCAGCCGCTGCGGATGAAAAGACCGTACGCAGGAGATACGTAATTAGTTTGGAGAGAATGGCGCATATTTTAGAAACACGGTTAAGTCACGGCCGGGCATCCCGCCTCTGAAGAATCGTTCTTCATGCGCTACTCGAGTCAGTGAATGTGACCAACTTTGGGAGACCTCTAGTTTCTCCAATGGTGTCTTCCCCTTTCTTTAGTCCGTATCAAAGGGTTGTAAGCCGACCCAATAACAAATATACAACCATAATATCCAGCAGAACGTCTTCAGCAAAGTGGCACTTGCAAGGGGATAGCATACTTATAACTGATTTATTGCGATTCACGGGATAAATTCTGAATAAACTACCGTTGGCCGCCGGCTCACACGCATCGCGTGCGATTAATGTCGTTTACTTGGAATGCCCGGTGGCGACGACTAACATGCGAAGCATTTTGATGTTGCGAAAATGTGTATTGTTACACCTTAAGTAAAGTTTGTGTTTAAATGAATCAGTACACGAGACGATTGATAAATGGGTGGTAAATGCAGTCAATGAATCGGCGCAAGTAGCAACACAAACTTTGCCGCATCACTGACGACAGTTTCGACGACAGGGAGCTGCATTCGGCACATTTTCCAAATTTCGACATTTCCGGCTTGTTCGACGATTAGTGGCGCAACCGTACGTCGCACAGTTCGGCGTTAGCCACATGAATGATGACGGTACGTCAGTCGACGGCTTAGAGTTGGGTTCACGCCTTCATTGCGTGGGCGGGCTCGCTCACGCGGGGCGGATTTTCTGCCACAATTTCACACAATGTCAGCAGCACTTTGAATATTTCCTAGCTGCCCGTGCAACTGCACTCGTAGCGCGACACAACCCCTCGTTCCATTTCTGTTCAGTGCGTACCAATTTCATGTCGCTCCCACGCCTTGTTGCCAAGATGTGGCCACGGTTTCAAACGATCGCTTGCCGATTTTGTGTGAGCCAAAATTTTCGAGCCGCCCATGCAAAACCTGTGGGCTTAAAAATGACCTTCCCGGCACACACCACGCCCGAACTATGGACCATGCCAGCTCGCAAGCTACATGTGAAAAGCAGCCGCGTGTGCCCGCGCGTCGAGTACAATTTTCATCCCTGAAGCGCGCACCGCTTAGCCTGCGGACGTGTCGACGTAAAACGACGACAAACAGACTGAAAGACCGCGATACCTTGTGCAACAGTATGCATAGACAAGTGTGACCTGTCAGACTTTGGTCGCATTTCTTCTGGAGACGATTAATTAGGCAAGGAGAGTGGGTGCAGGATGCAGCTGCGTAAAATAAAATGGAGGTGGGCCTGAGTACAAAGAGTCCCCCACCCCACCCTAAGAAAAGTCAAAAATATTTTTTTCCACCAGCTTGGTTCCTATTTGTTTCCGAAGAGAGAGCTGTAGGCTCCCTTCCCCACTACAATATGAAGTAACATCTCTGCTTGGATGCATACGCGACTTGTGCGCCGGGTATTTTCGACACCCAATGCCATATCGCTGACGTTCGACTCTGAGTTGACCTGACACAGCTGACCACCCTGAGCGCTCTCACTCACAAGTTGACACCAGGTAGCATGTGATGAGTGTGTGATGAGTACACCAGGTAGCATGTGAGGAGGGTGTTAGGCGATGGGGAACGACTTTCGCTCTCGGTCCGCCCCGCTTGACTGGGAGATGTGGCGCAAATCAAACACTCGCCGCCGCAGGTCAGCCAATAGTCGATTTTTCACCATTGCCTTGAACGATGTTTATTAGCCATCTTGTATGTGTTCTGTTTTGGTGTTACGGTTCTGAGAGCACCGCCATGTGATGCACGCATGGGGACTAATGAGGCTCCATTCTTCATAGTTTCAGACGCTGTCGAAGGGCAGCCCGAGCAAAATGGAAACCAAATAGGACAGGTTGTGTCGTGCTGACAGCTGGCAGCTGTCAGACCCTCCTTTTTAGCTGCCTGCGTCCGCCACTGCTAACCCCTGGTCACGTGATGTCCCGAGGGAACCAAGGTCAGCGCTGAGGAGCGAAGCCGGTTGGCGAGTACAAGTTTGGTCATGCGGCATCTGGCCCGCTCACGGACAGCCGCGACGTGGTGGCAGTGGCGGGATTGTCATTTCATCGGGGATTCCGAGCAATGGCAGCGGTCTCAAGATGCCGGGGGACGTCCAAGACCACACACCAACGTTGAAGGTGTCCTTAGCAGACTTCCCGATTTTCGGCGGTTCAGCGTCACCAAACGCGTTCATCCAGCAATGCCGGGGCCTGGCGGAACTGGAAAGCATCCCCGCCGGCAAGCTCGCCAGCATCACGGCGACGGGATGCCGCGGGCTCGCGATGCAGGCTGTGAACAGCGCTGGCGAGCCGGACAAAGGGACATTGCTACTCACTGAAGCCTTCGCATATGCGAGGCCCGAGACGGCAGCCGCACTGCTGAGTGCCGTGCAAAAGGGGACAATGTCCGATTTGGGCTGTTCTTTTATCATCAACATACGATATCATCAAATGATGCCTGCCCGGAATTTTTGACGCGGTGAAAGGTGTAGCGAAGGCGCGCGTGCCAGCCTACCAAGCAGCGCTTCATCTTATTTTATCGTCGGTCTCTCACCGGACGAGAAATGCGAGCTCTCACGCCAAGGTGTGGCATCGCACGAGTCTGTGAGCTGACATGCGGAAGAGCGCCTCGTCCAGTCCTGCGGAGCTAAACCTTCTCACAGCCAACGTCCTTGGAAGACTTGGTTCCAAGAAGTGAACCATTGGAAGACTGGGTGGAATTGGGCGCGGTGGCCTCTGTCTCCTCGCGATCGCTTCCGGCACCTGCGTCCCACTTTCGCAGGGTGCAAGACCTGAGGGAAGCAGACGACTCCTATCACGATGGACGTGGGATGTACTCTACGAATCGTTCGGTGGGGGAAGCAGCCGCTAATCGCGCTAGCCGGACGCCGAGGCGACCGGGCGCTGGCCGGGAACGCCGGCGGCGTGGCGGATCGCCAGCTCCATCGCCGAACCGTACTTCGGACCGCACCCGCCGACCCAGGCCGCTCGCCGCTGGCCAGCGGAAGGCCACCACGCCAGCCGCCCCGAGCCGCGCAACACTGGGCAATGGGCGAGCTCGGTGCCCGGCTGGCGCGGCGGCGCTCCCGGCGGTGGGCGGTCACGGCGCCCTGACGCCGCGAAGGAGGCAGCTGATGACACGCCATCAGAAGAGGAGCCGCCACTGCGGTGCAGACTCGGGCGGCGGACCGTCCCATGCTGGTCCTGCCGCGGCCTCGGTCATCTCAAGAGGCTTCGGCGAGACGGGATGGCGGCGGGCTGACGGCCGGGCGGTGAGCCTCCGGACAGCTGGCGTAGCCATTGACGGGCTCATGGTGAGTGACGCATTAATTGACTCTGGAAAGCGAGCATCTTTGATAGACAGCCGTGTTTTCGGCGTCATCTCCCTAGGCTCACGTTTGGCTCCGCCCGCCCGTCTGGTTCCCGTCTCTGGGCACGTTCTGAACGCTCTGGGTACTTGTCAGCTTCGCGTGGAGATGGTGGGGCTGATGCCCCACATCTCCACAACCTCTACCGCCTGTCCATCTGGAGTGGAACGACCGAGCGTCGTCTGGACAGGGTGCAGAGGATGATGCACCCCGCAGCCAGGCTAGTGAGTGGTGTCCGCCGAAGCGATCACATTTCACCCGTTCTGGAAGCGCTCTGCTAGCACAGCATCGCGGGTCGTGTGCACCACCGGGACCGCCTAAATGTGAGCAGGGCACTGCACGGCCCCGAATCCCCTAGTGCACTGCGTGCTTTTTTCGAGACGCACGCCGAGTCTTCCCAACGTTCAACTCGAGCTGTTTCGGGCGGTGTCGGCTCACTACATCTGCTGCATGGCCGACTGACCTCCAACCAGCGACATTTTCCGTACTGCGCCCCCGCGTGGAACCGGCTGCCTGTGGTGGGTGTCCGCACCCCCTCGCGCCAGGCATTCTTGGTTCTTTTAAATCGCTGACTCATTTATTGATACTTCTTTCAACTGTGCTTATTTGTGTATCTCTGTGCACCCTGTGTGGGTTTTTCATCTTGAACGACTAGGCGTAGAACAACCACCACGTGGATGCGCCTTCAATGAAATGAATGTAAATGTAACTGCAGGGGTCTGCAAAGCTGAGTTTGCTGTGGTTGATTATTTGATCCACGGTGCTGTCTGGGGCAAGGATTTTTTATCGTCAAAGTGTTGCTTAACTGCTCGCTAGACCATAAAGGCAGACCAGAACTGAAAATAAAGAAGCTTGTGTCGGCGTCGCTACAAACTGCTGTTTGCCTAGCTGTGAAGGTTGACCATCCGCTATCATGTGATTAGTAAAGTACTTGTTGATCGAATGACGCTCAACCAATATGGACATACGTGACTTCCTGACGTCATTCTCCGAAGCTGAGATTCCTTTGTGTCTGCGTCTATCTGTGTCTGTGTAGGATGATGGTGCGCTTCCCCTAACCGCACCACCACCCCGCACAGATGCAGCGTTATCGGATATGATAAGCCGATCATGGATGTTCAATCCTGCAAACTTCAGCTTGCATGGGGCGGCGCTAGCGACACGGCAGCGCAGGTGAAGTGTCGTCAGTCAAAGGGTGGTACGTAGGAAAGGCAACTGACGAGATCCTTCCTGATTCCGTGGTGGCGCAGGCGGCCGCGCGGTCGATAACTGCCCAAGTCTAACGACGGACCTCCCGGCTAGTTAGGTGCAAGACCGCCCCAAACTGGTGCAAACGTGACACGTGTGCATGCATGGCAAAGTGGCAGAGCTGTACCGACTGTCTCATTCCTTTCGGGTCAGAAATCACGCCTTATGAGGTCACAACCTTGGCTTGATTTTTCCAAGTCCAGTAACATATCTCCCTGCAGGTCAGATGTAAGACTGGCAACATCGGCATGATCGTGGCACGTGTGTACGCATGTGAAATATGGATGCGTGTGTTGACCATGCTATCGTTTCCGGGGAAAGCATTGTCAAGTTTACATTTTAATAAGGCCCTGAGTGACAGAGGACCGCCCGGCTGAGCATCACTACATGTTCAGTAGCGTACCTCCCCATATATTAGCTACAATATCGTCCAACCAGTCACAAACGTAGCAGGTGCAAATGTATGTACAAATTCCAAAGCTGCACCGACCGTCTCATCGCTTTCCGGTGCAAAATAGCACATTATGAGACCGCCAACTTCTGGTTGATTGCTCCGTATCCAACAACGGGCCTTCCTGCAGGCTAGGTTGCAACACCACCCAGATTGGCGTTAAACTTGGCGTGTTTGCAAATAAGTGAAAATGTTTGGCCGTATACTGACAATTATATTGTTTTCTTGACTGAAATTGTGCAGTAACTTGCCGCTGCCAAACGAAACGCTATAAGTGCCACACAACTCTGCCAAGATGCGGTATTTTAGGCCGCAAAAATGTTATTATATATATATATATATATATAGATATATATAGATATTATATATAGATATAGATAGATGTATATATATATATATATAGATATATATAGATATAGATATAGATATAGATATATATATATATATATATATATATATATATATATATATATATATATATATATATATATATGTGTGTGTGTGTGTGTGTGTGTGGTGTGTGTGTGTGTGTGTGTGTGTGTGTGTGTGTGTGTGTGTGTGTGTGTGGTGTGTGTGTGTGTGTGTGTGTGTGTGTGTGTGTGTGGTGTGTGTGTGTGTGTGTGTGTGTGTGTGTGGTGTGTGTGTGTGTGTGTGTGTGTGTATGTGTGTGTGTGTGTGTGTGTGAGCATTGCAGGGCACAAACAATGAAACAAGAAAGTCTTGGCGGGCTGATATCGCGTTTTCTCAAAAGTTACTGAAGTGACTTTTGAGTACAGGGACTGATTTGAAGCGAGACTGTCTGTTGTTTGGGGGGGGGGGGATCAGTCGCGCAGCTGGATGCAAGTCGAACAAATTAAAAACCATAAATAAGCATAGTGAAATCACGTTCAACTAACAGTTGGTGAGCTTCTAGAGCTTAAGGGATAGCGCTTACGCTCAGTGGGGTGATTGGTCTGCACCCTGCCGACGCCCAATACCATGCCCCTTGTAATTGTTTCTGCGCCGTTCCCGTGCACCACCCCCCTCTCCAATGAGTATGTCCACCTCCTCCCGGTCGGGTGCTCTCGAGCTGACTTCAGGTCGTTGCTCAGCCACTGATATGACCTGTTGCCGTCAGGCAAGATCTGCACGGCGATAGTACGGCGGGGTCTGTACCCTGGCGCGCTGGGTGTTTACCCTGGCGCGCTGGGTGCTTACCCCGCGCGCTGGGTGCGTTGGGTGCGCGCTCAGGGCGCTGGTTCGGGCTTTTCCGTTTGACATGCCGATAACGCCGCCAGCAACACTCCCCTCATAGCTGCGCCCAGGACAGATCTACTCATCAGTGTCCCTTCACAGCTCAGGACACTGATGGGGGTGTGCATCACGCCCGAGTGCAGTGGGACATTGGTCCGGCACTGAGGGCCGTTGGACTAAGTTAGGCATGCAGTCTGTTGGAAGTGGAGGTCGGCTGTCAGATGGCTGTGCTACATCCTGAAAGCATTGAGAGTCCTCTAGAGACACATAAGCGTGGACAGAATGGTGTCTGGGTGTCCAGCGGCGAGTAGACCATCGACCCGATCGCCGTCAGTGTTTGAGGCCCAAGTAGGGCCCACATGGGCTGCATGTAGGGCAGCTGGGCATGTGTTGACATGCGCTGCAAGTGGGTCATGATGTGGTCTCCAACTGGGCTTTATGTAGGCTGCCCATATTCCGCCCACATTCCCTCGGGTATCTGGTATCCCTTGCTTATTGTATTACCAACGCAAGCATATAGGACCCACGTTTGGTCCGGAAAGGACCCATCTCAAGCTCAGAAGGGACTGTTTCGTGGCCGAAAGCCCATCTTAGGCTGGAAATGCCCCATTTCAAGACGAGAAAACACTCATGTCCTTTCCAGGCACGGCAGCAGCCACTTTCTGGTCTGGTAAGAGCTCATCCCACACCCATCCCATCCCATCCCATCCTATCCCAAGTGGCTGTCTCAGGTCGGAAAAGGACCCATCGTAAGCTCACAGAGGGCCCTCTCAAGTTTGAAAAGAGTCCACCATAAATTCAGAAGCGGCTCGTCTCAAGTCAGGTAGAAATCCAGTACAGGCTGAGAAACAGAGAATTTTAGGTTCGGACAAGGTCAATCTCACTTCTTCGCCCCTGGGAAGAGCCCATCTATGGTGTGGAATGGGCCCTTTAAGGAGGCCACTCATCTTTCCCGCACAGGGAAGCGCCATAAGTAGAACACTAGGGGGGGGGGGGGGCATTGCCTTTCTCGGTCAGGGATTGAAGCGGATTTCCGTTCCAATCCGCCACCCGGGATTCTTGTCGGCTGCTATTCTGGAGACACTAGCTACTCCTCTGGCCGGGGCGCCCTGGTTGGGCAGGAGGGCCGCAGAGAAATGCATTATGCATCGGTCCTCTCCCTGACGCGGAAGGCCCTCAGACTGGAGCAGCTGATCCCGGATCAACCCACCGGGCCTTATTCACGCCAAATCGCCGCTTACAGACACAGGGGGTCCAATAATAAGCAAATGACTCCACCTCGGTTTATCGGGGCGCTGACCGAAGTGGGGCGGGGGTTCGGGGTCACTTTCGTTACTGGGCCAGTGTCTGACAAACGACCCTTTCACTGTCTCATTATGGGCCCTTTAATTGTGATTTGATCTATCTCCTCTCATTATCAGTGAGTCCGGTGAACTTAAAAGGCTATATTCGGGGTCACGTGAGCTCCTGTCCCTATTCGGAATTCGGAACCATAACCGACTCGAGGCCCTCGTTGACATAGGGTCTCCTGTTGGCGTACTGTGACCCCCTGAATAACACAGCGGTCCCAGCACAGTGGTCTCAGGGACCTCCACCAATGCAAAGGGTCCTCTGATTGACAACCGCGGGCGCCAGGGTGGTCCCGGCTCTGGAAATGTGTTCTAGGCTGCCGTGGGGCAGGCTGTTCGAAATTTGTGGTCGCGGATCGACTTGCCCCCCCCCCCTCGGGCACCAATTGGCACAAGTAGCCCTCTGATGAATATTTCGGGTCGGGGTCCCTTGATGCAGCCTCTGGCCAACTCTTCGGGTCCTCTGGTCGGGCCCTTGATCGTCGGTCCTGAAAAACCCTAAAGGGCTCTTCGGGACCAAGGAGGAGACATTTGTGCCTCTGGTGCCTCCCCTCCCCCCCCCCTCTCGCTCCCCCGGCCTCCTGTGCCCCGCCTTCAACTCATGATGGACCCTTCTCAGATCTGAGAAGAACCCATTTCAAGATGACAAACGTCCATGTTGCGAGAGTTACTCCAGGAGGTGAAAGCGGCGCCTTTTCTCACCGATCGCGGGTGGCACCACCAATATATCAGCTACCGAGCAGCTATCCGTCCGCTTCAGGTACGTGGGTGACTCGATGAAGCCACACGAAGTCTTCATGGGCTTGTGCGAGTGTCCCAACGCTGGCGCCGCGTCTTTGTTTGGTGTTGTGGAGAATGTCATGGTCAGATTCCTTGGTGACACGGACCTATGGAAAGACCATTGTTTTGATGGTGCCAGCAACATGCCCGTCAGGTGTCTGGAGTGCATGCAAGGCCTTTCAGAAGCAGCCAAGTCCATCTTCGTGCACTGTTCCAACCATGCGCTGCACCTAGCGCTTGTTGAAGAAGCAAGATAAATGCTGCTGGTGGCTGAAAAAAATGAAAATGGTGAAGAACGTGTCGACGTGCCTGAACACTGCGAAAAGAAAGAACATGTTCGAGGAACACATCTCGAGCGGGAATGACGAAGATAGCGGTGTTGGTGGTGTTAGAGCATGCTGTTCACAGACAATTTTTGGTTTTGTGCCCAGCACGGTGGACTATAGGATACGAGACATTCCGGCGCCTCATTGACAACTTTGATGCGGTCGTTGAGGCACCCGAGGTCCTATCTAAGGGCAGAGGAGTGCACCCATGCGCACGAAGCCGGATGAGAGGGATCCTGGCTCAGCTTTGGCGGTGTGACACCGTTTTTACACTGTCTATGTGCATCCAGCTTTTCTCACCACGTGAGCTCTTCGCCAGGCAGCTGCAGACGCCTTTCACGAATGCTGGTGAAGTGCTCCTCGGCGTGCAGGCACCCATCAAGATCATGCAAGGCAAGTGAGAGGAGAAAGCTTCCAAAGACACATTCAACAGAGTTTAGGAGAAGGCTAAAGAAAGAAAGGCTCATGTCGACCGTCTAGCAGCCCCAAGACTGGCCAGGCCAAAATGTTTGAGGCAGGGCGCAGATGCCGTGGGTGACACGGAGTTTGACGGCCGGACCTCCCTCCGTCGCCAATATTGCGAGACGGTGAGCCTGACGACCATCAAGCAGGGCGCAGATACCGTGGGTAACACGGGGTATGGCGGCCGGACCTCCCTCCGTCGCCAATATTACGAGACGGTGAACATGACGACCGTCGAGCTGCACCGTCGCTTCCATCAGCCTGGGCTGAAACGTCTGTAGATGCTGGAAGACATCCTCATCAAAGATAAAGTTAAAACAACAGGCGAGTTTCGAGAGTTACTGGGCGCTCATGGATCTCCGGAGCTGCTGGCTGCGGAGCGGAGGCCTGCCGCGCCCCATGACGACCCAGAGCTGCTCTCGGCGCGGCTGAAAGTGCTTCGCAGCGCCGGTCTCATGACGCCAGACATAAAGACCGTGGCCGATCTGTCTGGTGCTCGAGTCAAAGTGGAGGGCGTCAGAGGAATGCTGAGTGAAGTAACGCGTCTGTGTCGCCTCATAGTGGCCGTGCCTGTGTCGGCAGCCTCAGCAGAGCGTTCGTCCTCCGCCCTGAGGCTGGTGAAAGCGTGCCTAGGTGCGACGATGTGTCAGAAGCGGCTGTCGCACCTGTTGATGCTCCATGTCCCTCAGGCACGTGCCTTTACGCTTACGCTTAAGCCTGATCAGATTTTGTGTGAGCTCATCCTTAGGCACCCCGATAAGCGAATCTCGGTATTTGGGCGGCAGAAGTGTGGCAATGTTACAGACGGCACAGTGTAGCGCAGTTTATTCGGGGTTTCCTCACATCCGGCTGGGAGCGAAACTTGTTCGTGGCTGTTGCTAAGCATCTACTGGCACGCCTGCTCGGAAGTAAAGCATTGTAAGTGCCCTGGCGAGGTCCGTGGAATGTTTCTAGACGCGCATTGTAAACACCAGATAGCGATGACGTAAACTGATGTTACCATATCGCCATGTGACAACTGACAATAATTGACAGACGCTCTCGAACTTGGTGAACGTGCTTTAGCCGAACCATATAAGCTCTGACGGTTAGTGAACGCTGGCAGGCTACTGCTTCGGGTGTTCTGTCTTGTTTTCTTCCCGACGCTTATGAGGTGTTTTGAGAGGGAGGCGCCGTTAATGCGGCAGTGGAGATGTTAGATCCAAACACATTCAAGGTCTGCAGTAATTAGCTCGGAGCACCACGGCAAAAGTTTTAGCCACAGAACGCAATGGCTGGCTCCTCGTCCCAGGGAAAAGTGACTCATTTGGATACGACGGCCCTGGGTTAGAGCCCCGGAAAAAAGGAATCGCTTTTCTAGTGGTCTTCTGGCTGGTAATCGGAGAGTCATCGTAGCACGGGGCGGCTATCTTGTGGCCTCTCACTACATGAAAAGTGCCCGTCCAATTAGTCTCGTGTGGATAAATAATCGCTGGCAAAATAATCCGTCTCACTGGAATTACACCACTGAGTTGCCGATTTCAGGTACGAGGAGCAATCTAAGGCTCACATATGTGTAGTCTGAGGTCAGAGTCACCTATGCAAACCAATAGGGTCATTTTTATATGTAAATAAAGCATACAACATGTGGCTGAACTGAATGGATTCCTGAGGTCCGAGCCTAGGCTAGGCAGCGCCCTGCTGTGTAAACCCTGACAGACCGACCATCCGGTTGTAAAAACCCAGCTAAATGGCAGAGGTTTGCGGCAGAACTCTAACGTATTGTAATGTCCGGCTCGGTCCACCCTGCTGATTTTGGGCGGTCACTGACCCAGGCTGCGGGCTTTTCCAGTCAGGTGTAAATAAAGAGCACCTGAATCGACTAGAGCATTGAACCTAACCACCCTGGAGTAGCTGAGTTGAAGCAGGCACTGTAATTCATTGAGATGCAGTGGTGGACAGTCGCTCATTTTACAACCGAATAAATAGCTTCACTGAAATGTAGGGGCCCGTCGGTTTGTGGGCCTTCGTTTAGTGTTTGCCCCTCACTCCATCCCAAATTCGGCTACGCCGACCCGGCACCGTTATGGCTTATTTCGAAACCATTGCGATTAAGCTACATATTTGCGTGCAGCTGAGTGGCAATACCCATCGCATGCTTGTTAATGAGCATGGGGACCCTCTTTGGCTGACGGCCGAGGTGATGTTTGAGGATGAAAGGTACCTCGGAGCCCTGCATGCTGACAAAGCTCAAGGGCCTCTCGAGTCCTATGGCTGGCTTCCCAACTTCCTCAGGAAACATGTTCCTCGCACCGAGCCCCGGGAGCGGCCGACGGAGCCGCTCGCAGACGCCCCACCAGTGACGCCGGCAGTCCATCTGTCCCGACCCGTGCTCCCATCCACTGCACCCTGCTGTCGCTGACGCCGACGGACCTGACCCTCACTTCGGCCGGCTCTGACCCCACCCCGCACCTCCTCCTGGCCGTAGGAGCGATGAAAGTTGTCAAAACTTGGGGTTGGAGACCTTTGAGGGATTTCTTTTCACGTAGCGCCACAAGCCCAGCGCTAAATTATCTCAGTTTTTGGGAGGTAAACTCGAGCCCCCAAAACCACCAGTAACGCAATGGCTGCCCTGCCCATGCTTGATCATGTCGTGCCCGTCCCGGCGTTCTGGCTGCTGTACTGGCGGCGGGCGGCCGGGGAGGGGAGGGGGAGGGGGGGGGGGGCGTTTGGCCCCCGTCGAAGTGCGGTTCGGGAAGAGTGGTTTAATTCCCTAGACGAATTGGCGCGTAAGCAGGACGGTCCAGCACGAGGGCTGCCAGACCCAGCCGAGCCGAGACCGGAGCCGACAGGGCTGTATTATTGCTGAGTGGTAAATAGAGTAGGTCGAAATACATTTTTTTTAAAAACAAGGTCATCCCATGTTTGCCTGAAAACGTTTATCTTTTTCGGAATGGATTAGGAAGCAAACTACATCAGAGTGTGAACGTGCCCAACCGCAACCTCGGAAGCAAGGACAGTGATGACCTGAGTTGCAGCTTCCGTAAAACCGAACGGCGCCGGCCACTGCAAGTGTCTCCAGACGGCGCGGGCCGTTAATCTGTGTTTTGAACAGGTGAAAAGTTACAAAAGCTCGAAAAATAGAGATTCTACCTTTTCTTTTCCAGTTTCACCACCAGATTCCAGCACCACTTCGCGGTGCTTTTAGGACCAATCTGTTCTAAACATCAGGCTCAAAGTCGCACACGTGAAATATGCACCCAGAATGCCTTCTAAATATAAGATTTGATGCCCTGCAGCATTCAAAGGTACTTTTTTGGAAGGTGTCACCATTTTCGTCCACCTATTGGCGACAGCTCAGTATTAACTACAGGGCCGATGCCGTGCGATCTACGGAGACTGCAACGCCTGGCGTCGAGGTTTTTTTTACTAAGATTTGCGAGTGCGCGTGCTCAAAACTACGTCACATAACTTACATAACTGATCGATTTAATTATTTAAAGGTAATCATCTCAGGAGGGTCATCGCTTCTGTCAAACGGTGGGCCACGGCCAAGAGTAAGGCGCTAACCTAACGCTCTGTGGACTGTGGAGACTGCAACGCCAGGCGTCGAAGTTTTTGTTACTAAGATTTGCGAGTGCACATGTAAAAAAAAAACACGCTACGTAAATCGTGTCACAAATCGATGCTGGCTGAATGCTGAACATTGCCAGTCAAACTTGGCTTGGCCATGTTAATACGCGCATTGTTGACCACTCCACGGTGCTTTTAGTCTACAATGAAATGTAAATTAAATTTAGTCTACTATGCTAATAGTCTACAATTAAATTTTCATCTTCAAATTTCGATCGATCTACAATCTATCTTCGTGATTTCCCTACTGTCGGTAAAACCCAGATAAAAAGTTCTGATAAAACTTCTAACTTTCATCGGCTTGGGAAGGGCTCAGTAAACCATTATAGATTGAGGGTGTCGATGATTTATTCCATGCAGTGTTCAACACCTGATTTCTGCAGTGTATTGATTTCAAAATCTGAACAAAATTAATCTTACTGTAGCTTCTCGTTTCTGTTCTAGTTTCAAGGTAAAAAAGGCAACAAAGCAAAGAGAACCGTGTCCCTTGTTAATGCACAACCTTCATCCAGGGATTTTAGGGGGAGGGTCACCATGAGAAAGGCTTTTGTCAACCCCCTTGGCAAGGCTCTGACTACGCCCCTGTCTACACACAAGGGCAGATCAAGCCGGCTACGTTGAGCGAGAGGCCATTGAATGTCCGTTGGACCAATCCATACCCAAGGCAGGCAGCTTCCCTCAGGGTGTACGCGAAGATATTCCGGAAAAGATACTGTTGCAGGTGTCCGACACATCTTTTACACACCAATTAGCAATAATGCTCATCCAAAAATATGCAACAAAGCAGCCATGCGACCAGTTCGCAGTAAGTCATGCGGGAGACAGCCGGGCCAGAGCAGTGGCAGCCGACGGCGGACAGTAGCGGAGCCCAAATAAGGAATATATGATAGATGTGTAGACGGCGCTACCTGTAGGTAGCGGCACCTCCGTAGACGGCGCCAACACCGTAGGTGGCGTCATAAAAGTTGTAGGCGGCGCCACTGAAAATGCGCCTGCCGCCCAATTCCCTAGATGTCACCGTGCCCTATGCAGAATCAGGTTTCACTTGAAATTTGTCACGTCAACTCCGCCAGCTGTACCTCCAATCCTTTCCTGCCGTTTGAATTAGTTCTTCACGCCGAAAGAAATAATTCCACGTCGTAAAGACCTTACATTTGGCGGATTGTTTCACAATGTCTTATATGCCTTTCGTCAGCGCAACAGACAAGTTCTGCTAACATCCGCTTGCTGTCTCACGCCGCGACGGGGACGTAGGGCGGTCCAGCCAATCGCTGCTCCAGTGACTGTCGAATAAACCTTTGCTGCTAAGATACTCGCTCGAGTGTTAGTGCCCATACGCACAACAGATGGACCTTCATTCTGTGGCTTGGCTTGTGAAGGAGAATCTCCAGCTTCAGGGCTTTTGTCATATGTTTTTGCAGTTTCAAGCCTACGAATTTTTTCCCGTCTGCGACTGCGACAAGTCTTATCTCTTAAAATACAGCTAGCGAAATTAAGGCGCATGAAAAATCTGTCGCACTGTGAGCCATCGATTCGCTTTCAAAAATGCTCACCAGCCTATGTCCTGGCCGTATTTTGGCATCTATCCTTTGCAAGTGGATGGTTCCTCAATAACCAAAAATGTCTACCCACTCGTGGAATTTCGCCTCCTCAGGAAAGGGAATGTAAAAATGGAGGAAGAATGTTGGGAAGATGGAAAGCCTTATTTGCTGAATGACGTTGGTGAGTTGAATAGGCAAGATTGTGCACCAGTGAGAAACAGCAGCTCTAAATGCATATCTGGCATAGCAGCCATTACATTTGAATAAAGAGCAATAACAACCTCCATCTCTACCGCGCGCCGCTCCCCGGTCATCGGGCTTACTTTCCAGAAAGAATTACTGAATTACGCCCTGAGCTTGGCCCCCACTTTTTGAAACGCTCTTACGCCTTTGAAGCAAATCATGCTCTTTCGTGAATTAAGAGAAAAGTTGTAAGTTGCTGTCGGCACATTTCCAAACCGCCTCCCCATACTCCCCACTGACCAACACACCATCTCGACGACCCTACCGTCCTGCAAGAGCAACTCACTATATATTGGGATCCCAAAAAAGCCAAATTTTTCTATTCCCGTAAAACAAAAGCAAATTCGCGAGCTTTTTTCATCCCTAAGTTTACCACATTTCCGCTACATGAGCCTTCCTTTTCCTCGATTGTGCTGCTTAGTATCAATGGCTACGAAACTCGGCGCGGTTGACTACCAATCGGTGCTAAAAATATTTCCCCTTTTAGTAACAAAGGGTACTAAACCTCCTCGTGTACGTATTGAAATCCCTACGCTTATGCTGCCAAATCTGGACTAGGCCAAATCTGGGCCTAATCTTGGCTAGCTTCCGCGACATTGTTTTCATTGTTTTCGTTGCCAACCATCTGGCAATCGCTGTGCGCTGCATTTACAGCCGGAGTGCGTGGGGGTAGGGTGCGCGGGTGGTGGGCTCAAGGCTCTTCGGTTGGTGATGCGTCGCAGTGAGCCTTTGTTGTAATGAACAGTTTTTCCGGAAGGTAACGTGTTCAGTTGTGGTCGTTTGGTTTTTGGTAAATGGAATCTGGCCAGCCTTGTTCAGAGGTGTGGAAGTAAACGATCCGTTTGTTCAAAAAGTTCTGCTCCAGCTCCCTGCATACCTCCGTAGGCCCTACCAGCTGCGCACTAAGTGCAACAGTAAGTACATATACACAACCGGAGGGACCCCAACGGTCAACGAATGCACTGAGTTGTCTCAGTCAGACTAAATCAAACTGTAAATCTGTAGCCTAAATTCTGAGCAACACATAATTTCCATTATTGTCTGCTGCGGTTCTGGCAAAAGTTTTTTCAACCCTCAATGTTTGACATGGAAGAGAAATGCAGCTACACTAAATGTTCCCACAGCACATCATGTTGAGGTGTAATTATATGTAAGGCCTCTCTGTTGTTTCATTATTCTGCCACTTGGGTGGCAGAGATGTCAATATTTTGTCATACTATGATACCCCTGGCCTGGGACTCACTGCCTGTTACCCCTCTCATTGCTTGGGATCAACCAACTGGTACTAACTAGGCAGCAGTCAACCCAGCATCTAAGTGCTTCAGCCTGGACAAATGAGTAGGGCAGGGCAGTTAGCTAGGTTTGGGGCATGAGGGTAGTGGGGGAGTGCCAAGAAATTGTGAGTGGGGGCTGCCAGAGAGCTAGAATTCTGATAATTGAAAATTATGGTTAAATACCAGACAACTCACTGTCTGCTGAATAAACTTTGAAATGCTTTGTCTGTCTTACCAACCTATTACATAATTCCTTTCTAGGGAGAGGGGAAATTAGTCACCATGGCTGAAGAAATATTATTTCCCATGGCCAAATGACACTTTATCAGTCACTTGGCATATAGACATTCTCTCTGTTATGTACAGAAACTTCAACTGTGCCCAGATGTTTTAAAGAACATGGACCATGGTAGTCTGTTATGCATTTGCTGGTGCCATATCAGATTTGTGTATCAAAATGGGTGTGCTTGTGGCATTTTGCCACTAAAAGATGTTTTTAATAGCAGCTGTGTGGCATGGCCATTTGTGATAGCATACTTCACCAGAGCTCTTCAATGATCATCAACATTTTCTGTGAGGGTAGAGCTTTGCATCTGTTGAGAAGCAGGGTCTCCTAGCTTATGCTTGACCCAAACCGGTGCCATGCTGAAGTGGCAGCAGCTATTTAAGGTCAGATGAGGGTAGAAGGTAGGACAGACCATGCTGAAGATTTTGACATGCTTAAGTCTTGCCACAAAGTTGTGCTGTTGAACTGAAATTTCAGGACCAAAGTGTTAGGACACTTTTTCAGGACCAAGTCATCACTTCTCATGATGACTGGGTTATAGCCTGAAATGCATATAATATACTGATGAAATTTCAAGAGAATCATTTTGCCAAAAGGGCTTATATGTGCTTTCACTGTATTTCAAAATCAGATTTATTGTTATCTGATAGACATGATGAGCTGAATTAGCAATTCATTTCCATCATTTGGAAAGGCTCAGTTAAGGCACCACAGCTGGTGACTTTTTTGTTATGCACAGTATTACTCACTAATAGTTCATGGAGTATTTGATGGGATAGGCACCAAAGGAGCTCTGGAGCTGTGTACCTGTAACCTGTACAGCTATGTGCTATAGCTACCAGCTATCTGCAACTTGCACAGCTGTGAAAGGCTACATTTTGTGCCTGATTGAAAACCTATGCACTGTCCTGAAAAAAGCTTTTGGCAAATTAATTGACAGATTGTCAGTTACTTCTTCCAGGCATCAGTCCTGATAGTGTGCAAATTCATGCCTGTTGGTAGTGCTCCAGGTTTGGTATGTCAGTGTTCTGCAGTCATCATCATACCCAAACATCTGTGTTATTCCCCTGACCATGCTCTGTTATGATTGGCAGCTGGGGCTGGCTACTGACTGGCTCTGCTCTCCAGCAGGCACGATGGCCGCGGCCGCCAACCCCGAGGATGTGATTGAGTATGCGCCGATGGAGCCTGAAGCTGTACTGCGCTGTCACAGGCGCCGAGTCTCTGAGTTCTCACAGTTCTCTGAGCTAGACAGGTGAGCTGAGCTGCTGCCACGCAGTGCCACCGGCTGCATATGTGAGGATGCTGCCATCAGGCACCCATTCTCAGAAAAGAACATTCGTATCGCAAACAGGTGTGAATGCGAAGCCACACACAGTGTCTGGAGCCTGCTCCTGGTCGACATTGTCTTAAGTGCCCCATAATTTATTTATTTTTCTATAAATGAAAATCCTGGGGAACACCATTGCAGTGTGACGCCCTCCCGTCATTTGCCAGTGCATTGCTTGAAAATTATGCTTTTGATTTTGGGGAAAGGATTGTGTGGACTGTTCATCCATTCTTTTGTCCCACACTGCTCGTGGTATCGAACTACCGAAGTGTCCGAACGGTTCTCTGCCAAGCCAACGTGTGTACTAAAAGCTTGGGAAATCCGGGTCGGGCATCCACGGCCGTTCGGCCGAATTCGTTAAAGAATGTCGTCTGTGATATCTCACAGGGTTTGCAATGTCCCTCCGAATGTGATCTAGGTCGGTCTTGGTTTATGGGACGATTCTGAAAGTTATGGGGTGCAACAGCTTGCGCCTTTATTCGGTCCCATGCTGTGCAAACGATCTGTGTAGGCTTATTAAGATGAAAACTATCGAAGGTCACTGAAGACCGAGACGTCAGCTTACCGTCTGGGCGATACCAGTTGTTGACATAGTAACGAGCGTTTTTGCTGTCGGTGCCATCTCGAACAAGCTTCTTTTGTTACCAAGTTTGCCATTCTTTGAGCTGAATCATCGTTAATTGTACACAAAACTTGTTGACTTCCGGTCCATATAATGGCAAGGAGCACATTGTGTCAACCGAACTTGCATATTTTGTGTTTCTTGGATTTTTACGTGGTGGACGTGTTCTGTGAATCAGGTCTCCTGCTAAGCGAGGCGTGTTACACAGACTGCTCCGACTGCCCCATTAGAACAATTTTAGTTTGACGGACGATTCCTGATGGGATCGCAACATGCCGCGCACTGTCGTGACACCGCTGCCCCGCGTCAGCTGACTGTCGTGGCCGGTTTCCCCATCAGCGGTCTAACCGGACCACATCAGTTCCGTTTCTGCGATGCGAACCCGTGCGTTTAAAGCGGGGAACTAGCAAATCCTACACTCCTCCAACTGAGGTACTGCGACGACTACATTGGGTTCATTAGCTTCTGGCGGGTTTGCGTTTGGCGTCTTTACGTAGGCTCGGGTATCTCGGCAGTGTGATATTGGTTGGTGGATTGACGCTGCGGGCCCCGCATCATCAGACAAGGCCTGCAGCGTCTTTCTATGCAAGTCACGACGTGGTGGTGTGGAGGCCATGTCGCCGTGCGCTGCGCGGATCTGCCGGATGTGGTGGGCGGATGCTGAAGCACCGGCGCATTGCGGTATGGCGCTGACGACCGTCTAATGAATCAAGAACAAAGTCCTGTCTGGGAACAGTCGTCAACGTCAGCAACGCTGAGTGTGAACCTTAAGAATGTCCTTGGGCCCTTGACCGTGGTTAGTGTTTTCAAGTAGCCTGCTTGCCTTGGAAAGCCGTTAGTCGACTCGGTCGGCCAGTCGCGGAAGTTGGAACTGATAAAATACGTGCCACGGATTCGAACCGTGCGTTAATGGTGCGCACAAACCCATCATGTAAATGTGGGGCGCTGTTTGTTAATACACTTGTTTCGGTAGTGTTGTGGACGTTGAAATTGACTTACACAAACGGATGTTTTCAAAAAGAGTGAATTCGCTTTCAGAACACGGGCTTGGTTTCTAAAAGAAATACTGGGCCAAATAAATGCAGAGCAATCATACTAACCTAGTGACATGCTAGGTAGCAGGTCTCACACCTTATTAGTATCATGTTAATTTCGTGCCAAAAATCATTTTCTAGGCATATCATGTTTTGTTGTTTGAACCCGCTCATATGCTTAGTCAGTCTGCAAATGCTGGACAATTTTTTCAGATGATATGACCTGGATTGGGATAAAGAACAATCGACTGCAGTTACCAACAGTTTTTAAAGTGTAGAGTTCGTTACCCACGTGTTCCCCAACCCCAGGTATGCTTGTCTTACAGTCGTGGCTGTGGTGGTTATGCAACACGGTCACTGACCGCGGCAGGAACAGTGATCCCTTACTAAGGTTTACTACGATGGCTTTGTGTGAATTTTACCCCATTCTAAGGGTTCACAAAACGGCAGATCTCATTGACTTGAAATGGGAAGTGATTCCTCCGCAGGCAAGCAATGGAAATTCCTCCCGCAGAACAATTGAATCTTATGAAGATTTTTAACAGTTTTGTTTTTGCTGTAACATGGAGGAAGCCAGTTTAGGTGGCCGAAATCCGGGGAGAAGTCAGTTTTTGGGGATAGGTCAGGTCAATCTGTTCACCTGATCCCTCCGGTAGGTTTTGGGAGGTGGCACCCTTGCGCGACCCTTATGCATAAGGACCGGTCTGCAAACCATGTCGGATTTTAACAGGATCTTGTTGGGGTAGATGCTTGGCGTAACCTCCTGTTTGGGAAGGCTTGTCAAACTTTGGGGGCAGAAGCTACTAAATTAAATCCGTGACTTGATTCCGTATGCTAGCAAATGGTCTGCACCTTCAATTTTCGTGGGTGGCACATCCCTTCATTCAACCCTCAAAACGTCCGGGATTAAAAGTATTTGTCGAGGCGCGCGTCAGCCTTGTTTCGATTAAATAGGAAGGCCAACACGCATGTGCAAAAGTGACACCGTAAACTTGACTCGATATACATAGGAATGCGGTTTTGGGTAGTTTGAATGAGATTTGATGTGCAGGACAAGGGAGACGTAAAGTAAATCAGTAAATCGACTACTTAGTCGATATACACGCTCCCTTTGCAAGACTCGCCTAGTTTACAGAGTAGTTAGATACTACCGAAGCATCAGTCTGGCTACTGTTACTCTGTGGCAATGCCTACAGGAATTTGTCAAGATCTTGAGAAGTCTGCTCTTGAGATCCAGGGATAAATGTATGTTGATTTCATAATGCATCAAGACAAAAGGAAGACAGGAAGATTTCCCACTCTGCACCCTAAAGTAAAAACGATGCTAGGACTCACGACGGAAAACCGGCTAGCCGCAGCCAACCTTGGTTGCACATAGCAACTTTTTTAATCTAAGTTGAACGGTGTTTGTTTTCTGTCACTACGATTAAAAACGGTAAAAACTGGTAAACCTTAATGCGTGGCTGGATATGAATCATGAGCTAAACGTTGATGGGGGCAAAAGTTAACGTTTTCTGCGAAGTGGCAGGAAATACAATGAAAGGGAAGCATGGGGTTACTTGAATACCAGATAAATAAGGTTATCCGGTAACCTTAAGCGACTGCTGCATTTTTATTTTGCAGAATTTTTGTAAGGAGCATCTCACTTACCATTAAACGAAATGGGGGGGGGGGGGGAAGTAAAACAATATCTCAGGACTTTGGTGAGAAGCGCTTAACCATGGGTGCGTTGATTTCTTCAGTGTTCGTATCCCGCAATAGGAGCCCGACAGGTTCGGCTGACGGGCTTCAACAAGCCAGTGGTTCAGGCTGGGCCAGATACGTCAGCCGGCCGGCCGGTCAGGGTGTTGCGCTTCCGCTGCTCACGCCGCGGTTCAGGTGCTGGCGCGCTGGCGGCTCCATGTCCGCGCCCTCTCTCACCGGGCCAGGTGGACCACACACCTGCATTGCAGCGCGGCGGACGGCTGCCGGGCGAGCTGTGCGATGCGGCGCCGCGCCGCGAAAGTGCGGTCCGTCACACAAGTGTGCTCAGACAGAGGGGCGCTCCCAGGCGTCACGCGGCCTGGGTCCAGCCGGTGACTGCCCCCATAACAATTATGAAACGGGACTCAGGCCGGCCCGGTTCTCATCGACCCCGTAATGGCTCCACAGCGCTTCCGTTGGCAACAGCCTGCAATTATGGGAAAAGCCCAAAGCTGCGCATGTGCAGAAGCGCCACTAGCCCTTTGTGTTACTGCAACGGTGGGGGTCGGGGAAACACATGAAAATAAGTCCCTGATGGTGTATCGCATGCTGGAGACGCGCCGCATGTATATTCGAAGCTGAATCAGGTAGACGTAAATGAGCTTAAACACCGACATTTTTACCAAGATGTCAACGCTCGTTTCAAGGGTGTTGGTTTCTATTTAGTGAAGAGGGTCTCCCGCAGATTGGGTCCAGTCCCCGCAACTTTGGGATGACATTGGGCCAAATCCGGGAGAAATCGGTTTTGTTTTTTCTGCGTTTTTTTGTGCGCTGTCATTTTTCGCTGCCCAGCTTCCCCAACTCATTTAGCGAAACCACGTCCCCGACTTGTTTATGTGTGGAGGAAATGCACAGAAGCTTGGGCAGAGAAAATTTAGCTTATTTCCGAGTGAAATTAAAGCATCGGATGCCTTTCTGCGCTCAATACCGGTCTATGTTGCTCGAGTACCTGTATTTTTGTCGTTGATTCTGTCAGTTCTTTGCTTATCACCCTGATGTTGCCAATTATCATTAAGTTAGCGTGCGGTAGGCACGATATGATTATTGCCGTTCAGCCGTTCTCCTCATAAAATCAGATTTCCAGCATCCCGCGTCATAGAAACACCCTCTCACTCGTTTGTATCGCCTGGTTCTCTGCTTCCGCTTCCCAATGTGGAAAGAGGAACAAAGCTCCGCATTTTTAACAGCTTAAGAAAACAAGCCAGCATTTGTACGTATTAGACATGGCCAAAGCTGTAATCTCGTGGCCGTGGCAACAGACACCTTTCCGAGCCCCTGCCCAATCCTATCGGTGTATTTAAAGGATCCTCTGTACCCAGCCCCTTCCAGATACTAGCCAACGGCATGACCCTGTGCTGCTTATTGGTGTTTTTCGGCGCGTCGACTGGCCCTGACGCGCACGTGTTCCAGTAGGCTGATGATACCAGTTTTGATGTCTGGAAAAAGACACCCTCCCACAGCTCACTGTTACTGTGGAATAGACACTTGAGTCTTTGGATGTCTGGTTCCACTCCACGGTCTGAAGGTAATTACTGGTAAGATGCAACTTATAGTTTATGGTTTCCGTCAAAATTGTCGAGACACGACTCCCATAACCATTCGGTTCTGCAAGGACGCAGTGTGTGAGCGTCCCATCGTGAGGATCCTCGGCGTAGTGTTCGACGAACACCGCGCCTGGGGCTCTCACGTATCGTCAAAAAGCGCGACAGTATCCCATCAGGCTGCCTCACGTGTGTCATAAGAGCCTCTCGCACGTTCGCTGTTGCCCTGCTGTCTGTGGCAACGGGTCGGAGAAAAGCACACAACGCCTCCTAAAGATTATGAACTTTGCAGCTGCGCGTTATCTTCGGCCGTCGCAAGTTTGATCGTGTCTCGGACGTGCGTGAGGAACTGGGCTGGCCTACTGCCAGTCAGCTCTACTAACGGCGTTCCATTAACTTACTTCGCAATATACTTGTTGCCGGAAAACCGTAAGCTCTAGCCTCTCAGGTACAGAAATATTCCCTTCGCTCGCGCTCTCACCATCAGCACACTAATCTAGCTTTCAAGCGCGTGAGAACGGAGGCGGGTAGGCGGCGCCTCCTATAGCGTCGTACAACTCTACAACGCTTTGGCACACCTTGTCACTTGCATCTTTTGAGTTTTTAGCTGGAAATTAATGGCTACATGTGCGCGCGCGCGTGTGTGTGTATGTACATGTGTGTACGTGTGTACGTGCGTGTGTGCGTGCGTACGTGCGTGCGTTCGTGCGTGTGTATACATTGAACTGTAAGAAGGTATACTAACTTGGGTTGTGCTCGCCGCGTATTTACTCCAATTGCCCCATATAGGGCCAAGAAAGATACATGTTAATAACGTTTCGTCGAATTCGTGGGATGATGGTTCCATTTTCGCATTGTGTGCAAACAGTGTAGTTTTTTGCAAACTGTTTTTAGCATTTATTACACAAACATTTTGACAAAGTAGTGTGTTTTGAATATTTCAGAAAGCACGTGTTGGAAAAACAAGGCAAATGGCATGACATACAACAGACACAACGCAAACACACCGTGCAATAGCAGTATTCAGCATTCTCAGAGCGTGGAGTGCCGTGACACCCATGGACCCTGCCTCCATACCCACTTCCTTGATTCAAACAATCACAAATGCATCAAATGACACGCACACACACAGCGCACTACGATAATTATAAAGTGGTAACTAACAGCGCACTACGATAATTATAAAGTGGTAACTAACAGCGCACTACGTACGTAATTCGGAATGTTCTGATGCTGGCACATGCGTAGTTACGGATATTACGTGTAAGTTGGAATCTTGAGCTTTTGATCCTCAAACAGATATCTAAGTTTCAACTTGGCCGGAGGCAGAGTTTAGTGTTTTCTTTATTTGAATGTTGAATGTCAATTGGCTCCATTTCTCACAGCTGTCCATATGACACTGATTTATATGTGGAAAATAACCAACCGTGTATCGGGGGGCGGTTGCCTTGTATTTGTTCCCTCAATCGTGATTTGTCTTCCCAATCTCATTTAAATGGTTACCTACACCCACGCCAATGGCTGCTGAATAACGTCGTCAAACTGTAGCACTTTCTGGTATATTGGGGGTCGGTTATTATCCCATTGTTTTCATCATAGTAACTCCCAATGCCGAAAAACCAGTAGCTTAAGGTCATTCTCGCTGATATGACGAGTATAGGACATTGGAACGGTCGCACAGCTCGCTCCGACAACCACAAGAAACGACTCCCAAACACCGCTGGCGCGTCGCAAATCTTTCGGAGTTGGTCAGAGAGCGCGCGGATGAGACGGGCTGCTGCCATGCCAACACTGCTTGGCAACGTGGGCGTGGTCTGATACAAGTTGCAAAAACTAGGATACGACTTCCTTGTAAACAAACGCAAAGTCCAAATCCATGCTTATCTCCAGATCAGGGAAGACCGTGAGATGGGTAGGTGGGGTCAGAATGCTTGGGTTTTCATCGTTGCCACAACTATTGTTATTGGTTTTTTTTTTTTGCCGGCTGCTCCGTGCAAGTACATGGCTAATTGTCATGCAACTTATGGATCCAGTGAAACCTCAGAAGGATCTGAACACTGAAATGAGACCAAAAATCGATGTGGCTTGGTGTGGATGTCTACCCACATTTTTGGATTTAAAACACTGGAGGCTCTTTGCATTGCGGCGTACTTTGAATTTCTTTCTCACTGACGTGGCATCGATGTGAATCAGGACAGTTTAGCGTGAGGAATTCAGACATGGTTGGGGCTGAAGAGCAACCGCAGTGCAAAACTGTTCTCAGTACTAGTCAGTGACGACGTAGCCATGAAACAAGGCCGTCGATTGAGCGGATAATGTGAGATGTTTGTTGAATTGCCAGAGGATTTTTTTCAAGGAATAAGAACATTGGATTACGTGCCGCCTGCTTTTGTCACCAAATCAAATGCTAACGTTGTGATGCAGAAGCCACCTTTATCACGCTGTACAAGTTGTGTTGCTGATGATGCTCAAGCGCGAGTGAACCGGAGGTCCACGGTCATGTCTACCACTCGGTGACGCATCGTTTGCGTGACGGCTGTTATCCGTGCACCGCTGCACAGCAGTGTGTTTTGGCGTGTCGGCGGTGCCTGTGGCGGCCCCAGGCGGTGTACTGCGACCCCACCGGTGCGGCTCCGAGCACAGTCCGCCTCACTGACGACCGGTGACGTCGAACTCGCTGTGTCAGCGGCCACCGGCGCAGCTCCGAGCACAGTCCGCCTCATTGACGACCGGTGACGCCGAACTCGCTCTGTCAGCGGCCACCGGCGCGGCTCCGAGCACGGTCCGCCTCACTGACGACCGGTGACGCCGAACTCGCTCCATCAGCGGCCACCGGCGCGGCTCCGAGCACGGTCCGCCTCACTGACGACCGGTGACGCCGAACTCGCTCTATCAGCGGCCACCGGCGCGGCTCCGAGCACGGTCCGCCTCACTGACGACCGGTGACGCCGAACTCGCTCTATCAGCGGCCACCGGCGCGGCTCCGAGCACGGTCCGCCTCACTGACGACCGGTGACGCCGAACTCGCTCTATCAGCGGCCACCGGCGCGGCTCCGAGCACGGTCCGCCTCACTGACGACCGGTGACGCCGAACCCGCTCTATCAGCGGCCACCGGCGCGACCTGACCCGATGCGTCACGACGCTCGGGCCTGCACGGGGAGGCGACGGGGCATCCCTGGCGCACCCGCCCCATGACGTGGTGCGGCATCCACGGCCGCGAGGAGGCGGGAGTCCCTGCGATGTCCCGGCTCAGAGGATGGCGCGCTGCGCGTCACGGCCACCGTCCCGGCCCGATCTGCTGGGCCCCCGCGCCGCCCCAGCAAGGGGAGGACGGCGATGGCGCGTGCAGTACGTGCCGCCCCGCACCGGGGCGAGCACGAGACGGATGAAGATTGTGTCCGTGCCAGGCTTGGGTTTCTTCAGAAATTCTTTACTTGTGAAATGTACACTGGGTAATTCGGCTCTTGCCTCGTATGTAGGTTGGATGTAAAGCCAAGGCCCAAGGCGTCATCTCACTTCTGTGTAGTGACATAAGATTCTGTTATCGTTTTGTGAAGATAGCGGGAATCAAACACCAGCAGGGGCTCCCAGAAGGCGCGACGTGCGGGTCAAGTTCCACTCGGAGAGTTGGCTTGGTCATGCGCGTTTTCTTACTTCAGCGGGACTGATATCTGCCGAGTCCGCACAGGAACGAGGTGTCAATGCGGCGTTCAAAAAAGTATTTCTCTTACAAAAACGTGAACCACGATGGTCTTAGTCGTCAGCTTGGCGATTGCCAGCATCCACTGAAGCCCTCCTGTTTGACGTGCAGTTCGAACGCCAATTTTGCGTTGAATGTGCAACCAGCTCAGTTCATGTGTCGTGTTCTTAGTAGGGCCGTATGGAACAGCCCACGTTATGGTTCGTGTCACGCTGTGTTTACCGGAATGCATTGGCGGCATGGATCCACTTCATTTCTTACTGAACACTACCTGGGCGCGTTCCCTAATGTACTTTGACCCTCATGGGCATGGCCTTCAACGTAGAGTCTTTGTTCCACGTCGTTTTGAGCTCAAGGCTTTGTGAAGGTCATCGCGTGCTATCGCAGCCCGCGCGTTTGTCGGTGCGCCGATAAGTGAGCGTCGGTCCAAGATCAGTATTTGAGTTTTGGAATCCGAGTTTGATGGGAACGAATACAATATTGGTAACGCCCTCCCCACTCCTCCCTGAACAGTTAAAATGCGTACCTGCATTTCAAAACACATGGACGTATTTATATTTAGAAGGAAGTTTTATTTTTGCAGCATTTGCTGCTTCCGGAGGAGACTAAAAGTTTTGACATTGCGCCATTGAAATACAAACCAGCCACAGACTCATCTGACATATTCCTTGATTTACATACCTTTGAATCTTCATCAACCTGCACTCAAAGTATAGACACGTACCGGTGATGTTGGGGAACAATGCCATAATGGATCGAATCTCGGATTGCTCTCTGGTGATGAACTCTTGGGAGGTCATCACCAAACGTGTCGTAAGAGACCGCAGCAGTCAACCATATTGCGTTCTCTGAACACAAGGAGCGTATTCTAGGTGCAGCCTCTCATTGTGACATCAGAGGGCTAATACCATTCAGCAATGGCTGTGCCACGCTGAAAAATCTGGCAATCCCTGGCTTGTGTGGAAATCTCGACATGCTGTGACCTGAATGTTGAGCAACCCCTCACCATCACGCATACGTCGCAGTCATTTCTGTAGATGATGAAATTTGTGCGTGTGGGGGGGAGGGGGTCAGGTTGACGTAATACTATTCAACATGATATGACGTTGACCTCGAACGCTCTTAGGAAGACCACGAAGGTTGGCAACATTCATGATGATTCATCAACCATTTTACACCACCGAAACTGTTAGAACACAGAAACGTAAGATCCTGCGGGCAAGGAACTTGACTCCCCTCAGCGCTAATTTCTCAAATTTTTCGTCGTTAAGTTTTACCAGCGGGGCCAGATCCGTTACCCGGCGTGGCAAGTTGTTGAGGTTAAACAGTCGAATTTAAAGCACACAGTTTCTCAGATGCCTGCTGGAGAGCTGGCATGAGGACGCGAGCCGCGTAAACAACTAACACAAGCTCACACCCACCCGCATCGATGACAGCCTCGGCACCAGCCAGAAATCGCTGGAGGCCAGGAAGCATTCCCTGTCCCTGGAGAGTTTGAACTTCGTTGACGTGTTTGTCGGACTACTCAAGTCCACGCTGCGGTGCACGGTGTGTCACCACACTTTCATGACGTTTGACCCGTTTTAGGGGGGGGGGGGGGAGGAGGGGCAAAGCCTGCCGATCCCATCGATGAAGGGCCTTGTGCGATTGCAGGACTGCGTTGATCTTTTTTATGAAGGGAGAGGGTGCTTGACGGAGAAGTAAAGCCGACGTGTTCTCTGTGCCAGAAGCGTCAAAAGTGCCCCATGAACTTCGTGATTCGGGGGTTCCCACGCATCCTTGTAGCGTACTTGAAAGAGCTCTTGCTGCCGCATGATCAGCACAGAGACAAGCGCAAGGCACTGAGGATGTTTCGGCCATTGGCCTCGACCTGTCGCCATACTCTGGTACCCATGCTTCTACTCATACTCCTGCTCATACTCATACTTTTACTCATACTCATGCTCGTGCTCATACTTAAACACAGTCTCAGCGTCCAGCCCATCCGCATACACCGCGCCAACAGCAGCGAAGCATATATGCTGTTCTTCACGCTGGCCAGTCACTGACCTAGTGCTGGCCTGAACGCCCGAACGTCCTTATAGTCCCGCCGGCTGATGGTTTTTTTATGCAAATTTTAGCAGTGTTCTTGATATAAACGGATCGCCGCTGCGATAGGATGTGAAAACGCGTGAAACCGACCTAGTCCCTTTTCATAACGATGCGTCGAATAGTCCTGGGGACAGCTGTGCGGTGGTCTTATACAGGTGTCTTGTCCACATGTGCTAGCGAGGTTTAAAGCCGAATGTTGCGGAAATGGTCCCATCGTAAAAAGTGACTGGCAAAAAGTAAAATAGCATACGTATTAGGAGGCGCCGCATTGTTCGTATGTAGCCATAGTCTGGGGCAAGACAATTCCATCGCATCGCGGCTTCCGTTCCAAATACCAACTGCCGCGTTGGCTTAGCCTATAGCGCTGCGATGAGCGCTGGTTTGATACGGTGCCTCTCTGGCGCGGCGGGACCCGGTGCCTGCTCCGCCACCTACCTCAAGGTCGGCCCGGCAGTCGAGGTCAAGCGACCTCCGTGCGTGTCTGGCGATGCGCCGCCAGACCGGAATGGGCGGTTGTGACGCCAGTCATTCGGCGTTTCGACATTCTCGTTGCACGCGGCATGTGGCGTAATCGCGCCGCTCTGTTCTAGTCAACCGGTGGTGTTTGCTAAATCCGAACCTGTTTAGATCAAGCGTGTAGCGGTGCGCCTCGCGCGGCAAGAATTCGCAGGCGTTACCGGGAAGCGATTATTTTATGCAATGCGACGTTCGGTTTGAATTTTATAAAGCTTTTCTGCGCATGGGGCAGTGGTGATGCGTGCGATGGGCAAAATGAGGTGGATATGTTGCCGCTTTATGTCTTGGCGTCTCAGCTGTTGGGTTAAAGGGTTGCATAGATTGCCGTTTTGGTTTTTGGCATCTCAGGTATGTTAGACGAGACTGAAATACTTTGGATCTCTAGTAGACATATGCTGCAGCTTGTATCGGTATGGCTGCATCCGTATATACAGATTTGATCACGAAACGACCTGTGCGCGTAATATTTATGACGCTTACGCCGCACAAATTTGTACCGTTTTTAGTTCTTGACAGTCGCGAACGTACCGATTTTGGAACCGATTCGTGGGGTTCCATTGTCCGTTTTCTATTGACGGGGGATTTCCTTGGAACGGAGGTGCAGCGAACGGTTGGGATGCGATGTTTTAATTTTCTCTCGCGTCTGGGTGTATGGAAACGGCGAAACGACAGATTCCATCAGCTGTAAGCTTTGCCTCCAATTCAGTGCTAAATCTCCCAGTTGTTGCGAATCGTGCGTGAAATCGGTGGTCTCTTACCTGCGCGTAAATATAGAGTAGCCATTCGCAAATGCGCTTCTGGTTGCAGCGTTAGGGGCGGTCCCTCATTTTCCGTACTGTTTATTTTTACATGTGGTGAGCGTTGTGTTGTTTTTTTGGAATTGGCTTATAATTGGCGATTGGTTGTGCCAACCACGCGTCGAAGTGCAAACGTGTCGCTTTGTGTTTAGATGTGGCAAATTCCTGCTGCCAGCGTAACTTGTTTTTTTTTGTTTGTTTTTTATTACCGGCCACCCATCTACTAAATGTGGTCAAAACTTACGTGATTTACGTGTTAAGTTATGTCATTTAATGTGTCTGGAGTTCGTGTACAACGCCGTGGCGACTTATTTCGGGTCGGCGTGCTCTGCGTGAGCCAGTGTAGCCCGGAACACACGACAGTCCGTTCTGTACATCTGCGCTGTACTGTTGCTGAACACGTGGTTTCCTTTTCAGGTTCGAACTGCCCGAGGTGTCTCGCTTGCTGGAGCAAGACGAGGGCAGCGAGGGAGGTCACGCCCTCCCAAGCACGCCCCAGGATGAATCCTACGATCCCTTGGAGGTAAGGTGGCCTGTGACGACAGCAGTAGTCTCGAAAAAGTAGTGATGGTTGGCATGCCATCGTTTGCTGTGAACAAGGGTGGTGGTAATCAGCATAGGATCAGCATGGGTGAAGCCTGATGAAACATCATGCGACGTGCGATGTGTGCGATTTGCCTCACCGGAAAACATGGATGTTACTTTGCGTTTTTAGTCTCTGAATGTTTTTGATGGACAATGCATATCCACCGCACCAGGCAGTGACGGCTGCTGAATGCAGCAACCATTCTCACCCACTACGGGAAGCGTGCATGTGGGCAACAAAACCGGCAACGCGGGAAGTACTGAGCTCTAAGTCACCGTCGGCCGCGGTATGCCTGGTCCTGTCCCGTCCATGCCCGTCCTGAACCGGCGTGGTCGTGTCTGCCAGCGGATCTCGGCCTTGTCTGGGTGGCAAGCCGCCCGCGGCAGCGACGCCGCCTGCGGGGCGCCGCGGCCGGCTCTGGCGGCGCCACTCGGCCGACCGCGTGCAGCGCGTCCGCCACCGTCACCTCGCGGTCCACGGTCGCGGCTCAGTCAGCGTAAGCCCTCCGTCCCAGCCCCGTCCGCCGCTCGGGCTCAGCCAGTGTGTGCTTCGCTCGCCAGGTGTCGACCGCATCTGAGATCGGCCAACGCCTCCCACAGCTGGGATCGTGGCATGCTCTTTCCCAGTCCGCCATTACCCGATCCCTCGTGTCGCCGGTCATCCGTCGGTCTGCTCGGACCTGTGGATTGTCGGCGTCAGTCAGCGTGCTTTCCTTTTCCCTTCTACACCCTATCGCTTCAGGTTTCATGCTGTCGTATTTTGAATTAATGGGACTAGCGTCCGGCCCTCTATAATAAATTTTGGCTTCTCGTCGCCCAGCAGGAGTTGGTTTAGACGGTAATCGTAAAATGGTGTCCCCAATATTGCAGGAGCTGCCATTTGACAACGCCTGTGACATTTCGGCGTGGATGTTTTGAAGATGCGATGATGAAAAATTGCGCACTCGGAGAATGCGCTTTCATGTCACCGTACGCAATTCGCGTGTTCCAGGTTTAAACCATTTTACCAAAATGAAACGGAGTTACCGAAGCACGGAAATAATGAAACCAGTTTTTCTCGAAAACCACGACAGGCAACTTTTTTTGCTGAAATTTGACCGCACATCCTCAATGCCTCCGTAATGGCGGGCTTTCAATGGTGTCAATGGATCGTTGAATATTGACGGTGGTGTATTGCCATCGTTGTATGATAGTGCCATTATTGCAGAGGACTGACGCTTTCTTGAGCATTCCACATGAAACGTGAGTATGGGAATGCCAGTTGTATGAAAGTGGATAACACCGAAGCTTTAAAATGTACATTAAAAACATTTACTAATTTTTTCATTACATTTGCCACATTGCCTCTGGATCATGGACATTCTTCGGGAATCGTACGATGATTTCAAATCTTTGTCAATCTTTGGGCTTTGCGGAAGTAGTTACAAAAAGGCAACCAACCATTATCGTGGGTGCAATATAGCCTCAGCAAGTGGTGCGCTGTTAAACCAGAATGGACGTAAACCAACAATTATAATGTCATTATGAAGCGGAAAGACTGCCGCGGTGTCAACAAATTTACTAATATTACCCCAGTTCTGCCCAAGTCTGAGTTCTCTATGCATGTTTGTAGTTCTGTTTGGAACTGAAGGAGCTTATGGTTCGGTTCCAGAACTCCAGCTTAGATGAGTAGAGTGCCACAAACCTTGAAAATGGACTACTCGGCCGATTTCAATCACTCCAATGTACTGTTTCGTCTCACCCCAAACTATAGAACTGATTGAAGCATAACTCTTACCAACTAAACTACGGCCAAGAAATCGGCTGTAGAGAGAACTACATTTGCATTTATTACCAAACAAACAAAAGGGAGAAAAAGGTAAGTGTGATGATACCGCTACCACTGGAGTGCGACTGTAACGGCTTCATAGTAATTTACGTGCACAGGACCTTGCCGTGTATCATCATTGTTATGTGATGGGAGAAAGCGTTGAATTCAACTACTCAATAAAATCTCGATGTCTATATTGTTGTAGTGCCTGTATCTTTTACCGATGAAATCGTCCATTTTGCCACGCGCAATGCCTGCCGTGGTACGCTGCTCGTTTGCTCGCTTCCGTAAAAGCTGTGCAACGTTGGGAGTGCACATAAATTTCTTGCATATATTTTTGCTGAGAAACCCTGACAAGCTTTTCCCACAACTTACGAGTAGCCCGCGCGATTTCGCGGGGCCAAATGCACTGATTTTGGGGAAGAAGTGCCTTGTCTGGTCAGAAATTTTGCACGCTTTAGGCATTCTTTGGCGCATTTGAGCCGTGCAGACGTTGCCGAGCTCGATTGACCAGTGTGAAAAAACAACTGAAGCCGCTCCACCAAACCTGCCGCATCCAGCCGTAGCCCGCTGATGGGTTGTTTTGCTACACAAGAGTTGTCGCGCCGCGCCCGCTGCCGGCGCTCAACACGTGTGCGCGCAGTGCCGCGCGCGGCCCGAGACCGAGAGAGACGTGTTCAGGCCTGGCCAGGCTAACCAGCGGCCGCCGCTCGGGCGGCACCATCGGCTGACGCCGGGTCTTGGCGGGGTCGGCCGAGCCGCCTGCGCAGCGGCGCCGGCCGGCGGCCCGGTGCTGCTTGCGGCGACGGGGCCAGGCGGGCGGGCGGCACCACTGGCTGACGCTGGGTTTTGGCGAGGTCGGCCGCTCCGCCTGCGCAGCGGCGCCTGTCGGCGGCTCGGTGCTTCGTGCTACGACGGGGCCGGTCGTGTAGGCGACGGGGGGGGGGGGGGGGGGGCCCCCCGGCACGCGGCCGGTGCGTGCAGGGCGTCTGCCCACCGGAGCAGCTGGTGCTGCAGGGTAGGAGATTCATCTGGCGGCCGCGCGGGGTGACAGGGCTCAGTCAGCTGGCGTTGACCTTGCGCGCTGCGTAGCAGGCCGTGGTAGAATATGTGCTAGGGCTTCGCATTTCGATACCGGATCAAACGAGGAAGTATAGCAGACTGATCCATATTCATAATTCATAATTCATGATTGATAATTATAGTTCATTATTCCCAATTATCATCTGACTGAATTGTAATATTAACACCAACGAAACCTTTAAAACGACAATTGCGAGAGTCTCAATCCACCCTTGCATTGAATATAATAAATCATATTGTTGCCGGGTAGAAATAAACATTTGTTTTTTGTGCAACCCAAATTTTGAATTGCGCCATGCGTGCTCCGTCGGTGGCGCTGCCAGACGCCGTGACCTTCACCACCGCAGGGTCCAGTGCAGTCCAGACCCCAGGGCGTGGGGGTCGTCTTGGCCAGCGTGGTATTTGTCCAACAGTCGGCGCGCTGTCCGGGCCGCTCGGGGCCGCCGGCCGACACCGTCAGATGGGGGCGGCGAGGCTGGGCCGAGGGCGTTCAGCTACGGAGCAACGGGGGGGGGGGGGGGGGACGAGTGACGGACGAGGCATACACGCGCTGTTGTGCACTGCAGGTACAAGTGGCATGGCAGCACAGAGGTGTTCAGTTATAGGTGTGAGTGGAAATATGCCAGCTGTGGTAACGACTGCGCGTTTTGTAGCATGGGGCTCATTTGCTGCCAAGCGCAGACTAGGTGCTCCGATCGCTGTGTGTGTGCTTTGTGGCTGCACGACATTAAACGCGTGCCGGCACTGTGTTTCAGGACGAGCTGGTAGACCAGGTCATCAACCGCGAGGAGTCCACGGGAGACCTGGACTTCAGCCAGATGGCACACAACGCCATAGAGCACGCCGAGGAGTTGGTGCACAAGGCCGAGGAGTTCGCCCACAAGGTTCGTCCGTCCGTCCGTCCGCCGTTCAGCGCCCGGACGTTGCACGCGGAAACGCGCGCATCGGCTGGTGAAATGTCCGACCGGTCCTGTGGTGATCTTGATAGGGACGTTTGCCGGTGACACTGGTACCGCCTTGAAAGAGGGATGGGGAGAGGGCTGCAGTGATGTCGGGGTGGGATTGGCCGTGATGGACGATTGCGATCCGGGCCGGGAGCGTAGCCGGCAGTGGCGACCGTTTGAACCGTGTCTGGCCGGTGACGCAAACGTTCTGACGGGGGGTGGGGCGGGGGGCGTGCAGTCGGCCAGACGAGCCGGGCGGGGGAGGGAGAGGGGAGGGGCGACTGCTGACGCTGCGCCTGCGCCGAGCGACCGTAACATCTGGAACAAGGACAAAGCTGTCGACGTCGGTGCCGGACCCGAAATGACACCACACGTGGACGGAACGTTCAATAGGGAGTCGGCACGGCTTGCTCCCTCTGCGCCGGGACGGTGCTGCTTACCAGCTGCCGCTGTGTGGCGGCCGGAGTCGGCGACAGCGGCGTACCGTATCACAGTGCAAGGGCCGGCTGGCGGAGCTTGCCGACCGGGACCGGCAGCAGTCGGGGGGAGGGGGCGGGGGAGGGGCAGCTCGGTTGTCCGGCGGTTTCAACCAACGTGGATGTATCCAAATTTTCTGAAATCGTGTTGGAGAAGCGCGCTCAAAATCACATTAGTTCATGCCGTTTCTCGTGTACTGAGCATTCCTTCTTAAATGCTGGAACAACGAACCCGGCGCGCTGCACATTCCAAGGCGTGACAGGCGGTGCATGCGTGGACGCGGCACCAGTCGGTTCAGAGGCCGGGCCTCGGTACTGAACCACGCCTCAGCAGCCTTAACTGGAGCCTGTCAGCAAATGTCCGCCGGCAGTGGACCGACACGCGCCGCCGAACTCCTTCCCTGACCGGGGACCACCTTCCGTGCACGCTCCTTCGCCTCGCCTGCCACCGCGTCCCCGGTCTGCCGCTATATCCCCCTGACTGCCACCACGTCCCACGGCAGCCGCCGCGTTCATTGTCTCGCTGCATGGTCCCCCTTAGTTCACCGTGCTCCGGGATCCTTCGGTGACCCCGACGCCGCCATGTCGCGTGCTGAGTGGCTGCGGCACCCGGTCCACTGTCAGCTGTGTCCCGGCGCAGCGTCCGTCCCGTGAGGACCGTGTGTGTCGGCGGCTCGGGGTGGCAGAGAGCGCCTGCCACCAACGGTAGTGGCCGGAGAGGAGTGAGCGCCGATTGCCGGCCAGCGCGGCGGCGGGCGCCGTGAGGACCGTGTGTGTCGGCGGCTCGGGGTGGCAGAGAGCGCCTGCCGCCAGTGGTGGTGGCCGGAGAGGAGTGAGCGCCGACTGCCAGCCGGCGCGGCAGCGGGCGCCGTGGGCCAGCCCCACCGCCGGCGGCTGGAGGGGCACGCTCGCCCGGTACGCCGGCCTCGCAGCCGTCGCCGGAGCGCGCAGCGACCGCGGACGTATGGTCTGTTAGCGATTGGACTAGCCCTGGTACTTCTGTGATGCCGGTGGTGGGTGCCGACTGAGTTTTGCGTCGGTGTTCAGCTGTACACCAGATCCCACTCAGGTGATCGTCGTTGTCGATTTAGAAAATGATTCTAGTCGGGGTTGAGATGGGCATTATACATTCTGTTACCAGTGTCATAACGAGAAGCTACTTCTTACCTCCGGCTGGCCGAAGCATTTCGGCGCAGCTCCCGACTTCCTACCCTGCTTCATAAACTGGGCAGCATTCCTCCGAAGTAAACCGTAAATATCGAGGCTGAAGCGACCTTGTGTTGTAGTAATTTCAATTCCAGTGCAAGCGGTCGCTGCCATGGCAAGCATGTTGTCACTCGTAGAACCGAAAGGTTTCGATGCCTATAATAAACCCAGGTATATCGCTAAGGCAGCTAAAAGTGTGGTCATTTATGACTTAACTCAGTAAAGAAGTTGTGATTTGTGTGACGATTAATTTATAGACTAATTACGATCACTTTTTTAATTCGTTGAAATACAGACATCCAATTCTCGATGTTGTTCCGCTACTCGTAGAAGTAATCAAAGCTGTTTTATGGCTTCCCTGTACTTCGTGTGAAGGCAGAATGCGCCCCAGTGACAAAAGTTCCCTGAAATAGCTGAATTTATCCTTAGCCCAGGTTGTGCATTTTGTGAACTCGTATCTGTCCTGTCATAGCAAGAAAAAAATATCGTGAAATCTAAGACATGTCGGAAAGAGGAAGGTTTTCATGTCGGCTTGTCACCTCTATCCACCACACATCTTGGCATATGTTTGTGATGCTGACAATGTAACAACACGAACTGCAGTTGTATACATTTTCTGACATGTACGTAAACGCCCCGCCTTATGTACAAGGTCCGCCCCTGATACTGTTGACATTGCTTCACTGCTCAACAATCGCTCACTGTGGGTTGATTCTCGGTCTACATGTGCTGTTCCTCCGCTCCTGCATGGCCATACGCCGGCTCCTCTATGACAATCACTGCTGATTTTACGGCGGACCGGAACATCTTTGTATTTAACCTCAGTTTTGAGCCAATGTCTGCTGCATGGCCCAACCAGCTGTGTTTATGAAACCCGATGGATGGTTGCTGAAATACGGAGCAAATCCTTACTTGAGATTTCCCCGTAAATAGTAGAATTTTACGGACGTAGGAGTAAAGTTATTACGTAATCTATGCAACCGGATTCGGAGTAAAAGCTTGAAGTTACTCCCCACGCCAAATTGTTACGCCCTTCTCTATGAAGCTGGTTATCTTGACGATTAGCAGGCGCCTCGAAGTCGGTTGAAGTATTGACGTGCGGATAACGGCCATCAGTTATTGCTGTCATCCGACTGACTGTTGGTCCCAACCTTTGAACTGACACGTAGGCTGCCCTTGATATCGTGGATGTCTGGTTTTAGCGTTGGCTGCTTATCTTAAAGCCGTCATGGTTTACAGTTGTACCTCGTTTTCTCCAGGGCAATGTTCATATTACTGTCACGCATGCGCACCCCACATCATCGTGTATGTGAAATCTTCTCTTGATTGGGACACGACCTGTCCAGCGTAGGTTTGTGGCACGTTGTAGCTGTCTGGCTGCACGCCCGCCGACATGGCCGCGGGCCGCTGGTTTGTGTTTGTGACCGTGGGTGGACCCGCCATCAGGTGTGGGCGGCTGGCACGCGGCTGGTCTCGTTCCACGCGCTGCCGCCCTGGGCGCAGGACAACGACTACATCCACAAGTCGCACCGGGCGCCGATGCCGTCCTTCTACGCCTGCTTCCGCTCCATCTTCTACATCCACACGGAGACGGTCAACATCTGGACGCACCTGCTTGGTGAGTGCGCCGCCGGCGTGCCTTCCGGCCGCCGACCGCCGAGTTGGTCAGTAGCCGGCGGAGCGGCGTCTGCTGCGCCACCCTGGCCGGGCCCGGCCGCGCCCCGTGCGCCCGCCGGGCCTAGCTCATCCACTCAGCGAGGGCGAAAATCGCCGAGGCGGATGAGCGGTGAGATAGCGAGGAGTGGGGCCGCTTCCGTGCCAAGATTAGAAGTCGTAGGTGATTTGAAGTGCGGCCGGTAGGGTATTGAAACTGGCGTGGTGTCACACCAGCCAGGCAAACACTGATTGCGGTGTCAAGACCGTGAACGGCTATGGCGCTTAACTTCCTCCAAATGCATTAAGTGTGGTTGTCATAGAGCCAGGAAGTCAGCATGCGCGTTAAGGTCACCCGGGCCCGGCTGGCTCAGGAAAATGGCCGCGTTTACCGGATCGAGAAATGCGCAATAGCTTGACGCGATGGCTGCTGGTGGTGGACTCTTGAAAACCATATTTCCAGAAACATGCATGCTGTTCTTGTATGCGAAGTTCGCATACGCACGAGCCGAGTTTGCCCATATGCATAGCTAGTGTGTGCGTGGGTAATGGTTCCTGAATTGGGAAAGTAAATGTATGAGTAAGTGAAGTTCGTCACTTGAAAAATTAAACCTGGCCTGAATTCGGAATTAATGTCGTTGTTCAGGTTAGCTAAGCTCACAAAAGGTGAGGCAAAGTAATTACTTAACATCCGCTTTTTGGAATGGTTGGTTCGTAAGCGTTTTTTTTAACGGTGTGTGGCAAGTAGCAGCGCCAATGAATGCATCTGTTAACGATTGCATACTAAAACTAAATCAAACGAAGTCAGCCAAACCCTTAAATTGTCAGAAGATCAATTAACGCAAAAGCGGGAAGGCTTGTCAGGAGGGCTTTCAATGGTTTGCTTGATGCTCCATGTTACGGGATCTTCCACACGCTCGTTTTACCATCGGATTAACGAACGTAAAACCATTTCACCTCTCAGGCCCTCTGAAGTTGCCGTTGCTGATACTAACTCCTTAGATATCTTTCTAAATAATAACTTTAACTGATTGTTTGTCCGCATGAAAATGCAGTCAGCACCGCTACGACGTGTTGGTGGGTCGTATCAGGTCAAAAATCAAGTCAGGTTGTCTGAGGTCTTGTCGGGTCTCGTTGACGCATCCCAGCAATATAACGTGGGGTCTAAAATAATTTCAAATAACCACTTTGAATTATCAATTAAAAATCGTTTAAAACGACAGAAACCGTTAATTTTGGCAGCTCAGCATCAGATCAGGATTGTCCAGCGTACATGTTAGATAGGTGGCATCCGCACTTTACAAACACTTCCACCGAAAATGGATGTCAAGATTATTTCCAGAAAAGATAAAGGTCACATTAGGAGATGCCATCCGAAAATAGATGTCAAGATTATTTCCAGAAAAGATAAAGGTCAGATCAGAAGATGCCATCCGAAAATTGATGTCAATATTATTTCCAGAAAAGATAAAGGTCAGGTTAGGAGATGCCATCCGAAAATAGATGTCAAGTTTATTTCCGGAAAGGGTGAGAGGAGATCAGGTCCAGTGATGCCATGTCAGCGTGCCGAACGGCACGTTATATATATGGCGTTTCAAGCCCGAGAAATATGTTCAAAATAAAAACAAAACTTGTAAATGAAGGGAAACAGCAGCACTCTGTTTATGTAAACAGTGTTTCAGATAAATGGCAAAGATGGCCTCTGTTTTACGTCCGGAGCACCGATGCGTTTTGTCTTTTTGAAGCTGAGCAAATTTTCGGATGTTACTCCCGTCCACAAATTGGTGGGCATGCATGACCAATTAGCTGATATTAGGTCAGCTACTTCGACATCCATCACAATTTGGAGGAAGTAGGGTTGTTGCAAATCCTCAGCATACATCACGATATAAGTTTAGTTTTGGATGCTGCAGCTGCAGCGAACGGCACTTTAAGACCCTCAATTTTTTAACATGACCCATTTGTCCCCGGCACAGATCATGGACCAGGTGTGACCCAGAGATGGAAGCAGCATTTGACAGGGTTACATACAAAGGGGGTCTGGAAGCTTCGTGGACCCACGTTCATTCGTTCCACTAGCCATATCAAAAATGACGATCCCTCTAGATTGAGGCAAATCCCCCGGCGGGGGGGGGGGGGGATGGATTGGTACCGCGTCTGTGTGTCCGCATCACCTGTCCTCACGCCCACCGGGCTGTGGCTGGCCGCGTCGTGTGGCCACAAAGCCGGGTCAGCGGGAGGCCGGTCAATGTTTTCCGGGAGCGGGGACGGCATTGAGCAGCGTGGGCCGGGCCAGAGCCAGCCACCGGCAGTCGGTCGATACTCGGCCCCAGTCGGCGCGGTCCGGTCCGGTCCGGCCCGGTCCGGCCCGGTCCGGCGGGACCACTCTCGGCCGTGGACGTTGGGACCTGATGACCTCATGAGGTCGTCTGTTGTCATCCGCATACGGAAGTCATTTATGTTTTTGCTCTTCGGTTCAGGGCTGACAGATGCCAAAAACCCGTTTTCAAGTTGAGCTTCTGGCAGCCTGCGATGCACACCAGGAAGAAGCTCGTTACGCATTTAACGTCCGGTGGCGGAGAGAGCGCGTATATTTCAGTGCATAGCCTGACCCGATGATTGCGATTTAAGGACGTCTGGCGATTCATAAGTAGACGACAGACGGCTAGGACGACCAAGTGCGAGCGGCCTTCTGGGATCGGCCAGGACGCTGAGACCTGGGTTCAGACGGCAGCGCTGGAGCCAGTGCGCTCCCTGTGACCCCGTGACCCGGGTAGTCGGTGTTGACGTTCTGGAGTCAGCCGTACCGCCGTGTGGCCGGGCCCGGACGGATGCCGCTCGCCAGACGGAGGTCGGCCGGCTCGCGCCGCCACCATCGATTCCGACGGCCGGCCGTGACGACGCGTGACGTCACGGCCAGCTGGCGCCGCTCGAACACGCGAACCCGGGCACGGCGGGGCCGCGGCGGCCAGCTCCGCCCACCGCGGCCGGTGCTGCGCCGTCCGAGCCGCGCTTCAATGGGACCGCTGTTGCCGGGTGGATTTTTCGCTTCGGACGCTTTGTGTAAAATGTGTTAGGAGCGCTCAAACTGAATCAGCGTGCCCAAGATCCGTCGTGTCAGATCTTTTACTAGAGGATCATTTCAGGAGTGAGGCTGTGTAAGGGGTCAAAGCACCGCGCCTTCAACAGCTGGGGAAAATATGACCACATATTGTTTACAAGGTATACGTACGTACCGTAGAATTTATTATAATGTACAATTCTTAGAATTTATTGATTTTAGCTTTACCTTCTCTGTCAGGCACGATTATGTGGTAGAGGTTTACGTCATTTGGCTCAAGCGTTAATATGCGTTAATAAAAGTTGTTTTTTGTGGGAACTGTCAATGGATTCTTCGTCGCGAGTAGTTGCATTCGTTGCCAACGTAAAGTCCGGTTCAGGAATAAGTTTGATGACGTAAGGTGGGCTTCATCTGGGCATTGCCAGCGGAACCACCTGGTGAGCGAGGCGACCGGCCTGGTGCGAGGCCGTAGGCGGCCCTGCTGGTGCTGGCGGCCGTACCGATAGCTGGACACTCAGCGTTTCATTGTCGAGCTGTGGGATTTTATCCCTGTGTTCTGGAGAAACTTGCAATTAGTCCCTAATCGTACTCCAAGCAGCACGCGAACACACGTGTGCCGCCGTATGTACATACATACACGGGATGGAATGACTTTGTGAATCATGCGTTTTCAAAACAGAAGCGAATCAACTGCGATTCATAGACATGTATTTGCACCATTCACGATGGACTCGTGGCTTTTCAAGCTTATCGTCGCGGCATTAAAACAAGGTGCCGCTAGCTACTGGCTACCAGTTGCGCTCGTAGGGGCACATGGCCCTGATCAGAAGTGAAGACCAGTAGTCGCGTAGGTGTTCAGCGCAGGTGGTCCAACGGGCCGCTGATGAATCACAGCAGGGTGGATCCAGTAAGCAGGGACACCGCACCGAAGCACTCAAACCTCCAGTCATTCAAGTCACTTGCACTCTGGGCTCGTAAGTCCCCGTTCACTCGAATCAGTCAGGCCAGTCTCCATTCACGCAGGAGAAGACGCGGCTGGGGACGAGGGTGAGAGGAGGGAGGTGTGGAGGGCGCCGGCGCCGCAGCCCTTGCGGACCTGGCGCGCGGGTAGCTGACAATAACTGGATTCTGGTACAGAGTATACGAGTCAGTTCCCATTACGATTTCACTTCATAACCAGTGGAGCCAGATGTCCGCCTCACAGCCAATGGTGCCAAGTCAAAATCTCATGCTGACCAAAACGGAATATATTCCGGAATTAGATCCGATTCCACTGGAGCCGAGCACACGTCTGCTGGGTGGGACTCCACCGATATCCATTGGGAAGAAATCTTAAGGTGCAAGGAGCATTTATGCGGCCATCCTTGCCCGCAGTTCCTCAGCTTTTGTTGCAGAATACATGGCCGCCTCGCCACCCGCATGGCCCGGGGCCCAGTGAGCCTGGCCACTTTGAACGGGTTCACGGATCCATGGCCGCGGCGTCCGCCGGGGCCCAGGCTCCGCCCCCTTGTCTCAGTTCTGTTAGTGCTGTCGTATTGGTCGACGTTTCGGAGCGCAGTGCTGCTGACGCCCCGCGGCGACAGACTGCTTCCGGTTGGGGCGGCGCCACCAGCCCATGACCTGACCTAACCGCACCCGTGCGCCTCCGTTCCAGGCTGCATAGGATTCGTGATAATCGCCACCTACTTCCTGACGCGGCCGTCGATCGAGATCGACTACCAGGAGAAGGTGGTGTTCTCATGCTTCTTCGCCGGCGCCATCGTTTGCATGGGCGCGTCCTTTATCTTCCACACCGTCGGTTGCCACTCCAAGCGGGTGCTGCGGCTCTTCTCCAAGTAAGGTCCAATGTGGCGTCGTCGCCGGTCTTTAGTGCTTGGGGGGGGGGGGGGGGGGGGGGGGGCGGGGTGACGCCGCCATTGGTCTCGTCCGCCGCGTTTGCAGCGAAAGCGCTCTCTGGTGTATGTCTGCTCCACCGGCAGTGTGTGGGCCACCCCGGAGACCGCCGTGCAGTGCGGACCTGCGGCACTCAGTCGCCTGCGTGCCACAGCACGATGGTGTGCTGGCGAACGTTGTGGGCGCGATCATTTACGGCCGGTGGCGAAGATTCTACGCGACACCAGCGGGGCGGCATAGATTGTCCATGTTGTTTGATGAATGCGGATGTATGTATGCGGCTAAACAACATCCTTAGCAAAACATTACGGCCAGCGATGCTTTGTATCACACACCGAAAATCTGTGATCCATGTTCTACGCAAACAAGATATAGATGTCTTTGTTCGCATTCCTTTGGGAACATCGCACACGGCGTATTCGCGTATTTTTTACAAAAGATATTCCTAGACTCAAGCGCCACGGGGATCTAAAGCGTACGGAGCATGCCGGGAGGTGTGCCGCCGTTCAAGGTTGTGGGAATCGCTGGTGGCGACGCCTGCTGTGGATCAGCGTTTGCGTGACCTTGCCCGGATGTGGTCCTAGACACGCTATTTGTTTGACTGCTACCAGTGGCAACGGCCGTGGCGCCGGGCAGGCGAGCGTGCCGCGATGAAGAGGCTAGCGACACCGTGGCCACGTTGCGGCCACGTCTTGGGCACGGCGCCTGACGGCTATTCCATGGACACATGTCTACCAGCAGTTGATCACTCGAATTCTTGGACAGTGATGAAACGTGATGACCCACGCGCCATTGGGCGTGTCATGGCTCGTGCGGATATTGGAGCGTCTTATGTATTGGCGCTAATAAAATAACTATTAGTCGGACCCGGAACGCGCTATTGGTCCTTGCGTGTGATTGGGCCGGTCACGCTAGAACGGCTGGGATTCGTCGTTCGATTTAGCTGGGCGGAAACGATACACTGTGACGTCACCTACAACCTTTGCGGAACGCTTGAAATGGTTTGGGAATGCTCGGTTGGTTTGGGATAAGTGAAACGGAAATTTCAAATACCTATAGACCAAGGAATGGAATGCGCGATATGTGATGTGGAAAAACTCGTACAAATCAGTTGTGACATTTCCAGTTTATAATGACTGAAGCAAGTTCCTGTTGTTTTGCCAGTGCTGTGTAGCCGCTGGACATACATTGATCAAACGACACGAAAAATGTGTACCGCTGCTGTCACGGAGATCATGCCGTCGGGTCGTATGGAATACGCATACCGCGTCCGCCAAAACTCACCCCGTATGAGATTGTCCGTCGCTCGTATGACAGCGTGCGCCGCGGGCTCCGGCCGTGATGTGACATATGTTGCCAGGTTCGATTACTGCGGCATCTCACTGCTGATCGTCGGCTCCTTCATCCCCTGGCTCTACTACGGCTTCTACTGCAGCTTCGTGCCCAAGGTCATCTACCTGACGTGCGTCATCTGCCTGGGCTCGGCGTGCATGGTCGTCTCGCTGGTGGACAAGTTCGGCGAGCCTGAGTACCGCTCGCTGCGCGCGGGTGAGTCGGCTGCCTCCCTCTCCCTCTCGGCTGTCTGCTGTCGCTGTTCGCTGGCAGTCCGGCGGCGCGTGTCGTATGTCGCAACCGCTCTGACGTGGACGTTCAATGCTACTCCGGTGTCACGACGCTGTTCATAACGGCATGGTTTCGGCATTCTGTGTTATGAGACACTTGCGCTTTGAAGCGATGTGTATGCCGTGCCTCACGGGGTGAAGTCGGCCGTGGTGTCGTGCACCGCTGGTCAGCTGTCGCGATGGTGTCTGCTGTGGCGCCCCGGGGGTGGGATGGCGCTGGCAGCGGTGACTGGTGGGGCTGCGAGCGGTGACCCCTCCGCCGCCGTGACCGTACGCTGCCTGGCCGCCCGGCCAGCCTGCGTCCCCCACATTGAGCCGTTGGTCTTTGGCACGCCGCCAGGCCTGTTCCTGGGCTTCGGCCTGAGCGGAGTGGTGCCTGCCGTCCACTACCTGTACTCGGAGGGCTGGTTCAACTCTGTGCCGCTGACGGCCGTCGGCTGGCTGGCGCTGATGGGCGCCCTGTACGTGGCCGGCGCCCTCCTGTACGCCTTCCGCGTGCCCGAACGCTGGTTCCCCGGGAAGTGCGACATCTACGTAAGTGGCGCGGCCGCCCACCACGCGGAGGGATGCCGCAGTGGACTCAGCGTGCTCAGTCCGCTGTGTGACGCCCGTGCATTAGAACCACTCAACGAATAGGAAGATTTAGTAACTGTGTTTTGCGACGTACCAATTTCCTTTTTCGACAGCCCCGTCCTCTTGCTGTCCGGTTACGCGCTCTCCCTTTAACCCTGTCTCACGCCTCCCCCATTCCTAGCATATCTTCCGACATATTTAACCCGCCATCGTTTTTTTGTGCCTACACATCCACTTCGATGGGATGGGCTGGTGAACGGCCGCCAAATGCGTCGACACACCGGCTTATCGGCACAACTGTGTTTGCTTCCGAGCAAAGCTTTTTGAAACTGGCCGACCAGTTGTTGTCATTGAAGCATTTACGAGGCGCAGCTGCTGAGGCTTGACTTCGGCTGCTGCCTCTCACCCTGAGCGGGAGGGCGGGCATCGCGAGGAATCAATTCCGTATGTTTGGTTGCCCAGACGCGCAGGCCAACCGCTGCACTCCCGTTACCATACTGGAAAAGTAAAGGCGATATGAATATTAAGATGCATAAATAACCAATGTACTTGACGCACCCTAAAACGTAGGATACCTTGCTTGATAACTTGTGTCAGGGTAGAGAGCAGGCCGAGGGGTACCGTACAGCAGGGGTGTGCTGGGCTGCCTGTTAAATTCGTCTTGACTTCGTTGAGCTTGCTCGAAGGCCACCAGGGTTGTCCGGCGCAATGTCTCAGAACACACTTTGGAAGTTGATGTACCTGATGGTGGTGTAGTGTTCTATAAGTTCTTCACATAACAGTATTTCTGCATTGTTCTGATTCTGACATGTACCGTATGGAAGGATGGTACTACTGCCGACCGCAGCGTTTCACCCTGCTGTTGTAGGTACTTTGAACTTTACCGTGGTGGCACAATGAGTCGAAATAAAAGGGGTAATACTTCCCTTGCGCATTTGAAAAGTTTTAAACTTGCGCATTCAAAAGGTTTTAAAGATATGTTTCCCAGTATAGCTCAGTGCCGTTCCGAGTGGATGTTCGCGACATCAGCCTCTTCAAGTTCACTGCAACGATCTGTTGCATCACCACGTTGTGTGTGGGCTATGCATTGCGTTGTAGACATGGGCACATTGAAAATGCGTTGCGTCAACTTCCTATGTGTTAGGAACGTTTAAAGAGGAACGTTTCACCGTTGAATATATCGAAGCAAGTATCAGACACGATTAAACAAGCTCACTTATAACCATCGGCATACTTTAAACTAGAAAAGACTGCTATAGACTACGCAATTTGTCTGTTCAGTAAATATGTTCCTCGAGACGTCATCGTTTGATTACGGCATCGCATCTTGCGCAACATTGAGAGCCAATTCACGGCCGTTATATTTGAAAATCGCGCTCGCGAAAGCCAAAGATAAACGACTGACCATTACTTTTTATTGGCCGTGATCACCGCATAGCTTATGGAATGGGAAGATTTTAATCATGTTACTTTGACATCATGAATGCCATGATGACCTTACAATACTCTCCCCGAAATAGTCTGCCGATCTTCGCGGACGTATAGCTCAGAAGGCTGCAGGGCGGGGCTGTGAATTGCGCCGAATGACCACTTCAAAGTGGCCATTTCAGTTCAAAACTCCATAGAAATATGGAACACCCTTTAAGTGGATGGGGCTACCAAAAAAAAAAGAAAAACTAGGCAATTTTATTTGCCCTAGAATGAACAGAAATACCGATTCACCGCAACTGAAGTGTTAGTAAACGCTGTCGGCTTAAGTCCCAGCTTAAATCCCTCTGAGCAGTGTACGGTGAATGATGTTATGAACTCCTGAGCAGTATAAAGTGATAGGTGTTGTGGAGTCCCTCTGAGCAGTGTACGGTGACGTATTGTGAAGCCGTTCTGAGCAGTGCACGGTAACTGGTTGTGAAGTCACTGAGCAGTGTACGGTGGCTGGTGTCATACCGTCCCTTTGAGCAATGGACGGTGACTGGTGTTATGCAGTCCTGAGCCGCCGCTGGCTCTGCTCGGCGCTCTGTGCGGCGTGCGTACGCGGACGCTGATGGCCGGCGCCCGTGCAGTTTCAGAGTCACCAGATATTCCACGTTCTGGTGGTGGCGGGTGCCATGGTCCACTACCACGGCGTCTCCGAGATGGCCATGCATCGGCTGACCAACGGCGAGTGCTCCTCCGAGCAGCACCTGGTGCTCTGATCGCGCCCGCTAGCCGACACGCGGCCGACCCCGGCACCGGCACCGGCACCGGCATTAAACCCGCCGAGTGAGCGCCGCGTAGAGCGGAGAGGACCCGCGTCCCAGGGTCCGGGCAGACCCGGCGGGCCCGCCGGCCTCACGTCTAACACTGTGCGAATGTGAGCGATGTATGCGGCCGGAGGATGTACCGTGGCTCGGCTGCTGCGCTTTGATAGCCGCGATGACTAAGCTTGCGCAGCTCGATGCCAGTCCGCGCCAGGAGCTGGCGACGCCCAGGCCGGTATCCCGCACTGCGAGAGCCCCGATTCCACTGGCAGCGGCCCGTGCTGGTGGCACGCCGGGCACCGTGGCTGGCGCCCGCCCCCCCCCCCGTCGATGTCGGCCTCTTGACATGTCAGCTGGCCGTCTTAGTGAAGACGTTTGAGAGTGCGATCAACGTTACAACCATTGTATTTTGATTGTTTTCCGTTTGGGTGAGATCAGGAGGCGTGTGATAATAAACGATAAACACAACATACGGATTGACACAAATCAACTAAAGCCACATCACTCCGTGATGCCTTGGGTACGTACCTTGGTACGCAACCTAGCACCATTAAAACAGCCGTGTGCGTGTGTGTTACAAGTGGCTCGAATGGGCTAACGACGACAATGACTTACGCCACAAGACTACTCGCTGTGCTACACACAACTAAGGTATTTTCTACACAACGCTCTTCGAGGTTGCACGTACGACGCCCATGGGACGGCAAAGCCGAGATCGGGGTGGCTTACTAATCACCCGGACATCCAAGCTACGACTGCCAGCACCGCCGACTCCGGTGCGACTGTGAAGCGTTGAGTTCCTCTTCCGCGGGGCGTGCGCGCTACCAAGGGGCCGGCCGTACCACGCTGCCGCAATTACAGAGATGCTTGGCTGACCTAGATGAATAAGGGGATGGAACAATTATTAGCACCACCATGGCGCTTACAACCGGGATTGACACACGACCACTCAACAGCTAAGCGCAGATCGCCACGGCAGCAAACATGACAAATGCTCACGTTCCATCGTACGGCCGGCACGTCGGTCCGCTTGCCCTCGCTGAGCCGCTCAGAGCGCGTACGTTGGACCAGGACGCGGCGGTCGGCACGGAGAGATCCTCCACGCCCACGCCTGCCGTCGAAGCGAGCATCGACCGTATTGACCTATCTGAACCTCCGACAGCAGAGGCTCCGGCACTAGGCGAAGGGTGATGGAGCGCAGTCGGGGGACGGACGGGGGGGGGGGGGGGGGCATTTTCCTTCCTTTCTTAACGTCGATTTCCGGGCACCATATTTTGACGCGTCCTAGCATGCTGCTTTCATATGACACATTTCCGTTGCCCAAACTAGATCATTTCGAGACCACTAAAAGGCTTTGAGCCTTGGCCATTGCTTTATTTGCATGCTTAATTTATTTGCATTACTACAACTAAAACGCTGCCAAGTCATTATTGAAACAACTTAATCATGTTCGCTGATGCTCTATTAATGCGAAAACAAAATATGGCGCCCCCTAGATGACCCTTTTACGTTTAGCAGAACTTGTGCCCGCCCGTCAGCTGCTAACCCTGATCGCATAAAAAGGCGCCAGCATCAGTGATATATGCAAGCGGTTTTCACCGCGTAAGACACACGAGGGTCATGACGATGATTTTTGTGACCACTGCCTAATTTCCTAACACGGTGGCGTGACCATTTTCCCCAGCGTTGTGTTCTTAAGCACCATTCGTGTCCCTAAAACTAGCGAACTCATTACTCCGATCTCATTAGCAGCAACCTTAATGGGTCATGTCTTGATCGTCAGTTTGCGTTTGGCAGCTCTACTAATAATTCGTGGATGTACCGTCATCGTAATGACATCTGTAAATGATTAAGACCGGACTGATGAACATCACGCGTGATTTTCTGAAATCATACACTATTTACTGTCCACGCAGATATTACTATAAACACAACACTGAAACACTCCGGATGAGTCAATACTGGCCAATGACAGACCAACTATCTATGACTCATCGCCAAAACCCATTTAGCGAAGGTGACAATCATAGTCAATTTCGGCTATTTTTTGCCACCTAAGCTTCACCTCTCACCCTCATCCCACTTCTTCAGAGATCACGACTGGCCAACCAAATCTCTCCTAACCAAGCCCTACAGTTTCCGCCGCGGCTGATTGGATAAATGGTCCGTGTAGTGAACTTTTGAACTTATGGTAAAAAGGGCTTTTTAATTTTAGACAATAACTAGATCTATGGTATCAGAAAGCAGAAACTTGATGCCTCCCGCCAACATTCCTAACTTCAGAAGCCCCGTCGTTGTTACAAACAAATTCGCCGGCCGTTACAGCCGTCCGTCGCACAAAATTTCTAACACAACGAACACTTGCGTAGCATGAACACGGACTACTTAATCCGCATCCATCTTGATAGTAAGCAAACAATATCCGAACTAGCCGTTCTCACGTGGTCGCACTCCATTGCCCGACAACCAGCAGGCCTGTCATCCCACAACCTGTCGCGAGTCATCGCACTCACAGGATCATTGCCTCGTTTCAGAATGTTCAAAAACACCAATTTTCAGTTGAATGCTACCCAAGAGCCGCCGAAAACCCGGCTTCCTGGGTGTGAGCACACATACATGGGCTCTCACAGATCAACAATCCAAAAGGTACGTCATCGCGCATGCCAACAAATGAGCTGAACAGAGCGATCGTTAGTACGGCAGTTTTTCTGTGATCTTATTCAGCTTCCACCGTTATCGCCAGGTTTACTGCCCCCCTCCTGCTGTGTTGTCTAACTGCACAGTTTCACAGTCATGGTCAAGCTTTGACTCTTCATGTCTATGATATTTCATGTGCCCATGGCTTAATCATGTCTTATCTATGGCCGTGGCTTAATCTATCAATGGCATAGCAAATATTTCTGGTCGCACAATAAACTAAACTAACTAAAATACGACTGTCCGCCCTAGATCACCTCAAGATATCACTCTGACACCGTTGCTATGATACGAACTAGCAACAGTATAACACATGCCAAACGCAAACAGTTCCCTAATGGATGTACAACGTTATCACTTTTATATCACTATCACACACACACACACACACACACACACACACACACACACACACACACACACACACACACACACACACACACACACACACACACACACACACACACACACACACACACATATATATATATATATATATATATATATATATATATATATATATATATATATATATATTCACTATCACACATATATATATATAGGGTGCCGATGGCGCAGTGGTTGAAGCATCTCGCCCTTCTGCCAGGGTGGCAGGCAGGCGGCGCCATATAGCCTGAGCAGCTTAGTGCGTCGTAAAGCCCTTATGACGACGGCGACATGAAAATATACCTAGAAAACTGAAGAAATCTCGTTGACAGACGAACCAAGGGGTCTTTAATTGCACGGAGGGAACATGCATTGTACTTGTCTACAACGATGCGAGGGCTTTCGACGGAAGTTAAATTTCTCGGCATGGCAAATACAATACAATTGAACTAACGATTTCAGGATGCGTCGGATGGTACCCGGAAAGCGCTGTTCCGAAAAATAAGAATGGAAAAATGTGCCTACGTGGGAAAGTTGAGGAAGAAGATGGAAAGGGAAGCCTCGTGATAACCAGAGAACCGCCGCACGAGCTGCGCCGGCGGCGGCGCCTAGCGGTAGTAATGGGCGGCGGGCGGCGGCCGGCCGAGCGGCGGCGGCGTGACCCACTGCTGCGGCGACGGGTACTGTGCCGGCCGCACGCCCGGTGGCGGGAAGGCGCGCCCGTAGCCGGCTGGCGACGCCGGCGGCGGCGTCTGGTAGAACGGCGCGGTGGCAGAGGACGGTGGCTGGCCGTAGCTGGCCGGCGAGTACCCCGCCTGGTAGCCGACGTACGCCGGGTGCTGCTGCTGCTGCTGGAGCGGCGGCGGCGTCTCCTGCATCGCCTCCTGGCCCTGGATCGGGATGGTGATCAGGTTGCTGCTGCGCTGCGTAGTCATCACGGGAATCTGCTGCTGCTTCATGGACGGCAGCGTCGTCTTGGCCGATCCATATTCCAGCGGGTGCGAGCCTCCACGGACGGGGTGCGGACTGCCGTGGCCGGGGTGTGTGGGGTGGGTGCTGCCCGGTCCCGGGTGCGCGACACCGTGACCCGGGTGTGCGGTATGAGCGCCCCCACGAGCCGCGTGCGTGGGGTGAGGGCTTCTGTGGCCCGGGTGGGAGGGGTGCGCACTTCCATGGTTGGAGTGTGCAGGGTGTGAGCTAGTGTGGCCTGGATGTGTGGGATGCGAGCTTCTATGGCCAGGGTGTGAGGGGTGCGGGCTGCTGTGACCTATATGTGACGGGTGTGGGCTGCTTTGACTTAGATTTGACGGGTGGGGGCTGCTTTGACTTAGATTTGACGGGTGCGGGCTGCTTTGACTTAGATGTGACGGGTGGGGGCTGCTGTGGCCTGGGTGTGAGGGGTGAGGGCTGCTGTGACCCGGGTGTGAGGGGTGAGGGCTGCTGTGACCCGGGTGTGAGGGGTGAGGGCTGCTGTGACCCGCGTGTGAGGGATGAGGGCTGCTGTGACCCGGGTGTGAGGGGTGAGGGCTGATGTGACCCGCGTGTGAGGGATGAGGGCTGCTGTGGCCCGGGTTTGACGGATGAGGGCTGTCGTGACCCGGGTGTGGGGGATGCGACTGTCCCTGCGCCACGTACGCCGCCGGCGCGCGTGACTCGTGGCGTCGCGGGTCGCGCGGGTCCGGCGGCGGCCGCTCCTCCTGGGGGCGCCGCGCCGGCTCGGCGGCGGCCGGCGGCGGCGGCACGGCCGGCCGACGGTGCCGGTGGTTGATGTGCGCCTGCAGCGGTGACGGGCGTCAGCACGTCCCACCAGCACGGCGCCAGCTGCGGCCAACGCTATGCATATCCAGCCACCGAACCCCACGTTATCATGCAGGTTATGTTATATTATCAAGTCCAGCACACGCAAGAAGGGAAGCTGGTTATGGTGCCTCTCCCGACTCAGTGCGTCAACACGTGATGCGTGGGGACGGGAACCGCGTGACCGAATTTGCTGAAGCTAGGGAAATCCTGCATACCGGAATCGATCAACGTGATAACACAACGCCCATATCTAGGTCGTTGGTGACATGAAAATTGCATTGCAATCAGCCGCCTTCCCATCACAAATAGGAAAATGAAATTGGGAAATTTCGAAGTATTTCATATTGGCGGCAACAGCCTGTGCGCTCATTGACTTAACCTACATCAGTCCATCTCTAAAATAATTTCAAAACTACGTGAGCCTGCCACCTGTGGCTGCCCAGACGTTGGCTGCCAGCTCGCGCACCGCCGGTGCCGGGCCACTAGCGCTGAGAATCTGATGCCTGTTGGGTCAGCTCAGCCACGCTTGGACGATGCGGTGGCGCGACTATTGCGGATCAGAGAAAGGAGGGTTGGCTGGGACAGCTGGTTCAGCTCACTGTAGATGTTGACATAGCATTCCTTTTTGGGCCATTCTATTTTCGGCCGCAGTTTTCAGCAAAATAATCACGGTCACTGTGATTCCGCCGCCCTGATGTACGTGGTCTAGCGACTACTCATTAAAGCGAGAAAACCCGCATGTGTAAAAACTCCTAACCCTTTGAATTTTGATCAAGTCCTTGACAACTGATCTCACACAGAAATCGTAGGTTATGTCAGCTCTAACCAATCAATGATATGTACCTTGGAAGGAGCTTCACAAATCAGTTCAAGCTGACTTCAATACTTCGCGTTCACAGCAGACAAGAGCAACCAAGTTTACCTTCTCATTTCCTTACTTACACCATGCACTGAGCGAGTTGATCCCAAAATAAATCCCAACGGCTGCCGGCCGCTGAAGTGCTGGTCCACGCGCGCCACCTGCGGCTGGGCCCTGACCTGCAGGTCGCGCTGGCTGAGGTAGGTGCGCCGGCAGCCGTTGTTGTCGTAGCGCTTGCCGTCGTGCAGGCACATGTAGAGCTTGCCCAGGCCGGCGCGCTCCACGCGCACCGCCCGGTCGCCGCACCGCCAGCACTTGTCCTGCACCTTGGCGCAGTCGTAGCATAGCACGTGCTTGCACGGAATCTGTCGGCACAAACCGAGCGCGCACACGCCTGAGCACTCTAGCCAGAGACGGCATACAGGATACAGACATGATCACCAGAGGGTGACCCGTAATTGCAGGAGGCGGGTTTAATCGCCTGTATTGCGAGGGAGACACGAACACTTCCTCAAGCAGGAGCAGTAACCACGCTCGCTGAGATATGATTCACCCAGAGAAGTGGAAAAGGCCACGTTTGCGGACATCTCACCATTCTGCCGTACGCCAGTATTGGGCAGTCACATTTCTCACAGAGATATATCAAAGGATTGAGCACCTTTGCTGCGATCAAGTTCACCTGCAAAAAGAAATTACAAGCATGAATATCGTCCACATTTTGCGAAGGCACGGCACGGCGATCATGCCATTCCATTTGGTGATGGGCATCACCCTGGTCACTTCCAGGATTGGGCTTCCATTGACATTACACTGGCTATATCTAGCTGACCAGACTACAAGCGTGACCAGGCAAAGCACAACAAACAGTTTGTAGATAATAAGCAAGTGACTGTATCGACTGTATTATGACTGACTGGTGTTTCGAGTTCAAGAGGTCTTATGCGGAGTTATCGACCTGTCGACAAAAAGGCATACGCGCCGATCACCATTCCAGAGCACTTACGCCCATGTTGGACATTACGGACCCCTGCGCCCGAGAAACAGCGTCCCATTACGGCCTAGTTCGCGCTCGTATGACACCCGTTACTCGGTCGTGCTGTCGTGAAATAGGTTGACTAGCGGACGTGCTAGCGCGCACTGCGACCTCCAGTCCGATCTGACCGGCCAGGACAGCCGGTCAGCGGCGGCCGACGGCCGGCCCGGCCCCGCTCCCGCTCCTGCCGGCGCTCCGGTCTCCGCAGACCCGCCGCCGGCCGGCCCGGCGCCGCTCCCGCTCCTGCCGGCGCTCCGGTCTCCGCAGACCGGCGCCGGCTGACCCGCCGCCGGCCGCACCTTGTGGTGCCACGAGAGGCGCAGCATGGGCTCTGGCTGGCCGCGCTGGATCGTGGTGAAGGTGGCCGGCTCCAGCTGCGAGATATCCGCCTCCATGTCGAACACGTGCGGCCGGGGCGGTCCCGGTCGGTCGGGAGACGGCGGACCATCGGACGCGGTCGGCTCACACAGTGACTCGTCGTCGCTGTCGATCACCTGTCACGCAGCCGGACGGCACAGGAAAAAGAGCTCAGCACAGGGTATAATACACTTTGGATACACCTTATGTACACTTTGTACTAAACTTCAGCTCAGCACAGGGCATGATACACCTTGGATACACTTTATGTGCACTCTATGTGCCCCACTTCAGCTCAGCACAGAGCATGATACACCTTAGATACACCTTCTGTGCACTCTATGTACCAAACTTCCGCTCAGCACGGGGCGCGATACACCTTAGATACACCTTAGGTGCATTCTATGTACCAAACTCCAACTTGCTAGGAAGAAACAGATAAACCAAGACAAACAAGTTGTCTGCCCAGAAATCAATAAGGTATGCTTAAAGGTATACCAAAAAGGCATGCTTATGGCTACAATATGCCCTCACATCTGACACAGTGGTACCATGTCACAGTGGGCAGTTACCTTAGACCGACGTATCCGAGTTCTGGCCCTGCCTCGCGGCTTCATGGTGGCCAGATCCCGACCACCTCGGCTAGATGGGCGCATGGAATAGCTTCTGACATCATCCATCCTCTGGCTGGCAGGGTGCAGCTTCCAGATTCTGTGTCACAGCACAGGCATGCCATTTTAATGACATATCATTTGTTGTGTGTTAGAGTATGACAAAAAGCTAGTGGCCTTCAAACTTACATGCAAATTGATACACCACATTGGTGCTTTTAATTTGTCCAGTTTGTCAGTGCTGTTTCTGACAAGGAAATTGAGGGTTTTTTCTGTTGTGATGGTGAACAGCAATGCCTATTCTATGGCCATCCTTGCCTTTTAAGTGTTAAGGGATGATTGCAAGGAATGTCATCCATTCCCATAGAGAAGCCCTGGGAATGATTGCTGATGAACCCAGGCCCTACAAGCAGGTAGCAGCAGCTATCTCCAAGGCTGGCATGTACTGGTCATCATCCAATGTTGTTTTGAACACAATGACCATTAAATGCTGTCTCCGGTCTAAAAGACCATGGTAGGACTGTTGGAGCATGAAAATGTGACATGGGACATCTTTAAAGGTAAGGACAAAAAGGTGATGATTGAAATGGTACAGTATCAGGCTGCCAGGACCATGCAGGGAGTTCATCAACTCCAGTGTGAACCTAGCTTCAAATATTTAAGCAACCCTCATTCTGTATGCAGTACAACAGACTGGGGAAAAACTGTCACCTTCATGCATATCCTGCATCTCCTTACATGACCTCACCAGCTTGGTGACACATAAATTTTCTCAAATATCCATGTGCTTACAGATAGTGTAAAGGCCATCATCCATGGGCTGTTAACATTCTAGCCAACTGAAGAGTTGAAGGCATAGCACAACTACCTCAGAGCCATAGCAATCATCCAATGGGATAAGCAGAGTGGGCAGCCTGCTTGCATACGGGTGACATATGACAGCTGGTACGCAATTCGCCTATCAGCACTTATTATTGCAAAACCTGCAATAACAAAGTATTAAATGGTGGGTGACACAAATGACCATGGAAAGGAAGATAAATTATTGGCCTAACCACCTTAGCTGGTGGCATGAATACTGAGCCATAACCCATCCAGGGAAGGAGGCTGGACTAGTGCCATGCATTTCTGAGGCATGTGTCAGGGTGTCACACTGTCAACTTTTGCAAATGACTGTGCACCTGTCACTCTGACATATTCCAAAGTTACATTGTCAGGACCAGTTTAATCTCAGGGAGTAAATTGGTTATGCTTTAATTTTTCACTGACTGCTGGCTTTTACGATATGGACAATAGCCACGCATCTGTACCCCACAACTCACATTCAGCCCCCACTGATCAAGCCATCGTCCACCACGCATTGATGTTTCTCTCCGAAATGCTAGTTGATCAAAATGATAATTGCAACAGATGGAACAATGACTTTGAAAATACCATGTAACTGAGAATTGTTACAAATAAAAGCACTTCGACGGGCACCTGTTGAAATTTTTTATGTTTGGGGTACAATGATTGACTGAAAATTTACAAATACCCCAAACTGCGGCGTGCTTCTAAGCTAGAAACACGTCTGTACCGTAGTACGCCAAGAAAGGTAAAGCTACTCTCAAATTCCACACTAGATGGCAGCACAGTCTTTTTTTGTAAACGGCATTACCTAGATCAACCGCGGTCAATAATGGACCGTCTACATATTAAAACGGGCCTCTGCAGGTTAAGGCCCTTCTGCAGGTCAGAATGGACCCTCTTCAGATCCAGAATTTTTTTCGGTCAGAAGGGACTCTAAATAGCCCGGACTGAGCCCTCGGCAGGCCATAATAAACTTTCGCATGCACGTCCCCCCCAGGTCTCAAATTGGGAAGGGGGTGGGGGGTGAGCTGCCCTTACTGCAACTTCCCCTCCCCAGTTACCTTGTCCTTGTTGAAGTGTCATCTCTTCCCCCTGGCATTGGCGTTTGCCCCGGGAGCCGAGGGTGTTGTTCAAAATCAACTCGCGTTGTTTATTTCATGAAGTCCGAGCTCGTTCGAGTCTTGTTCCAGTTTTTCTTGTGTATCTACAAGACCCAGCTGTACAACCCATGTCACATCCGTGCTTGGCATATGTATTTATTTTGTGTGCCTAGCCTGGGATTGCGGCAGTGGTTTTCCGAGGGCGAGTAAAAAACTTCTCCATTTTGGCAGCACATTTTCCCTGCAGGGAAATTTTATCTGCCGGTATAAATACGCGGGCAGCACGTGGATTGCGTTGTGGTGTCAAGCGGCTTCCGCGTACGTAAGAGGGGTATAGGGGTCTATCATTTCAGAAAGGAGCTGATTCACAGAACTGAAAATTGGGACTGATATAATGCTTGCCTTTTTCCTTTTCGGAAGTTGTAAAAATCCGTTTCCTGACCGAAATCCAGACTCCAATCAGCTTCGTTTAAGTCTGTCCGAGTGTAGTAAATGGTCATTGTGGTCCATTGACCTGAAATATTTGATTGGGTGCTCTAACATCAAGCCCCAGATGTTGAAATGTATATAAGTTTCCGCTTATATTCTTGATGCATGTTTCCATCCCAGTCTGCAAAAAGATCCACCTGCTGTGCAGGATTCTTATATGAGACTGGTGCGCCTGACCCCGCCTCGGTGTTGTGAGCCTGACTCGGGCTAAGCCAGTTTGTGCTGAGGGGCTATTGTGGTGCTGCTGCTATGCCAGACATGTTCAGGGTAACATGTATTATTTTTGGTCTGATTTCCATTTGGGTACCTGCCTCCAGGCTGCAAAACGTGCATGTTTGTCCGTATATTTGGTCGTGATCTTCAGTAGTACTTGACACTTCATTATTAAGTTGTTCATCAATTGATGTTTTTAAGATCATCATAATCATCAAAATGAGTGACAAATGGTCAAAAATATGCATGCACCCTAATGCCAGCCATTAGTTTGTGATGCATCAATCTGATTTGTTAACTTTCCAGGGGGGATGACTGAGCGTCACTGGTGCTGAATGAGGTGTGAAGGTTTTCGTATTAAATCACCTGTAAACTGACATGTCCATTTATAAAATTTTCTGGTGCATTCCAGCTGCCCCACCCAACCGCACAGGTGGAACAGTTGCGGCAGCAGCAGCACCACGTAACTTGTACAGCATAAAAGGATGGGTTGTCATATGATGAAAACAATTTTAAATGGGTTGGTGAAGTATGAAACTCTGCATCATGTCAGCATGATTCTTTTCACTTATTCATTATGGCGTGCTTGTTTTCAGTCAACAACTGGCAGAGGATAGCCACTACAGGCTGAATCCAGATATTGTTTGTTTTTAGCCAAGATTGATCAACACTAGCCACTATTGTTTTGCCACCAGATATGGCTACGGTAAGTTTGTGCTTATTGCACTGATTGAATTGTGGCATCTCAGATATTTGTTCATTGTGGTGGTTGTTAAGGGTGCTTTGTTTTGTTTACATGGTTGGTTTTGTTTCCTCTTGGATTCATTATGCACATGCAGGGTGATGTCTAGAAAGGCTCCTGGGCTTTCTTGGTGAAAAAGCAGTTGTTTGAAACCAGTGCTAGACCAGAGAAAATTTTTAACATTTTGATCTGACAGCACTTTTTTGGAACTGGTCGCAGGACAAGTCTTAGTGCAGTGTTTTTGTCCGCATGTTTTTGGTCATACAAAGCTTGGCATATTGGTTTCTAATAGCAAAAGATGACTCAGGGGCAGAAAACTGGCATGAGCAATATTATGTATTGTTAATACTGGTATCTGACCATTACTGCACCAGCATCCTGTCAGCCAAATGGGCTTGCCAGCATCCATTGAAAATATATTCAGAAACATAGACTGTCATCATGTGTTTTGGCTTCCACTCCTAAGGTTCATTTCTCCTTTTCTCTCATGATTGCCATGTGTGTGTACTAGGAGGCCTATTGGCATGCTAGGCTTTCAGATCGCTATGCATACAGCACAGTCGGCCTCTCAGAACACCATCTCTTTGACCATTGCCCCGCCCATCTGTGGGCACACAGTCAGCCTCCCAGAACACTTCCTCTTTGACCAATGCCCCGCCTGTCCGCTGCTGCACAGTCAGCATCTCAGAACACCATCTCTGTGACCACTGCCCCGCCCGTCTGTGGCCATGCAGTCAGCCTCTCAGAACACCATCTCTGTGACCATTGCCCTGCCTGTCTGCGGCCGCACAGTCAGCCTCACAGAGCACCATCTCACTGCCACGGCCGCCTGCCTGTCTACAGCTGCACGGTCTGCCGCTCACAACGCCGTGTTTCTCTGACCGTCCCTCTGTCCGTGCGCGTCCGCGCAGTCTGCCGCTCAGAACGCTGTGCCTCTCTGACTGTCCCCCTCTCCGTGCGCGGCCGAGCAGGCGGCCGCTCAGAAGGTTGCCGAGGTGCGCGAGGTGACGCGCCTGGAGCGGGTCGGCGCACACTCGCACATCCGCGGCCTGGGCCTGGACGACGCGCTGGAGGCGCGGCCCGTCTCGCAGGGCATGGTCGGCCAGCCGGTGGCGCGCCGCGCGGCCGGGCTCGTCCTGCAGATGATCCAGGAGGGCAAGATTGCCGGCCGAGCTATCCTCATCGCTGGCCAACCGGGGACCGGTGAGGGCTGGCTCGATACGGGCGGGCGGGCTGGCTGCCGTGGCCGGTAGCGGTTGGATTGTGTGCCGGCGGAACATCAAGTATGCACTCTTTCTGTGATTTTCGGATTGGCAAGGCTTTTGACAGTAGCAAATGATCGGCATTCGGTTGTGTCTCCTTGCAAACCTTCGGTGATGCTACGACAGACAACCAATGCACATTAGAGCTCAGTGCAGTATTGCGATCATCACCATCGCAGTTCTAGCACACATATATCCAAGTCTGATTCCCACAAACGCGGATGGTTAATGGGTCACCTCGCCACGGAGTTGAATTTGGACATTAGGATGAAAACGACCAATTGCCCTCAACAAACCCAGTGCAGGCGTCCGCGTGGCTTGCCTGGCCGTGTGTGACCGTGATCTGTGAATACCAGGCAAGACGGCGTTGGCCATGGGCATGGCGCAGGCGTTGGGACAGGATACACCCTTCACCTCCATGTCCGGTTCCGAGATCTACAGTCTGGAGATGAACAAGACGGAGGCGCTGATGCAGGCCTTCCGCAAGTCCATCGGCGTCCGAATCAAGTAAGTGATGCCATTCAGCCACTCTCACTTCAGTCACTGCTGCCACCATCCTCCAGTTCAGGAACTGATGGTATTGCTGTATTTTTCGTTGACTGTAGTTGGTTCCTCCTGGTAAACTACAGTTCTGTTTATTTGCTATATGTTTGTAACAACATGCTAGGCTGCTCAGTTACTACTGTTGCGACTGCACCCCTTTTTGGTAAAGTCAAGCAAGATTATGTTTGATTTATCTGACCAAGCAAGGGAACGCTTTAGTATGCTAGCTGTGTGCGCCCCTCTCGGTTAGACCACCTGTCCCTTGCTCAGTTGTTTGGAGCGCCTGCCTTCCGGTTCATCCACTCAGGGTGGGTTGGGTTGGAGTCGCTTCAAGGGCTCGCTATTTGGCGTTAATAACCGTGCCAAAACTTGCGAGGTAAACACAACAAAGCAGCCCTTTACAGACGCCATCATGATGGCGGCCGGTTGGTCACCGCGGTCGCGCTAAACGTCGGGTTGCGTGAAAGGGCAGGGCGGACTGTCCCGAGCATTGCGACGCATTGAGCTTTCGTCACCAAATTCTGCTGTCGGCCTGGAATCTTACGATCGGTTCGTGCGAGCTTTGATCTCACAAGTCCATGTTTTCAAAATTTCGTACTGAATCTTCAAAAAAGTAGTTCAGCTCCCCATAAATCACGCATTTCTTGCCGTCTGCTGACTCTTGCTCGTGTGTCATGATCACGAGCAGCAGCGTCCATTACTACTTTTCCACTTCTTGAGGCGTCTCCGAAGCCTCAGTTTGGCCTTCCCTTGTCAGACTGACCCTGTTTGACCAGTTACGGATGAACTTGTGCAGTTGGCTTTAGATGAGCAGTGCGTACGTACCGGGTGCAGTTCTAAGTCAACAAATATACGGTATTGAATGAACCATCTAACGCTGGGAGAATGATACAATATACACTGCTCTCACGTCCGTTGTAACATACTGACTTCATTTGGATGCAGCATTCCAAAATTCCTTCGGTTGGATGTTTATGGTGTCATGACTTCACGCTGCCAGACTTCTGCCTCCTCGGCGCCTCTGCACGCACATTTCGGCGGCTGTTGAACCACTGCCCATGACCCCGAACCCCGACATCTGACCTGCCCGACCGATTTGTCAGTCCCTCGGTGTTGGATTGTCCGCCGCCCGGCTCGATGCTGATTGTCCGATTTTGAGCAAAGGAACGAAGGACATGCTGTGAACCCCGAACCGGGGACGTAATAAATAGCATCGATAGATGCCGATGCTGCTACCACCCAGGTGGCCGAATATTGCCACACTGTGGTGACCCGTCAGCCATAGGTGTAGTAATTGAGATCAAGGGGCTGTGACCCCTCACTGAATGTAAAAGGAAGTATCGGATGTTCGGTGGGTTTTTGGAAATAACTATCTGTAGAAAGGTTTGTAAAAGTGTGCACATTTGTTACACTTTTACTGCATGTGGGGACTGTAAAATTTGCACATGGAGGACGTTTGTACTACGCGTCTGGTGCCGAGAGGTGGCACCCCTGTGTATTCTATGCAGATTTTAAGGGATTGATTCAAGCGCAGAGTTCCTGTCAGTGACAGGGTTTGGCCATATCCTGGCTCTCATGCGCCCCATTAGAGCAGCTACAGTCCACTGCGGGCTTTTCCCGATAGATTTTAGTTTGCCGTGTATGTAATACGCTAACAACGCCCGGCCTTATGTCAGCCTGCCTCCCATGCTGAGTTGTCCGCTGAACGTCATGAACGGGTCCCATCAGCCCTGCTGTCTGGGATTGCCGGTCAACAGAGCTGCCTCACTTCGGGATATTGCGTCACCAACTGACCTGCGGGCACGGCCGCACTGTCTGTAATGTCATGCCGTGCTGTTGCTCTCCAGGGAGGAGACGGAAATCATTGAGGGAGAGGTGGTGGAGATCCAGGTGGACCGGCCCGCCTCCGGCACCGGCGCCAAGGTCGGCAAGCTGACGCTCAAGACCACCGAGATGGAGACCATCTACGACCTCGGCACCAAGATGATCGAGTCTCTTGTCAAGGAGAAGGCACGTTCTGAGCCGAGATGACCAATAATAAACGTTGATGTGTGAGGCTGTCACAGTCGGCGTACATCCTGGTGTGTAATGTGGCGCAGATAGCATCCTATATTGCAACAAAAAGGGTGATTCACTTACATCTGAGGTTTCAGTCGTGCAGTAACTATAGATTGCATCAGACTGCTCACGAGCTCTGTATTTTGGGTCTATGCCCTCCAGCACAGCACACACAAACGCTGCAGCACAGATGCAGCCTGTTCATCTCCGGTGTGACGGTCAGGCGGCTTCGGTGCATGCTTCTTGCTGTCTAGTATATGCCATCGTTCACACCGTTCTGCGTGACACGGGCGGCCGGCCACGTCCCTGACTCTCGCCGACCTCTTTCTCTCAGGCGCAAGCTGGTGACGTTATCACCATTGACAAGGCCACTGGCAAGATCACCAAGCTGGGCCGTGCGTTCACGCGCGCGCGCGACTACGACGCCACGGCTCCCCAGACGCGCTTCGTGCAGTGCCCCGAGGGCGAGCTGCAGAAGCGCAAGGAGGTGGTGCACACGGTGACGCTGCACGAGATCGACGTCATCAACAGCCGGACGCAGGGCTTCCTGGCGCTGTTCTCCGGTGGGTGGCCGGCCACGCTGGCGCGCCCGTCGCCGGCCCACCCGGCGGCGCGGCCGGCTAGGCCCGGTGGCCACCGTGTGTGTGGGTGTGGGTGGATGGGTGGTTGAAGGGGAAGTGGGTGCGTGTATGGTTGTGGACGCATCGGGTAGGGAGGGCAGGTTGCTGGGAAATGTCATGAAGTGGAGTGATGGAAGTGAGTGGGGGTAGAGGGCACATTCCAGCCAATTTGACTTCTGTAAATCAAGTCAAATTGGGCACACTTCATCCGATTTGACTCTTCTGGATCTAATCTGAGCGATGTTTCTGTGAGCGTTGTGAGCCTTTCTCGCCGTGTTCTGTGCGTGTGATCGTCTCTGGCTTAGTCTCGTGACTCGCTCCAGGCGACACGGGTGAGATAAAGTCTGAGGTACGGGACCAGATCAACACCAAAGTGGCCGAGTGGAGGGAGGAGGGCAAAGCAGAGATCGTGCCAGGAGTGCTCTTCATCGACGAAGTAAGAGGCCTCAGTCATCTTGACATGGCTCATCTCTTGCTCTTCTTTCCTCTGCTGTTTTGTATTGAACTGATGTTTCATGTTATGTTTCATGTTTCATGTTCATGTTATGTTGTCAGTACGCCACGTTTGGAGGCTGTGCTTATCGTCTGGAGCCTGGTGACATGAGCTAATGTAAAGCTCATGAGCTCTATATCACGAGAATCATGACCATCGGCACAGCTTCCAAATGTCGAGTGTTGATGACATAACCAATGGTTCCTCGGTAGCGTTGTTTAACCAGCATCTCCCGACATATTGAAGGTAGCGAACTATCGGTATAAGGGTCATCATCGTCATCAACTCCGAACTCATAATGCTGAGAAAGCAGGACCTCAGGGCCTTTCTTCATCAAGTACGGCTAAGGAATGCTGATTCATATGCCGCGGATTTGTCGATGTAAAATCTTTAAGTTTATGACACATGAGCTTCTCTGAGACCGCCCTAGCGATGGTATACGTGTGGGACGCATGGCTCACCGAGCTGCTAATTCCGCCAGGTGCACATGCTGGACATCGAGTGCTTCTCATTCCTGAACCGTGCGCTGGAGAACGAGATGGCGCCGATCCTGGTGATGGCCACCAACCGGGGTATCACGCGCATCCGCGGCACCAGCTACAGCTCGCCGCACGGCGTCCCCATCGACCTGCTGGACCGCACCGTTATCATCTCCACCCGGCCGTACCAGGAGAGCGAGACCAAGCAGATCCTCAAGATCAGGTGCGCCTCCGACGGCGCTGGCCGCCGGCTGGGGGCCTGCCGTGCCCCACAGGTCACGGTGGGCCGTCGACTGTGGGCCTGCCATGCCTCACAGGTCACGGTGGGCCGCCGGCTGGGGGCCTGTCGTGCCTCACAGGTCACGGTGGGCCGTCGACTGTGGGCCTGCCGTGCCCCACAGGTCACGGTGGGCTGCCGGCTGGGGGCCTGCCGTGCCTCACAGGTCACGGTGGGCCGTCGACTGTGGGCCTGCCATGCCTCACAGGTCACGGTGGGCCGCCGGCTGGGGGCCTGTCGTGCCTCATAGTTCACGGCGATATAGGATATGACGGTTACAGCCTGGTGGCAGTGCTTCAGTAAAAGTGGTCCATGCCATTGGAGAGCCTTTTAAGGTTTTCTCCTCGTTTTTTTAAGTATCTTGTTGGACCAGCTGGCCTCGTGCACGGTATTTTCAAGGAACCGGCGTTGGGGCTGAGCTGTTCTGGCTGCTGGATTATCTATTTGCATGAGGTAGATAATCCGACCCACGTAGCTCGTAAGGTGATATGAAGCATTAGATACATTCAGTGTGAAATGGCTTAGGCCCACCAGAAAAAACTTAAATGTATTTTACTTAGAACAAGCCGAAAATTATTGCCAATGTGGTTTTCCAAATATTGTGTGGGTTTGACGTATTATTATATGATGCCTCGTTTTGTATTCGGCTGCAACGCTATGTATTAAAACGGTGTCACAATGCAAGTACCACTGCGCAGAAACGTGCCACACTATGTGTTGGTGCTGAAATCACTCGCTACTGATTGTCTTATGTTGGGCCTAAATACGCCCAGGACTGCATGAAATTATGACGGCGTAAAAACTTTGTGAAGGGAAAAATAGAAATGCACCAATAATTTACTTGTGATTATGCTGATATTGTGTATTTTCTACATCGACATTAGTAACAATTGCCGATGATGTCGAAACTTTTGTGTGTAAAACTATGCAAAAAATGCTGATGTTTGACAATAATGATGAGAAAGTTTGCCTTCGCTTCTTCACAGGCTAGTGAACATGTTTTACTTGACGGAAGTTGAACTTTTGCCGCCCGATACGAGACATGGGAGTGGCTCAAAAAATGCAGTTAAGGGTGATCTGTGTCCTATTTTGAAGGATTCCTGTGTTTCTATGAGGGTCGCTTGACGTGCAGCGTATGGCCGGCGATCAAAGTCTTGGGTGTCAGCCTCCTGCCCGCTGATATCCAATAAATTACCAGGCTCTCCCCCTCCCCTAGGCGGCATATTTATAGCCTCGCCTCCGTTTGTGGCGCCCTCTACCACGGACACATGTTCCTCAGTTATGCATGCATGGCTGTGTCTTGCGCTGGCCCGACTCTGTACAGCATCCCGTACAGCACCCCCGACAGCACCCCCGACAGCGCCCCCGACAGCACCCCCGACCCTGTACAGCACCTCCAACCCTGTACAGCGTCCTGTCGTATCCCGGACTCCACCCCGCGGCCTGCCGCCCGTGTTCTCACACCGTCGCCGCCGGTGGGCCCGCGACGTGTGACGGTCGGCCCCGTCCGCGCCCGATAGGTGTGAGGAGGAGGACGCCGAGATGTCGGACGACGCGCTCACCGTGCTTACCCGGATCGGCATGGAGACGTCGCTACGTTACGCCATCCAGCTGATTACGCTCGCCTCGCTGGTGGCGCGCAAACGCAACTCGTCAGAGGTAAGGCCGGGCCGGAGCGGACTCTCGCCGAGGCGGGTGTGATCCAGCTAATCGCGCTCGCCTCGCTGGCGGCGCTCAAACGCACCTCGTCAGAGGTAAGGCCGGGCCGGAGCGGACTCTCGCCGAGGCGGGTGTGATCCAGCTGATCACGCTCGCCTCGCTGGTGACGCGCAAACGCAACTCGTCAGAGGTAAGACCGGGCCGGAACGGACTCTCGCCGAGGCGGACGTGATCCAGCTGATCACGCTCGCCTCGCTGGTGACGCGCAAACGCAGCTCGTCAGAGGTAAGACCGGGCCGGAGCGGACTCTCGCCGAGGCGGACGCGTCTGCGTCTGTGCCTGACTCGGCGTCGTCGCCTTCTGCGAGGTGCGCCGCTGACGACAGCTGTGAGATGGGTGGTCGGTGGATTGGTGAGCGCCATTTCGGCGACGAGTGTGTAGTGTCCGGCAGGTGGCGCCGGTCAGTTAGGTCTGCCGTCCCGTTTCAGATCGAGATCGAGGACGTCAAGCGTGTGTACTCGCTGTTCCTGGACGAGACGCGCTCGTCGCAGTTCCTCAAGGATTACCAAGACCAGTTCATGTTCAACGAGATCGGTAAGTGCTGGGACCGAACGCGAGAATCCCGTGGACATAGCTTTACGGAAGGATTCAGACGTGGTCGCCATATCACGGATGGAAAAATCGTCGGACCATCGCCCGTGTCTGGTGTGTTGGTATCCAGCGGGTTGTCCTGCGGTCGCCAGGTGTTTTATTTAGCCCCGGGAAGGAATGTGTGGCTTTCTAGACTTCCGAGTCTCCTCCCGGATGGTTGCCTTTCTATGCTCTTCCAGTTTGACTGACGGGGGGCGATTGGTCTCTCCTTTGTAGTACCTGCCACAGCTGCATGGCATGTCTGGATGCAGCTCTTCGCATGTTCCATAGTTGTCTGGTGCGACTGGTACGTGCTCTTCGAAGCATTGAGCTCCTGGTGAAGACTCCTGGTGTTGTATTGTCCACCATATTCTGCTGATCGTTGCTGCTAAGCTCCTGTGAGGAAAAAGTACTCTTGCTGTTGATTTGTGTTTTGGCTGCCCTGCTTGTGGAGCGTGCTCTTTGGACTTCCGGTCTGTGAAGCCTCTTGGGCACCTGTTCCGACCGAACTTCTCGGCTAGGTGGCTCATTTCTCTTCACCGGTTGCGCGATGTTGAAAGCAACTCCCGATGCGTTTCTGGCCTGTGCCCAGGTGGTGGAATGTTGTGGCTAGGAAGTTCAGGTGGCGACCGGTTTCTTTTGGTTCGCGGTACACCGGTGTCCTGAAGATGTTGTTGGTTCTCTTGACTTAGACGTCTAGGATTGGAAGCCCTTTTGCGGGTTTTGATGTTTCTGATGAAAATTTGTCAGTCATGGATCAGGGTAAACTGTCTACACTTCCCTTTTTTGACTAGGTATCATATCTTGCAAAGCTTTACACAAAACTGCAGTTTCACTGTACTGTCTCGAGCTGGTTTCGAAATTATTTGCAAGGTGCAGACATGCGCCTGGTTTCCGGTTTTGGTTCCTGGTTCCCACTGGTCCCTTCGACTAAACAAGAGCCCGGAGGGTGGTTCTCATGGGGTCTTTCGGTGAAACAAAAGCCTGGATCCTGGTTCTTGTGGAAATCTTTTGACGCAAACCTGTTGTTCTGGATCTTGACTCACTGGTTCTTTCCACAACACAAAATCCTGGATCCTGCTTCCTGCTGGATCTTTCGACAAACCAAAGATCCTGGATCTTGATTCCTATGAGAGCGCACGGGAATGGAACAAGCGTGTTGGGGATCCAGTCCATAACGCAGCTCTTCAGCACAATCCCTGGAGCACTCTGCACGTCCTCAGCTGTTGGCCCGTAGCCTCACCAATAGTTTCACCTGATGGCGGTAAAATAAATTGGCTGAAACGTTGTGCACATGTCAGACACATCAGACCAGGACCAGAGTGCAAACAGTTATTCCACTCGTGAATTCCGTGGGCAATGGCCATGTGTCTCAAGCCAGCCTTCCTGACTGGTAGGTCACAGGACAGCTGATGCAGGGATGCCCTGTGGTGCTACAGGCTTGTTGCCGCGGACGGTCATGCAAAAAGCTGGATTATTTTGGACAGAGTGACATTTATGTACAATATTCGGTGCGCTGGAGCAACCCGTATGCATTCGGTGCAACCCGTCGACGACTCGCTATTGTCCGCGAACACCGCGCTGACGGTGGGTGCTCTTTGGCTGTCGCAGGTGATGGTGACGGCACCAGCATGGAGACGTCATAGACGAGGGAGGAAGGGCCAGTCACCACCCCCGGTGCCCTGACCGTGGAGGATCAGTCACCACCTCCGGTATTCCGACGGTGGAGGAAGGATCAGTCCACCACCCCCGGTAGTCTCGACGGTGGAGGAAGGATCAGTCACCACCCCCGGTAGTCTCGACGGTGGAGGAAGGACCAGTCACCACCCCCGGTGTCTCGACAGTGGAGGAAGGACCAGTCACCACCCTCGGCGTCCTGCGAGCGGGGGTCGAAGCGGCGGCGCACATCCACATCTTATGTACTCGTCATTGCACATCGGCCGGGCAGCGTCCGGCGCGGGCCGGATTTTTTGTTGGCAGAGCGTTGGTGCGTGGTTGCATTTGATTGTCAATCGTTCTACGTTCGCTGTGCCTATTTTGGTAATACAGCACCATCATTGCGAGTGATGTGATTGAAAATTGCGGTGCGTGAGCAGGAGAATGCGGTGCGGAACCTGCCCAGACGGTCAGTTACAGGCGAATGCGTTAAAGATGATAGCAAGCAAGACGAATGGGGGAATAGTCTACCGGGAAGTCGTCGCGCGGGATCACAATCACTAGGGGCCTCACATGGACAGCTTAATTACGTAACTTGTTAAGTGTATTCGCAAGAAAAATTATACAGATAAATAAGACAGCTCTAATAGCCTTGTTCATAGTAGAACAACCAGGAAAGTCAAAGATAGATGTTTGATATTTCGGTTACATGCCTTTATCGAAACGGATATGTTTATTTGTTAACGACCCTGGACGCAACGTATAATTACAGGCTGATACGGCTGCGATGGACTCCCTGCTAGGGAATCCTGGAGCAGCTCTAATATCTGTGTGCAAAACTTATCGGGCGAGTCAGCCTTGAAATTCACTGTCGAACTTAGTGTGAGGAAGCAACTGCCATCTCTAGACCGGATTGACTCATCAAACAGTGCCTTTCAGACAGATGTTTACAGAACAACCACCAACCACGGTGACGTGATGTTTGACGCCTGATAGGCAGCGAATTCCACACGCGAATCGCTCGGCAGTAACATGATCGGCGTGCGAACGTAGTGCGCGCTCGCGGGAGCTGCGACATACCTTCAGCTGTGCAGCGAGTGGCACATACGGTCTCCAGGGCGCCCACCGACCACCCGTTCGCGCGATGCGTGGGGTGCACGGGTGTTCGACGGGATGTTTCGCATGGTCATCATGTCCCGTTCGGTGATCATTCAGGTATTTACGCCCAAGCCAACGCAAGCGGTACGTGAGAAACACCATCGTGATTATTTAAGTGGCGGACTATACGGGCGCCGTAGTCAGATATATTCCTACTTCATCTCGACACTCTTGCCTTCTTGTCAATCCTGTAGTCAATCATAGCGCACCTTATGTGCCCCCCCCCCCCCCCCTGTCTGCACGGTCATCTTCATCTTCTTGACCCTGGCATCTTCACCTTAGCCCTGATCACTACCAAGTAGGATGCGTCCAGAGGGATGGTCGGTCGACCTGATCGGTTTCCCCGGATAAGATGTGGCCAGGGTCCCTTCCAGGCGACTGGGTGCAGCTATCTTATGGCTATTCTGGTCAGGCTTGCCCTGCACTGAATCTTGCTCTTAAAAATCCGTCCTGCCTGGCCCCTCCTGCTCAATGTGCTCATCATTCTCTAACCCCCTGCGGTTGGAACCCTACCTCGGCCTGGCCTCTCCTGCCTCATGTGCTCCTCATTCTCCACCCCCTGCAGTTGGAACCCTACCTCAGCCTGGTCTCTCCTGCTCAATGTGCTCCTCATTCTCTACCCCCTGCAGTAGGAACCCTACGTCAGCCTGGTCTCTCCTGCTCAATCTGCCCTCCAGTCTGTACCAGCTGCAGTAGAAGCCCCTCAGCCCGGCCTCGCTTGCTCAAACTACTCATTTTCTACCCCGGCAATAGGAGCTCCTTCTCGACTCCTGTCCTGCCATTCAACTCGTCAGCCCATCTACGTCCCCCTTCGTCTTTCATCGTGACCCGCTTGTCCTCACAGTTCTGGCCTTTCCTGCTGTTCTTTATCCTCCTCCTTGGCTGGTCCTCCAATCATCTTCATGCCTTTTGTGTCCCGTCGCCTGTGCCGCTCAATACCATTTAGAAACTTAAGCTCAATCTCCGTTATCCTTTTCTTCCTAGCACACGTCTCAAGTCAAGCCAAGGACGAACTCATCTTTGTTCGAGTTGCTGTTTCTTCCCCGGAAGACAACTTTTAGTTTTTTAACTGCTTTGTTCATTTTACCTCGGTAGATCTGTTTCATCCATATGGAAACCAGACTCACACGTCGTAATGGGCGTCAAATGACCAACGCTGTCAGCGAGCCCGAAGTCGCCCACTATAAAACAAAACATAACTTGCAATAATATATCGTCAGGATCACGACCGACACAATAGGGACGTAAGACCACAAGCTCTCAGCACAAAAGCGAACGGCAAGCGTTCCGATGCACGCGATGATGGCCAGTCATGCACGATCACCAGTCTTGAGCGGGCGGGCAGTTGACCATCACGGTGCAAACCTGCCCTGAGGGCACAGCGCCTCCACAATTACAAAATGGCAGTTTCCGAGCACATCGGCCCGCTGATATTTCACACACTGGACGTGGATTCAAAATCGCCCAAAAGAGCCGCAGCTGGGTGTAGTACCGGACGGCACAGCGCCAGTCTCCACCAATCAAACGCCGCCGACGCGACACACCAAGGCACGCACCCCTTGCCCGCCTGTGGGCCGACCTGAGGGGGTCTCCCGTGGGCCCTAGCCTGGACGGGAGGCAGTGATGGCAATTCCCAGGCCTAGCGGCCGGAGGAGGAAGCGCCACCCTCATTTTTTTCCTCCTCTTCCTCCTCCTTGGCGGCCGTGTAAATCTGGTCAACGTCTCCCCACACCAGCTGCACGTCACTGAACGTCTGCAATGCGAAACAATAATCACACAGATGTCCAGCCTGGTCTTTAGCCAATGTCCGTGTCTCCCAACGCTCTAAATCACCGAACGTCTGCGCAAGCGATAACTTGTCGAAACGGACGTCACCGCACGGACCACTAGTTTAGCGACAGCGTGGCGATATCGGAGCGGTAGCCTCGAAAGCAGATACCTCGTTTGACGAGGAATGCAACAACTAAAGAAAGTACTTATTGACTATTTGAGGCATGCGCCTTGCAATATGCGCTGGAGACGCCTGACCAGGCAGCAGGACCAAGAAAATAGCATGCCGTTGGGCAGGCGGCCTGCTTGAGTAGTCGAGGTCTTATGAAAAGTTAGAGGTCAAACTTGATCATGAATCACTAAGATCCCCTCTGTTAATCAATATATGTCATTGGTTGTCTTCTCGTACTCACTGGAAGGGTACCAATCAAAACGTTGCATGTGTTATATACTATAATTATGTCAGCATGTGTTATACACACAGCACATGTACCATAGGAGAGGCTTTTGACTTGGTTGGATACGTATAGTTACGCTGTCATCATTATGCTTCTTACACGAGACCCTGCTACGTCACCTGCCGTGAACTTTTGACAGAGGTCTTCTATGTAACTAGTTTTGTGCATCTAGGGGGGGGGGGGGCAAATTGGCTGGGTTGCTACTTTCACTTAATTTCACTGTTGGTTACACCAGACAAGTGCGATTTGATGAGTAATATCAGTTTTCTCTAAATCCTGAATAGCTTAGAATTTCTATTTGAAGTGGCCGACCCTGTGAGAGAAATCTCATTTGAATCCCCGCTTACCATTATGAAAATACTACATTTAATTTGCATACGTTGTTCCAATGTGTGTGTTTGTCATGTTTGCTAGTAATTTGCTCACCTCGCAATCCAAAAATAACTTCATAAATGGACTCGTCGCCCAAGAAAATCCCTCAGAAAGAGACATTAGACGACTATCTGTGTCATCCGGATCAAAATATGAAAATTCATTAGCATTCAAGAAGGCGGCAACCGACATTTTGAATTGTGAAAAATGCTCATGGTTGCACAAAGAGCAACAAGCTAATTTGGTTTATTTTATAACATAGAACATATCTTCACGAAGAACGTCTCCTGTAGGGTCACATTGCACGGTCACCACTTTTGTAACTTGACTATAGCACTCGGGGCTGGGCAATGGCGGTACCTTCGATAGCCAGGACTCCTCGGCCAGGATGTCGTTGAGAATGTGTGTCGAGTCTTCGTCGGGCGCCTCCCTGCGACGGGCGGCCACCTTCTCGCAGCAGCGCAGGTACAGATGGAACGTCTGGTGGACCACCTGACCGACCCGCCTCGTCAGTGGTGCTGAGTGCGAACGGGCCCATGGACTCCAGTGGGCAATGGGCGGTGCGCAACGCGAAGGAAGATATCGACATAAAATACCGGCGGTCTCGTCGGTGGAAACGGTGAGCAGCGCTGGAACCAATGCCGCCATAACAGGAAGATAACATGGCTAGTCGAAACTGACAGCAAGAATGCGGGCCAACGCCTTGTCACCGGTATAGCGCCATCATGCACACCCTCAATGAAGACATCTAATGCATCTTTCCCGTCCCTCCCTTCCTCTCCTCCCCCCCCCCCCCCCCCTCCACACACACACACAGCCCACTCCACCTTGTGGTAGAGGTCAGCCAGGCCCGCGCAGAAGCTGCACATGTTGTACTGGCAGCGTGTGGCGGCGGCGGCAGGCGCTTCGACCAGAGGCTGCAGGCTGGTGGGGTCGTACGGCCGGCCGTACATGTGCACCAGGCGGGCGTTGGCCATCTGGTGGCAGATGGCGCACTCGGACGGCGGCACGTTGCGCAGCAGCACCAGCTCTAGCACCGGCAGCGTGTCCAGATCCGACTGCGGGGCAGGCGAGCGTCGTCAGCGTCAGCTTCAGCTCCGGCAACAGCGGCAGGTCAAGCTCAAACTGTATGTCACGCTACCGTGTGCTAGGCAGAGTTTTACAATGTTGAGCGTCGAGCAGCGGCGGGCTTCCCTTAAGAAATCCGTTGCTTTATCAGAACACTTGAGCCTGGGCTTGAGCAAACCAGGGCTAAGGGCCTGACCCACGTCAAGCAGTTACGTCTGGCACAGAGCCAATGGCGTCAGGCGCCCAGAATGTACGCATGCGTCCGTGTTCTGGTGAGGCGCGGCGACGACCCACTACAGCTGGAGCAACGGACGCACGCAGCTGGGAGCTACAGGGCAGCCTGGTCGACCCATTCACCAGAGGCAGCGTCTTACCGCCGCAAGAGAATGCTTTTACAGATTCGAAGGGGGCGTGGACAGTTAACGAGTTAAAGAGGCGAGCGTGGCAATGTATCACAATGCGACGCATAGAAACGTCTACGTAGACAAGGTCGGATTGTGGGCTGGGTGTCTTGGGTCGTAAATGTAAAACTTTCACGGTATTATTCAGAAAAAGCGTGAAACGAGCGAATTTTGAAAGCTGGTATACCTGTTCAGTTGTCATTTGTTATGAAGGCATTTGAGATCAGACACATGCACCTGTCGCAACTTGGCATAGTGAATGCTGTTTTCTTAACAAGATGAAATCTAGCAAATAACATCAGTGTAAAAATGCGAACAAAGCTGGTCCCGATACCCACAATAGTCTATTCCAATTTAGCAGTCGGTCTGATCGCCCGCTTTTCGATTCATCCAGCCGTGGCGGGGTGGATTTCGATCGCTTTAGGCGCTCGCTACTGGCTATTGAAAGACAGCCTGCAGTTGGTCACAGCGGCTGCGCTAATGGCCACGTGACGCCGTGACGCCAGAGGACGGGCGGACGGTGGCGATCGTTGCGGCGCTGCGGCACGCCAGGTTTTCCCCTCCTACCCCCCGGCCCCCCCCCCCCCCCCCGCCCTCCAAGAACATTACGCTGTCGACGCGGCTTTCCCGGATGGTGGGGTGAGGGCTCACAACAAGTAACTTTAACAAGTTCCGCTCAGCGTCCGCGCTGATACTGGAAATCCATCCAGCTCACAAAGGGCTCGGACTACATCTTAAAAAAACAAACAACGGAGAGCGCGTTTCTTCAGGAAGGATAAAATTAGCTTACGTCAACCTCGTTCAAGCATAGCTCGACCACAGGGGAGGGAGAGGAGAAACGCCGTGAAGTCCCCAACGTCACATAATCCAAAACGACTCATTTGACCGTTGCATGGAAAAGGATGCTCTGAACGTCACCCAAAAAAGCTCCCAAAAGATTATAACCTCTCCTCCCAAATTCCTAACTGGTTAGGAGCCCATACATACTCCATCCATCTTGATAATCAACAACGGAATTCGCAAAATACATGTGCCAGCCATTCCCATCAAATTGTGAATGCCCGTGCTCATGAAAGAAAACACAAACCTGCGTTTTCTCATCCCAGGATTTCAGCTCCAATATCTTCTTTTTTCTTGCTTCGCTGATTCCTTTCACAATGTTAACATTCTTCATAAAATATTCATCTGGAAATACAAACACACAATGTGATTGTGAATTGAGGAGCATCAAGAACCGCATCACGCTTCATAAAGGCGATTGCCATCTGCCAGCCTGTCAGCTGACCAGCTGCAGTTAGCATTGGATCGAACAGGCGAAATAAATACAGTAAGCGGCTTCCCGTCTTACTTCCGGATGTCAGGTGATTATGTACTTGCCGAGATCCGACCCCAGCTATCAAGGACGACATAATAATGTTCAACAAAGGCCTGACAAACAGGAATCGGGATCGGGCGGTTTGTGAGTAATTAACAGGAACCAAAAATAATGGTCCTGCCTTTGTGAGGAGCCAACAGGAACCAGGAATCTGTATGTCGGGTAAGTTCCTCATGTGCCGGCTCGCATCCTAAGAGCACGTTCGCTTACATTAAGATCGACTATCTTATCCAGAAGCGGTCCACGATGAGCACATGGCAAAAGTCAATCATGTGAAAATACACGCAAAAAATTGCGAGAGGAAACCACTGAAATAAGGGCCGTTTTTACAAATAACGTTGGTCTTCACTTTACAACCAATTTCCAACAATTTGTGTTAGGGTCTTGCTCCATTTCATGACACAACCCAAAATGCGCCATACTGGCAAGGGAATGAGACACAAAAAGGGTACAAACAGCGCATTAAAGCAAATTACAGTCACCTTCCTCAGAAAGCAACCAAATCCGTTACCCCCAAAAGGAGTCACCAGTCAATGAAGTCCTTCAAACTTCCCAGAGTAATCCGCTGCAACATCTAGAACCCAATATCAGTCAATGGCAAGCAGCCAAGGTATGACAAATGGAGGATCCCAAGCTGATGGAGGTCAGGAAACAGTTCGATTGCAGAGGTTAGTCACAGGCGCGCAGCTAACAGCCGAACCTGACCCCTAAGCCAGACCCCAGTGTTCGTGTCTGACGACCTTGACGACACGCTTTCCGAGCCAAACGGCAGCCCCGGCCCACCGGAACAAACCAACCATGCCGTCACAGCACAGACGCACCTCCCTCTTCTGTGATCTCCAGCAGGAAGTTAGGGTCAAGCGCCTGTGAGATCAGCGTCTGTATGTAGATCTCGAAGCTCTCCAGATGCTTGCTTGTCTCTTCTATCGACAACATCTTGGACATACTGGAAGCCCCATGAATGGCATTAGTGATCAAGAGCAGACAGGTTAATCGATGACCACTTCAGTCGTCTATCAAGCAGGCTTGTCGTGGTGTCACCCGGAAAGCGCACAAGCGCTCGCGCCAACATGTCACATCATCATGTCAACTATTTTGTATCCACAAGATTGGCAAGCCAAAACAGAAACGCATGGCCTAAGATGTATGGTAATAATGTGACGCTTTGTCTGGGTCACACCCGCGTAGATACGTCGTTCGCCAGGGGCCAGAATGAAAACGCTGGCTACCAAACCAAGTGACACTCAAAAAGCCCTTTTCGCCTCCCACCAATTCCGCATCGACATCCGTAAATGGGACATCAATGCACCAATATCACGACGCGTTACAGAGTCGCGGGCGATGAGCCTAGCTAGACAGGCTTAAGGCAAGCACAGCACCGTCTAAATACGGACGGGGCTGGGTGGAGTAGCCGATAGGCGGGGACTACGGAGAGACGGCTCACTTGAAAGTGGCGCTGTGCGGGTTATCCATCAGCTCGACAATGATCTCGTTGCGCCCCATCTGGTGGTAGCGCACGGTGACCGGCCGGAACTTGTCCGCGTTCGACGACCAGCTCATGTACTGCAACGCCCCAGGGAACAAGAGCCCGTCGTCACGGTCGGGACAATGATAACGAGGGGCGGGGGGGGGGGGGGGTCCGGGACCGACAGTGTCACAGTGAGATGAGATCCGGGACCCACAGCGTCACAGTGAGAGGAAGTCCGGGACCGACAGGGTCACAGTGAGAGGAGGTCCGGGACCCACAGCGTCATAGTGAGAGGAGGTCCGGGACCGACAGCGTCACATAAAGAGGGGGTCCAGGGACCGACGACGTCACAATGAGAGGCGGTCCGGGACCCACAGCGTCATAGTGAGCGAGGTCCGGGACCGACAGCGTCACAGTGAGAGGGGTTCGGGACCGACAGCGTCACAGTGAGAGAAGTTCCGGGATCGACAGCGTCACAGTGAGAGGAGGTCCGGAGCCGACATCGTTACTGTGAAAGGAGGTCCGGGACCGACATCGTTACTGTGAGAGGAGGTTTGGGATAAACAGTGTCATAGTGAGCGAGGTCCGGGACCGACAGCGCCACAGTGAGAGAAGTTCCGGGACCGACAGCGTCACAGTGAGAGGAGGTCCGGGACCGACAGCGTCACAATGAGGGGCGGTCCGGGACCCACAGCGTCATAGTGAGAGAGGTCCGGGCCGACAGCGTCACAGTGAGAGGGGTCCGGGACCGACAGCGTCACAGTGAGAGAAGTTCCGGGACCCACAGCGTCACAGAGGGAGGGGTCCGGGACCGACAACGTCACAGTGAGAGAGGTTCCGGGACCGACAGCGTTACAGTGAGAGGAGGTCCGGGATCCACAGTGTCACAGTGAGAGGCGGTCCGGGGCCCACAGCGTCATAGTGAGAGATCCGGGGGTGACAGCGTCACAGAAAGAGGGTGTCCCGAACCGGCAGCGTCACAGGAAAATACTATGGAACGCATTGAGTCAGGTTGCATTTGACCAGGTCATCATTCACACGCGCTACACGCCAGCGCGTTTAAATTGATACTAAATACCAAAACGAACGTACTCTGTGGAGCTAGATCTCTCCATCCGGGCATGAGATCCCCCCCCCCCCCCCCCCCCCCCCCCCAACAAACTGCCGATCATCCCTGGGGCCGTTCCAGACGGGCCCTAAGTCCTTACAAACAACACTTCGTGGCCCAATACGCGTGTGCCATAGCACAGTACGTTAGACCACCAGAAAAGATAGCACACAAAGAACTGCTTCACGGAAGCCGTTGACTGTCGAACACCAATGTAGTGTTCACACGTGAGCCACCCACCGTGGCCATGTTCTTGTAGAGGCGCTGGCCCTTGCCTTTTATAGGCTCGTACTTCTGGATGAGGAACTTGCCGTCAATGCGCCAGATGGGCGGCCGGTCTAGGTTGGCGTCCTCCATGCTGATTAGGAAGTCACCAACCTGGCGGGGGCAGGGGCGTCCGCAAGACGACGCCGGTGGTAAGGCAGCCAGAAATCACAGCACGGGCGAAGGGCAGAGGTCTTCCGCACGAGGCCAGGGCTCCAGCGGACGACAAAATAATGAAACGACGAATGCCAAAGACGAGCAGCTAAAGCGATCACTAACGAGCTGAAGCGCTTGAAACGAAACCTGGGTGATGGCTCCCTGCTTCCCACGTCGCATGCTCGACTTACAATCTAACCCGCGCGACAAAAGGTTAGTGGGGCAGATAACAGAAGGCTATGAACAAGATGCAAGATGCAGCTAGAAAGAAAGATTTACAAACAAACAAAACGAAAACAAAACACACGAACTGTTACGCCTCCATGGAGCCCGGCGAGGGTTGAGCCTGAGAAATGCTCCCTGGTTTAGAGACTTCCTACCTTATGTGTTTCGATTTCACCCCAAAATGATAGGCGTGAGTGAATGTAACAACAAAAACCCACGTGACCATGTGGTCCGAGTCTGGTGTCGCTCTGGCAGCGGCACCGGGACCTCACCTTGAGACTGGAGTTGGTGCCCTGGACCGGCGCCTTGGGCGTGTGCACTGCCGCCGCCACGGCCTCGGGCAACTTGTACTTTGTAACCTGACCTCGACCCTTGTCCGAGTGGGCGGTCCGCTCCGTCGCCGGACCGGACGCCTCCTCCTCGCCCGAGCTGGCCGCGTCCTCCTGCGGACGGCCGAGCTCCGATCAGCCGCCGCACTCTGGCCGGCGCACCGCCCACCTATTCCATGCACGAGGCGTCGATTGCACACAGCTGGCGATACAGACCAAACGCGACAGGTCACGCAAACAACACATGAAAGGTTGCACTGATCATGGACAACGCCTGACACGACGACCACAACTAGCGGACCACAGAAACAACACATTGTAAAACAACCAGACATTGGTCGATTCAGCGCACATATAAAAGGGCTTCGAATATTGACTCCCAAACACCATGCAACACACAACATAGGTTGGGCATCTTTGAGCAGCAGCCCGTCACTCATCAATGTCATGCCATGCCATCAGCCATCAGAACTTTATAGCAGATCGCACACGTCCACATCGAATGACGCCTCCCAGGCCACCAGAGGAGCACGGCCCATCTCACCGGCGCAGCCTTGTTGGGCGTCCAGTCGCCGTCGGACGCGCTGTCCTCGGACGCGAGAGGGACCTCAGACGCCTGGTCCGGGTCATCTGGATCGGCCTCCAGTAGACGCCTGAAGTCGGGGGCGCGAGCGCGCGAACGGCGCGAACTGCGACGCCGTCCCTCGCCCTCTGTCATCACAGGTGACTCCGGTCAGGTTTGGCCAGATCAGGCAAGGTCAGGCTGGGTTGGGTCGAGTCAGGGGATGGTCAATTTAAGGCCGGGACGGACCCCAGAGGTGAGCATGGCGGCGACTGGGATCAGATGAACGCATCGCGCGCCGACATGCCGTCGTGGAGTACCGCATGCAGGTGCTCCAAATGTCAATGGCTTGGAAAATAAACAGCATGAATTTAAGAACGTTGGGCCGTTTGTCCCACTATCGATATTTCAGAATATCAATACCAACATGTAAAATAACACCAAGGTTTATCACTAGGATGGCAGCTGACCAATCAAACCGACCACAGAGGAGCGCACAATCCTGCCTGCAACCTCACCCTGGCTGCTGGAGCCATTGCTGGAATGGCGGGCCGCCTGGCCGCCAGGAGCGGGCTCCGACTGCGACTCGCTCTGACTCGGGCTGCTCGAGTCGGCGCGCAGCCGCGCCAGGATGCGGGAGCCGGAGCCGGTGCCGCGCCCGCCCCCGCGGGGCCGTTTGGCCTGCGGCTCCTCGTCCTCGGGGTCAGGCTGCGACGGGCGACCGTCGCCGCTGGCGCTGCCCTCCCGCTCGTGCTTCGCACCGCGGCCGCGACCACGGCCGCGACCGCGACCGCGACCGCGACCGCGACCCCGGCCGCGGCCTCGGCCTCGTCCGTGAGTGGGGGAGGGTTCGGGGGAGGGTTCGGGGGCAGGGGAAGAGGGCGCACCGTGCTCGCCCAACAGCAAGCCGTTGCTGCCTGGGTCTGGCTCAGGCGCCTCCGTCAGTGCCTTCTTCTTGTCCAGAGAACGCTGCACAAAGGCACGGAATACCGATTCAAAGGTGGGCTTCGTCTCGCTTTCGTGCATCGTCAGGCCTGCAGAAGGGACTGCCGTTACATCACCGCACTATGACTAGACGAAGTCTGACTTCTCTCTGACCTCGATAATGCGCCCTGACATTAAATGGCTGGTGATGAATGAAACATTTCAAAGAAAAATGCCAAAACAAGGATCGGACAAGGCTCAAGAGGCCAAATGTAATTTTTGGCCAGCTGTTTCATGAAACAACCGTACCAAACTTCTGGTAGGTTGAAATGCCCTACTTCCAGAGCAAAAATGGCACATCATCTTAATTGCTGTTGGTTTTATAGGCTTCATGGTGGTAGTGGTACATTCTGAGATTTTGCACCTGCTCGGCTTAGACCTTTATCCATGCTCCCAGCACTTCAACCCGGCACTCGCAGCTATCTATGGGGGGCGGCACTCCCAAAGACCACAGATCCCTGACCTCCCATACCCCGACCTCGGGACCGTTGAAAGGTAGCATACTACCCTGGTTCGAATTGCATGGGCCTGTTGATCCCTTGAAGTCAGTATTCATTTTCAGGTGGTATAAGATTTTGTTGTTGTCATTTTTTTGTTGTCATGTCTATTCTCTGATGATGTCATCATACAGCAGATTTCAGATCATTGGGTGATTGCTGCAAGCATTGGGCTAACATGTTCCAGAAAAAAATTAGGGTGAAGGATGCAGAGCAAAATCAGCAAAGGCAAAGAACCTGAAGAATCCATTACTTTTCTTAACCCAACCTGATCTGACCTGAGCAAACCAAACTTACCCTCTAACAAGTAATGAATTGTCCATGAAAAGTTAGGAAATGTAACAAGAGCAAGCACCTGCATGGACCCTTAACCACTGACAGCACCAAATAAGCAATGATACTTGGAAAAGCAAAAGCAAAAATCTGGCCTCAATGGACCAGAATCATGCTCCCAAGAGTATACAATCCACACTGCTGTTGTGAGACTGCATTATTGTATTTTGAATGTAAAATGCTGGGCTGGAAATGGCCACCAAAAGGTGTGTTTGTGTGTAGGGATGGGAGGGGGGCAATGATCCGGCAACGCTGGACCATAGGGCCCAGTTAAGCACCTCAACATAAAAAGGCCTACCCCATCCTTACATAGAACACCTGGGTTTTGGGGCTTCATTTTGACAGGCTTTTTGCACTATTTTTTGTCCAACACAAACAGAGCCTGTGAAAAACCTGGCACATGGGCCAGATGTTACAACTAGCTAACTTTGACAGAACATTCAGCATTTTGACAACCTATAGATGCACAGGATGTGTCTTAAGCTTTAGAATCTGTTGTCATTTGAGTACTGAAAAGACACAGTGTTCACAATAATTCAACTGCATCAATCCACATCAATTCCCAGCTGGCTTTATCAACATTCCACACAATCAACATGTTGCTGATAAGTAATGTGTATTTGTTGAAGGCATACCATACATCATCATTAGCATAATGTATTTGTTTATTTCTTCACTTAGTTTTGTCATAAGTGCTAGTGTTTCTCTCAGTTTGCCAGCATTCCTTTGTCATGTTCAAACACAAGCATAAAGGTAGAGGCAGGCATCAATATCAATAGGCATCAATATATCACATTTTAATGGAAGTCAGTAGACTGAAGAATACCAAAACGCTGTTCTCTCAGAACGCTCCCCCCCCCCCCCTCCCCATCACATCAATACCAATACAAGCCACCGGCACACACCACCAGTGATCACAGCGCATTTCGGGCCCCCGATTCACTCTTTTGTCAAATAAGTGTGATCTCACATTTGCACAGCTCGTGGGACTATCAAATTGTAGTTTTCCTCACAATTTCAGCACAGACCTCCATTCACAGCTACTGAACCCCACCGCGACCTCCCTTCAAAACAAAGTACCAGTGGGGGTTCATAGTAATGCGGCTCAACAGGTTCTTATTGCAAAACAATTTTTTCAAGATCCAAATTTGTGGTACTATGTCCGTAAAATATTTAGAAAAAATGCATCTAAAATTAATGTAGTGTTCTCTCTAATTTGATAATGCCTTGCTAACCCATAAACCCGTGCAAGGTTCTGTGCTCCGGTAGAGATACGTTAGTAGAGGAAAAAAGCGCCAACGGGAGAAAAAAAGACAGATGTGCCGTCGCGTCTTCTTTTTTACAACTTCGGGCGAGTGCTCATTTTGGGGCAGAGCCATCATAAAGTCCAGGATCGCAGCGTCCAGTGTTCATATCGCCCAGGATCGCAGCGTCCAGTGTTCATATCGCCCAGGATCGCAGCGTCCAGTGTTCATAAAGTCCAGAAAACGTCCAATTCTATACACATTGGGGGCGTTCATAAGGTCCAGGGACGCAGCCCAGAGTCGCGAAGTCCAGAGTCGTTAAGTCCAGTGTTCAAAACGCCCAGTATCTACGGCAACCAGGCTAGTTTGGATTCCTGCCGCTAGATAACACAGTGAGATGTTCTCGTTGTTCGGACGGGGAAGGTTTCGCGAGCATCGGCACCTTTCGGCGCCAGCCTGTGGACAGAGCACAACTTGTTGCGAGAGACTTGGTCTTTTGGGACGGGATCAGCGTGAGGTCAAGCTAGGAGCAAGCAATTATGGAAGGAAGCAAGCTTCGTTTTTTTCTTGTTTTGCCCGCTTTGGCTTCAGTTCGTAGCAAAATGAGGAATATCGTTTCACGAAAAATCGCTGTCGATACCCAACGTAGCAATAGCATGACCTTTAACCCTCGCCATGATAGGCGGTGATTATGGCACGCGTTTTGATACCAAAACGTGTTCCTAGATTTTCTGGTTTCGGAGCAGCGGCAGTTTGTGATGAGCACTCCACGGCGATCTAAGGCTAGCTCAGGCGGCGGGCGGCAAGAGAATTGCACTACAGAATGTACTCGGAATTGAACAAGACACACGTCAATTTAAGATTCGTGTCGCTGCACTGCTTGTTCTCGTCGAACATAAAATAAAGCTACAAAGGTGCGGTTTTCTGTAAAATTCGGTTTTTGTCCTGTCAACAACATAAAAACTAGTGCCGATCGTGAGATCGTAGTTCAGAACAATGTACTGCTGTTCTTGGCAAGCTCTATCTTTATAAGCTTGGAAACG